>NC_084837.1:114112031-114770364 GCF_033115175.1 Lepus europaeus
ACTAATTGCGATTCCACAGTACTGTGTATAGACAGGGTTGTGGGGTGTGTGTGTGTGTGTGTTTTTCTTTTCCCCCTGCTGTTTGGAGGGAAAATAGATCTGTTTCCATGATCTTGATTGTTCAGCTATCAGGAAATCCCCTGGTTGATATGTTTAGAGACGTTACAGTCCCGGCTCCCCTCAGGATTAGCTGTCTGTGGGATGTTGGACGCGTCTGCATCTGTGGCCCATGGCCCACGAGCCCTCCAGAACTGTGTCAATGAAACGGAAGGGCATGTGGTGTGGAAACACTTTGAAAATGAAGGTTTTTTTTTTTTTAATATTTATTTATTTACTTATTTGAAAGAGTTAGATGGATCAATAGATCTTCTATGCACTGGTTCACTCCCCAGATGGCTGCAGTGGCCAGGGGTAGGCCAGGCCGAAGCCAGGAGCTTCACCTGGGTCTCACCTGCGTGCAGGGGCCCACTCACTCGGGCTGGCTTCCACTGCTCTGCCAGGTGCATTAGCAGGGAGCTGCTGTGGAAGTAGAACAGCCGGGACTTGAACAGGTGCCCACGTGGAATGCTGGTTGCCGCAGGCTGCAGCTTTACCCACTACGCCACAGCGCCGGCCCCAGCTGTGAGGTTTTATAAAATTTCAGGTGCTGCCCTTTATCAGCGTGTCGTCCAGCTGCATCACTGGAGAAGTGCGTCCAGTGTCGTGAGCTGTCTCCTTGGAGCAGGATGCTGGGGTCTTCACAAGCAGGGCCGTCTTGCCTCAGGACCATCTCTTCTTGGGTTTGCTCATGGTTCACCCGTGTGCCTCCTGCCCTGTGTGCGGGTGACACTTTAGGGGCTCTGATCTTGCTCCCCTGCCTCCCCACTTGGGCAAGACTAATTCTCAGGCGTTAGCAGCCTGCAGCACCAGTGGCCAGGAGTGACTCATGTACCAACCGCAGTGTCTCTTCAGTGATGTCAGGAACCTTCCAGTCTGTGAGGCACTGAGCAGGGATGGGCAGTGCTGAGGGACCATGCACTTTCCTGTTCCAAGCTAGACTTTCAGTGTCAGCTTGTGACTGGGCAGAAATACCTACTTTTTTTTTTTAAAAAAAGATGTATTTATTTGAAAGTTAGAGTTAACAGAGAATGAGAGAGAGAGAGTCTTCCATCCACTGCTTCACTCCCCAGATGGCCACAATGACTGAGCTGAGCTGATGCAAAGCCAGGAGCCTGGAGCTTCTTCCAGGTCTCCCACACGGGTGCAGGGGCCCAAGGGCTTGGGCCATCTTCCACTGCTTTCCCAGGCCATAGCAGAGAGCTGGATTGGAAGTGGAATAGCTGGGACTTGAACCGGTGCCCATATGGGATGCCGGCACCACAGGCAGTGGCTTTACCCAGCATGCCACTGCGCTGTGCCCCAGAAATACCTAACTTTTAAGGTGTTGGTTTCTACATTTTTAAGGGGGTTATAGTCAGGCAGTTTTGGGATTACATAAGATGATGAGTGTGAAGTGCTTGGCACATTGCTTAACATAAAACCATACCTAGAAAAATGTAAAGCTGTTAATCTGTGTCTAATAATAACTAACAAGGTGCCATGATGACTTTAAGAAAGATATCCTTTGGTGTTTTAAGGGCTTTTCCATCTTGCTTTAAAAATAAGCTTATTTAAATGTGCATATAATGTACTAGTCAAAGAACATACTTGACTTGTTTCCTTTTTCTTTGGTACAGGTAGGAAATTGAACTGCATCTGGGTGGCAGGGTCAGGCTGAGCTTTGCATAGCAGGAATCGTGTTCACACTACCTCTGCTGCCTCTGAATTTTGTGGTGTTGGGGTTTGGAGTTACGCTGGAACTGGATGGCTTCTTGGTGGTTCTGAGCATCCTTTTTACATTAGCATGATCACAGATGGTAAACAGGCTGAAGCCTGCTTTGAAGTGCAATTCGGAAGAAGAAAAACCAAAACAGATCCACTAACAGACCTGTAGGGTGTTTCCAGGTGTGTGGTTACAGTATTAGAGGGTATAAACCCCCCAGTTCACAAAGATGTGAGGAGGAGGCATGCTGATTTCTACTTAATGGTTGAAAATGTGACTAGAACAGTCATGCTCTTCACTGTGTTCCAGGAGTTGACCGAAAGCCCGTTTTCTCTGGTGAGTGAACCCATGGTAAACTGCGTGGACTCCACTTCCCTCACCTGCTCTGTGTGGGCTCTAGCAGGTGCAAGCCTCCTGGGGTAGCATGGTCTGCCACGGCACTCAGCTCTGCACGCAGGGGAGCTGGGGGCTCCTCTCTGCAGTGCTGAAACTTCCCCATCTGAGAATGACGTCTGTTTGGCTTTTTGGGGCCTCTGATAGGTAGTTCCTGACAAGGAATAAGTGCTAGGTTTGAAGAGGTGGCTCAGAATGGCTCACTCAAGACAGAACATGTAGTCTCAGCCCGCTAGTCACTGTGCTCTGTGTCCCCAGAGCCTGCAGACTCACAACTGAAAGGCCAGTTGCAGCTGGAGGTCTGGTCCTCTGCTTGAGTGACCAGCGCCTCCACTCACATTCTCAGACACGTGGGCTGGGGTTTGTCTCCAGAGGCAAATGCTGCTGTGGAGAGCAACAGCGAGCTGCCCAGCCAGCAGCCTCCGTTTTCAGCTAGCCTGTGGATCCTTGGCCTAGGCGCTGTAGGAAACTGCTCTGTTTAGTTCTTCGCTTCCTCTGGAATCTTCTTAGTGTGGCACTGGCAGGTCCCGACCCCTTACTGCAGACAGGGCTGCTTGGCTCCCGAGCTGGGCCTCCCAAGGCTCCGAGTGGCCCCTGAGCTTCTTGCCCTGTACCTTACTAATGCCGGAGTCAGTAGAAGTGCTGAACAAACCGAACCTTTGGTGGTGCTTCCTGTGGGCCCGCGTGTTTCAAGTAAGTTTTTTTTTTAGCTCTTTCTGCCATTGACACTTTCTTACGGGAGCGTAACTAACCTCAAGCAAATGATGAGCAAGTGGAAATAAGTATGGACTTGAGTTCCTGGGCAGTACCGACAGTGTTGGCGAGGCTTGGCCTTCCCCGTGGAGTTCAGTTCATTAACCAGTGGGTTTCTCCTTTCTGAGGTGAAGCCAGCTGGCTCTGCAGAGACGGCCTGTGAAGCGCCATGGTGGTTTCTCAGACTTGGGGGACTCTTTAGTTGTGTGGACTTAGGAGTGTGTAGTCTTTCACTCACTGCAGTGAGCTGGGTTGCTGTTCCTACGGGGTCCTCTCCAGAGCTGACCCTCCTAGTAGTTGTCGCTCTGGCAGGAAGTCCACGTGGCCTGGTTCTGTCCCCCAAGGGCCGCATTCAGCCAGAAGCCAGTAGGTTTGCCCGAGTCCAGGGAGAACAGGACTCGTGAGACTGACCTGAGCTCGGGGTGAGTCCTGCGAGAGAGGAGGTGGCTGCCCTCTGAGCGGAGGTGTGGGCTGTGACTCAGGGGTTACAGTGGATCACTTCCTGCTGCTGGGCTCCCCAGGAGACACTGCCTCTAAAGAAGTGTCTGCTCGTCCAGAAGAGAGGTCTGCTGCCGCCCAGTCACCTGTCTCACCTGCTCTGGGGACAGGCACTCCCTGAGACCCAGGACTGTCATCCCTACCAGCGGGCTTGCTTCTGCCTGGCCACACCGGGGCTGCCCCAGCTTGTGACTAGCCTGCCTCTGCTTCTTGAGCTTCCCAGGGTGGTTCTTCAAAAAGCTTGTATGAATTGCTGTTATTGTCTCTTTATAGTTTAAAAATGAATCCTTTTTTTTTGTTGTTGTTCTTTGCAACTCATTTGCTTTTTTTCTTTTCTTTTCTTTAAATTACTATTAACACCTGTTGATTTTTTTTTTTTTTTTCTGGTTGGCCTGTCACTGCATTCCTGCTCCCCCTCCCTCTAGCTGGGTTTGTCAAGTCGCCCATGTCAGAGACTAAGCTCACGGGGGACGCCTTTGAGCTGTACTGTGACGTGGTCGGGAGTCCCACACCAGAGATCCAGTGGTGGTACGCAGAAGTCAACCGGGCAGAGTCTTTCAGACAGCTGTGGGACGGTGCTCGGAAGCGCCGTGTCACCGTAAACACCGCCTACGGGTCAAACGGCGTGAGTGTGCTGAGAGTGACCCGGCTCACCTTGGAGGACTCTGGCACTTACGAGTGCAGGGCCAGCAACGACCCCAAGAGGAATGACTTGAGGCAGAACCCCTCCATAACCTGGATCCGAGCCCAGGCCACCATAAGCGTCCTTCAGAGTGAGTCCAGCACCCTACAGTAGTAGTCCTGTAGCCGCTAGAGGTGGCCCAGTGACCCTTCCCTCCGCCTCCCTCCCTCCTCCCCAGTATGCTCACTCACCGCTCCCTTGTCTGTTTCTTCAACCCGCCACCCTCTGGTTGTAGTGTATGAGCACATCTGTGGCCACTAGTTTTCCTCTTTGCCATCCTCTCTGCTCCCTTCTCCGACCCTTCTCTGTGTCTCTCTCCTCAGGAACAAAGAACTTGAGGAACTCCGTGACTGTCCAAAGCCATGTGCACTGGGAGAGGTGGGGAGGGAGAACCAGGAGATTGAAACTTCCTTTTTTTAACAAAACCAGGCGAACAAGGGGAGTGTTAAATGGTCCATCTCCCTCCTCTTTCACTTTGTAGTAGGTTTCCTGCCATCTTGTGCTGATTTCTTCTCTGGTGCCTTTCTGGTTGTGTTTCTCTCCCCGGTCTAACTACTTTTTATTTTGCTGTTTGTCTGGAGCTCTGAGTAGCTGCCTTCGCCTCTGTGGCTTTAAGTCTGTGTCTGCCGGCCTCTTCCCTCGCTGTGACTTGCTGTCTTCCATTTTGCCATGAGTGTGGAGTGGTGGTATGTTTTGACTGTTGGGTGGCTGGTAAGCTTGGGTATTTCCACAGTTCCAGCTCTTTTCTTTTCTAAAACAGTGGCATGTGCTTCTCTGATAACAGCCTCCCCTGCAGCAGTACACTCTGCGCTAGGCCTGCCCATTTGTCTTCTGTTCTTGCACAAACAGCTGTTGGGAACTAGGTGACACTAAGGTGCACAGTGCATTTTGTAAGGCAGTAGTCAAAGTTGGATCCGATTCCTGCTCGCGGACTTGGCCCTGTGTCCCTCCTCCTAGAGGAGGGCCACCCACCATTCATGCCAGCCCTTTGTGTGTCTTGAGGAAAGAGGACACTAAGTTCCAGCCCCGTTCCTCCGAGTGCTGGGTGAGCCCCGCACTGGCTCAGAATCCTCCCCTGCATGTAGCACGGCAGGGGCTGTTGTACAAGACGCTGGGTGTTTCTGTGCTGGGAAGAGGACAGAGCGAGAAGCCTCCACCGGACAGTGCTGCTGGCCTGCAAGAGGTCCAGCCCACCCCAGACCTGGTTATAACAGGACCACTCCCTGCTTCATGGAACGATCCCTTAGGAGACCTGCAGCCAGTCCTAGCTTAAAGACAGAAAATGTAAAAGCAGTAGGACACTACTTTTATAAGAAGTTTGGTAATAACACAAGAGAAAAAGAGGCCGAGGGGAAGAGAGGAGAGGCTGCTGCGGTTGGCACTGTTGAACCAGAGAGCCTGCTTCTGGAAAGCCGAAAAGAAAACCTTGTCTGTGTGGAGTGGGGAACAGTGACCCAATGATTTTTTTTTCTTTCCTTTTTTTAAATACAGGTTTTCCCCTTGCATGCCTCCCTCTGTTGCCCCGCTCCTTTCCTTACAAAGACAGAGTTACCCAAATGGCCACGAAGATTTGTAGAAATTTTACAGGTGTGGACCAGGCAGGCATTTGGCACGTGGACTTCCAGGAGCCTGACTGGTAGCTAGCAAGAAAGGCCTTGCCTGAGGGCTAGAAGATGAGGCTTTGGGTACCTGCCCACCAGTTCTGAGAGCACATCACATTCCCGACTGCTCTTGGAAAGAGACATTCTGACTTGGGCCTTGTACTCGTGGTTGGACCGAGCTGGCTGGTCAGCTCTCCCGACCCCCCGTCGGCGAGCTGGCCCTCCCGACCCCCCGTCGGCGAGCTGGCCCACTTGGCTGTTTGGAAGAATCAGGCTGCTGCTGCTGCTGCTTTTTTTTTTTTTAAACTCCCTGATTTCAACTCTAATTGGCTTGTTTTATGATCTCAGACTCCCCAGAGACTTTGCCTCCAGGGGAAGGTTGAAGTCTTCTGTCTAAGAATGGCCTCCGGCAGCACTTTGCCCAAAGCTCCTTGTGTAAGGTAAGGCAGGAAGACGATGGCCCAGTGTGTAGGGCCTCTAGCCTAGCGTGTTCTTAACCTGTGCATGATGGCTAGCCTCAGGCTCTCCGAGGTGGTGATAGTGACAGGGAAACGTGTGAGCTTCTCCCTGAGTGTTCCTGTCTCGGATCTTGGGCAGTTCTTGACCGCAGAGACCAAAGGCCCCACCTTCATGCTGGTGAAGAATGCAGTGTGGCACCCCGCCAGGAGCCTTGTGCCGCAGGCACAGCAGGCAGGCTGTCAGCCCCGCAGCCTTCCTATGGCACAGAATCCTATTTAAGCCCACTGAACATGCCTGTTGCCCCCAGCTGCCCCCTCCTGGATCGCTGACACTAAGAGGGAGAAGGGCCTTCCTTTACTTCCTGAGAGCTCTTGGCAGGAAGCCTCCCAGGTCGCCTTCATCCGCTTCAGCCTCCCAGGCTGCTGTGGCCATTCCCACCCGCAGATGAGCGCAGCCTTTACCCTGGCCTCCTGTTAAACATCGGGAGCTGCTGGCCCTCTCGTAGAGCTCACCCTTCCTCGCTGCAGCCAGAGCGAGGGTCTCAGTGGGACAGAAAGTGAACTGGATAATAAAATGAAGCAAAACCGAGAAATGTGTTTGGGTTTTAAGTTGCCTTTATATTTTTAAATTTCTCTTCTGTGGAGTACTGGTTCTGTCTTCGTTTTTGCTTAGTTTTGATTCTCCTTGAAATTGTGCTTTCTGCTGATGGTGTGTGTGCGCCTTCCTTGCAGGGTGTGCAGCTGTTCTGGACCTCTGAGGCCCAGGGATTTGGCTTCTGTCCAGTGTGTCTAGGGACCCATGGGACACCTGCGCTGATGTGTTCCACGCACCTGCTTCTGTCTCAGTGGCTGCTGTACCTCCGTTACCTGTACATAGAGAGCCTATTGATGTTACTAGTAAGGACAGTGCTGAATGGAAGACGGCCACTGTCCTCTTGCCGGAGTTGGGAAGTGGCTAGAAACAGTTTGTTGCTTAAGCAAACTTCAGATTTTTTTCTCTTGTTTCTTTGAAGGGGTTAACTCTCCAGTCAATGTCACATTGGTCTGGAGGTCCTAGGTCACATTTCTCTTCCAAGTACTGCATGTCTTCTCCTTCCCGTCCACCACCCCAGACAACAGATGAGACGCAGTTCCCGTGCAGGGCGAGAGAGTTCTGTCCCTGTGAGTGAGGTGCTGGCGCAGCGCTGGTGAGACTGAGGGGGGGCTGCCGAGGGCGACGGAGCTGGGAAATGAGAGCATTTCTGAGGAAGACGTGGGGAAAAAGCAAACACCTCTCAGTTGTGGATTGGAAAAGATGGCTCGTTTAGGCTTTACCCAAAAGTACTTAACCAAAGGTAGAAGAACTAAGCCTAGGAAAAGATTGAACATAAATAGCAGTGACAGCAAAGACAGGAAAGCAACATAGAACCAGCCTGACTTTACCACAGCAATGAGATGACAGAGAGCTTTGAGCATGAATCTTCCAGGAATGCTATAGAGTGTGACCTGAAATTTTCTACCTGATGTATTACACGACGTGGCCCCACCAAACAGTGGTTTTGTTTTGTTTTGTTTTTTGTAGATAAACTAGTGATCTCAGGTTTTGTATTTGCTAATTCAGAATAGATCCAGAAAGTGTGGAGCCTACATTCTGCCCTAGGGTAACAGGTGGGAGAGAGTGTCCTTGAGACTGGGGGCTGGGATGGAGAATTCATTTAGATGTGAATTCTGGGCCCAACTTTACCACTATAATAACTATGGCTTTGCATAAGTCATTTCACTTTTCCTGTTCTTAAAAAAAAAAAAAATGCAATAACTCTATGGGCCTTTCCACTCTTAAAATTCCAGGAGCTCCCGCCACCACACATGCTGCACTCTAGTATGATGTTTGGAATGGAATGTGTTTTAAAGTAAAGTTCTGGAAAAATTTTGTTTTGGGGATAAATGGGCTGGAGAGAGGAACTGCTGGTTCCCTAGGAGGTTACCCTTGGCAGAATTGGAAAACGCAAGACTTCCGAGTGGGAGCTTGCTTTTGGAATCTTCAGTGTCTTTTTCTGCACAGACAGTGGCCATGGTTGGTTTGCCACAGGTTCAGCAGATTTCAGTGTGGGGAAAGCGTGCATGCATTACCTAGTTATACTGTTAGTGTTCCAAGGCCCAGTGACTCCATAGGGGATTTATTAGTTACATAAATGATAACGCCTTTGTCTTCAGAACTGCAAGGTGGAGCCTGCTTTTCTAGTTGAAGCCCACTCACTTGGAGTTGGAAAGCGACAGTGGGCCGCTGGCAGTACCAGCAGTCAGGATACTCCATTCCTCACGTCCAGGCCAACTGGTCTACAGGCTGTTGTCTGCGCTCGTGCTCATTTGCTTATAATCATTGTTTTCCTTTCTTGACTTCCTCCAAAGTGGCAAGTGAGATTCCTCATGTGGTCCTGTCCGCCCTCCCTCCGCTAGTCTTCCCTCCTATCCCATCCAGCTTTCAGGCCAGGTGCGGAGGATGGACGGCTACTTCGCTCTATCATTGTGCACTCTTATTACAGAGCCAAGGATTGTCACCAGTGAAGAAGTGATCATTCGAGACAGCCCCGCCCTCCCCATCACCCTGCAGTGTAACCTCACCTCCAGCTCTCACACCCTTACATACAGCTACTGGACAAAGAATGGGGTAGAACTGACTGCCACTCGCAAGAATGCTAGCAACATGGAGTACAGGTAAGAGGGACTGGTGGCTCCTGGACAGATGGGACAAGTGTGCTGAGCTTCTTGACAACACGTGTCATCTGGCATTATGTGATTGGGGTGTGGGGGAGACAGAGCTTTTAACGTCTCATCCTCCCTTGGAGAGTCCATTATATCTGAGATGGGGGCTGGGAATTCGGATTTCCCAGTGGTTCTCATGAGCAGAGCCGGGTTTGAGATCCCCTCTATGGTAAACAGAGGACAAGGGGGAGTGATGTGCTCACATGGCAGGAGGGTCGCAGCTGGAATGAGGTCGGGGTGGGTGTTTGGCCAGCAGTTGCTGTTTGGGACACGTGCAGTCCGTATCAGAGCACCTGGGTTCTAGTCCCAGCTCTGCCTCCAGTTCTAGCTTCCTGCTGATGCACACCCCAGGGGACGGCAGGTGATGATTCCGGTACCTGGTCCCTGCCAGTGCACAGAGTTCTTGGCTTCTGGGTTTATGTTGGCCCAACATGGCTATTGTGGGCATTGGGGATGAGCCAGTAAGTGGGAGAATCAGTCAGTCTCAGTCTCTCTCGAAAATTTTTCTGACTCTCAAATAAAGAAAATAATTTCTAAAAATCACAGTGCAGGTATCAGATTGAAGTCTTCTTTGAGACTCATAGAAGCTGGCACTGCGGCTCACTAGGCTAATCCTCTGCCTGCAGTGCCGGCACACCGGGTTCTAGTCCCGGTCGGGGCGCCGGATTCTGTCCCAGTTGCCCCTCTTCCAGTCCAGCTCTCTGCTGTGGCCAGGGAGTGCAGTGGAAGATGGCCCAAGTGCTTGGGCCCTGCACCCCATGGGAGACCAGGAGAGGCACCTGGCTTCTGGCTTTGGATCAGCACGGTGCGCTGGCCATAGCGGCTGTTTGGGGGGTGAACCAATGAAAAAGGAAGACCTTTTTCTCTGTTTCTCTCTCTCACTGTCCACTCTGCCTGTCAAAAAAGAAAAAAAAAGAGAGACTCATAGAGTAAGAAATTTCTCAGGGGTCTTTCACTGGATAGATTTCTTGGTAATTGCCTTTTAAGCTGTTTAATATCACTGTAACCTGATCCAGGACCAGCAGCTACAGAACTCTTCAGTGATCAGGAGTGAGGGGACATTTGCTGGCTGCAGTTCCCCAGTACCCACAGATTTGGCGCTTTTTGGAACATCTGGAGCACTTGGTGCCTAGCTTTTTCCTGTTCGGAAACTGATCGAGGGGCCGGCGCTGTGGTACAGTGGATTAAAGCCCTGGCCTGAAGCGCCGACATCCCATACGGGCGCAGGTTCTAGTCCCGGCTGTTCCTTTTCTGATCCAGCTCTCTGCTATGGCCTGGGAAAGCAGTGGAAGATGGCCCAAGTCCTTGGGCCCCTGCACCCACACAGGAGACCCAGAAGAAGCTCCTTGCTCCTGGCTTCGGATCGGCGCAGCTCCAGCCATTGCGGCCATCTCGGTAGTGAACCAGCGGACGGAAGGCCTCTCTCTTTGTCTCTACCTCTCTAACTCTTTCAAATAAATAAAATAAATATATATATTTTTTAAGATTTATTTATTTATTTGCAAGTCAGAGTTACACAGGGAGAGAGAGAGAGACAGAAGTCTTCCGTCTGATGGTTCACTCCCCAGCTAGCTGCAACAGCTGGAGCTGTGCCGATCTGAAGCCAGGAGCTTCTTCCAGGTCTCCCACGCAAGTGCAGGGGCCCAAGGACTTGGGCCATCCTCTACTGCTTACCCAGGCCATCACAGAGAGCTGGATTGGAAGTAGAGCAGCCAGGTCTCGAACCAGTGCCCATATGGCATGCCGGCGCTTCAGGCCAGGGCGTTAACCTGCTGCACCAGAGCGTGGGTCCCTAAAATCTTTAAAACAAAACAAAACAGCACTGATCTAGGAAAGGATTGGCTGATCCTGCTTGCTGGCAGTTTAATGCACTGCAAACCCAGAAAGTCCTGGCGTGAGGCAGGCAGACCTGGGGAGCCAGGAGCAGTGAGGCCGGGTACAGGAGTTTGAAGTGCTGAGCTCTCTTCACGTGGGTTGTAAATCCTCTTCCTTTCCCGGTGACGAAGCTAAGACAAAAAGAGAAACTCTTGGCTGCTGTCAAGGCCAAATACTGCATCTAGAAGTTTCAGAACAAGGTTAAGTTGCAAGTGTTTTTCTAGAGTTTTCTCTGTCTTCTGTACCATACCATTTAGTAACAAGTTAGTTAACCTGTCTCCTCTGTAGTTTTTTGTGATATAAGATTGAAAATACAATCTCAGCTACATCTTTATGGGCAGGGAAAGGCTAATGAAATAGAGGTGTTGAGTGAATGAAAGGCATTTGTTGGTTTTACAGATTTGCTGTTATACAAAGGGAACAGATTCCATGTATTACATGTAGACAGTTTTGAGTCCCTCTTTCCTTTTTTTTTTTTTTTTTAAAGATTTTTTATTTATTTGAGAGATAGAGTTATAGGCAGTGAGAAGGAGAGACAGAGAAAAAGGTCTTCCATCCGCTGGTTCACTCCCCAGATGGCTGCAACGGCTGGAGCTGCGCCGATCCGAAGCCAGGAGCCAGGACCTTCTTCCAGGTCTTCCACATGAATGCAGTGGCCCAAGCACTTGGGTCATCCTCCACTGCTTTCCCAGGCCATAGCAGAGAGCTGGATCAGAAGAGGGGCAACCAGGACTAGAACTGGTGCCCGTATGGGGTGCTGGTGCTGCAGAGGGAGGATTAACCCAGTGCGCCATGGAGCCAGCCCCATGAGTACCTCTGTGAACATAGCAGATGTGCAGTCACGTTTCTCTTGGTTCTTGAACTGTTACCTGCAGCACTTTGAAGTTGCCTGTCCCCCCTTTCTTCGAGCTTATTTGAAGCCTTTTGGGGGTGTTCATCACCACTAGAGCTGTTGAGGGATTCCATGACTTGTCTCTGTGCTGCCTGATAAGACAGCCATGGGGCCACTTTCGGAACCAAGCTTCTGTCCTGTCTGTAGAGGACGTTTTCCATTTGCTTCCATTCCTAGCTAATGGGAGCCCACAAGAATGATGAGAGGAGGTTGAGAGCACGTGGCATAACCTCAGGCTTGGAACTCTCCCCAAGTGTTTCTCTCAGAACTCACTCAGCCTAGCCCCTGAAGAGGTAGCTGTTGCCCTCCCTCACACTCTGGGGGACTGGTGAAGTGCAGCTGGTTTGTGTCTGTTCTACTGGGCGTATACTTCAGAGAAAGGCCATCTGCATTGCTCCTGCTGGGGATGGGCTGTGTCTGCTCCTGCATAGTCTGTCGACCTCTGCTGCTATTTACCTGAGTCACAGTTACAGAGAGACAGAGAGGTCTTCCAACCACTAGTTTACTCCCCAGATGGCTTCAATGGCCAGAGCTGTGCCATTCTGAAGCCAGGAGCTTCCTCCGGGTCTTCCCACATGGGTGAGGGGCCAAAGCACTTGGGCTATCCTCTACTTCTTCCCCAGGCCATGGCAGAGAGCTGGATCGGAAATGGAGCAGCTGGGTCTCAAACTGGCACCCATATGGGATGCCAGCACTGCTGACGGAAGCTTTACCCGCTATGCCACAGTGCTGGCCTCCCAGGTATCATATTTTAACCACTGTGCAAACAAGCAGGAGCCCGGCCTACATATAAGTATTATTCTCTGATTTAGGAGCTGTTTTCTTTAGTGTGGGGCACACGCACGTAGGCTTGAGTGTGCTGAGCTGCTGTGAAGTTGGCCCTGGGGACAGGAAAGATTGTCAGGGTTGCCCCATGGGCTTCAGAGGCAATGCTGCTGGCTTCACGTGCTGCGTGCCCTCCCCTGTCACTCAGAGCTCTGGGTTTGCACACATCAGTCATTGTTTACTTACCCCCCTCGCATATTCTAGGCACCAAGCAAACTGTGCCTTCCCCCTTAGCACATGGTTGCGATGTCACACAAATGCAAGTTCCAGGTTGAAGTAAGGGCTGTGGAGAATCAGCACATGTTGGGGAATGCCCTGTGGGGGATGAGCAAAAGAGGAAGTGGCCAGTGGGCCAGGAGCGATGTGAGCACGCTGCGAGTTGAGGTGGCAGTAAGCCATTGACGAGCTGAAGAGAGACCCGCAGGGGCAGGTGCCAGCTGGTGGGTGCCCTGGGGTTGAAGGTAAGCTGTTGCTGTCCATGCAGTGTATGCTGACAGCAGGCTTGGTGGTTCTTCCCAAAACCTACCCGGTCGTCCGGGTGGGAAGAACACAGCCCTCCAGGCCAGGTCCTCAGGGAAGCTCAGGAAAAGCTGGTTTGCTTTCTGATTGCCTTTTCTCCTCTCACTTGTCTACTGGGGCCACCAGGTGAGCAAGAAGTGGGTCTGGCAGGCCACTTCCTCTCTGTCTCTGGCTGGGGAGTGTGTGCTGCCCCACCTTGTTTACTGGCACCCAGCAAGGAGGAAGCGTGGCTGGCTGGGGTTGCATGCCTGGGGGTGTTTGCTTTTAGTCCAGGCAGAGTGTGGAGAGCATGGTCTCTGGTGGCCCCTTTGCGTCTCCTTTTGGTATGAATTGTGATCGTCTTCGGTCTCCTCACTTGTTTTTTGGTTTTGGTTTTTGTCTTATCTCCGCAGGATCAATAAGCCAAGAGCTGAGGATTCAGGCGAATACTACTGTGTGTTTCACTTTGTCAGCGCTCCTAAAGCCAATGCCACCATTGAAGTGAAAGGTACAGCCTCTCCTTCTCACACTCACCTTGATCTGGGCACCTGTCTCTAAGCTCGCTCTCGTCTCCACTTCAGGAGACGCTGTCGTGTTTGGCTGGGACCACGGACGAGTGCACTGCCTGAGACTGCACCACCGTTCCCTTGCGGTGTGACCGTGGCAGCTGCTGATGCTGCTACGCTTGTTTCCTCATTGGGAAAACAAGGATGTCATCAGTACTCACCTCCTGTGTGTGTGAGGAGGATGAAACGAGTTACTCCAGTAGGTTGAGGGGCAGGCCTGTTGTCTACCAGCTAAGACACCCACGTCCCACATCAGAGTACCTGGGTTCGATACCTGCCTCCAGCTCCTGACCCCAGCCTCCTGGGTTGGGCTCCTGCCACGCGAGAGACCTGAGTCGAGTGCTGGCTCCTGGCCTCAGCTTTCCCTAGCAGTTGTGGGCATTTGGGGTGAACCGCAGATGGGAGTTTCTCTCTCTCTCTCAAAAAGAAAGTTAAACTATGTGAGATTGCTTTGTTTGTTTCTCAGAAATGTTTAGCGTTGGCTCAGCCTTCTGTAATCTTTGCCCTACAAGTATCACATAGCTCTCCATTGGGCTTAGGGGTTCATTAGAATTCTCACAGAAGCCCTGTAGTGCATGGCACCCCATAGATGAGGCTGGAGCAGGTTTCAAGGGGACAGGCAGAACCTCGACGTGGGAGCTACCTGGCGCCATTAGTCCCAGGCTCCTGTGTCACTCCAAAGAAGCAGCTAAAGCCAGCGGCATGTGTCACCTGGGGGCTCTGGCAGAGCCAGCCCGGGAGTCGATTCCCGACCCCCAGCCCAGGGTTTGTGCTGCCGCCACAACTTGACTCTGGGGAGGCAGGGCCGCTGCTTGCTTCGGAGAACAGGAGCTTGTATTTACAGGTGCTCGGGTCTGCTGTAGGCATTTAGAAGATTAAAAAGTGCAGATTCGAGAAAGGCTTAGACACGTTCAGCATTTCGGTACGTGGCGTTACGGAGTGGAGACAGTACCTTGGTGACAGGCTTGACTTGGAAATTGATGCAGAGGCAGCCAGCGCCTCGTTTGGCTGCCATATTTAATTCTTAGTGCCCGAAAGAGTTGTGCCGCAGGTCACAACAGGCCAGTGGAGCGGGCTTCTGATTTCTTCCGTGACTCTTCTTGGTGAGACCTGAGTTCTCTCGTTGTGAAGAATGCCGTATTTGTGTGTGTGGAACAAGCTCTGTCTAATCCAGTCAGGCCCTCCCTGCCTGGGTGAGACTGGAGGCTGGCAGCTTGGTGCAGAGGGGCAGTGGGAGGAGTGTCCCCTCTGTACAGTCACGCCCCGCCCCGCCCCGGGAACGGGCATCCTTGGGGACTGCAGGTTGGTGATTTCTAAGAAGTGGACAGAGTTGTTTCCGCAGTTGTCTGAGACGTTCAGATCTCGAGGCGTTTTTACTCCCTGCTGCAGGGCAGGGGTGAGGCTGCGGGCAGAGCTTCAGGTGCAGTGGCGACGTGTGTGCCGTTTCGCAGTGCTGCAGTCGGCCTTAGAGTGCGGCGCGTTTAGCCTGAGAACGGAGATGAGAGGGGGCCCGGGGAGCACTGTGCTCTGTGAAATCCTGGAATACACTGGCCTTCCTGTGTCGTGTGAGAGTCAGGGAATTCACGGGAAGCTCGGTCTTCCTCTTCTCCCAGCTGCTGTGCGGAGGCGGCTGCACGTTGCGGTCTGCTCTCTGACGTGTGGCAGTGGAGCCGCGAGGCTGCGGACACTGCCTGAGTCTAGCAGGGCCTGGCCTGGGCCCGGTGGGCTCTCGGGCGGCGGCCAGCTGCGGCTGCCTGCGTGCACGTGGTCGCACACCTGGCTCCGCTGTGCCTGCGGGCCGGGGCTGGAGGCCGTTCTCTGATTGTCTTTCCCGCAGTGTCGTGACCGGTCACTGCTGAGGACAGGGGTCTGAGAGGTGGCCCAGGGGACAGGAGAGGCCTCTCTGACTCACCTTCGTGGCTGTTCCTGAGGCAGCACTTGGCAGTGCCGCGCACGCCGAGACTGGGCCACCTGTTCTGAAGCGCGGCTCCGGCCACCGCTCATGGCGTTCGCTGCCGTTGAGAACCTCTGAGGAGGTGTTTGGGCTCCTGATGGCGAGGAGTGAAGGACTCAGCCCAGGGCTGGGTGTTGTATGTCAGAGCACCAAACCTGACCTCCCTGTGGGGAGGCGGAAGGAGCTGGCGGGGTGGAGAAGGGGAGACCAGTGAGGAAGGGCTGGAGCTGCCCGCACTCCCCGCCCCCCCGGCCTGTGCATCACTGGGGAGGAGACGCTCTGAGACCCCCGGTGTGCGTGCAGTGGGGAAGCACTGGCTGAAGCAGAGTGCTTCCTCTCACTTTTTTTTTTTTTTTTTTAAGATTTATTTTTATTTGAAACACAGAGACAGAGAGGTCTGCCATCTTCTGGCCCACTCCCCAGATGGCCACAACGGCCGGAGCTGTGCCGTTCTGAAGCCAGGAGCTTCTTTTGGGTCTCCCACATGGGTGCAGGGGCCCAAGCACTTGGGCCATTCTCCATTGCCTTCCCAGGCCACAGCAGAGAGCTGGATTGGAAGAGGAGCAGCCAGGACTAGAACCGATGCCCACATGGGATGCCAGTGCCTCAGGCCAGGGCTTTAACCCGCTGCGCCACAGTGCCAGCCCCTCCTCAAACTTTTTTAAAAGACAAGAGTGAGGCCCAGGATGAACAGGAAGATACGTTCCTGTGGCAGGTTCTGCGGGCGGTGGCTCTCCCAGACGCCACCCTCATCAGAGTGGCGCTGGATCAGCAGGCACAGATGAGTCTCCACCCCTTCCTGACCCTCACTCCTGCCCTCTTCCTGTGCTTCCTCATCTAAAACTCAGAACATGTACTCACAGAAAAGGAAAGGAAAGTTTTCCTGAGTAATATACAAAGAGAATTTCTCTTCAGGCAATTTGGAGTTTCCTTGCTGCTCTTTCAGGGAAGAAAGTAGGGTCATCACATCTTCCACAAGAGGTGGACGTGGCCTCTGCCGGGAGGACGCCCCAGCCCGAGGTTGGAGAGCCACTCTCGAGCCTTTTGGTGGCTAGGGAAGCCAAGACGTCTGCTCTCTCCTCCTTAGCCTTCTCTGCTTCTGAATATTAGGATTCCTGGGAGTGGCCTTGGCCTGCTCCCGTGCTTCTCACTGTCGCAGTGCCTCGCGAGTGACGTATCCAATCCAGGCTGGCCCAGGTGGACCCTGGGGAACCATGATTGTCCTTGTCAGAGCAGTGGTACTCACTGTACCTCTCCAGCATCTTCCGTTTGACACGTGAGGGTGCTTAGAGTCTGTGACATCTTTAGGAGAGAGCTGTGTCTGACTCAGAATCGCCTCCTCTTGGAAGCCTTTGAGGCCTCACATCGGTGTCTTGCAGCCCTGGGACGTTTAGACATCTGCTTCAGCCCAAACCACAGTACCTCCTTCCCCTCCTGGTACCCTCAGGGTGCTGTCCTGGCCTCCTCCAGTGTGAATGCTGTTGGGAGCTCACTTTCCAGGTGAGGAGGTTGAGGCTTAGGAAACTAAGTGACTGGGCCAGTGGAGCCAGGACTCTCGCCCCAGCCTTCTGGCCCCAGCCTGTGCTTGGAGCACCAGACCGTGCTGCCGTGTGCAGCACGCGACAGTTGCATCGCTAATCCTGTGGCTGACAAATGGCTTCTGGTCTTGCCCTTGACTCTGACCACCTACTTCCTGTCCTTGTCCTCAGCTTCCCCAAGTGCATGGTGGAAGAGGGTGAGACAGCCGATGTTTAAGGCCCTTGTATTCTGTGTGGCTCTGACCACCTGTGGTTAGCTTAGGAGGACACAGAACAGAGGTTGGCCATTGGAGGAGGGGATTTCCAAGCTTGTTTTCTTAGTGGTGATGATTGGCAGCTCCTGAACTTGGAGAATGTCCCTCCTCTGTGCCCCACATGTCCACCCGTTCATCTCCCGGTTTCGTGGTTGAGAGGTGTGGGAGCATTACTGATCTAGTTGGTAGGAGACGTGGCCCAGGCACACACTTTGTTTTTAAAGCACTGTAGGCGATTATGGTGTGTGGCCTGGCCAGGGCCCACACACAGCACCTGGCTGAGGGTCGCTGTTGGAGAGCGGCTCTCCCACCCAGTCATTTCACCTGCTCTTCCCAGCCAAGGACAGGTGCTGGGTGGAGAAGGCCTCTTGGGCCAAGACCCCATCCCTTCTTGCTTTGTCTTGATGAGCCTCGTCCACCCTCCTGGCCTTACCCTAGGCTCACAGTAAGTCTCAACTCGCCCTCTGCCTTCACCAAGCCTTTGTTTTGTCTGCAGGGATGCGAAGGTTTGTATAAAGCAGGACGGGAGCCCTTTTCTGCCCAGGTCCTTTATTGCATTTGTAGGCCATACAGAAGTATCAACAAGCACCAGCCCACTGGAGATGATTGGATTTCGAGTCCCATTGTGGTTGCATTGGCAGGGCCAGACCCAGCGACTTCACCAGCCTTTCGTGGTCCGCAGGCCAGGTGTTCCCCACCCTTGCGTACAGGAAGCAAAGCCATGGACAGCAGCTCGGAGGTTAGGTTTTTCTTGACATTGAGTTGCCAGATGATGAATTGGCTGTGGAGAGTGAGCCCCAGATGAGGCGACGTCAGACAGCCGTCCCCTTCTCAAGTCTGTTCTCTCAACTGTGTGACAGCAGCTTCGTCTCACTGCGCCTCTGTTTCTGTGCTGACACCTTGACCCGGTTCCAGCCTGGCCGCGAACCTGGCCACTCGGAAGTCCTACATGCAGCCCGGCAGCAGAGGGCACTGAAGGTCACGCCTCTGTCCGCAGCCCATAGGCCCAGGCTGACATCGGGAGGGTGCAGCTGGTTCCCCAAGACTGGTCTGGACCCCCGATTGCCATCTGAGAGCTATGAAGGATATGCTTTGCCTCATCTGATTAGCGCATGGGACAGCAAAACCAGAGACGAGTGAATCTGCACACTGCTCAGTGATCTTGGGGTCTTTGTCTGCCCTGAGAGGCTGGAGGGGAGGGAGGAGCATTTTGCTGTCCAGCCCAGCCAGGGAGACTTCTCAGACCTGCTGTCAGATCTGCGGGGCTGGACAGGCGGTCCCTTATTAAATGGCAAGACCGCATCAGGTGAGACCCTGACGCAGGCCATCAATATAAACTGCCAGGTCTGACCTGGTCAGGTCCCGTCGTGTCAGCAAGTGGAGGGTGTTTCCAGACAGTGTGTCTGATTCCTTAGAGCTCAGGATGCCAGAGGCCACGGCTGAGGGATCTGTCACAGTGTTTATGTTTGATGCTGCTAGATTAGTATAGAGATGTCATTCACCCCTCAGAGGGCCACTGGAAATATGTGCTGAGGACCTGCCTTACTGAGTGAGTGCCAGAGCCCTGACAGCGCCCCTGTGTCTTTGACTTCAAGGCCACATCTCTGCTCTTTGTGTCACTGGACTACAGTAGCCATCCCTGACAGTGAGAGCTGCCCGACCCCTGCCCCTGGGTGATGTGTTCCAGTACATAGCAACCAGAGGCTTTTGGGCCTGTTGGCTCCGCAGTCACCATACTACGTGTGGTGTGTGTATCTGTGTGTACTGTGTGCTTGTGCAATACATTTTCCCTTCGGGCATATGAAGTACAAAAAGCATGACCTCTGGACTTGAACTCTGACTTCATTGTGTCTGAGCAGAGTGGTTCAGACATCAAGCAGCTTTTCCAGACTTGGGTTTTCTAACTTAAAAAGATGGGTAATGTCTGCTTCATCTGTTGGTACGTATGTTACCTATTGCTATATAGTAAAGTACCCCCAATACTTGGCTTAGCATGGCAAATCCTTGTCACCCCATTTCTGTGGGGCAGGGAGCAGCTCGGGGAGTACCCTGCCTGGGGATCTTCCCTGAGATTTTAGTCGGGTTGCTGGCTGGGGCTGGAGGATTCACTCCCAGAGGGCTGTTGGTGGGAAGCCTTCGTTCCTCACTGTGAGGGCTTCTTTCTCCATAGGTGGTTTGAGTGTCGCTCTGTGGCACCTGCCCTCCCCAGGAGCGCAGTGGGTGAGAGCAGGCAGAGAGCCGCTGTGCCGTCTGTGGCCTGGCCTCCGGGCTGCATCTCTGTCACAGTGCTGCTGTACTTTGTTGGGGGTGGCTGAGCGTCAAGGAGGGAGCAGGCTGTGCCTGTAACAGGAGGCACATCGGGTGACTTGGGTCACTTAGCGTCACCGCAGGGGCCTGACCACTGCTCCCAGCAGACATCAGGGAGAGGGGTAGTCCTGCGTTTCATCCAGTGTTTCCGGGTGAGGGAAGGGGAAAGCAGGAGATCTGACCATTGAACACTCTTGCCTTGTAGATGCAGCTGTCTAAGTGTGGCCAGCGCTGGGTCTGTAAGGCCGCATTCCCAAACACTGCAGAGGATGAGCGGACAGGGAGCAGTTGGTGTCCTCTTCCTGAAATCTGGGTCGTGTCAGAGGCCGTGGAGCTGCGCTCGCTCCGCTTTGGCCGCCAGGTGGTTCTGACGTGTAGTCGTGGGGTGAGTCCACAGAGCAAGAGCTGCGGGCTGCACCGGCAGCAGACACCTAGCCCTCAGTGGCCATTGTGGGGCCAAGGAGAACGCGATTGGGCAAGTGCACTGGTCTCCGAAGCCCAGGACCACGTCCCTGAGCGCTGCCCCTGAAGCTCAGCTGCCTGCTTGCAGCTTCCTAAAGTGTCCTAAACTTGGCCTGGTTCTCACAGCCGCCACTGCTCTGTTCCCTTACAGCAAAGTCCAGGGAAGACAAGGGCACGGATCACCCTGACTCCGGCCAGCAGCGGCGTCCCCACGGTTACTCAGGTTGAAACTGCAGCCACGCCTGGCTGGTGCTCTTCACACAGCCCACACCCAATCCATTAGCAAACATGGTGACTTGGGGACAGACCCAGAACCGCCCCTTGTCCCCTCATCCAAACCCCCCTGTCGCTAGCGTCCGGGTTGTCCTTTTATTGCACTGTTTCTGCAGTCGTCCACGTTGTAGCCACAGTGCGCCTGGTAAAATACACAGAACATTTCACACCTGCCTCAGACTCGCGGCCCAGCAGAAAAGCTGGATCTGCTCAGTGGCCCAGGAAGTGCTGTCCAGTTCGGGTCCCCAGGCTCTGGCTTCAGCTCCTGTCACCGTGCTCCACACAAACTCGTCGTTGGCGTTCCCTGTCCATAGGAAGCACACCCCTGCCTCCAGGCCAGAGCTTCACCCGTCTCCTTTCTGGAGCATTCCTGCCAGCAGTAACGTGTGGCCTACTCCCTGACTTTACAACCGTGCTTAAAACGGAGCTCATCAGAAAGGCCTCCCCAGCGTGTGTCGGATCTGGCTTGCAGGGAACGCACCACACGTGGCGGCCACACACTGGCTCTTGCCTCCCTCCAGGTGCCCTTTGCTGCTGCATGGTGTGGGGCTGGCCGACTGCTTTCTGATGGAAAGAAGCCCTGAGAGAGGCCAGCAGGTCAGCAGGAGGCCTGAGGCCTGGCTAAGTGGTTCTAGGAAGTCTGGGTTGGCAGGGGCGACACAGAACTGGCCTGACAGTGCTTTCTGGGAGAACAGACCTTTCTTCTCTAATGGCCACTGGGTGCTGCTGAATGGGCCTGGGCCTCGCCCCTCTCTTCCTGCCCAAGCCCCTTTGTGCTCCATCTGTGGGGAGTGGGCCTTGGGTTGTTTGTAAGCCATGAAAAGCCAGGCAGAGCTGTCAGGCAGGGTCAGCTCCCGGTGCAGTGCAGTTATGCCAGGTTTTACAGCCCCCAGAATCCTAAGAGGACACTGAGAGGCAGGCAGGGGCAAGCATCCCCTCTACTTGATAATGGCTACAGGACCAAGGCACGGGATAATAAAGAACCAGCAACACTGGAATCTGGACCAAGGCTTACTGATTTTCTTTCCTGTCTTAGCAAAATGACATCCAGTATACTCTGAGTTTTACTGCTTTTAGATGATTGCAGTTGGGAAAGTAGAAAATAAGACTAAATAGCCCCATTTTTTTTTAAAGATTTTATGTTTATTTATTTGACAGGTAGAGTCACAGAGAGAGAAAGAAAGGTCTTCCTTCCATTGGTTCACCCCCTAAATGGCCGCTACGGCCAGCGCTGTGCCGATCTGAAGCCAGGAGCCAGTTGTCTCCCCTTGGTCTCCCATGCGGGTGCAGGGGCCCCAAGCACTTGGGCCATCCGCCACTGCCTTCCCAGGCCACAGCAGAGAGCTGGACCGGAAGAGGAGCAACTGGGACTAGAACCCAGTGCCCACATGGGATGCCAGTGCTGCAGGTGGAGGGTTAACCAAGTGTGCCACCGTGTTGGCCCCTTAATAGCCCCATTTCTGACTTCTTAGGCCTTTAAAAATGTTACCTGTTACGTCTTCCTACATGAGCCCTAAGAGTAGAGCAGCCCAGAATGACCTGTAGCATGTCAGGTGATCCCCGTGGGGCCATTGTTGCGATTGGCAGATTCTTAGTTGCTAGTAGGAGCTGTCGGGACACTGGCTGGATTTCCTGTCGCTCCTCTCTCTGCCACCGGGAAGACCAGTTTGCTGGAATCTGTCCTGGAGGAAGCCTTGTTCATTGACAGTCACCGAGCAGCTTCTCCAGCTGTGTGGTTTTCCGTTCTTTGTCACAGGACTTGATTTCGGGCTTACGCTCCAGGGAGTCTGATTTCCTCAGGCACTGTGTGACATCTGACACTGTCCATCGTTGTCCGTGTAGCCGTTTGAAGAGGGGCTTAGTTAGGGCGACTGGACTGCGTGCTTTCCTGGTGTTAGAACATCCTATGTTAGAGCCTCATGCGGGAGTGACCCTTACTGCTCGGCTGCCCTGGTGGGTGGGGGGTCGGGAACGGGGTTGACCCCTGCCTCTGTTCTGACCTGGAATGTCCTTCTCCGGGGGTGGGCCTGAAGACGGACTGCACGATTGGAAGCAGGGCTCTGAGCCAGTGGGTGAGGCCTCTAGCCCCGAGTGCACTGCTGAACACAGTTGAGAGTGGGCTCCCGTGATCACTGCTTAATGCTTTTCCACACACAGCTGCTCCTGACATCACTGGCCACAAGCGGAGTGAGAACAAGAATGAAGGACAAGACGCCGTGATGTACTGCAAGTCCGTCGGCTACCCGCACCCCGAGTGGCTGTGGCGGAAGAAGGAGAACGGCGTGCTCATGGTGAGTGGGGGTTGGGTGCGGCCCGGTCACCTTCCCTGGGGTCACAGATGGCTACGTGGTGATCTGAGGTCACTGACTGTGCAGCGTGGGATCCCTGCGTGTGGTTTGTTAAACTCTGATTCTAGTGCACGTACCCGAGGAAGATCTGTTCTTGTGGCCCCTGGCATTTGGTTCTTGGGAGAGGCAAGGGGCTGAGTGCGTGCATCGGGATAAACTCCTGGCACACAGGAATCGGCTGAGGAAGCGGGGCACCCTGAGGACGAGGCAGTGTTTCTCCAGTGGGACTGGAGGGTGACCTCTGCAGGGTTGGGGTGCTGTGCATATTTGCATCAGTAACTGATCGGCTCCCCGAGTGGATGGTTTGTGCCCCATTTCCTGTGTGTCAGTGGCGGCTGCACACATGCCTCCTATCTCCGGCACTCTGGTCCCGGCTGCTCCTCTTCCAGGCCAGCTCTCTGCTGTGGCCCGGGAAGGCAGTGGAGGATGGCCCAAGTGCTTGGGCCCTGCACCCGCATGGGAGACCAGGAGGAAGCACCTGGCTCCTGGCTTTGGATTGGCGTAGCCCTGGCCATAGCGGCTGTTTGGGGGGTGAACCAAAGGAAGGAAGACCAAGGATGAAGCTTGAAACTCACAGAACAGCTCTCGTACTGGCTGTACCGCCCGAGCGCGGCCCGGCTAGGACCTTCTCGGGGTGCCCTTCCCGTCTGTGGGTGCTAGCGATGCAGCGGGTGCTGAAGGCTGAAGACCCCTGCGCTCCTCTCCTGCCTGTGTCCTGTGGTGAGCACTGCCGGCAGCTCCCACTGGTGCAGGTGTCTGCCAGGCCCCTCTCCCCCACCCCGATGGCTCGGCTGCCCGTGCCAGCTCCTCTCTGTGGTGCTCTGCCTCCTGGCGTGGCGCCTCCCCATGTCCCCTCCCCAGTGCTCCATGCCCAGCCTGCCGGGCTCCTCTTGCATTCCTGAAGTCCGCCTCACCTTGCCCGTAATAGGAGGCATGTGCTATGCATTATTAAGTCTGACTGACTGGATCGTCTTCCCTGTGCCCTGAAAGGAAGAGGAAACCATGCTTTCTCCCTTGAGACGAGGAGCGTGCCCTTCACGTTGTTTGTGGATGTTTGGGGACCTGGACTCACCAAGCCCACAGTGTCCGCGCTGAGTGTGGAATCAAAGGCTGAGGTCCGCAGGGTGCCTGGCCGTGGGCCTCCCCCATCCTTTGGCTGCTGGCATTTGAAGGTGCATTTATGACACCGTCAGTCTGGGCCTGGCCTGTAGGCGGCGGAGCCTCGAGGACGTGGTGGGACCTGGAGACGTTCAGAATGCGTTCCCTGCCTCTCCGGCAGCTCACTGCAGGGTTGCTGCTGTGATACTGAAGGGGAGTCATCAGCAGCGAAGCACTCGGATTCTTTGGACAGAGACGGCCCTAGGCCCCACTCAGGCAGCAGCTCACCGGCTCTGGCCTCTCTTTCCTCCCCTTCTGTGCAGGATCTTGTCAACACCTCTGGCCGCTTCTTCATCATCAACAAGGAAAATTACACGGAGTTGAGTATCACGAACCTGCAGATCACGGAAGACCCTGGCGAGTACGAATGTAATGCCACCAACTCCATCGGCTCCACCTCCGTCGTCACCATCCTCAGGGTACGGAGCCACTTGGCCCCACTCTGGCCTTTCTTGGGAATTCTGGCTGAAATCATCATCCTTGTGGTGATCATTGTTGTGTATGAGAAGAGGAAGAGGCCAGATGAGGTTCCTGATGGTAAGAACATCCCCACACCAGAGCCCTGTCGGGGTTGGTTTCCCAGACCCACAGAGGATTCGGTCCCCCTGCTCCCAGACCTCGCACTGGCGCTGTGGCCCGCGCTCTCCCTCTGGGTGGGTGTCTTCTGTGTCCAGTTGCATCTGCCCTCCAGGGCTGTGCGTGACAGGGCAGCTGCCAGTCTCTGTCCAGCCCCAGGCCACAGGCCCCTGGCTGCCCAGGTGGGGTTGCCTGTAGGGCCCTGTAGGTCACTGCCCCAACTTGGGCATGCTGTTCTCAGAAGAGCCCCTGGAGCAAGGCAGCCTTCAGTGCCCATGCTGGTCCTCTTAGTTGGTCTTAGAGGCTCTCTCCCATGTGACTTTTTTGCCTGGGCCTCACTGACAACGTGGTGCAGAGCATCCGATGTGTCCGTCTACCCAGTTTGGGACCGGGTAATCCCTGGAGGCCATGCCCAAGGCAGTGTCCTGAGCTGGCCGAGGGTCTGAGAGGAGCAGGGAGCAGCGGAGCCACAGTGAGCCCTGAGCATTGCTGAGAGCGAGCGCTGCCGTCCTGGTGGGTGCGCCGGCACAGCCCGGGGACATTCTCCTCACTCTGGGTCATGGGTTTCCATTTCAACACTGTGGCTCCAGCCAGGGAAGCTGCTAGTGGAAACAGGTGAGTCGTCTCCGGACTCCTGACAGATCCCAATCCCTGCCTTCCCACCCCTCACAGCGCAAAACAGAGCCACCACCTCGTGGCCTGTCACTGGCCAGCCCAGAGGAGCATGTCCCCAACCTGGCAGGAGCTGGCCTGGCTGTTCTGGGCGGGCACGCAGCACCGGCTGTGTCCTGCCTGGTTGACTCTGGCTAACCCCGCAGCTGTCTGGGGGCGGTACTGAGTGAGCCCCATGCTCCCTTGGAGAATGCGGCTCCAGGGCAAGTGGAGGACCTGTGTGACGGCTGCAGCACTCTTTCCTTTCTCCTCTGCACGGCCCTGGATGTCGGCGTGAGGTCAGGCAGAGGTTGGCACAGATGTTAGCAGTGCCTGTGGGAAGAGCTGTTGGGCTCCCCTTGAGGGCTGGAGGGAGGGGCTCACTCTGGGTGGGGCCTGTTCCTGCAGCAGAGCACCCTGCCCAGAGATGCTGCTCTCCTGGGGTTCTCATGTGTCCCTGCCGCTTCTTTGTCCAGATGGTTAGGATAGCCGCGGCAGAGCTCCGCTGTGCTCAGACCCGAGGGTGCAGGGGAAAGTGGCTGTGTCCCAGGCCCGACTGCTGCCAGGGGCCTGTCGGTCCCCGCGGCACACTCTGGTTTCTTACGTGCCCCCTTCTCAGGCCACCCCGGCAAAGGCTGAAGAGCAGGCAGCCAGGGGTGGACTTCAGTCTGGTTTCTGAACTGTAGAGAGAGCCGCTGTGCGGAGAGGGTGCTCCTGGCGCCGGGGCAGGCCCCCAGCAGAGGCGGGAGAGGGGTGTTACGAGAGCGGGCGCCAGCCCAGGAGGCAGCTGGTGTGTTTTTGAAGACTTCCTTGGCCATTGGTCCCAAATGGGGGCAGTTTGTTGTTAGAGACCAGAGCGGCCAGTAGCCCCAGAGGGGCTCCCTGGTGAGCTAAGGGGTTGCAGCCAGTGAAGGAGCCCTACCGGGGATACCCTGCGCCGAGTTCTCTGCTGCTTTTGGGGTGAGGGATGGGACTGCTGCAGGGAATACAGCCTGGGCCGCAGCACCTCAGGCCCCTGTTCCCTCCTTTGAACCCCTTTCCTCTCAGGCCCCTCCTGGTTCCAGTCCCCGTGCCCTCTCTCCTGGAAGTTGCCCTTAGAAAAGCAAAGGGCCAACTCCCCCTTTCTCCAGCCCCGGCCTGGCCTCCCCAGTCCCCACGCGGTCCTAGCTGCCCGCAGACTTTGCGCCCCAGGAGAGCTCAGCAGAGGGCTGGTGCTCCCCTCTCGCAGAATGACCGTCCAGGCTCCGTGCTGGCTCTTGCATGCCGTCACGACGTGGAGGTTTGTTCACAGGCCTCAGGGGATCGTCCTCTGCTGGATGGGCCCTTCACTGTGAAGACAGCTGTAGTTCAGCCCAGACCCACTGGACTCGCAGGAGCTCAGAGTGTCTGGTGCAGTCTGTGAGCTCTTGGTACCTTGTCCCTCGCGAGAAGAGCACTAGGTGGACAGAACGGAAGTGTGGAGACAGACACGTCTGAACTCGGGTGGTGCCTGCCCCCAGCAAGGAGTGCACACACACAGCGCCTGGGTGGAGGCTCGGTGGCTGCCTCGTCTTGCTGCCCCCTGCACCGCCTGAGCCGTTTCAGACGACACCTCGCCTCCTCGGGTGCCTTGTGCTGGGGCTGCCAGGACCCGGGCCTCAGAGGGTGACCTTGTAGGCGGATCGGCTCTTGTTACCAGGAGGCGTGGGGCCCAACTGGAGCTGTGGGTTTTCACTCTCCTCACCGTCCGCCTGCTCCCTGGGTGTGTTCAATTTCTCCAGGGTGGGGCAGCTGCCTACCACCCTTCCAGGTCTTCAGAGCAGCCCATGCGAGAGCCCCCGGGACAGGGACCTGCGTCCCTGCCGGCGCCTCCATTGCTGCTGGCCGTGCAGCGGCCTCCCAGTGTGGAGCGAGCTCAGGGACGCAGCGGCAGCCTCAGGAAGCTTGCGGCTTTCACTTGGGCGTCATTTTTATAAGCGGGGGTTAAGTTACTGGTGAAGGACATGTGTGACTTGGGGGTGGCATTTTTAGCGGCTGCGGTGCAGCTCGCACTTGGACACACTGACTAGAAGAGCCGTCGTAGGTTCCAACAGCGTGTGCTGGGCACAGCACCCGGTAATGTGTGAAGCTTACACAAGCTAGAACCCTGGGTGAGAAACGTCACTCTGAACACATCTCAGGAACAGGTGCACTCGGGCCAGCACTGTCGCCCCCGTGAGGCTGGTGCGGCCCAGCTGAGGTCTGCTAGGACCCCCGCAGACTCAAACCCAGCAGCTCCCTACTGGGTCCCGGGTCCCAGTCTGCTTGTGGCTGTGTGGACGTGAAGCCGTGGTTCTGTGGGTGCCGCCAGGTCAGGCTGTCCAGGACCCCACGCCGGCAGGGGAAGACAGCGTGCACCTTGGTCGGGGCGTGCGGCAGCTCCCCGGGTGGCTTCTCCAAACTCTCACTCCCCCCACCCCCACCCCCAGCCCGGTGTCTTCTGCAGGACGGTCACGGCCAGGGACCGTTGGCCTGAGGGTCTGGGCTGTGTTGACACGTGTCGGTTACTGTGACTTCTTTTTTCTCCCCCTTCAATTGCATCAAACCCTTAACGCGCGGTGGTAAGTGAGCGCTCTGCATGCTTTTGGAGTCTGTCTCCTCTGCTTCGTCTCCACGATGCACAGTCATGGCGTTAACACCCCGAGTGGACTTCATTCACCTCACGACTAATTTGGATTTCAGTTTGCTGTTTAATCCTCATTGCCTTTGATTTCCGTCCCTTACGCTGTAGTTGTGTTTCTCCTCTCCTGACTCCTGTGAGGGCCGTTTGTTGTCTGACCTGTGTGGGAGACGGGGCTGCGGACAGGGGCTGGGCGCGGGAGGCTCTCCCGCATTCTTGGTCGCTGGGGACAGGCGCCGGGAGGCAGACCCGCCCACGCCAGAGGGGGCCATTGTGGGCAGGGACGTGGGCTTCCCATCAGACACAGGGCAGCCCCGATGAGGGAGTGGGCCCTGGGACGCTGGGTGCGTGTGCTGGCACCCACTGCCACCCTGAGATGATGTGCCTGGCCATGGTGGCTCACACCGCCCCCTGCTTTTGTTTCCAAGTTGGGAGTAGATGGTGACCTTTTTGATGTGTGTTGTGTCAGAATTTGGTAGTTCCAGGTGCACAGCCAGAGCATTAAGCGTGCTCCAAGTTTGCTCCTGTGTCTTTTCCTTCAGCTCCCAAAGTGCTTAGCTCTTAGCACGCAGCTGAGCTGGCTTGAGCATCAGCCTGTCCTGAGGGCGGGCGAGGCTGGGCGAGGCCGGGCTCATGTCTCAGCGCCGGGGGTGTCTCCGTGTTTGGCCAGCGCACACGCGTGTCTGGTGTCCGAGTCCCAGCGTGTTCTCTGTGCCTGTCTTGATAGCGCGCTGCTGTTAGACTCCCGCGGACACTGGTGTGTGGCTAGCCTGTTGTTTGGCTGATAAGTCATTGGTTTGTGGTTAGTTTTTTTTCTTCCTTTCTTCCTTTTTTCTTTTCAAAAGCCCTTTTGCTGCGGTCACTGTGTGTGCTGGCGGTGGCTTTGCCTCTCCGTTGCCTCGAAGGGACAGGTGGAGCAATGTCTCCCTGGGCCAGACATTACTCCTGACGCGTGCTCCGCAGACGCCTGCACCGCGGCTGTGAGCTCCATGACTGCTTCATGTGCACCCTGCCCCCTTGTGGAATCCTGCTGAGTTTTTCTAGAAGGCTCCGTGAAATCAGACCCTTCGGAATTGTTTGGGCCCGATCTTTGTTTGATCAAAGCAAACTGCAAGCAGTTCTGGTTTCCGCTCCTTTGTGGGTCTTTAAAAACCCTCTCTCTTTCTCTGTGTACATCTGCTTGAGGGGCCAAGCTGCCCTTAGTTGATAGGAAAAACAAAACATGGAAATCAGAATCCTAAAGTACCTATTTAAGAGGCTTTTTAAGCTCAGATCACTTACGCTCTTTGATTTAGACGAAAAAGGAGATCTCATGGCTCATCTGGGTTAGGGTTCCAGTTTTGGCCAGGGCACCAGCATGAGCCTGTCCTTGTCCCCAGTCTTCCTTGGAGGGACGTCACTGCCCAGCTCCTGGTGTGGCACAGCCCAGCAGGGCTGACCCATATCAAGTAGGTGGACTCTCGTGGCTTCCCCGTCCTCCCAGAATGGCGTCCTGGGGCCGGTGTGGACCGTGCAGGGGGACGCTCTCCCCGAGAAAACACACAGCAGGATTTTACAACTGAGATGGCGGTGTCCTCCCATCCCAGAGTGAACACTGGAACTGGGGACAGGAAGAGTGACAGTATCGCAGCCTCTGTCCACTACAGTTGCAGTTTCTCATGACCAGCATTCCAAGTGTTAACCAAAACCATTGAAACAACATACCTGCCATTGAGACTGGAGTCGAGATAACTGCTCCATGAGTGTGTGCACCTCAGACGGAATGGCCTTACTGATGCTCTGAGCAGCGTGTCTGCCGTGCACCCCCTCCGTGCAGTCCTAACACCTGTGTGCTTTCTTCTCTTCTCTCTCATGCACGGTGCACACGGACCCCACGCAGATGACGAACCAGCTGGGCCCATGTAAGTACTTGGTTGAGTGGCGGTTCAGTGGGATTGTGTCATGTTTGTTGAGTGTGACAGAGTTGCTGAGCCCACAAGGGGACACTGGGGGTGACCAGGAATGTCTCAGCCTGGCGTGGGTCTGACTAGAGACATCTGATTCCCCCGGGACAGGCTACAGTCAGGGAGTGCCCTGCAGATCCCAGCAATCCCAGAGGGTGGCACTGCACATCCCATGTACTCATGTAGATGATGTGGGAAAGGGGCCAGCCAACTCGGCTCGAGGTTTTGTTCATTCGGGCTGGACCACAGTGAGCAAGACCGGCTCCTGTTCCTGGGACCGACAGGCAGGCGGCGTCTCGTCTGCCAGCCTTTGCTTCTGTCACCTCAGGGATACCGGGTTCAGTTAGACAAGAACTGGTGCTCCGACCTGCATGCTAACTGGATTACAGCTGAGGTCAAAGGGGAAGTTAGCTGTGTACTGTCCGCGCTGGGAGTCGAGGCCCTGCTTAGCGGACAGGCAGCGGTTCTTGACCTGCGCGACACCTCCTGCCCGTGGAGACCGGGACAGCAGGAAGTGAGCGTCTGTGTCTCCCGAGCTCCACACTTCAGGGCTGTCGCCTGGCCTCACTCAGGCCATGCACTTCTCCTCCACAGGAAAACCAACTCGACCAACAACCACAAAGATAAAAACTTGCGCCAGAGAAACACAAATTAAGTACCTGCTTGTAACGTGAGTACGGCTTCTTCAGAAGTCTTGAGGTTCTACTGGGATGCCTCTGGTAGAGTCCTCAGGAGCTGGTGTGGGGGGGCTGGGCTGCAGCTCGCCCAGCCGAGTCTTCCCTTGCCCCACAAAGGCCCTCTCGGGCTGTGTCTGAGGGGACAGTCCCGCTGGGTGTGGCGTGGAGAGCAGCACACGCCGCCTTTTCAGCTCCCAACTCCCCTTTCTCTGTAGGTCTTAGGTTCCTGAAGCTGGGGGCGCCGCGTGACCTGCCAACGCTCCTGCTTGGGCCGCCCGGCCCTCTCCCCTCTCCAGTGAGCAGCACCGTGACGACTGTCTAAGCATGCCTTATTTAGCCTCTCCTGTAAGGGTGACCTAGCCAGGTACATTTAACAGTGCTTCAGTGTAGAAGGTGTACACTATTTTGGGCTTGATGTGCTGTGAATGTCGCTTTTTCCTTTGTTAAAAATACTGAGACAGAAGTGAAAGACCCCCGGGGGTCAGACCGTGCATGCGCCATTTTTCACTTAATGCAGCTGTTAAATTGGCAGAGCTCTAAAACGTACTGCTGCCATCTAGTGGTAATTTTTGTAAAGGACAGCAAAATCTACAGATATATACAGTATATAAATATATAGATCTATATATTTATATTTTTGGGGGTGGGAGAAATCCAGAATAAATGCTTGTTTCATTTTTAAGCTGCTGACACTCATTCCTTATTGTACGTTACCACGAGGGACTTGTGCAGTGTGGTACAGCACGAGGAGTAGAGACCGAGTCTGTAGTTTAAGGGCTTACCTGCGCCTCTGCGAAGGAGCGGAACAGGCCACTGAAGGGAAACACGGACGTGCAGTGGAACCGGGCGATTGCTTTTCGAGTGATTCTTTGTCGTTGTTGAAACATGTAAATTCTTAAATCCTTTTGCACTGATGTGTTGAATCTTATTCTTGTACATTCAATCAAAGCAAACTTTTATAATTTACCTTTTGTTTCCAATGACCTTGAAATGTATTAGCATGGTGATATTCTATGCAACTCTAGTTGTACTTTGGGTTTGACACTGTATTTTCACATTGACGCAATGATCGGTGGTAGATTTTCTAAGCAGACTGACTAGGCTCTCCTGCGGTACGCAACTGTAGGTGCATGTGTTTGTGTTCTGTGTAACTGTTGAAGTGCAATGATGTATAAAAAAGTGGATTCACCTGTTTTTAAAAATAAAACATTGATAAAAGGTGTTCGGAACGCTCGTTTTTCAGCGCTGTGCCGCTCTGCAGGGACACACGTCCGCGGTGTTACTTCCCCAGCCCTGTCAGCTTCTCCAGTTCCTTTTCCACCTCCTCCACAAACGCCGGGAAGTGCTGGTCCAGGAGGCACAGGCGCAGGAAGGGGCCCAGCTCTTCCGCACCCCGTGGAGACTGGCGGTAGGCGGGGGGCAGCTCCTCTGTCGCCAGGATGGCCTGTGGGGGGAGAGAGCAGCAGCTGGAGCAACCCTGGCCCGCAGGACAAGGCCGGTGCCCTAAGCGTCACCTGCACACGGGCGTCTGCCTTCTGCATACCCAGATGCACACACAAAGGGAGGTCACGGAGCCTGACGGAGATGCTTCAGGTGCCTGTTGGTGACACCGTTTACAGAGTGGCTCCCGCCTCGCTGCCAGAACTCCACTCTGCTGCTGCCCTCCTGGGCACTCCCAGGACGCGGCAGGCTCAGGTCTCCCCCAGCTGCAGGGCCACCTGTGACAGAGGGCACAGCTTGCATGGGCGCTGTGTGGTCCTGGAGGCAGATTTTGTAGCGTCTTCCACAACCAAAACAGAGAACATTTGTCCCCTCTTCACTGCGGTGCAGCCCTGAACACCGGGCACCCCGGACTCCCTGCCTGCCAGTTCTGCGCCATCCTAGGCACACAGCCCAACTTGGGCTGTTCTGACTTTCCCGGGCAGGCGGCTTCTCCCGGGGCCTGGGGGAGGCTTCCAGCACAGGAGGGTCTCAGGCGCGCGCGCACGGTGGTGGTGGTGGGGGGTTCCTGGGACCTTGCCTGCTGCAGGGTGAGGGGCACGTGCATGCAACACTGTTGAATCCTTTCACCCAGCTACCAGCCATGCCGGTGAGTGCCAGGAGCCCACCGCTCCGTGGCTGCAGGGGTGCCCGCTGGAGGGATGCCATGGCTGGTGTGCACACGTGCCCCTCCCCCGAGCCGGGGCACATGTAGCTGGCTGTGCTCTTTGCAGTTAGGAATAAAGCTGTGCAAACATTCACACAGAGGTTTCTGTTTGAACAGAGGTTCTCGTGTGTCCTGGGTAAACACCTAGTGTGGCTGCGGCTCACGTGTGCCACCGGTGCTGAGGGAGTCCCAGCTGCTCCTCATCCGCCCAGCACTCCGTGTCAGTAGTTTTTGCCGTTTAATTTTAGCTGTTCTAATAAGCATGTGGAGAGATCTCACTGGTTTAATTTGCATTCCCCTCATGACCAGTAACATCGAGTGTCTTCCCACGTGCCTCTCTGCCATCTGCAGGCATCCGAGGTCAGCAGAGCTCAGATAAGCGGCTGTGGCTGGCACTGTGCAAAGCTTGGGAGCACTGGACCCACGGTGGCCCCGGGCTCCACCTCCGCCTGCCCTGGTGCTTCTGCACTTGAACTCCAGCATCTTGCCGACCCGTCACCATCACTCTGGCTGTGGGGGTGGTGGTTTTGTTTCCTTTCTGAAACAAATTCACTTTCCTAAATGCAGATCAGCTCTTCAGCCTCTGTCAGAGGCATAAAGAAAATGGAAGTGCCCCGGGGCCTCGGGGCCCGTGCCCGGGGAGGGGGCCGACGGCACTGTCACCGCACAGACGGCTCTGTGACAGAAACTTTTCAAACAGTGCTGATGCAGCGTGAGGATCTTTCCGTGTCAACCGATGGGATGCGGCGTGTTCACTCCAGCTGTGGTCATGCCACACCCGACCCACTCGGCGTCCTGGAAAGGGACACTGATGTGCCCAGCTTCTTGCTGAGATCAGTGTCGTGAGGCCCATCCTTGTATGCGCCCTGCTGTAGTCCAGAGTCGCAGGAACCCAAGTGCACCACCCCGTGTGACGCTGCTTCCCAGGAAGCTTCAGCACGGTCCGGAGAATGGCTCAACCAGGAGTCAGAGCAAACAAACAGTGTTTCCAAGCAACGAGCCTCGGGCCCTCGGCGCCTGCAGCTGTCACGCCCGGCCTCGCTCGGCTCCCCAGCGGCTCGGGCTCTGTGCAGCTGTGGGTGTCAGAAAGTCCGCCCTGGGGCTGCAGGCCCTTCCACGGAAGGGGGCCCGGGTGAATCCGCCCCCGCTCGTGAGCTCTGTGTTCTGTGTCTGTCCACGTCGGCAGGGCGGTGGCAAGGCGGCTGGGCTTTGTTTTCCGGGACTGGCACAGGAGGGAGGAGGCCCCTGGGTGCTGAACCCGTGGAGCTGAGGCCCAGGCACGGAGGGCAAGACTGGAGAGGAGATGACCATGATTTTTTTTGAGGATTTACTGTTCATTTGAAAGGCAGAGTGACACCGAGATCTTCCATTCACTGATTGACTCCCCAGGTGGCCACAACAGCTGGGGCTAAGCCAGCCTGAAGCCGGGAACTTCATCCGCGTCTCCTACAGGTGGAGCAGGGGCCCAAGCACTTGCGCCATCTTCTGCTGCCTCTCGGGCTGTGCATTGGCAGGGGGCTGGATGGCAGGTGGAGCAGCCAGGACTTGAACCAGGCAACTCCCACCCGAGAGGCTGGCGTCCCAAGTGGTGTCTTCCCGGCTGTGCCGTGGCGCCCTTCCGGAACCTTTGGTTCTGAGAGAAGCTGTGCTGCCGGATTCCGTGGTGGTGACAAACAGCCGGGGCGAGGGGGCTGCAAGGTTGGGTCTCGAGAGCAGCACGGCCCTGCCCCAGAGTCACCTCTGTCAGGACAGGACACGGACAACCCCGCTTCTAAAGTCTAGTTGGCGTGCTCCCTTTGTTCCCGGGAAGCCCCATGCCAGCCCCTCGCCCTCCTGATTGCCATAGGAAGGTGGTGGGCGAGCGTGGCCCCCCCTTGAGGTTCCCCTCCAGAACCAGGGCAGGAAGTGACACAGGCGCTCAGGGACCGCTGTTGTCACGCAGGGAGGGAACGCAGGGACAGGCTCTACCTGAGCGAGCTCCGTCACCGAGGTCTTGGGCCCTGGCCCGGCCCGGCCCGCTGTCTGCCACGCCTGCTGCTCCGGGTTCTGGGCCTGGAAGACAGCAGAGTCAGGACGGACCGGCTGGCCCGGCACCACCGTGGCTGCCAGGAGGCCCTGCGGGGCGTTCCTGCTGTGAGGGTGCCGCTGGCCCACACCTCGGTGCCTCCCATGTGGAAGCCCCGCGTGGGGCAGCACTGGGGAGGGGCGGGGCAGGGGCACAGTTTCCGGTGCTCAGCACCTGTCACCATCTAGAAATGATACCTCGAGGACTAACATCTGTTAGAGGCGAAGAGGGGAGGAACCCCTGATGTGCCCACAGCTGGCTTTCACTTCATTTCAGCCACTCAGAAGGAATCCATTAAGATTCCTGGGTGACAGCGGGCCCTGCCCCAGGGAAGCCGGGGGCCTCGTGAGAGGCAGGGGTGACCGCGAGAAGCAGCAGGGCCCCCACCCCAGCTGCACGTCTGCAGCCCGGGCTATGCCCGCCCTGCCCTGGTCCCACCACGGGCTCGGTGAAGGCTGCTGAGCCCCTGGGCAGCGCCTCTGCTGCCCTGCACCGAATCTGATGGTGGAGGCAGAGGGCACCAGACTGCCGCCGCACACGGAAGCTGGAAATCTCTACTGAGGGCCAGAGAGGAAGACAGCAGGTCAGAACACGCGCCGGAGGCCAGGGTGCCCAGGGCTCTCCCAGCTCGGGTGCGTGATGCCACGGGCCCACATGGGTTCAGCTTAGCCGCCGAGCCACGTCCACCACCATAAATAACAGACACCAGGCGTGGGCGCCCAGTGGTGGGGACCCTGCCCTGCGTTAGTCAGCGCTGGGGGCAGCAGCCCTTGCGGGGAGGCTGGGCCGGGGCAGGGTCAGGTCACCTGAGAAGCCCCTGGTCTGGCCACTGTGAAGGAAGTTACAAGGCTGAGGAAACAAGAACTCGAGATAGGCGCGGAGTTCCCCCGCTTGCAGGGAAGCGGAGGGCCGCTGCAGACTGAATATACACACGGTGGAAAGCCACCCGCCTGAGGACAGGAGCGCAGGCAGAGGGCCCCCGGGGCACCCTGACAAAGGCAGTACTACCCCAGCCGCAGGCCGCGCCGGCCGCCTGCGTCCCAGGGAGGCCGCTCCGTGTGCCCCCAGACCCTCGGTCTCCTGCAGCCCCTTCTCGGCTCTGCGGGTTCTGCCCCTTGCCAGTGGCCTGTTCCTCTCTGAGGAAGGGGCTGGCAAAGGCGGCGGCGTGAGCAGTCGTGGCTCCACACTGTCAGCACCAGGCCAGGCACGCGCTCCGCAAGGGTTTGCAGCCTGGATTCCAAACTAGAACTGTCTTGATCCCAGACGCCATGGTCTTGGCACGTGACAGGTCAGTGGAGATCCTGATAAAGACTCCAGAGCAGGACGGGTGGGGTGGGGCCAGTGCTGTGGCACAGTGGGTAAAGCCGCTGCCTGCAGTGCCGGCATTCCACGTGGGCGCCGGTTCCAGTCCCGGCTGCTCCACTTCTGATCCAGCTCCCTGATGTAACTGGGACAGCAGCAGAAGATGGCCCAAGTGCTTGGGGCCCTGCACCCGCGTGGGAGACCTGGAGGAACTCCTGGCTCTGGCCTGGCCCAGTGCTGGCAGTGCAGCCGTTTTGGGGAGTGAACCAGGGGACAGAAGACCTCTCTTTCTCTACCTTTCAAATACAGAATCGATCTTTAAAAAACAAAACCACCAGGAACAAGGAGGGAAGTTTTCTAGGCACTGTCTAGGGCCGGACCCTCTCCTGCTGCGGCAGCCCCCTCCGCCGGCCTGCATGTACTGTCAGCTCGGGGCGCCCCGCACAGCCCCCGGCCCCAGCAGCTTCCAGCTGATGCCCCTCTGGCCCTACGCGGCGCCTCATGCCTGCTGCCCAGCCCTGGCCCCCGGGTTCCGGCTGTGCTGTGTGTATGGGGGACGCCCTTCCTCATGTGAGGCAGCGACACCTCTGAGGACCACCCGGGACGGGCCCGGAGAGGCGAGCGGCCGGGGCCTCAGGCTGAGGGAAGAGAACCCCCCTCTAACACACCAAAGTCTGCTGGGTAGACAGCACATCCGAAACCTGCTCAGAGACTGTCGCACGCAACGCGGACGGTGGGAAACCAAGCAAGACCCCAACAGCAAATCGTCTTGATTCAGGGAGCTAACAAGATGAAGGATGGGGACGTGCCGAGGCTGGGCGTGGAGCGAGTCTCGTCCCCACAGCGGACCGGCCACGGCGCCCCACCAGTGCCAGGGTCTTCCTGGGAGCCTGGCTCCAGCCAGCCTCGAACTCTGACGGAGCGCAGCGCTCCTGGGGGAGTCTGAGCCCAGCCGCCTTCTCCCACCTGCCCTGCCTGGGCGAGGACAGGGACAGAAGCTAGGGGCTTTCCCTTCAGGAAACATGGGGGCAGGTGCCAGTGCCACACCCTGAGGCGCTCGGGCTGACCCGAGCAGCTGCTCCTTGGGGGGCGGGGGGGCGCCGCTGTGTCCTGGCACTCCTCCCCCGAGGTGGGAAGATGCGATGCTGGACGCTCACGCGCAGACCCCAGTCTTCTAAGATCTCCGTTTGCAGCGCGAGCCCAGCTTTCATCCCCGCCGAGGAACGCTGCCACGCTCCTGAAGCGGCCGGCGCACAGCGTTCACTTCTGAGCAAACGCCCACCGCACGCAGGAGCCCGAGGACCCAGGGGCTGGAGGCTCCCAGCAGCCCTCACCCAGGGAGGCAGCAGGGCCCACGCGGGCTCGGTGTTCTCACTGCAGGGGACAGCTCGGCAGCTGGGCCGGGCTGAGCTGATGGGCCAGGCTCCAGCTGCCAGGGTGTGTCCCTCGTACAGGTGTCGGGACAGCAAGAGGCAGGGGACACCTATGCCTTCGCAGACGTCCCCTTGCGGTCCTGGAAAGGCCCCAGGGAGGGGCCCCCAGGCCGCACCTGACACCCAGAACACAGCCAGGGCGCCCCTGCTGTCTGGGTTCTGGGGGCCGAAGTAGCCAGGAAGAGAGACAGCCTTCAGGTTTAGAAAGCTGCTCAGGGGCCGGCACTGGCATGGTAGGTTAAGCCTCCGCTTGTGGCGCTGGCATCCCCATACGGTTTGCATCCTGGCAGTCCCTCTTCCAATCCAGCTCTCTGCTGTGGCCTGGGACAGAAGAAGATGGCCCAGGTGCTTGGGCCCCTGCCCCACGTGGGAGACCCGGGGGAGGCTCCTGGCTTCAGACTGGCTCAGCTCAGACTGTTGCCGCCATCTGGGGAGTGAGCCAGCTGGGGGAAGTCCTCGCTCTGTGTCTAACTCTCAAATACACAAAAAACAGCTGCTCAGGAGGAGCCGGCTGCCTGGTCCCCGTGCAGCACCGCGGAGCCCAGCGGCAGCTACTTACTGCGTGCTGCGGCGGCACGTGCCCGGCCCCGTCCTCCTCCAGGCCGTCCCCCGCTGGCAGGTCAGGGCCTGGCCCCTCCACGGCCGTGTACTGGGCCAGGCTCTGCGCGCAGCTGCAGCAGCGTCCCAGCGCCTGCTCCCTGGACTCGCCGGCGAACTGCACCCGGAACATGCGGCTCTTGCTCTGTGGGCAGAACAGAGCGTCCTGAGAGGCCGCCTCCCCCCGGCTGCTGCAGACATGGGCACGAAGGGAGTGGCCGCACCCCCGCCCTCTGTGCGGCAGGACGCCATGGCTTGCTTTTCACTGGCAGCAGTGATGGGGAACACGGCCCAACCACACTCATCCACACGGAGTGAGTGAAGAGCTAGCCGGGTGGAAGCCACGCTCACGATGGCCAGGGCACAGGCGGGGCCCCAGTGGCTCAGGCACCCCTGTGGGTTCCATCTCCTGGCAAATCCGCCAGCCTAGTGGGATGCAGCCGATGGTTTTAACGCTGGCAGCCACATCGGCTGACTTGATGGCAAGTCTAAAAACAGACGGATGGGGCCGGCGCCGGGATACAGCAGGTTAGAGCCCTGGCCGGCTGCACAGGCATCCCATTTGGGTGCCGGTTCCAGCCCCAGCTGCTCCTCTTCCGATCCAGCTCTCTGCTGTGGCCTGGGAAAGCAGTGGAGGATGGCCCAAGTGCTTGGGCCCCTGCACCCATGTGGGAGACCTGGAAGAAGCTCCTGGCTCCAGATCAGCTCAGCTCTGGCTGTTGCGGTCATTTGGGGACTGAACCAGTGGAATGGAAGACCTCTTTCTCTCTCTCTCTCTGGCTCTACCTCTCTCTGTAACTGTCTTTCAAATAAATACAATAAATCTTTAAAACAACAACAAACAGACCGAGATGGTGGCAGTGACAATAGCAGGCGCCTGCCCCAGTCCTGACAGACGTCCTTCTTGTGTTTGGTCTAACGCAGTCGGCCGTGCCCAGAGAACTCGGAGGCGGTGGTGTGTGGAGACAGAGCATCCAGACCCACAGACCACGGCGCTGAGTTCAAAGAGGTCTAACCTAACCACGGAGGGTCACGTTTTACGCCACTTAAATAGACCCATCGTGCAAAGCCAGGTGTTTGGGTGTGAAAAAACAAGGAAATGGTAAGGCACCATCATTCCAAGAGCGGCCCCTGCCGCTTCCGGCTGCCTGTGTTTTAGTTCAGTGATCTTCTCCAAGAGAATAAAAGCACTTAGCATTGCCCCTCCGACACGGGGCAGACGTGGAGCGCTCTGCACACGCACGCACACGCGTGTGATGGCTGGCAGAGGCACCACCAGCATGCACACGCGTGTGACGCACAGAGGCTCCGCAGCCCGACCTTTTACTTAACAAATGTAAAAATAGAAGTGTGCCTCATTACTCTCGCGCTTTAATCGGCCCCCTGCTGACAGACACGTGGGTTACTTCCAGCCTTGCTCCTCGCTAAAGCCACCGAGCTCTCACGGTGCCCTCGTCTGCGGCGCTCTCGGGTCTCCGTCAACCCGCCGGGCTAACGCTTGTACTTTCTGTCCCCTGGTTGCGAGTGCAGCTGCGCGCTGCCCAGGTCTTGCTAGGGACCCGGCCGTGGGTACCAGGAGGACCTGAAGCCCGGTTCGCGCGGAGGAGGACGGGAGGCCACAGCCCCGGCCTGCCGTCGGGACACCGTTCCCTCACTGCCCTTCTGAGCAGATCACGTGAGGACTGTGCACAGCACACACTGCTCGAGTCGCCAGCAGGGCAGGTTCCCGAGAGCAGCGAGGGGCGTGGGGCACCCACGGGGGAGCACCCACGTGGCACGTGGTTTCTCTGGAGTGCAGTCCCCGGCTGAGAGCCCGACCTGACCCACCTTTGCTCCCGAGCGGCTCATGTGAGACGGAACCAAGGCCCCTCAGGAGACACCCCGCACCCGCCCCCTCAGACTTCCTGAGGCCCCGCCACCAGCCAGGTCAGGCTGTGGCCTCCCGCGGGAGGTGTCTGCATGCCCTGTGTGAAGGAGCGCGTGGGCTCCTCCCCGAGAGGCGAGCGTTTCCAATGCCGGCGGGAGCACTCAGTCACCCAGAACAGCCCCAGGGACAGCAGCCGGGGACCAGTGCTCTGGTCCAGGAGGCAGGCGGGAAGGAGATCAGCACCACCCAGTGCCGACGCCCAGCCTGACTGTGGCCAGGCCCCCGGCTGAGCTTACGGCAGCACCACAGCCTGGTCAGCAGCCCGTGGCAGGGGCAGCCCCAGAGGCCCCGCATGGCCAGGGGTGCTGCTCGCCCAGATCCGTGAGCGACTTCCCGTGGCCACGGGGCCCCCGGGTCCATGCTCCCAGGGCGGAGGAGAGCACAGGGAAAGGGCCGGAGGCGGCAACCGGCGGGCAACACTCACAGCCCGGGGCCTCACACACGGGCAGGCCTGGCTCCCTCTGCCGTCCAGGCCACAGGAGAGGAAATGCCGCCGCCCCGGAGCGCGGGGCCATCACGCTGCAGGGCCTCGCTTCCCCCACGTGTCAGTGGCCCAGGTTGGCCCAGACCAGCAGCCCGAGGACGCCCATCCGTGTGGGCTGCCCGTGAATCCGCCACGCAGGGCACAGCCCCACAGTGGACAGTGGCGCCTTGGTGGGGGTCGGAGGGCACAGAGGACCGTCCAGGACCCTGGTGCGAGGTCACATGGGGAGGGGCAGCCCCACACAGGCCGGGCGGGCGGCTCTGAGCCACACGAGCAGGCCCGCACGGTCCCGGGAGGTCAGCGCTATCTGGCAAGGCGGCGAAAGTAACCAACGATAAAAATCACTGACAGAAATACAAGTGTTACTGTTTACAGATTACAAAATTAATTTCCTAAAAATTAACATCTATTAGCTGAGTTAATAAGACTAGTAAGGGGGCTGAATGTGAATTAATTCAGAAACAAACCTGATACTAAGTAGCTGGAAATACTGAGTAAGGGATTCCATTCACAGCAAGAACAGACAAGAGTCGCACCCTGAATGTTTTAAGTTGTGTACACAGAGAAAAAACCGTGTCACAGACTGTAGGTATACAGTTGGTGCTCTGTATGTGCAGGCTCTGCACCCTGGAGTCCAGGCTCGCTCCTGCCACTGCTCCGGCCGTGAACACGCAGCTTTGGCGGGAGGTGGACGTGTCCTCTGGGGTGGGGTACAGACTGCGCGTTTTACATGAGGGCCCGGAGCAGCCCTGGTTGGAGATGCTCAGGGACCCAGGAATCAGCCCCTGGCTGCTGACAGCCGCGCTGGCCAACCCCTTCGTCTACTGATGCCACCCACGTCACAGTGCCTGTCCCGATGCCAGCTTCGTGCCAGCGCAGATTCTGGCAGGCAGCAGGATGGCTCCAGTACTCCAGTCTCTGCCACCCGGGGGGAGACCTGGGCTCAGTTCCCAGCTCCCGGCTTCCACCTACACCCCCTCCCTGGCTACCTGGAGTGTGAACCACTGGATGGGGGGCGGGCACCTCTCTCTCTGCTTTTTCTTTTTTAAAGATTGATTTATTTATTTGAAAAGCAGAGTTACAGAGGAGGGGAGAGAGAGACAATTGATCTTCCATCCACTGGTTCACGCCCCAGATGGCCAAAACAGCTGACTGGACCAGGCCAAAGCCATGAGCTTCCTCCAGGTCTCCCACACAGGTGCAGGGGCCCAGGGACTGGGCCATCCTCCACTGCTTTCTCACAGGCATTGGCAGGGGCTGGATCGGAGGTGGAGCAGCTGGGACTCTAACTGGCGCCCACGTGGAAGCCAGCACTGCAGGCAGTGGCTTTACCTGCTGTGCCACAGCGCCGGCCCCTGCTCTCTGGTTTCAAATGAACAATAATGGAATGTTTTCAGTGACTACCAGATGCCCTGGTGCAGTGCTGCGGGTCCCTATCACATGACTGAAGTGTGGGACCCAAGTGGCACAAGCCCATCCACAGCAGGAGCTGGCCAAGCCGAGCACGTGTCTGCCCTGGCCCAGGACACCCAAGCCGACATCTTCTGCGCTGTGCGGGCTGGAGCACCTTACAGGAAAACTGCTTTCCTTGTGAAGGGGGCGGGGCACGCTCACCTTCCCAGAATGAATGGAGTCGATGTGTTGGGCCAAGAGACCAGGACTCTGACCTGGGTCCCAGCAGCCCAAGGCGCTGGCCAGTACTAGTGATGGTCTATTTGTGGGTTTCTCATTCAGCACAAAACAGCAACAAGGCTGCTCTGGTGGGGCTCTGTCCCCTGCGCCCGGGGCCCTCCCGACTGTGCCGTGTGGGCACCCGGCCACACTACAAACCGCAGAAGTGGTTGGCAGGTTCCGGGCGGCTTCCGCTTTGCTCTTCATGGTTAGGATCTAACAAGACCTGAGAGGAGACATCAACGCTGCAACAGCCCGCAGCGTGCTGGGAGCCGAGGAGGCCCATTCGCTCCGGGAGCTGACGGCCGGTGGGAGGCAGCTCCCTGAGCTCCTGGCCCAGCCTCCTCTGAGGGGAAGGGGGCGCAGGTGGGCAGCACGGTGTTCTTGACTGCACAAAACACTCACAGTTGCAAAGGAAACCAATGGTGCTGCGCTGGCTTACGGCGATCCCGAACATGGTCTGGAGTGCCGAGTATGCGCAGTCGCTACAGCGCGGCAGGGCCAACAGCTGCCCCCACATCAAGGGTGCCGAGCACGGCAGCCGCGCTGATCCCCCCAGACGGGAAGGCCGATGCCCCCGCGCCTGCTGCACGCACGCACGGTGGGCGGACCGGCCCTGTGGGCGAGGACGCCTCTGGCTCTCGGAGCCCATTTCCTGTCATCGCCTCAGCCGGCCCTCACAGTGGCAGAACAGGCCAGGTGAGCAGTGGCCTGTGTCTGTTAACACAGCTGCAAAGCAAAGGAATCTGATTTTCCAATATTAAAGGGGAAAATCGAAGCCAAACTCGGTGAAGCCCTGCCTCCTCCACATACGTCAGCAGCAAGACGCACAGGGGTGCACCCCTCCCCTGCCCACCGGTCAGGGCTGCCCCCCGCCAACGCGGCCCTGCCTCCCCACGGCCCCGTCTGCTCCGCTGAGCACGTGCGTTCCTCCCACCCCCGTGCACCAGGAGGGGCCCCCATGCCCCGCCACACACACAGAAAAGGAAGAGCAGGCTCGGGTGACCTTGCCTTTACCGTGGTTCCAAAGAGTAGACAGTCCATGCGTCTCACGATCTTCAACCAGCTCCTGCTGCCGACGAGCGAGAACCCTTCCTGAAACAGGCAGAGTGGTGAGAGGGCTGTGAGGAGTGGCCGGACAGCTGTGTCCCATTAGCAGTCCCGTGCCACCTACCCCGGCGCTCAGCGTGGCAGAAACGGCCCGAGAGCAGCCCCGGGAGGCGACCACAGGCTGCGCCCGTCCTGCTGCGGCTCCCGCCGGGGCAGCGTCAGCAGTCGGCTTTCCTCAACCTCTTCCTGCTAAGGAGGAACACGACAGGCAATGCCCATGGCCACGCTCGCTGGAAGCGCAGTCCTGCGTCTGAGGTTTGCTGAACGACAACAAGGGATCTGCTGTGCTAACTTAGGAACCGGCACATCCACAGCGCCCGCGAGGCTCCTCTGGCCGAGATTCGGAAAACATGAAGCGGTCTGGGTCTGGGTGCTGTCTCGCTCTCCCTTCCATCTGGACAGCAACAACAGGCGAAGGGGGCAGCAGGGGGCCCACGAGGGTCAAGGCTGACAAAGGAGCGGAGGAGACTCGGGTGCCGGCGGCAGCGTGGGAGCCGGGCCCAGGCTCTCGGCCCTGAAATGCAGCCACAGCCAGGCAGGCTCCTGGGATAGCAGAGACTCGTCGCTCCTGGACTGTGACGACAGGAAGTGCCGCTGTCCCTCACAGGGGCCGACACCCCAGGAGAGTGCTGTGGGTTCATTCTCCCACACTCACTTAAAAAAAAAAGTCAATGCTGATTCTAAGATTATCATTAATAAATTTTACTTTTAACGGAAAAAGAAAATATTTGTAATCTCTTAACAACTCAGCATTAGCACAAAGAGGCATGCTGTAAGGGTCAGTGATCGGTGTGCTCAGGCCTCTTCAATACAGACCCTGCCGTTCCAGGTGGCAGTACACAGGGCACCTGGCCGCACGCCCCTGCCGGCGGGAGTGCAGCTGGCGACAGAGACAACATCTGGAATCCACCCGGAACCAGCAGCCCCAAGGCGGTCACCGCTCGGACAGACTGCCCAGCGCAGGGCCTGGGTCTCGTGGTTCTGCTCTTCAATCCAGTGAAAGAAGGCAGACAGCTGCGCAGAGGGCAGGCAGCCCACCGGCGCACATGGAAACCCACGCAGCGGTGCCGGGGAAGAGGGCTGCCGCCACGGAGGTAACCACGCTTGGCGGGATTTCAGTATTTAACCTAATATATCAAACACATTTCAACACAGGAGCTTAGTGAAATATGAATGGCTGTGTTTACACTATTTCTTTTTTTTAAAGATTTATTTTTATGTATTTGAAAGAGTTACAGAGAGAGGTAGAGACAGAGAGGTCTTCATCTGCTGGTTCAATCCCCAGATGGCTGCAACGGCCGGAGCTGCACCAATCCGAAGCCAGGAGCCTCTTCCAGGTCTCCCACGCGGGTGCAGGGGCCCAAGGACTTGGGTCATCTTCTACTGCTTTCCCAGACCATAGCAGAGAGCTGGATTGGAAGAGGAGCAGCCAGGACTAGAACCAGCACCCATATGGGATGCCCGCGCCTCAAGACAGGGCATTAACCCACTGCGCCATAGCGCCGGCCCCACATTATTTCTTTTTTAAGATTTATTTATTTGAAAGGCAGAGTTACAGAGAGAGAGTGAGCGAGCAGAGACAGAGATAGGTCTTCCATTCACTGTTCACTCCCCAAATGGCCACAATGGCTGGGGCTGCGCCAGGCCAAAGCTAGGAGCTTCCCTAGAACTGCCATGTGGCTTCAGGGCCCAAACACTTGGAAGATTCTCCACTGCTTTCCCAGGCACAATAGCAGGCAGCTAGATGGGAAGTGGTGCAACTGGGACTCAAACCAGCGCCCATATGGGATGCCAGCGCCGCAGGCCACGGCTTTAACGGCTGCACCACAGCGCTGGGCCTCTTATTCTTTTTTGCATTAAGCCTTTGAGAATCAGTGTGCACTTTATACTTATGCCACATCAATTCGAACAGTTTTTTCAACAGTTAAAGTGAGATGCAGTCCTGCCAAAATAATGAAGTTGAATTTAATACTATTTTATGTTGCTTCCATTTTTAAACCTAAATGTAAATGAAATAACAGCACCACCGTCCCATATAAGCGCCAGTTCAGGTCCCGGCTGTTCCTCTTCCCATCCAGCTCTCTCCTGTGGCCTGGGAAAGCAGTGGAGGACGGCCCAGGCCCTAGTGCTCGGGCCCCTGCACTCGAGTGGGAGACCTGGGGGAGGTTCTTGGCTCCTGGCTTCAGATCAGCTCAGCTCTGGCTGCTGCGGTCATTTGGGGAGTGACCAGCAGATAGAAGACCTCTCTCTCTCTCTCTCTGGATCTACCTCTCTCTGTAGCTCTTTGAAATCAGTAAAGTAATTCTTCTTTTAAAAATTGTAACTCTGTGTTTCAGTTCCCTGGCCACGTTTAGGTGCTCGGGGGCCACCCTCAGCGCAGGCGTCCTGTGCGGCTGAGCAGGCGCAGAGGGCAGTGAGTGCTCTGCTGGCCCGGGGAGCCCAGGGCCTTGTGGCCTTCTGCGCTGTGCTGGTTCTGTGGCCACGTAAGCCGCCTGTGTGCAGTGAGAACACGGGTGTGACACGGAATGGGGCTGTGTGTGTTGGGGGGGGTACCTAAAACAGCAACTGGCCTACGGGAGTTCCGTTCTGCTCTGCTTTACCTTCCTGTAAATTCCACCGCGGTCTGCAAAGCTTATTTTAAATAAGAAGAGATGGCAGCTCTAGGCCTTGGCCTGACCTGGTCTCTTCCTAGAGCTCAGGCCGGATGGGGTCCCACAGGCCCCCTCCTCCCCACTGCCCCACAGAAATCGCAACCTGGTGGTTTCTCTCCACTCGTGCAGCTGCTCCTACTCGGTGCCGCGCCAGCCACTGGCTGGACTCACGCTGGACTCCTGGTCTCCCTCCTGCCTCAGCGGTTCTCCCATCTGATGGTCCCCCCACCTGCAGCAGCCAGCCCCAGAACCCCTGCAGCCTCCTCCTGCCTGGCCCCCGACCCCTGCTCCCCACTCCTCACCCACCCCAAGTGACCGAGTGTCTCTCAAGACCACATCAGAGCTGCCCTCCAGAAACCTCTGCAGCTGAAGTCCTGACCCCTTAGCACAGGGGAGCTGGGAACCCTGGCTTCCACCTCTTCCCTGGCAGGGAAGCTGCAGTCCAGCCGGGCCAGTCGCCTGCAGTGCCCCGCCCAGGGTTTGGTAAAGCCCAGCTTTGTCTCGAGCGCCCCACAAGGCAAGGGCGGGATTGCTCTGGGATGATGCCTTGGCGGGACCCCGGTCTTCCGAGGCACCACCATAACTGCTTACATTTCTTCCTTCCTGGGTAGAAGAGGGACAGCCCTAGAAAGGCCAGGGCCAGGTTCTAGAACACACGGTTAACCTCAAATCCCAGCACCACCACTGCGTCCACTGGCCCGCAGCTCCGGGCTCCAGCAGTGGCTGTGCTGGCAGTGCCTCTGAGCCGAGCTGTGGACGGCTCCTCACGAGGTGGCCCAGCACGTCACGTATTTCTTCGCTCTGCTCTTCCCCGACCTTTTCACTTAGCTCCCCTCTAATCACTGTTCACCTGCCCCAACCTCAACCACTCACCCCGGTACTTTCACTAACACTTGGCCGTTCCCTCTCACAGTGGTTATCTGTACATCTGTGTGCGATTATTAGCCTTATTTATTTGAAAAGCAGAGTTAAAAAGAGATAGGGAGAGACAGAGATCTTGCATCAATTGGTTCACTCCCCAAATGGCCACAATGGCTAGGCCTGGGCCAGGTGGGAGCCAGGAGCCAGAAGCTCCACCCGGGTCTCCCACATGGGTGCAGGGGCCCAGGGACTCGGGCCATCATCCACTGCTTCCCAGGAGCATCAGCAGGAAGCTGGATCAGAAGCGGAGCAGCTGGGACCCAAACGGGCTTGCTACACACACCCCAAGCAGCAGCTGCACCCGCCGCACCACAGCTCCGGCCCCTGCTGAACGCTGTTTTTTCCCACTGGACTGGAAGCCCCGTGCAGGCAGGGGCTAAGTCGGTTTTGCTCATTACTAAACACACAGCACCAACTACAGTGCTTGACCCTAGAAAGTTCTTCAGTAAGCGTTACTGAGTGAACGGAAGAAGGAAACCCCTTGTTACAATGAACAGAACACGGCACATTGCTGTCGTTTCTTTAACGCTGTGAGGGGTGTAAGCGCACTGCGTGTCCAGTGAGGTGGGACACCTTAACTCTGACCCGACGTGCCCCCATCTTGTTCAGAGTCCAGAAACAGCTCTTCCCCTAATGTCCTGGGACTTGGGCTGTCACTCACATTCCCGGATGTCAGCGCTGGCCTCCATCTCTGCAGAGCTACCTGCTGGGCGCAGCTCCCTCTCGGCAGCCTCCCTGCCCCTCTCAGCCCCCTGCACGGTGCTTGTCTTGGCCGAGAAGCTCACTTAATGCCTCTGGGCTCCTCCCACGGTTCAAAAAGTCAGAGAATCTGCCCAAGGAGGAGGCGGCAGCCAGGCCAAGATCACCAGCAGAAGCCGCCACGTGAGCTGCCGCGACCTGGAAGTGCAGAGGCAGGACACTGGTGGCGCGCTCAGCGAGAAGGACCCTGGGAAACAGCACATTTACCAGCGAACAATGCCCGAGGGTGGGGGTGTCGAGCAGAGGCTGGACAGCAGTGCAGGGGACGCACGGGGACGCGGGAAGCCAGCACTGAGTTCCACAGCACGAGCCGGCGCTGCCCTCTACCCCACTCTCCCGGCTCCCACCACCCTGAAACTGTGCAACAGCAAGAACCGTGGCTCATTCTCCTGTGCCCACCCCAGGCACGTGGTTCCCCCCCCCACTGCCACTGATCACACGTGGGGCACCCCCCCCGCTGCGCCCTGTTCTGGCCCAGTTTCCCAGAGGGGCCATGGGGCCGCTGCACCACACTTTGAAGCAGAGAGACGAGAGAGCTTAAATCATGAAATTCACGTCTAGATTCCAGCCACCCACGTTCTTCCTGTACCCGTGACACCTAACGAAGAGCTGTGGGGAAGATAAACCAACAGGGAGCCACTGAGGCATGGAGAGGAGGAGGCGGGGAGCTGTGTGCAGCTGGGTGGCAGGAGCCTGCATGCCCTAGAGTCCAAGCCTGCCTCCTGCTGCGCACCATGGGCTGGGGCACCCCAGACCCCGGGTCGTGGGGGTGGGGCACAGGCATCGAGCCCTGTAAGTCGGCTTCAAACCATGCCAGCAGGACTTCGACAACGCCGTGTTTTACACCCACTGCAAATGCCCTCCTTCAGAGATCGGCAGAGGGAAGCGGGGTCCCAGCATCACCGGGTGACTAGGCTCAGACGGCCCAGGACCCTGTGCCCAGAGAGCCGGGGGGCTGCTCATTGTGGGAGGAGGACCCTCTGCTCCTGGGGATTTATTCAAAAATGAGAACCCAGCTGCAACTCAGGGGTATGTCTCTAACTCATGTCCTGGAGCCCAGGCCTTGTGAGGTTCCGATTACACAGAAAACAGCAAGAAATCACACACCATGAGAGAGCCACTGGTGGGGAGCAGTGTCGCATGGCAATTAGGCCGTAACTTGGGACTCCTGCATCCCGTCAGGGCACTGGCTCCGGGTTCCAGTCCCACCTACTCCACTGCCTGTCCAGCTCCTGCTAATGCATCCTGCGAGGCAGCAGGTGACGGCTCAAATGCTCGGGCCCCTGCTACCCATCCCGATGGAGTTCTAGGCTCCTGGTTTGTCCTGGCCAAATCTTAGCTGCTTGAGGGCATTTGTGGAATGAACCAGCTGATGGAAACACTCTGCTGTCTCTCTCTCTCAGTATTCTGTTGCTGTGCCTTTCAAGTACAACTACAACTGATCATGAAGACAGCAATGTCAAGGGAACAAGCAAATAACTGGGATTTTTAAAAATTAAAAGTATAGGGGTCAGCGCTGTGGTGTAGCGGGTAAAGCTGCCACCAGCAGTGCCGGCATCCAATATGGGCGCCGGTTCCAGTCCCAGCTGCTCCACTTCCGATCCAGCTCTCTGCTGTGGCCTGGGAAAGCAGTGGAATCTTGCCCAAGTCTTTGGGCCCCTGCACCCATGTGGGAGACCCAGAAGAAGCTCCTAGCTTCAGATGGGCCCAGCTCCAGCCGTTGTGGCCACTTGAGGAGTGAACCAGTGGATAGAAGACCTCTCTCTCTCTCTGTCTCTGCCTCTCTGTAACTCCATCTTTCAGATAATAAATAAATCTTTAAAATGTAATAATCATAACCAATTGTTATTTATTAAGCTAATAAAGCAGTAAGATAGAGAGCAAAGATGACGTGACTGGCGTCAGAGCCAGACCTGGGTCTTGGATTTGAATGTGAGCATCTCTGCTCCCTTCGGAACACACACCACACTGCGTGGAGACAGTCGTGTGGCGGACATCCTGGAGCCAGGCAGATGTGAGGGCTCGGCCCGGGCAGCGCCGGCCCAGACGCGCGTGCCTGGGGCCAGGCAGACGTGAGGGCTCGGCCCGGGCAGCGCCGGCCCAGACGCGCGTGCCTGGGGCCAGGCAGACGTGAGGGCTCGGCCCGGGCAGCGCCGGCCCAGACGCGCGTGCCTGGGGCCAGGCAGACGTGAGGGCTCGGCCCGGGCAGCGCCGGCCCAGACGCGCGTGCCTGGGGCCAGGCAGACGTGAGGGCTCGGCCCGGGCAGCGCCGGCCCAGATGCACGCCGGGACCGACTGTATTCTGCAGGCAGCTTTTCCTGATCCGCCAGACGTCTGGTTTCACGCTGAGTGCAGCCTGTTTGAAGGAATGAGGTAAATAAAAACTAAGGAGTGATGTGAAGACAACCAGGACTACTGCGCCTCACGACCGGGTAACACCTAGACATCACAATATGCTGTCCACAGTCACCCTTGTTCCAGAAACTTATCCTAGGGTCCGTCATGCACCAGGCTGCACCGGGTTCCAGGCTGTGCCTGCCCTCCAGGACCTGGGAGCCCAGAGGAAATCCAACCAGGAGCCTCTGCCACAGTCGGCCCCGAGGAGCCGGCCTCTGAACAGACTGTTTTAAAACTTTTATCTGAAATAACTACAACATTCTGAACTGCAGTGGGGATTTTCTCTCATTTATTTAAAGTCCTTTCGGGCTGGGAGAGACTGCTCCTCCCAGATCAGCCACTATTTTTTTTTTTTTAATTTGAAAGGTAGAACTACAGAGAGAGATAGAGATACAGACAAATCTCCCATATACTGGTTCACTCCCCAAATGGCCACAAATGGCCAGGCTGAAGCCAGGAGCTTCTTCCGGGTCTCCCACGTGGGTTCAGGGACCCAAGCACCCAGACCATCCTCTGCTGCCTCCCAGGTGCAGTAGCAGGGAGCTGGATGGGAAGTGGAGCAGCCGGGACTCGAACCAGTGCCCATATGGGCTGCCGGCAACACAGGCGGTGGCTTTACCCACCGTGCCACAGGGCCTGCCCCAGTGGGAATTTTTAAGCCCAGACAAAAGCAGACCAAGTGGTAAAACAGTGTGAGGAGCCAGGGCGTGCCCTTAATCCAGCCCAGCTGACCTTGCCACACCCACACCGGTGGCTTCCACTCCCTGCATTATCCTGAGGCGAACCCAGACGTTTGCAGACAGCCATCTCCAAGAGCTGGGGGCTCTTCTTGGAACCCAATCACAGAGCACGCCCCACCTTCCCAAGGTAGCAGACCTCGCAGGTCAACCACCCCACAGGCCCCGCTCTCTCTGGTTCACCTCCAGCAGGGGTCCCAGGAGACCCACACACGGGGAACCTTGATGTGCAATGGTTTTTCCTTGCAATTTTTTTGTTGAAGCCACTGGGTCTTTGCCTCTTCAGCTCAGGGATCAACACTTTGTAAGGGGCCAGAACACCCCCCAGGCACTGCAGACCAAGCATGACACGGTGGCACAGCCCCGCCCCGGCCACTCGGAGCCATGGGGGACAGGGCCTGCCAGGCTCTGCTCCAGCGTGACCTTGTCTGTGGACACTGAAGGTGGAATTTGGGGTGGTTCTCACACCTCACACAATATTCTTCTTTTGAATGCTTACTTCCATTCTTAGCTCCAGAGCTGAACAGAAACAGCGATGGCAGGGACAGCCCCTCGGGCCACACCATGTCCCGGAGCTGCTCTCGGGACTGTCACTGCCAAGGCGGCCCTCGGTGCAGGCCCTCTCTGTGTCCGGACTGGCGGCTGGGTCCAGGCTTCAGTTTTCCCTCGGGTTCTGTGGGACTCCTTCCCGTGTGGCAGCGAGCTCTGCCCAGGCTCGGGCCATCCTCAGGGCCACAAGACGATGGCTCTGCCCAGGCTCGGGCCACCTTCAGGGCCACAAGACGACAGCTCTGCCCAGGCTCGGGCCATCCTCAGGGCCACAAGACGACGGCTCTGCCCAGGCTCGGGCCATCCTCAGGGCCACAAGACGACGGCTCTGCCCAGGCTCGGGCCATCCTCAGGGCCACAAGACGACGGCTCTGCCCAGGCTCGGGCCATCTTCAGGGCCACAAGACGACGGCGGTTTTCCATTCATTCCTCTATGAGCTCTGCCCACTCACTACTCTGCTATTCCGGTGCTCGTGGGGAAGGCGGGCTCCACACTCACCGCCGTCTCCCGTGTTTGCCGGCTTTCAGAGTAGCCAGGTCTTCCCTTATGTCCTCGGCAAGTGACAAGGAGGGTTTTAAAGAGAGAGTATCTGCAACTCACGAACTGGAATATATTTGCTGTTTGAAATCAGGCAGACACCGATCTCTACGCTGTCTCTCTGTGGCTAACGGAGGTCCTCTTCAGGCTGCCGCGCAGGTCCTTGTGCAGGAGGCTCCGCCGCCGCCCCGGCCCTTGCACAGGTGCCCATAGGAGGCGAGGTGGCCCTCCAGGCGATCAGGGCTTCCCTAGCTCCACCCTACCTTGGGGGAGGGGCCTCAGGAGAGCCTAGTCACCTACTTGTGCTGCAGATGCTACCGTTTTGACAGGGAGATCTGATTAATTCCCAACCTGTGATGCTCTTTCTCACCAAGAGGGAACAGGAGGGTCCAACGTTATCTGCCAGCTACAGCGACCCAGAAGACTGGGTACCTCAGGAGCAACTGTGCAGATATGCCAAAAGGTTCAGAGACAAGAGAACTGAAAGTATGGGCTTACTGTGGAACCGAAACAATTTTAAAGTCCATGCATAGTTTTGTCACAGTGCAAAAAATTTTCATCAAAAGAAGCTCATATTTTTAATTCTCTTTTCCATGAACTTTTGGAAGTGCCCTGGCACTTCAGCCAGTGGGGAACAGGTGACACAGGTCATGGTGCTACCTGACACAGGGAGCCCGGCTACCACTGACCGAGGCTCAGCCCGGGATTCACAGCGAAGGGGAACCCAAGCAGACCCTACAGTCCCCAGGAACGGAGGACAAACAGAGCCGTCAGAGAGGCAGAGCAGGCGCGAGAGGGCTACACACGGAGACAGCCTCGAGCCTGCACGGCCCTCAGGTCCCTGGAGGAACAGCACCTGTGCGTGTGCAGACAGCATCGCTCAAGAGCAACAGGAACGAACTCTGGACAGGAGCACGGGCCTGACGGTCCGGAACTCCTGGGGCCCAGGGGTGAGCTCAGGGCAGAGAACCTCCCTGAATCCAGAGGACATTCGGTAGGAAGCGCACCTCAGAAACGCCAGTGAATTAAGGAAATGAAAAATAAGCCTCGGGGTGGGCGTCTGCCCTCCCAGTGAGGGTGCGGCTGACGCCTGTGTCCCATACCAGTGCCTGCTCTAGTTTCCTGCTGCTGCAGACTCTGGGAGGCAGAGCGGTGGCTCAAGTAGTCAGGCTCCTGCCATCCATGTGGGAGACCGGGACTGAGTTCCTGGCTCCGTTAGCCCAGCCCGTCCTGTCCACTGTGGGATCTGCTCCCAGAGGACCAGGATGCTCTCTCTCAAACTAACTTTATTTTTTATTTTTGACAGGCAGAGTGGATAGTGAGAGAGAGACAGAGAGAAAGGTCTTCCCTTTGCCGATGGTTCACCCTCCAATGGCTGCCGTGGCCAGTGTGCTGCGGCCGGCGCACCGCGCTGATCCGATGGCAGGAGCCAGGTGCTTCTCCTGCTCTCCCATGGGATGCAGGGCCCAAGCACTTGGGCCATCCTCCACTGCCTTCCCGGGCCATAGCAGAGAGCTGGCCTGGAAGAGGGGCAACCGGGATAGAATCTGGCACCCCGACTGGGACTAGAACCCAGTGTGCCGGCGCCGCTAGGCGGAGGATTAGCCTGTGGAGCCATGGCGCCAGCCTCAAACTAACTTTAAAAAACAAGGTTCAAAAAGGTTAAACTGATTACAAGTAACTTAACTACTGTGTAAAAAAAAATTCAACACTTTATTTTTTAATAATTTGTTTAAGACTTATTTATTTGAAAGGCAGAGTTACAGAGAGAGAGAGGCAGAGGAAGGGAGGGAGGGAGGGAGGGGGAGAGAGAGAGAGAGAGAGAGAGAGAGAGAGAGAGAGAGAAAATATGAATGAATGAGAGAGAATGAATTCTTCCATCCACTGGTTCACTCCCCAAATGGCCACAACAGCTGAGCTGCGCTGATCTGAAGCCAGGAGCCTCTTCCTGGTCTCCCACATGGATGCAGGGGCCCAAGCTTCTGGGTCATCCTCTACTGCTTTCTCAGGCCATAGCAGAGAGCTGGATTGGAAGTAAAGCAGCCGGGACTCGAACTGGTACCCACATGGGATGCCGGCACTGCAGGTGGCAGCTTTGCCTGCTATGCCACAGTGCCAGCCCTTCAACACTTTAAAAATACCTATCTGGGGGCTGCCGCTGTGGCATAAAAGGTTAAGCCTATGCTTACAGGCATCCTATACAGGCATCGGTTCAAGTCCTGGCTGCTCCACTTCCAATCCAGCTCTCTGCTATGGCCTGGGAAAGCAGTTGAAGATGACCCAAGTCCTTGGGCCCCTGCACCTGTGTGGGAGACCTGGAAGAAGCTCCTGGCTCTGGATCGGCCCAGCTCCAGCCACTGTGGCCAACTGAGGAGTGAACCAGCAGAGAGAAGACCTCTCTCTCTCTCTCTCTCTGTCTCTCTCTCTCTCTCTCTCTCTGTCTCTCTTCTCTCTGTATAACTCTTTCAAATAAAATAATTTTTTTTAAAAAGTCATATATGAAAAACTAGCAACAATGACTCACAGCCTCAAGAAAACTGAGTCCACAGGGGGCCAGCACTGAGGCAAAGTGGGCTGGGGTCCTGGCTGCCCTACTGATCCAGCTCCTGACTGATGGCTTGGGAAAAGCAGCAGAAAATGGCCCAACTGCTTGGGCCCCTGCCACCCATGTGGGAGACCCAGATGAAGGTCTTGGCTCTGGCCTGGCCCAGCCCTGGCTGCTGCAGCTCTCCAGGGAGTGAATCAGCAAATGGAAGATCTCCTTCCCTCCCTCCCTCCCTCCTTCCCTCTCTCCCTCCTTCCTTCCCTCCCTCCCTCCCTCCCTCCCTCCTTCCCTCTCTCCCTCCCTCCCTCCCTCCCTCTCTCCCGCTCTCTCTCTCCTCTTTCTCTGTAATTCTTTCAAATAAATCATTCTTTAAAAATAAACATAAATAAACTCAGAAGTTTGGTGCGATAGAATTAGCAAAAAAAGAACATTTAAAAAGCTGTTTTATGAACATGTCCCATACACTCAAGGCATTAAAGAAAAAAAAGCCACCAACATATTAAGGAAAGGAATGCAGGCAGGTGACTGGTACAGCGGTTAAGGTGCCCTCTGCTCTACATCTGCACCCCATACCGGAGAGCCTGGGTAAGCCCTGGCCCCACTCCCTGCCAGCGTCCTGTACCCCATACCACAGAGCCTGGGTCAAGCCCTGGCCCCACTCCCTGCTAGCGTCCTGCACCCCATACCGGAGAGCCTGGGTCAAGCCCTGGCCCCACTCCCTGCTAGCGTCCTGCACCCCATACCGGAGAGCCTGGGTCAAGCCCCGGCCCCACTCCCTGCTAGCGTCCTGCACCCCATACCGGAGAGCCTGGGTCAAGCCCCGGACCCACTCCCTGCTAGCGTCCTGCACCCCATACCGGACGGAGAGCCTGGGTTAAGCCCTGGCCCCACTCCCTGCTAGCGTCCTGCTAGTGCAACTGGGAGGCAGCAGGGCCCCCGCTACCTGCATGGGAGACCTGGAAGAAGCTCCTGGCTCCTGTTGCAGCCATATGGGGGAGTGAATCAGCAGATGGAAGATCTCCCCTGTCTCTGTCTCTCTGCCTTTCAAATAAATAAATAAATAATGTTAAAAGAGAAATGGAAAATATAAAAAGAATAAAACTCTAAAATTGAAAAATAAAATATCTGAAATTAAACAATATCATCTATGCAAGAGGCAGCGCACCAGAAAGAATAACACAGGATATGTAAAAGGCGCTCCTGCTTCCGGCCGATTTCAGGAAACGCTAACGGCCTCCTCACGGCGACCCGTGTGTCCTTGACACTGCTGACCGGCTGCAGGGCCACCCAGACCACGCCTACTGTTTCACAGTGGAAAAGCACGCGTCTGCCACAAAAATAAAATGCAGGTGAGGTCACTAAAATAGCGTTAGGAACAGCCAAATGCTCCAAGTGGCAGAGGAAGTGCTAACAGAACGCGCGGTGAGGAACAGCAGGGCTGCCGCGGGGCCGGCGCTCAGCACGCTCAAGTCCTGTATCCGCGCCAGCTTCAGTCCTCACCGCTCCACTTCTCTGTACATTTATTTAGTTATTTAAAGTCAGAGTTACAGAGACTGAGAGGGAGACACACACACACACACACACACACCAACCTTCCATCTGCTGGGTCACTCACTAAATGGCCACAATGGCTGGGCTGGGTCAGGCCAAAGCCAGGAGCCTGGACCTCCAGCTAGGTCTCCCCAGGTGGGCGGCAGGGGCCAAGGACTTGGATCTTCTACTGCTTTCCCAGGTGCGTTACGGCTGCTCCACTTCTGATCCAGCTTCCTGCTAACACACTTGGGAGGATGGTCAAAGTGCTTGGCCTTCCACCACCCAAAAATGTGGTGGACTTCTGGGGAGTGACCAGCGGATGGAAGATCTCTATCTCTCTCTCTCTGTCTCTCCCTCTCACTGTGCCACCAGCCTTTCAAATTAATAAATTAGAAAAAAGGAAACCAATAGCCTTTTAAAGCAGAACCGGGGTTTAGTTCATGTGCAATAATAAAATTCATGAGGTCAGCACAGAGGAAGGGGGGCAAATGGAAGCACATGTTGCAAGGTCCTTCCTGACTGGGGTGGGGCTGGGCTGTGGCGTGCTGAAGATGCACCATGACTGAGCTCCAGGCTCCCACTCTGGGGCTGGCCCCGGCCCTGGCTGCTGCAGCCATCTGGGGAGTGAACCAGCAGAGCAAAGATCTCTCTGTCCTGCCTCACTGCCTTTCAGGTAAACAAACAAAAATGTTAAAACAAAAACAGAGAGAGATGTGATCAACAGAAAACAAACAGCAAGAGGGAGCAGTGAACTCAGGGGAACCCTGTGAGATGCGAATGGTCCATGTCTGTGAGGACAGACGCACCAGCTCCTCCTGGGTGGGAGCAGACACCACTGGGCCGGAGCGGCTCCATCAACACAGGCAAGTGTGTGAGTCCACGAGTCACCACAGAGGAGCACTTCACCACGTCCCGGGTTAATCAGGAAGACACAGCAGTCCCACGTGAGCACGTATCCAGAACAGGTCCTCAAAATACACAAACCCGAAGCTGACACAGACAAACCCACAAGTGTGACTGCAAACACAACTGCTCCTTCGGGCTGCCCGGCTCCCCGGGGCACTGGCAGCTTCTTCCGGCCTTGGCTATGGGCCACTCTCGCTCCCTCCTTACGTCGAGCCCTCTGGTTCTAAAACTCATAGCTGGTAACGTCCCCAGGTGTGCCTGTTGTTCCAAACACTCTGCCTGCTGGCAGTCACAATTTTTCCTCTCAATCCTTAACCTGGCACAGTGTTCGCGGCTAGGTCACGGTGGTTTCAGGACTATTAGTGCATCTGAAACTCGGACATGATTTGTTTTTGAAATACAAAAGAAGAAAAGGGACCTTTCTCAACCCTTTCACTTAATTCAGAATGCAGTATGATTTTTAAACTGCAGAACCCCGAGTGGAAACGCCATCCCTCCAACAGAACTCCCCCTCCAGTAATCACCAGAACACTTAGACAGCTCCTTGGGCAGGCTGAGTGCTGAACCCTACCAACCACCCTGCTTGGACAGAACAGGAGGCAGCAGCAGCACGCACGTCCCCGGACGCACACAGAACAACTCCCCCTGCCAGGCCACACGCAGGTCCATGAACCAAAGCCTGTCTAGGAAGACTGAAATGATACAGGGAGGCCCTCTGACCTCAGCAGATTAGACAAAGTTACATAAAAAACAACTGGGAAATACCCAAATATTTAGCAACCAATAACACAATTCAAGAAACCCAAAAACATCAACACCATTAATCACCTCCGAGCAAAAAGTGAGAAGACATAAATTATAAAAAAACAAAAGAGGAGGGGCCGGCACTGTGGTGCAGCAGGCTGAGCTCTGCCCGAGACGGCGGCATCCCATCTTGGAGCGCCAGTTAATGCACCTGGCCAAGCAGTGGAGGATGGTCCAAGCACTTGGGCCCCCTGCACCCGCATGGGAGACCTGGGTGGAGTTCCAGGCTCCCGGCTTCAGCCTGGCCCAGCCTCAGCCGTGGTGACCTTTTTGAGAATGAACACGCAGATCGAAGATCGCTCTCTCTCTCTCCCTCTGTCTTTCCATGTCATTCTGCCTTTCAAATAAATAAAACAAATCTAAGAAAAACAGTGTTACCACAAGATGTGTTTTTAAAAGAATGAGACTTCATACAGATGCAATGAACGTTAAAATGATAAGCTCAGTGAAGACATCTACGATACAGACAGTGCAGGATCAAGGAGCTACCTTGAATGACACAACAGTGAGTCAAAAAGCAACGGATCTCATTGGCTCCACAGCCAATCATTAAAATCTAAATTTAAGATCATTAAAATTTTAAATCATCAAGATTTAATTTGTAATTAAAACCAACAAAGAAAACTCCAGATTCAATTTGTTTTTCTCTCATGAACCTTATCAAACATTTTGGAAGAAAATCAAGAAATCCTATAGCAAAATTGTACAAAGGCATTTCAAAAAGAAAACTACAGTCACTACTCCTTGCGAGTACAGATGCCCAAGTCCTCGACAAACGTTCACAAGTGGAATCAGAGACGGGTGAGCCGCACAGTGCACTATACAGGTGACCACACAATGACCATACAGCTTCTGCCAAGAGTTCAAGGGTGGCCTCATACTATAAACTCGATTAACTTAATTCATCATATTAATGGGATGAAAGGGGAAAAAAATATGATCATCTCAATAGATGAAGAAAAGCATTTGACAAAACTCAACACCTGTTCATGACGAAAGTCCTCAGCCACCGAGGAAGGGAAGGAACTTTTCTCAGGCTGACAGAGAACACCTGTGAGACGCCTACAGGCGGTCCCAAGGCAGCGGAGGAGGGAGAGAGCTTACTGCTCTGGTCCGTGACAAACCCACGCAGCATCACAGTGACTGGGGAAAAGCTGGAAGCATTCCCACCGAGATCCGGTACCAGACAGGCATGCCCACTCTCACCATTACTATTCAATACAGTCCTGGAAGTTTTGGCCAGAGCCATTAGGCAAGAAAAAGAAATCAAAGGGATACAATTTGGGAAGGAGGAAGTCAAACTCTCCCTGTTTGCAGATGACATGATTCTATATATAGGAGGAAGACCCCACTTAGAGACTACTGGAACTCACAGAGGAGTTTGGTGAAGTAGCAGGATACAAAGTCAACAGCCTTTGTACACACAGACAGTGCTACGGCTGAGAAAGAACTTCTAAGATCAATCCCAATCACAATAGCTACAAAAAAAAAATCAAATACCTCAGATTAAATTTAACCAAGGATGTCAAAGAACCCTATGATGAGAATTACAAAACATTAAGAAATAGAAGATACAAAAAAAAAAAAAAAAAGGAAAAATCTTCCATGTTCATGATTGGAAGGATTGATATCATCAAAACGTCCATACTTCTGAAAGCAATTTACAGATTCAATGCAATACCAATCAAAATACCAAAGACATTCTTTCAGATCTAGAAAAAATGATGCTGAAATTCATATGGAGGAACAGGAGATCTCAAATAGCTAAAGCTGAAGGCATCACAATACCAGATTTCAGACATACTACAGGGCACTTACAATCAAAACAGCCTGGTACTGGTACAGAAACAGATGAGGCCGGCGCCATGGCTCAATAGGCTAATCCTCTGCCTGTGGCGCCGGTGCACCGGGTTCTAGTCCCAGTCTGGGCGCCGGATTCTGTCCCGGTTGCTCCTCTTCCAGTCCAGCTCTCTGCTGTGGCCTGGGAGTGCAGTGGAGGATGGCCCTGCACCCGTGTGGGAGACCAGGAGGGGCACCTGGCTCCTGGCTTTGGATCAGCGCAGTGTGCCGGCCGCAGTGTGCTGGCTGCAGTGGCCATTGGGGGGTGAACCAATGGAAAAGGAAGACCTTTCTCTCTCTCTCACTGTCCACTCTGCCTGTCAAAAAAAAAAAAAAAAAAAAAAAAAAGAAAGAAAGAAAGAAAAAAGAAACAGATGGATAGACCAATGGAGCAAAACAGAAACACCAGCAATCAATCCAAACATCTACAAACAACTTATAATTGGCCAAGGAGCTAAAAACCAATCCCTGGAGCAAGGACAGCCTCTTCAACAAATGGTGCTGGGAAAACTGGATATCCACATGCAAAAGTATGAAGCAAGACCCCTACCTCACACCTTACACAAAAATCCACTCAATATGGATTAAAGACCTAAATCTATGAACTAATACCATCAAATTTTTAGAGGACATCAGAGAAACCATGCAAGACATTGGCACAGGCAGAGTTCTTGGAAGAGACCCCAGAGGCACAGGCAGTCAAAACAAAAATTAGCAAATGGGATTAGAGAAGTTTCTGTACTGCAAAACACACACTCAGGAAAGTGAAGAGAATGGGAGAAATTATTTGCAAACTATGCAACTGATAAAGGATTAATAACCAGAATATATAAAGAAATCAAGAATCTCCACAACAAAACAACCCTGTTAAGAGATGGGCCAAGGACTTAAACAGACATTTTGCAGAAGAGGAAATCCAAATGGCCAAGACACATGAAAAATGCTCAGGATCACCAGCCATCAGGGAAATGTAAATCAAAACCACAATGAGGTTTCACCTCACCCCGGATAGAATGGCTTTCATACTTTTGTATGAAAACAAGCAACAAATGCTGGTGAGGATGTGGGGAGAAAGGTACCCTAATCCACTGTTGGTGGGAATATAAACTGGTAAAGCCACTATGGAAATCAGTTTGGAAACACCTCAGAAATCTGAATATAGTCCTACCATAAAACCTAGCCATCCTACTCCTTGGAATCTACCCAAGGGAAATGAAATCAGCAAATAAAAGAGCTGTCTGCACCTCCATGTTTACTGCAGCTCAATTCACAATAGCTAAGACATGGAATCAACCAAAATGCCCATCAATGGAAGACTGGATAAAGAAATTATGGGATATGTACACCATGGAATACTACGAATACAACAGCAGTAAAAAAAAAAAAAGAAATCCAGTTATTGAAACAGAATGAATGAATCTGGAAAACATCATACTTAGTGAAATAAGCCAGTACCAAAGGGACAAGTACATGTTCTCCCTGATCTGTGATAACTAATAGAGCACCTAAAACAAAATCTGTAGAAGTGAAGTGGACACTTCAAGAAGGAACGACTTGAGCTGCCTTTGTCTTGATTGTCAAGGAACAGTTTCCTTTTTTTGTCATACTATTTGTTGAGCTCTTTACTTAACATAGAGTTAATCATATGTGTATAAAGGCAACTGAAAATAGATCTCAGTAAAAAATAAGAAAGGGAGGAAGTTTATAACTGTAAAACTGTACAGTTCTGCATACATTCCTACTGACTTACTTCTAAGTGTACAGTTTAAAAACTTGTCATGGAACTCCCAATCCCATTAAACTTGGTGGTAAAAATTCCATCTTAAGCACTAAAGTGACTATATTAAGTGTTAAAGTGAACATATAGATAAGATTAAATGTTAAAGAGATCATATATGGGCCGGCGCCGCAGCTCACTAGGCTAATCCTCCGCCTTGCGGCGCCGGCACACTGGGTTCTAGTCCCGGTCGGGGCACCGATCCTGTCCCGGTTGCCCCTCTTCCAGGCCAGCTCTCTGCTGTGGCCAGGGAGTGCAGTGGAGGATGGCCCAAGTGCTTGGGCCCTGCACCCCATGGGAGACCAGGAGAAGCACCTGGCTCCTGCCATTGGATCAGCGCGGTGCGCCGGCCGCAGCGCGCTACCGCAGCGGCCATTGGAGGGTGAACCAACGGCAAAAGGAAGACCTTTCTCTCTGTCTCTCTCTCACTGTCCACTCTGCCTGTCAAAAAAATTAAAAAAAAAAAAATTAAAAAAAAAAAAAAGAGATCATATAAATAGGATCAAGTGCCTGGCAATAATAATAGATAGAATTAAAAAGGAGAGAATGTCCAATTTGGGAAGCAGTCCACATAGCAGATTCATAGAATGACAATTGCTTTAAGTAACACTGTGACATCAGAATCAGCCCTTAAGTCTTTCTGGTCTGGCTGAAAGGCCCATGTATGCATTTCAGGTATGGAAAGTCAAGACACTGTGGCAAAAAAAAAAAAAATGTTTTATGTGAGAGATCTCTTTGAGTAAGACCCCAGTGGAAAGAAGTGGCCATGACTGGCACTGTGGCACAGTGGGTTAATGCCTTGGCCTGAAGCTCTGACACCCCATATGGGCGCTGATTCGAGACCTGGGTGCTCCACTTCCAATCCAGCTCTCTGCTATGGCCTGGGAAAGCAAAAGATGGCCCAAGTCCTTGGGCCCCTGCATCCAAGTGGGAGACCCAGAAGAAGCTCCTGGCTCCTGGCTTCGGATTGGTGCAGCTCTGGCCATTGCAACCAATTGGGGAGTGAACCAGAGGATGGAAGACTTCACTCTCTATGCCTCTCCTCCTCTCTCTGTGTAACTCTAACTTTCAAATAAATAAATCTTAAAAAAAGAGATGGGGCCGGTGCCGTGGCGCAGTAGGTTAACCCTGTGCCTGCAGTGCTGGTATCCTACATAGGCGCTGGTTCTAGTCCCAGCTGCTCCACTTCCCGTCCAGCTCTCTGCTATGGCCTGGGAAAGCAGTAGAAGTTGGCCCAAGTCCTTGGGCCCCTGCACTCACGTGGGAGACCGGGAAGAAGTTCCTGGCTTCGGATCAGCACAGCTCCAGCCACTGCAGCCATTTGGGGAGTGAATCAACGGAAGGAAGACCTTTCTTTTTCTTTTTCTTTCTTTCCTTCTTTTTTTTTTTTTTTTTTTTTTGACAGGCAGAGTGGACAGTGAGAGTGAGAGAGTGAGAGAGTGAGAGTGAGAGAGAGAGAGAAAGGTCTTCCTTTTTGCCATTGGTTCACCCCCCAATGGCCGCTGCGGCCGGCGTGCTGCTGCCGGCACACCGTGCTGATCTGAAGCCAGGAGCCAGGTGCTTCTCCTGGTCTCCCATGGGGTGCAGGGCCCAAGCACTTGGGCAATCCTCCACTGCACTCCCTGGCCACAGCAGAGAGCTGGACTGGAAGAGGAGCAACCGGGACAGAATCCAGCGCCCCGACTGGGACTAGAACCCGGGGTGAAGGATTAGCCTATTGAGCTGTGGCGCTGGCGGAAGACCTTTCTGTCTCTCTCTCTCACTGTCTGTAACTCTACCTCTTATATAAAATAAATAAAATCTTTTAAAAAAACAATAAAAAAAGAGAAACAACACTTCTCCTATTTAAAAAAAAATGGGGGGTTAGGGTGGGAGTTACATTGTGGTGTAGCGGGTGAAGCCACTATTTGTGACATGAGCATCCCATATGAAGACCAGTTCATGTCCCGGCTGTTCCACTTCCAATCCAGCTTCCTGTTAATGGTCTGGGAAAATAGTAGTGATGGCCCAAGTGCCTGAGCCCCTGCAACCCATGTGGGAGACCCAGATGAGGCTCCTGGTCCTTGGCTTCGGCTTGGCTCAGCCCTGGTCAGTGGGCCATATGGAGTGTGAACCAACAGATGAAAGACCTCTCTCTGCAACTCTTTCAAGCAAATAAATAAATCTTTTTTTTTTTTTTAAGTATCTATACTACTACCCAGCAATTTCACACTTTTCCTAAGGGAAGATGAAAATACATGTCTGTATCAAAACTTAGTTGTTTCGAAATTTTACTTTTTATACAATATTATTTTAAAGGCAGAACAATAGAGAGAGAGACAAAGAGATTTTCCATCTGCTGGGTCTCTCCCCAGTTGACACAACAGCCAGGGCTGAGCAAGGCCAAAGTGAGGTGCCAAGAGCTCCAGCCTGGCCTCCCACATGGGTGGCAGGGGCCCAAGGACTTGGGACCACCTTCTACTGCCTTCCTAGGCACAGCAACAGGGAGCTGGACCAAAAGTGGAGTAACTGAGACTTGAACCAGCGTCCACTATGGGATGCCAGCATTACAAGCAGCAGCCGAACCTGCTGGGCAGTGTGAATGTCCACGCACACGTGACAAGACAGACCTGGGGAATCCACACAGCGGACTACAACCTGCAAAGAGGAAACGCGCCACGAGACAGGCACCGACATGCGCGGGCTGTAAGAACATGCTGAGTGAGGGCAGAGCTCGTGTGCTAGGACTCCAATCCTATGGTTCTGGAAACACGAACAGAACCTCTGCTTGCAGAGAGCGGGTCAGCAGAGCCCGGAGCTGGGCGTGAGGTACTCATAGGGAAGCGGCTCTCTTGTGCTGGTAATAAAAACGTCCTGCCAACAGACTGTGGTGGAGGTGCCCAGGAGCCTTTCATCCTGTGTGAGTTACCTCAGTAAAAACGGGAGGGATGGCGGCTGCCAACATCTTCCCAGAATGCACTGACTTCCGACGGACAGGACTAAGTTACAGAGTTAGGAGCCGGTGAACAGCATGTGTGAAGGCGGAGGCAGGACTGGGGAGGCGCAGACCTCCCATGTGTGACTGAAGGAGCAGGGACAAGGGACGGGGTGGGGGTGGGGGGGCTGGGGATGAGTTCTTTGCACAGAGCCTGTTCCCAGGTCCCAAGGTTGCATCTATCAGAATGATTTCGTAATTGTTCTACTTTGTCAGTGTAACATACATTGGCTATTAAATATTACGCTACTCCTGCACACTTGAAATAAACTCACTTTGTTGGAATAAACTCTTTTTTTTTTTTTTTTGGCTAATATTCTGTCAAAAACTGTTGCATCCTGAAGAAAGAACAGCAAGAGACCAGACTGCAACTCCCTCTCCTGGGAATAAGTCTCATAATGTCTAACCAGAGCCAGGAACTTCGGCTCTCTCACTGTCAGCAGACTGGGCCGGCAGGACCTGCCGGAGCCCACCAGTAGGCTCTGTGGCCACAGGCTTCCCCCAGGGAAGGTGCTGCAGGGCATCAGCCTCCCCAGCAGACATCACACTTTGAGATTCCGCCTCCAGTGAGCTCTGCTAAGTCTGCTTTTCAAGAAGTCCGCCTCTCTTACATTCAAGCAACTGTCTTCCCAATGCGGTATACACATTATAGGGTGCTCCCCGAGTCACCAGTCTTCAACCTCTGATCTTCTGCAGCATGTTTTTACAACTACAGGACTTCCTCCAAGCGTAGTTTAACCCCAAAGCTTCCATGCTGGCATAAACACTTTGTGCATTTGAGAAGAACATGAATTATTTCATTCTTGGGTGCAGAGTTCGGGGTGCCAATTGGGCTAATCGAGATTGTTAACTGTTTTATCTTTAGCATCCTTACTGATTTTCTGACTGTTCTTCAATCTGCTATTGAGAGAGGTGTGTTCAAGTCTCTAGGATTGTTGATTTGTCTACTTTGAGGTGTTTTTTTTTAAGAATTATTTTATTTATTTAAAAGACTGAGATAGAGAGGTAGAGCTAGAGAAAGACAGGTTTTCCATTCCACTGGTTCTCTCCCCAAATGATTGTAATGGCTAGAGCTGAGCCGAAGCCAGGAGTCAGGAGCTTCCTCCAGGTCTCCCACGCAGGTGCAGGGGCCCAAGGACTTGGGCCATCTTCTACTGCTTTCCCAGGCCATAGAAGAGAGCTGGATTGGAAGTGGAGCAGCCAGGACTCAAATAGTTGCCCATATGGGATGTTGGCGCTTCTGGCCAGGGCATTAACCTGCTGTGCCACAACACCAGCCTGAGTATTTTTAAATGTTAAAAATAAGGGTCGAGGGTTGGCACTGTGGCGCAGCAGGTTAACACCCTGGCCTGAAGCACCAGCATCCCATATGGGCATCGTTTCGAGACCCGGCTGCTCCACTTCCAGTCCAGCTCTCTGCTGTGGCCTGGGAAGGCAGCAGAAGATGGCCCCAGTCCTTGGGCCCCTGCACCCATGTGGGAGACCCAGAAGAAGCTCCTGGCTCCTGATTGGCACAGCTCCAGCCATTGCAGCCGACTAGGGAATGAACCAGCGGATGGAAGACCTTTCTCTCGCTCTGTGTATGTAACTCTTTCAAGTAAATAAAACAAACAAACAAAAAAAACACCACAAAACAAAAAAAAGTTAGTCTAGCGCTGTGGCACAGTAGCTTAAGCCTCCACCCGCGGCACTAGCATCCCATGAGGGTGCCAGTTCGTGTCCCAGTTGCTCCTCTTCCATTCTACTAATAGCCCGGGAAAGCAGTGGAGGATGGCCCAAGTGCTTGGGCCCCTGCCCCTGCATGCGAGACCCAGAAGAAGTTCCTGGCTCCTGGCTTCCGATAGGCCGAGCTCTGGTTGGGGGAGTGAACCAGCAGATCAAAGACCTTTCTCTCTGTCTCTCCCTCTCTCTGTCTCTAACTCTACCTCTCAAAAATCTTAAAAAAAAAAAAAATTAACGGTCAGGGAAGTTTTTGTCTCTGCTGAGAACTCTCTTCAGACCCAGGCCCCTCCTGGAGGAGATGCAGACCCTTCTGTTCCAGCGACCCGTGGCCCCCACCCGACACACACCCTGCAGAGCCAGAGAGCAGACACCGCAGCCCTCTGTGAGCTCCAGAGTGACATCCAGAAGGCACGGGTGTCGGAAGGATACATGAGAAGCCACGCACAGCAACCCCATCCAAGGACATAAAGAGTGGGCTGATTTCTTATAAATGGATTTCAGACTCCTAGAAATTCGTGTTGAAATACTCTTTTTAAAGGTAGACACTGATAACGCAAATAGACTATTTGAGAGAAACAGGAAAAAGAAGTGTACTAGATTATACAGACTTATCAACACCACCAGAGATAAGCACTACCGCACTTTTCAGAGGCAATGCCATGGCAGGTGGGCCCCGACGCCAGGGACAGTGCAGCTGGCATAGCTGGCGTGTTCAGCCCCTCTGGTCATGTGCACTGTCATGCAACAGGGCTCAGACCATTGGGGATGTAGAAATGGGGTTCACTTAGGGTCACGGAATTATTCAGGGAGGGGAGCCTCTGCCTACTGGCTGAGACACCCACATTCCACACTGGAGCACTGGGGTTGATTCCCAACTCCAAGGCAGCCGTGCCACCCATGCTGGAGACCTGCGTGTGAGCAGTGAACCAGCAGATGGAAGATTTCTATCTGCCTCTCAATTAAAAATTTTATAGAAGAACTAGAATTTGGGGGGCACAGTTCCAGTAGAAACGAGAATGTGTCTGTTGAGGAGGGGTTAAGAGAGTCATTTTAAGGCTAAAAAAAATAGGAAGTTGAAGGGAGTTATGTGGGCTGTTTGTCAAGAATTATGGCCAGAGGATAAGCTTCCATCCATAGCTCACGGGGCCAGCACTGTCCTAGGAAAGACTCTGGTTTATACCAGGGGTGAGGAAGGCCCAGCACGCAGGCCGTATAAGGCCCGCAAAATCGTCCGGTTCAGCCCTGCCAAGGCAACCACAGACAGGACTCAAAATTCAATACATCTATAGCAGGCTCATTTCTGAGTTGATAATTGTGTGTGGCCCACGAATGATGTTATAAATACCCAGATGGCCCTTGGCAGGAAACAGGCTCCTGCCCCTGGTTTGTGTCATCATTAGAATGTTACTTCTGAGTAACTTGTTTTCAGTGTGTCCGCAGGTCCACAGAGCAGCTACCACTGCATGGGCTGGGCTCTGTGTCACAGGACACAACCACCACGGTCAGCTCTCATTCCCACTGTTATTAAGAAATAACAACAACAAAAGATGTCCTTACGAACAGCCACGTATGGAACTTGTCAAATCAGTGTGACTTTCTGGTTTCTAATTGTGGTGAAGTACAGATACAAAAGCTGCCATCGTAACCACAGCCCAGTGCACAGGTAAGTGGTGTCTGCACGCTCGGTACCCAGATCTCCAGAATGTTTCACCTCGCACAAGGAACGCTCCACACCCACTGCAGAGCAGCTCCGCCCCCGCCCGGCCTGCGGGACTGACTGCCCTGTGGACTCAGTGCCCACCCCTGTGGCTGGCTGGCTCTCTCGTGGGTTCACCCGTGTAGCACACGTGTCACAGGGCTCTCCCTTGTCAGGCTGAAGAACAGTGCCTGTACTTAGGGGCCACATGTTGCTTGTCCACTGTCTGCTGGTGGACGCTGGGGTTGCGTCCACCTTCTGTCTACCGTGCACACTCTGCTCTGCACATGAGCAAGCCTTCATCCTCGTGGACCTGCCCCCAGGAGCAGGATGGAGGGACCACTGGGCTAGTTCTGTTTTAATTTTCTGGGGAACTAGCACAGTGTTCCACGGAAGCTTCGGCATTTGACGAACCCACCAGCAGTGCACACGTTTATCGGTTTCCGACCTGTCCACGGCCTTGCCGACAGGCTGAGTCCCTTTTGGCTACTGTAACACAACGCCACACGCCAGCAGCTCAAAACGGTGGCGATGTACTGCTCATGGCCCTGGGGCTGTGAAGTCCAAGCCCAAGGCACCAGAGGTCCGGCGTCCACTGCGGGCTCGCTCTCGGGTTCACAGACGGTGGCTCTCTCTGCATCTACACGTGGTGGAAGGTACTATCACCTACTGCTTTCATCACAGTCCCACTGCAGCTTCGGCTCCAACGTATGGGTTCTGCGGGTGGGGACACAAACATTCAGATCATGTGCCCTACATGGGCCGTTTCTTGCTGCCACCCTAATGGTGCGAGACGGCACTGCTCAGCGGTCTTGTCTCGCCTTCCTCCAATGACTGGTGACGCTGAGCGTCTCCTAGTGGACTCGCCGGCCTCCTTGAGACTTCACCATTGACTGTGGTTCAGCCCCACAAACAGGAGCAGCACACGCAGCAAGAACTGCAACCCTTCTGTGGTTACAGGAGCCGGGCGCAGCGGCTCTGTCTGCTACAGCAACACACGGGGCTGCACGACATTGCTGTGGATTCGTTCTGAGAAGAGGAGCGTGGTGGGGGCAAGAGGCGCGGAGTCACCACACAGACCCCAGGAGTCAGGTGAAAGCAGGCCAGAGGGGAGCAGTCCACAGACTCATTTATTCCAGCTGGTACAGCAGCTTATACAGCCAAGGCAGCCAATCCTGTCAAGGGGCGGTCTATGTCCTAACCAATCAGCCTGTTGCCAGGCAGTTTCTGAAGCCATCCAATCACAGCCTGTTGCCAGGCAGGCTCCGTTTGCCATGTGGTTTCCAAAGCCATCCAATCACAGCCTGTCGCCAGGCAGGCTCTGTTTGCCATGAGGTTTCCAAAGCCATCCAATCACAGCCTGCTGCCAGGCAGGCTCTGTTGCCAGGTGGGTTTCAAAGCCATTCCTGAGTCACTGACGCTTGCTTGCCAGTAGCCATCTTGGCATGGCCTTCTCATTCCACCACATTTCCCCCTTTTCGTTTATTTTTGAGCAACAGGAGGCATGATTCTTGGCCATACCATTGTTGACCCCGTTTCCATGTGGTTTCCGTACGCAGCTGTGCCTGTCTTAGGTTGTCCCCCAGGGGATCTTACCCGTCGTTGACTAACCAGCGCTCAAATCGAGAGACCACAGGAGTGCTTGCTCAGATAGGGGTAGGAATGAGGAACAATGGTAATCAGGAATGGCATGACCGCACACAGGCTGTGGGCCGTTCGAGTGGCTGACCAGAGCTAGTGGGGTATAAAGTAGTAGCGGATGTGGCTATGGGCAGTTTCTCAGGGTAGGTTGATAGGGCAGGTGCGTCCGCTAACAAGGCGGACTCTCAGTCTTGTTCAGCTGGTTCTGGTTGGCTGTCAGTTGAAAGTTTGATGTTTCTGGCTGGTACCCAAATGGGCTGTCCCGCATTCTCTGGAAAGACACAAGCATATCCTTGACCCTTGGTTAGCAGAAGCCTTTTTACAGGTGTTGGAATCCAGGGCCTGAATTCTGCCTCCACTTTGAGATTAACGGCAAACATGCGGGTGGGATGGGGTCCAGCAGCTGCCCTGAGAGCCTGGGGTGCCCGAGGACTACCACAAATGTGGGGATCCTCACTGGGTGTGGATGGGAAGACCTCGCACAGGTTATTGCCTCAAGGCAGTCTGTGTTTCTCCCACAAGTATTTGGGAGGTGGCTGACTGGGCATTGCTATGTTGTTTGCTGTCACGTCATGTTCACTGCCAGAGCTCTCTCTCCCTAAGTCCTCTAGGCTGGAGGCTGCCCACAAAGCACATGGCGGCAGCAGGTGTTCCAACACGCTGGGCCAGAGGCCTCTAGCAGAAGCAGATGGCTTATTTCTCTTGCTGGTCAGACACCCTCCTTCTGGGGACGTCTTGCTGGGTAGGCACCCTCCTTCTGGGAGCATCTTGAGTTTCCTTTGGAGAAAACACCTGTTCCCCCACTCACAGCCCATGGGATCCAGACAAGGGCCCCTTCCTCACTGGCCCCACTCCAGGGGTGAGCAGTGACCAGGCCTCGCCTGCAGTGTTACTTAACTGCTCTGGCTGAAGTGAGTGGTTTATGGACAAGCACATCATCTAAATTAGTGAAGTCCAAGTAAATACTGGGACGTTTCTGGAAGGGGGAGGAGGCACTCTTTCCCATCAGGGCCACTGCAGAGTAACAGACGGCAATGCTGGGAGAGAGCCTTCCTTGGAGGGGAGCACAGCTGACTGGCAGAGGCACCAATTGTACTGTTTGAGCCCTGAATTCCACCGTTCAACAGGCCACTCCTACCCCAAAACATTTCAAGGCCATGAATCAATAAACTATTATTTTCGTTTAAAGGAATCTGAGATAGGTCTTAGCTGTTTGCAATCCAAGAATTTAATACACAGGTTACAAAGTACAGCAGCAAACTTAATTCCCTTCTTTAAGTGATCAATTATTTATCTGGATTTCCCTATCCAACTGCTATACCACTTCAAAACTCCATGTGCCCTCATTTAAGAACCCAGCAGCTAAGAGGTTCGTTTATCTGGCTCCAGTCTTAGCAGTGCTCAAGGTAACTCACCGGGCTTCCTTTCTGATCACTGCCCACTGGGCCCTGGCCTTCCTCCTGCTTCACCCCTAACACTCCCCACCCACTGCCTCTGCTCTCTTACTTGCTGCAACCTCCCCCCTGCATGGTTCATTCTTTCACTCTCTGTCCAGGCTGTCTTCCCCATCCCGTCTCAATCACTATTTAAACACTGACACTCCTGTATCATCTCTCTAGCACAGCCCTCTCTGACCTCCTGAGAGCGAGGAGGGCCACTGCCAAATGAGGACAAGTACAGCTGGCCCGGCTGCTGGACAGACTCAGAGACACCTGCAGGTCACACGCTCGCCTGCAGCTCTCCCGCCTCTGCAGATGGGGTGGCTCGCAGCCCAGGTACACAGGCCAGGAACCTGAGTGTGCTTCTCCCCTCCATTTCCAAATCACCAAATCCTACTTATTTTTACTCTTTAAAAATCGCTTTAATCAATCCACTGCATCCTAGCTGATCAACTAAGAGAGCCTCCCGAGCAGACCTCCTGTATCCTCGCAGGATCCTTCTCTTCTCCTTGACAGACACGGTTCTTACCCAAAAACATTCCCTGGCCTTGTCACTCCCCTGCTTGGAATCGTTCGACAGCTTCCTGTTTTGCTCAGGATAAAGACCCAATCTTTGATCTGATCTGGAGGGAGGAAGTGGTGCAGCCTGCATGCATTCTTGCACACCTGATCCAAAGACCTCAAGGACAATCCAGGACCCCAACTGGAGGTCTAAGAACTCTGCACTCCCCTGACCACACCTCTGATGGTCGGCGACACACGTGTGGGCAGGGAACTGGCAGGGGTGGCCTCACCTAGTGCTGCCAACTCTGACACACCTCCCTCCGAGCACAGCACAGCCAGAACGCTGTCTCACTCGCGCAGCACCAGCCTCCGTCCCTACTGTAGCCGCTGAGGGCCTGCTGGCCCATCCTAACTTCCTTTTCCTCAGGATTCACACGGGGAGCAATGCGGTCTCCTCGGGAAACCTCCCCGCATCTCCGCTTTGATTTTTACAGCTTAGCTCTCCGAGGGAAACACAATTCTCTCATCTCAGACGTCTGAAGAGTATCCCCGGGCCACCGGTGGGTGTCTCTGAAGCCCCGGGACCCTGACCTTCGCTGGTGGTTCAAACGGTACTGAAGTCCCACGTGTGAACCACAGGTGGGCCGAGTGTAAAAGTAGCTGCTGCAGACTCACCTCAGCGTCCCCTACTCACAAACAGTCCAGGGCCTGCGTCAGGTCCGTCTGCTGGCACGGATCCCCACGGGAGGGTGGACTGAACAAGCACCCCCTGCAGCTCCTGAGGCTCACTGCTGGGCCTGGCTGTGTGCTGGCTGGCTCCTCCTCTCACAAGGGTGGAGACTGCATGGCCTCGCCTAAGCCTGGTCACCTTCTGAAGACTCCACCTCCAGGCCGCATCAACCGAGGGGCAAGGGCCTCAACGCAGGAATCTCAGGACAGTGTGGTCCCGAGCAGCCTGTGAGGATCAGCTGCCAAAACGCTTCAGGAATTCGAACCAGTTTCACCAAGACAATAACCACAGCAACCCAGGAGAGAACACAGAGCTTGTAACTGCTGAGCTATGCAAACATTTTTAATTAGAAAATATACAAAATAAGCATATTATAGAGCTAACAGGAAAAAAATAATCTCTTGGCCCCCTAATCCAAAAAGACACTCCAGTAAGCTGGCGGGATTAATCTAACTATAGAGAACAACTTGGCAGAGAGTATCAGAGGTAAGTATTGACAATGCCCATCCAAGAACCTTCTAGAAGGACGTTTCAGCCACTGTATTTGAGATTACTCTAGTTACAGAAAACAGGCATGCCCTCCTGGTGTCTCATTCTAAATTATGTCCTTTTTAAAAAAAAAAAAGATTTTATTTATTTATTTGAGAGGTAGAGTTACAGACAGTGAGAGGGAGACACAGAGAGAAAGGACCTCCCCCTCCACTGGTTCACTCCCCAGATGGCCGCAACGACTGGAGCTGCGCTGATCTGCAGCCAGGAGCCAGGTATTTCTTCCCGGTCTCCCACGCGGGTGCAAAGGGCCCAAGCACTTGGGCCATCCTCCACTGCTCTCCCAGGCCATAGCAGAGAGCTGGATCGGAAGAGGGGCAGCCGGGACTCGAACTGGCACCCATATGAGATGCCGGTGCCGCAGGCAGAGGATTAACCCACTGCGTCATGGCACTGGCCCCTAAATGATTTCTTTCTAATCTTTATAAAATTGTTATAAAACTAAACATATATTCCAAATTATGCTGTCTTTACATTATCATAGCACAAATATTTTTATGCTGCTACATTTTTGTTAGGCTTATACTTTTAAAAAACTATTTTATTTAAGAGGCAGAGAGATTGATGGATCCCTGGTTCATTCCCAAAAGCCTCTGCCGACTGCGGCTGGGCCAGGCCAAAGCCAAGAGTCAGGAACTTGATCCAGGTCCCAGACACGAGTGGCAGGGACCCAGTGACTTGAGCCACCCCCACTGCTTCCCGGGATGCACATCAGCAGGCAGCTGGAATCAGGAGGAGAGCTCGGACCCAGGCGTCCCCACTGCTGTGCCGCACACCACCCAGGACTCTGACTTCCAACGCCAGCCACGTGGCTCAGCCACTTCTGAGCCCAGGTCTTCAGGGCTGGCTCTCGTGGAGGCTTCCGTCCGACCCTGACGCGAGCAGTACTGTGACGGACACCTCCGTGTTTGTACACTCTTATATATTAGGACAGAGCGTTAGGAACAGAACCAGGTCAGAGGTCAGCAGCTGAATGGCAGCTCCTGATAAAGATGAGTGAAGGAAGAACTCTCTGGAGAAGCTGACCGTGCCGCTGTGGTAAGTGTCTGGTCACCACGCTCTTCCCGGCACACTCCATTTAAGATTTAATTCCCTTATTAAATAAACTAGAATGTCCCATTTTCTCTTAAAAAAAGAGATTTATTTATTTGAAAAAAAGTGACAGACACACCTCCTGCCATCACAGTACAGAGGAGGCAACACTGCAAGACGCAGGCCACACGTTTACCAAGGGGTGGGCTGGAGGCCGTCTCCATTCTCACTGTCCCGCACTGTCAGAAGACAGACGTGACGCACACACAACAAAGCCCAGGACTGCACAGCTGTCCTCACCTGCTCTCTGCAGAGCCGGCCCCATACACAAATGCTAACAATTCTACTTATGCGGGGTTTTCTGGATAAAATCAGTAAATCGGTATGGGACACATCTGTTCACAAAAATGCGGCAGAAGAGCAGTGGGGCTGTCCGTTTGCTTGCTGTTGGCTCAGATGGGATGGGTTATGCACAAACCACATTTCTCGGGCAGGCCCTCCCTCTGCCTGGCTCCAACAAGAGGACTTCAAACCAAGAGCCCGATATTACTGACCACGGCCACAGACCAGGTGCTGCAACCAGAGGAACAGGTAGCATCACACCTGAACGCTGCTTAAGAAAAGGGCCCAGACAGGTCAAGGGCGCTGGTGGGAGAGAAGAGTGGAGTTCACACACTCACCCCAAAGAGATGGGGTCTACAGACACAGCAACCACGTTCCCGAGAGACCTGGTGGAGGCAGCAAGTGTGAGACTAACAGTAGTCGCTGACCAGTAACCAGACCCACGTACTGAACTGGTAAACGCACACTAACACCGCCGAGCTGTTCCTACTCACGAAGAATGCCACAGACACAGGCCACGTCGGGTTACTCGTAGACACACGGCATCGGCCACATTTTAGGGGCTGTGCGAGGTAAAGGCAATCAGCGGGAGCTCACAGGCCAGTGAAAAAGTCAATCAGAGGAGGAAAACAAATGTCATGTGTGAAAACAGCAGGTCCAAAGGCACAGGGAACGGCGGAGCACACAGGGGCCGCGGCCGGGACGCAGTTCAGTCTGGCCAGAGACGAGGCCGTCTTCTCAATACTGTGGAAATGCAGGCAGATTCCATGACGTCTATATTCTCTAACAAAACTGATTAAAACGAACCCCCAGGGCTTCTCAGTGGTTAGTGGCGCAGCACTTAAAGCTGCTGCCTGTGATGCTGGCATCCCATATGGGCACCTGCCTGAGCCCTGGCTGTTCCACTCACAGTTCAGCTCTGCTAATGCACCGGGAAAAGCAGAAGACGGCCCATGTACCTGGGCATCCTCCACCCAGTTTATGTTGATAAATGAGAAAAAGCACATTCTTATCTTTCTCAGGAGGTAAGGTCAATACTGACAGTGCTAGTGAAGATTGGAAGTCAACAGATATTTGAATGTAACCAATGGCAGAAATAAAATGTATGCTTATCAAGTACTGGATGGAAGAAAATTATACAAAGAAAATGAAATGACCCAAAAAATGTGCTGCCCACAAATAAGATAGCAAAAGTAACAGCAGGAAGGCCAAGCACACCAGTCAACACCAAAAACAAAGGGCAGACGGAATTCCTCTAACACAAAGACTCCCAGGGAGGTGCCAAACACAAAGTCCAACTGTAGGGGTGGCGGTGTGGCGCCATGCTGCCACTTGGGATGCCTGCATCCTACATCACAAAGCGTGGGATCGAGTCCTGCCTCTGCTTCCAAGCTAGCCTTCCGACTGTCCGAGCACCAGGAATCCTGACGCCCACACAGGGGCTCAGGCGGAGCAGCTGACTCCCAGCTTACGCATGGTCCGGCCCTGTATGTTGTGGCATCTGGGGAGTGAACCACTGTACACGAGATCCTTCTCTCCCTCTCCCTCCCTTTCTCTCTCCCTCCCTTCCTCTCTGTCACTCTGCCTTTAAACAAATGAAGCTTTAAAAACAACTTCTGGGCTATTTACAAAAGCTATGGCTCACAGAAAATGGCAGGCACCCGAAGATTAAAACAAGGAGAGAGTCAAGGGTATATCCATCCAACAAAAACAGAGAACAAAGTAGTCAATAATAAGGTAAAATTCAAGCAAAGAGGCTGTTAGTGGAAAAAAAGAGGACAGGTTTCTGACCATAAAAACATTCACAAGTAAGTGTAACGGGTAAGAGTTTCTGTGTTGAAAAACAGAGTTTAAACATAGAACAAAAAATGTTTGCTATTAAAGAAATTAACAAAACCTTATTTATAGTGGAGACTATCACAACACCATCACAACATTTACATTTACAGTCTATAAACACATAAAGATACTCAGGAGTTAGCAGGTGACTCAACTGATAAGCCTGGGAACACAACACACCTGGATGGACCTCTGTAGGCCTCACTTTGTCCCCAAAGTCACCGAACACTGAGTGGCAGGAACAGTTAGTCGCTGACTCAATGTCCACCCTCTCTGCACTTTCTTCATTAACAGAACGGTGATTTATTCTAAGAACAAAAACCATCTTCCTAATGTCCCTTATGAAATGAGGTTAACAAAACTCAAGCCAATGAAAGGGAAGGGTTTCCAGGGACACTGCTTAAGGTGGGGACAGCTGATGTCCAACCACGGCCGCCAGCTCCATGCCACCTCCTCCCTGCCCAGTGCAATGAGATGGCTGGATCTGCAGCAGCCATTCTGACAGCCACGAGAAAGGTCAAGAAACTGTAGACATGGCGCACCAGACATCCCTGAGGTGAGGGGCCAGTGCCAGCAACCACCTGCCACTGAAATTTGTAATCAGTCATTCCTGGGCCAGCGCTGTGGCGCAGCGGGTAAAGCCGCCACCTGAGGCACCTCCACCCATGTGTGTTATGGCCATCTAGGGAATGAACCAATGGATGGGAGATCTTTCTCTCTCTTTCCACAACGCTTCCAAATAAATAAGTAAATCTTTTTTAAAAAAAACAGACCCATAAAAAGTCTTACACAACACAGAATGTGTGCATCACCAGGGCTTTCATAAATCACAGGAAGGAACTGAACCAGTTTGTTCCAGGCCAGCCCAGCACGGGAAGACAGCACCAGCCTGCTCCTCCCTGCCTGCCCCACCAAGTGAATTCCTGAGGAGATTTTAAATCCAGGGCCAAGTGGGGAAGGAAGCAAGACAACACCAATCAGCAACTATTGCTAAAGAAACCCAAGGGGCTGGGACGTGTGTGCGGGTGGGCAGGAGGAAGGCAAGGCAGTCCTGCGCTGACGACTGCACAGGCGGGGTCCACTCACGTCAGCAGACTACCCTGGTGAAAAATCCACACTGGCCCCCACAGCTCCTCATGCATGAAGACAGGCTCCAGGGGTGACGGAGCTGCGTGCTGAAAACAAACACCTACGAACATGTCTACAGAGGGATTCCTAAAACAAGACAGAACGGTTCTTTCCACTGGGATCTCACTTGCAGAGATCTTTCATTTAGGTCCTCTTCTTTTTTTTCTTTTCCATGGTGTCTTGGCTTTCCATGCCTACAATACTCTCATGGGCTCTTCAGCCAGATCCGAATGCCTTAAAGACTGATTCTGAGGCCAGAGTAACAGCAGGGAACTTAAACCAGGACTTCCATGTGGGTGGCAGAGACCAAGTACTTGAGTCATCACCTAGTGCCTCCCGGAGTGTCCATTAACAGGAAGGCGGAATTGGGAGTGGAGCCAAGACTCCAACCTTGGCACTCAGACATGAGATACGGGCGTTTTAACTCGTATCTTAGCTGCTAGGCCAGACGCCTGCCCCTTCAGAAAATAGGTTTTGATCTGGACTTTGCTGGGCCCAGTCAAATTGGCACATAAGATTAACCATCACACCAAGGACCACCTCTCTCTTTTCCCTAAGCCCTTCACAATGCAAGTGAGCGTATTTCACTCTGGATCTAAGAAGATTATCGTCTGTGAAGAAATAATCTGCTCTCCACAGGAACCCAACACAGAATCTTTCAACGAGGATCCATTTTAACATCATTTTAACATCATAACATTCTGTTTGAGGTCACAGAAAATTAACTCGTGTGTATATATTGCGGTGGCAAAGAAAAGTTAATGTAAAGTAAAAACTATTACGTATTTTGGCCTTTTCCCCAATCTCCTTTGTTCAATAGAAATTCCAATTTATGTTTGATCTCCTTAAAACAAGGTTGTGCTTGCTTCTGCAGGTGCCGCCTCAGTTACTTCTTTCCTGGTTTCCCAGCCCTGGGCTGTCAACTCTGGGTGTTTAGAGAGCATCCAGACCTCACTCAGATCACAAGTCAGCAATACCTGAGGGGGTCGGGCACCCCTCCTAGCAGATGAGACAGTGTTCAAGATGCCTTGTAATCCAGCTAAATCTTTTTAGCTAGAATCATTCATTCAGGAATATTGCCAAATATTATTTAAATGAAGAATGAAAAGCAAAATAAATGGCACACATCCTTTGTGTGGTTCTTGCGGCAGTGTAGACGAATATTACACCCACGGGAGCTGGCGCCCAGGCACTGGTCTCCTTTGAGGAAAGTTGGTGTAGAGCTAAGTCTACACCAACAGAGCACAACAAACAGCTTCTCTGATAAAAAAAAAAAAAAAGATTCACCACACCCAACCTAGGTGCGTCACCTGACACCCACCACCCCGCTAGGTATTCACTGAAAGCAGACACTCACTTATCTACAGAGGGATACTACAAAGATAAAACCCACCACAGTGAAAAAACGAAGAAGAAACCAATGAGTATCTCCACAAATGCTGCATAACAAATGCACCAATTCAAGAAACAAGGAGGACAACATGACGCTCCCAAGACAACACAGAACTTCAATACTAGATTGTGAAGATGATGAGACTGAAGAAATGCCAGAAATAGAATTCAAAAAATTGGTCATAAGATTACATAGAGGGGCAGCACTGTGGCGTAGCAGGTAAAGCTGCCACCTGAAGTGCCAGCATTGCACATGGGCGCAGGTTCAAGTCCTGGCTGCTCTACTTCTGATCCAGCTCTCTGCTATGGCCTGGGAAAGCAGTGGAAGATGGTCCAAGTCCTTAGGCCCCTGCACCTGTGTTGGAGACCCGGAAGAAGCTCTTGGCTCCTCGCCTCAGATCAGCGCAGCTCCGGACGTTGTGGCCAATTAGGGAGTGAACCAGTGGATGGAAGACTCCGTCTCCCTCTTCCTCTCCCTCTCCCTCTTTCGAATAAATCAATCTTAAAAAAAAAAAAAAAGGATCACATAGAAGTAATCAGATGCAAATGCACAAACTAATGAAATCCGTACATAACATGAAAGAAAATTTCTCCCACAAAACTGAGACCTTAAAGAGAAATCAACACGAAATCTTGTAAATGATGAACTCAACAGAGCAAATAAAGAATGCAGTGGGGCCGGCGCCGCAGCTAAGCTAATCCTCCACCTGTGGCACTGGCACCCCGGGTTCTAGTCCCGGTCGGGGCGCCGGATTCTGTCCCAGTTGCTCCTCTTCCAGGCCAGCTCTCTGCTGTGGCCCGGGAAGGCAGTGGAGGATGGCCTAAGTGCTTGGGCCCTGCACCTGCATGGGAGACCAGGAGGAAGCACCTGGCTCCTGGCTTCAGATCGGTGCTGTGGGCTGGCAGTAGCGGGCCATTTGGGAGGCAAACCAATGGAAGGAAGACCTTTCTCTCTGTTTCTCTCACTAACTCTGCATGTGGGGGGGGGGGGGGGGAGAGAATGCAGTGGAAAGCCTTAACAATAGAATCAGTGAAGCAGAATAAAGAATATCTGATTTAGAAGACAAAGCACAGGAAATTATACAGTCAGACCAAAAACAAGAAGAAATTACAAAACTAAAAAACACAGTTGGGAATCCACAGGATACTATAAAATGACCCAACATACGGGTTCTAGGAGTTCCTGAAGGCATGGAAAGAGAGAAAGGAATAGAAGGCCTTTTTAGTGAAATGATAACAGAAAAGTTCCCTTATTTGGAGAAAGGGACATCCAAGTACAGGAGCACACAGAACTCCTAATTGACAGCACCAGAAGAGATCTTCACCATGACACACTGTAGTCAAACTCTCCAGAGTAAAGCATAACAGGAAGATTCTAAAATGTGCATAAGAGAAATGCTAGATTACTCTCAGAGGATCTCCAATTAGACTCACAGCAGACTTCTCATCAGAAACACTAGAGGCTAGGGGAGAATAGCAAGATATATTCCACGTCTTTAAAAAAATGTCAACCCAGAATACTGCATCCTGCGAAGCTCTCATTTATGAATGAAGGTGAAATAAAGACCTTCCATAACAAACAGGAATTCAAACAGCTTTACAAAAGAGGCTTAAGGATGTGCTGCACACAGAAACAGAAACATAGTCATCTCTATGAATAAAGGTAAAGATAGAAAATCTCCCAGCAAAACTACAAAGGAAATCCAAAGTAAACAATAGGAATACTTACAGAAAAATGGCAGGGCAAAGTCATTACTTATCAATAGCCACCTTGAATGTAAATGGCCTCAATACTTTAGTTAAAAGACATAGAGCAGGCCGGCGCCACGGCTCACTTGGCTAATCCTCCACCTGCGGCGCCGGCACCCCAGGTTTTAGTTCCAGTTAGGGCGCCGGATTCTGTCTCAGTTGCTCCTCTTCCAGTCCAGCTCTCTGCCATGTCCTAGGAAGGCAGTGGAGGATGGCCTAAGTGCTTGGGCCCTGCACCCTATGGGAGACCAGGAGAAGCACCTGGCTCCTGGCTTCAGATCGGCACAGCGCACTGGCCATAGCACATTGGCCATAGTGGCCATTTAGGGGGTGAACGAACGGAAGAAGGAAGACCTTTCTCTCTCTAACTCTGCCTGTCCAAAAAAAAAAAAAAAAAAAAGACAGACCAGCTGAATGGATTAAAAAATAAAGCCCATCTATTTGTTCCTACAAGAAACACATCTCATCAACAAAGACTGAAAGTGAAAGGATGGAAAAAGATACTCTATGCCAACAGAAACCGAAATAGAGCTGGTGTAGCCATACTAATATCAAACAAAGTAGACCTTAACAGAAAAACTGTTAAGAGAGACAAAGAAGGGCACTACACAATGGTTAAGGGATCAATTCAACAGGAAGATGTGACTATTATAAACATATGCACCTAATTACAGGCAACCCAAGTGCTTGGGCTCTGCACCCGCATGGGAGACCAGGAAAAGCACCTGGCTCCTGGCTTCGGATCAGTGGGGTGCACTGGCCGCAGCACGCCAGCTGCAGCGGCCATTGAGGGGTGAACCAACAGAAAAAGGAAGACCTTCCTCTCTCACTCTCTGTCCACTCTGCCTGTCAAAAGAAAAATAAAAATAAAAGAAAATATATTTCGGTAAAAAAATAATAGTGGGAATAAGTGAGGGGGGGGGGGAGAATGGTTGGAGTATTGGTGGGAGGGCTGGCCTGGTGGGAAGAATCACCATGTTCCTGAAGTTGTACTTGTGAGTGTATGAAGTTTGTAACTGAAGGTGTATAGTTCTGCATATATTCCTATGGGCTTACTTCTAGGGTACAGTTTAAAAACTTGCCATGGGACCCCAAATACCCTTATGCTGGGTGGTAAAAATACTATCTTAAGTGTTAAAGTGATTATATGGATAGGATTAAGTGTTAAAGTGATCATATAAAGAAGATTAAGTGTCTGGCAATAGTAAGATAGAACTAAAAAGGTGTGAATGCTCCAACATGGGAAGCAGTCAATACAAGACTCATAGAATGACAATGGCTTTAATTAGCATTCTGACCTCAGAATCAGCCCTCAAGGCATTCTGGTCTGGCTGAAAAGCCCACAAGATAATTCCAGGTATGGAGAGCCAAGACAACGCAGCAAAAATGTCCTACATGAAGGACCTGATGGGTGAGACCCCAGTGGAAAGAAGTGGTCATCAAAAAAGGATGCACTTTTCTCTCAAGGGAGGAGAGAACTTCCACTTTGCTTATGGCCTTGTCTAAATACTGACAGAGTTTGTGGATTCAAAAGGCTTCCATAGCCTAGGCAGCTCATGTCAAGATCCTTGGGCGATCAATGATGTCACACATAAGAACGTTAATTGTTAAATTAACAGCAGGAGGCTGGCACCACGGATCACTTGGCTAGTCCTCCACCTGTGGCGCTGGCACCCTGGGTTTTAGTCCCGGTCGGGGCGCCGATTCTGTCCCAGTTGCTCCTCTTCCAGTCCAGCTCTCTGCTGTGGCCCGGGAAGGCAGTGGAGGATGGCCCAAGTACTTGGGCCCTGCACCCGCATGGGAGACCAGGAGGAAGCACCTGGCTCCTGCCTTCAGATCAACACGGTGCGCCGGCCATGCGGTAATTTGGGGGGTGAACCAACAGAAAGGAAGACTTTCTCTCTGTCTCTAACTCTGCCTGTCAACAACAACAACAAAAAAATTAACAACAGAAGGGGTCAGTGCTGTGGTATAGCAGGCAAAGCCACCTTCTGCAGTGCCAGCACCTGGCTCGGATTGCAGCGCGCCAGCCATGGGGTAATTTGGGGGGTGAACCAACAGAAAGGAAGACTTTCTCTCTGTCTCTAACTCTGCCTGTCAACAACAACAACAAAAAAATTAACAACAGAAGGGGTCAGTGCTGTGGTATAGCAGGCAAAGCCACCTCCTGCAGTGCCAGCACCTCATATGGGCACTGGTTTGTATCCTGGCTGCTTCATTTCTGATTAGCTCTTTGCTATGGCTTGGGAAAGCAGTGGAAGCTGGCCCCAAGTCCTTGGGCCTCTGAACCCGCGTGGGAGACCAAAAAGAAGCTCATGGCTCCTGGCTTCCAACTGGTGCAGCTCTGGCCATTGTGGCCATTTAAGGAGTGAACCAGTGGATAGAAGACCTCTCTCTCTCTCTCCCTCTCCTTCTCTGTGTAACTCTGACTTTCAAATAAATAAATAAATCTTTAAGATATTTATATAGAGATTAACTATAAAACTTGTTCTCAAAGATTTATTTGGTTTTAGTGTATTAAAAGTAGAAGATATGAACAGCCCTTGTCTCAATTGCTGAGGAACAATTTTTTTGTGTGCAAACTGTTGAAATCTTCGTATAGAGTTGGTCTCCTTGTATAAAGTTAATTGAAAATGAATCTTAGTGGGGAATGGGAATGGCAGAGGAAGGGGGGGTGGGAATGTGGGTGGGTATGTTAGGAAGAATCACTATATTCCTAAAGTTGTATTTATGAAATCCATGAAGTCTGTATCCCTTAAATAAAAGGTTTGTTTGGGGAAAAATTAAATTAAAAAAAAAGAAAAAAGAACAAGCACCAAGTGGGGTGGGCATTTGGCCTAGCAGTTAAGGGGCCACATCCCATGTCAGAGTAACTAGGTTCAATTCTCAGCTGTGGCTCTGGCTCGTCTCCTGCTAGTGTGGACCTGCTAGTGTGGATGTCTTTTTTTTTTTTTAATATTTACTTATTACAGAGAGAAGGTGGGAGAAGGAGGAAGGGAGGGAGAAGGAGAGGAGAAGGAAGACACAGAGAGAGACAGAGAACTTCCATCCACTGGTTCATTCCCCAAATGGCTGCAACAGCTGAGACTAGGTGTAGCCGAAGCCAGGAGGCAGGAGCTTTTTTTGGGTCTCCAACATGGCTGCAGGGGCCCAAGCACTTGTGCCATCCTCCGCTACTTTCCCAGGCACATTAGGAGGGAGCTGGATTGGAAGTGGACCAGCTAGGACTTGGACTGGCTCCCATATGGGATGCAGGCACTGCAGGCAGAGGCTTAACCTTCTACACCACAGCTCTGGCCCCAGTGTGGATGCCTTAAGAAGCTGGGTTCTTGCCACCCACCTGGAAGATTTGGATTGTGTTACGTGGCTCCTGGCTGCCTGTGAAATGCAATGTCATTTTTACATTTTGTTTGTTATACTGAGATTTTACATTTCATATTGACATATTGCTAATTCTGTTTTTCTAGTCTAAGGATTAGTGGTTTTTTTTTTTTTTTTTTTTTTTGGTCCTTTGCTCATTTCCCTACTAACTTGTTTGCCACTTCCTTGTGACTTTTAGACTTTTGTTGTGAGTATCAGTCCTTTGCCAGTTCTGTGGGTTGTAAATCTTTTCCAGGCTCTGGCTGGCTCTGTAATTAGATTATGGTAACCTTCGCCATATGTAAGTTTTTAACTTGTATATAGATGAATTTATCAATCTGTTGCTTTGTGCCTTAATTTTTATTCTTACTTGAGGGACAGAGAAGGAGAGGGAGAAGGAGAAAGCTCCTATCTGTTGGCTTACTCCTCAAGCACCCACAACAGCCAGGTCTGGGCCAGGCTGAAGCCAGGAGCTTCATCCTAATCTCCCACATGGGTAGCAGGGGCCAAGAACCTGGGCCATCTTCCTGCTTTCCCAGGCATGTTAGCTGGGAGCTGGATAGAAAGTGGAGCAGCCGGGACTCAAATTGGGACCCATACGGGATAGGGCCATCAAAGGCTACGGCTTAACCCATTCTACCACAAGCCCAGCCCCAACCTGAAGCAATTTTACAAACATAAATAAGGAGACTTCAAAACAGTCATGGAAAAATGAAATCAAAAGATGAAAGTAGGGGCTGGTGCAGTGGCGTAGCGGATAAAGCTACCACCTGAAGCGCCAGCATCCCATATGGGCACTGGTTCGCATCCCCGCTGCTCCATTTCCAATCCAGCTCTCTCTGTGGCCTGGGAAGGCAGTGGAGGATGGCCCAGGTCCTTAGGCCCCTGCACCCATGTAGGCGACCTGGAGGAGGCTCCTGCCTCCAGATCAGTGCAGCTCCGGCCGTTGTGGCCATGTGGGGAGTGAACCAGGTGATGGAAGACTCTCTCTCTCTCTTTCTCTCTCACTCTCTGCCTCTGTCTCTCTGTAGCTCTGCCTTTCAAAGAGATAGATAAATCCTAAAATCAAAAAAAGATGAAAGTAAAAGATAGAGACCTTGTTTCTCAACATCAGCCCCACCAAGTGGAAGATGCATTTCCCAGTCACTCAGCCCAGCCCAAGCGCCCCTGGAGATTAGCCCTATCAGTGCAGTCCCTCTTCCATCTGTGACCAAAGAAACACGAGTGCCCTTTCAGATTTATTTTTACAATTAGGAAACAAAAGTCAGAAGGAGCCAAGTCAGGACCACCACGCTGCCCAGTGATTTTCCACTGGCACCGGCACGGAACTGCCCTTGGGTGGAGAGGAATGAGCAGGAGCACTGCCGAGGTGCAGAGGGGCTCTGGGGAAGCCTGCCCGGTGTCTTCTGCTCTCAGGCGTCAGCTGACCTTCTCAGAACGTTCTCAGAACGAGCAGACGTGTCCACTCCTCGGCCCTCCAGGACACCTACAGCAAAGTGCCTGGAGCATGCTTTTCTCCTGACTGGCCCCCTCCTGCTTCCACCTCTCGGTAGCCAGGGCTCTGATTGTGCTTTGTCTCCAGGACTGTACTGGGGAAGCCAGGTTTCAGCTCCTGTTCCAACTCTTCAAAAAAACGCTTCAGGGTCTTGATCCCACTCGCAGAAATCTCCACTGAAGGCCCCGCTCTTCATCTGCAGCTGATCGCGGCACAGCAGCTCTGTGACCCGCTGAGCAGACGTCTCACCACTTTAACTTCAGTCGGAAACGTGTGAGCTGAACCAATGAGCCGGCTATGGCGCTGCCCGTTTCCGCTGTCAGTTGTGGGTCCTGCATGACCAACACGAACAAGAAATCTTTGCTCACACTGACACGGATGGCCTGCGACCGCAGGCCTCATCTTCAAAACGGAATCGTCTGTTCTTAGGGTGAGTTCCCCACTTACAAAATGCTGTGCAACACGTCCTGGCCACTTCTTCCGCCGGATGTTGGCTCTCGCTTTAGTTTTAGCAGCTTTCATGTTGCTCTCATAGGGCCTCTTTTCGAACTGATGCCTGATCTTTCTTATCTTAGTGCCTCAAGTCAGATCCCGCTGTACGGAGTTAACAAGTTAGTGTTGAGTTCCTTTTGGTGCAAGACCTGTTGAAATCCAGGCAGTCTGTTCACAGTCCACACACATACTGCATGAATGCTTCGCAGATAATGCATGTACCCACCACCCAGCCAGAGAGCTAATTTCTAGAACCCAGGGGGCTCCTTCCTGTGACCTCTCCCAGTTACCAACAGCTCCCCACTTGCTGTCACAGGTGTTCCTATTCTGACTTCTAACACCTAGATTAATTTTGTCCTTTCTTGAAAAAATAAAAAATTAAGACTGGCATTGTGGCGCAGCAGTTTAAGCCACCATCTGCTAGGCCAGCATCCCATATGAGAGCCAGTTTGTGTCCTGGCTGCTCCACATCAGATCCAGCACATCACTAATGGTCCAGGAAAGAAGTGGAGGGTGTCCCAGGTGTTTGGGCCCCTGCCAACTATGTGGGAGAACCAGCTGAACCTCCTGGCTTGCTACTGTGGCCACCAGCAGATGGAAGATATCTCACTCTGTCACTCTCAAATAAATAAATCTTATGAAAAAAGTTATTAAGTACTCACATTTGTATGTACTCCCCCCCATCACACACACACATATACACACACAGACACACCTGTTCTGTAGCTGGTCTCTCTGGGGGCACAAGTTTACTTTTATGTGTGTTATCTCTGGGAACCAGGGAGGAAAGGGGGACAGCACATGAGGATAAAGAAGATATAAGGTTCATTCACTGCTTTCATAGATATTTAACTCCTATTATGCACTGGTATCTGTGTCAGGTGAAAAACACCCTGGCACCTACCCACAAGAGACCACAATGTCAAGGCAGAGAAGGGTGTGTGAGTGACCATATCCTCAACAGGTACTCCACGGGCAGGAGGGCCACGGTGGTGAGAACATGAGAAGGGCACGGCCCACGGTGCATCTGGAGGGCACAGAAGATGCAGAAAAAGACTGAGCTGGCAGGCGAGAACTGCCACTGAATGAGTCAGCCAGTAAGAAGCATGTCACCCAGCACCGTAGGAGAACACAAGGAGCTGGGGGACACCAGACCCAGCACTGCAGGACACAAGGAGCTGGGGGACACCACGACCCCAGCACTGCAGGACACAAGGAGCTGGGGGACACCACGACCCAGCACTGCAGGAGGACACAAGGAGCTGGGGGTCACCACGACCCAGCACTGCAGGACACAAGGAGCTGGGGGACACCACGACCCAGCACTGCAGGACACAAGGAGCTGGGGGTCACCACGACCCAGCACTGCAGGAGGACACAAGGAGCTGGGGTACACCACGACCCCAGTACTGCAGGACACAAGGAGCTGGGGGTCACCACGACCCAGCACTGCAGGAGGACACAAGGAGCTGGGGGTCACCACGACCCAGCACTGCAGGAGGACACAAGGAGCTGGTGGACACCACGACCCAGCACTGCAGGAGAACACAAGGAGCTGGGGGTCACCACGACCCAGCACTGCAGGACACAAGGAGCTGGGGGACACCACGACCCAGCACTGCAGGAGGACACAAGGAGCTGGGGGACACCACGACCCAGCACTGCAGGAGGACACAAGGAGCTGGGGGACACCACGACCCAGCACTGCAGGACACAAGGAGCTGGGGGACACCACGACCCCAGCACTGCAGGACACAAGGAGCTGGGGGACACCACGACCCAGCACTGCAGGAGGACACAAGGAGCTGGGGGACACCACGACCCAGCACTGCAGGAGGACACAAGGAGCTGGGGGTCACCACGACCCAGCACTGTAGGACACAAGGAGCTGGGGGACACCACGACCCCAGTACTGCAGGACACAAGGAGCTGGGGGACACCACGACCCAGCACTGCAGGAGGACACAAGGAGCTGGGGGACACCACGACCCAGCACTGCAGGACACAAGGAGCTGGGGGACACCAGACCCAGCACTGCAGGAGGACACAAGGAGCTGGGGGACACCACGACCCAGCACTGCAGGAGAACACAAGGAGCTGGGGGACACCACGACCCAGCACTGCAGGAGAACACAAGGAGCTGGGGGTCACCACGACCCAGCACTGCAGGAGGACACAAGGAGCTGGGGGACACCACGACCCAGCACTGCAGGAGGACACAAGGAGCTGGGGACACCACGACCCAGCACTGCAGGAGGACACAAGGAGCTGGGGGACACCACGACCCAGCACTGCAGGACACAAGGAGCTGGGGGTCACCACGACCCAGCACTGCAGGACACAAGGAGCTGGGAGACACCACGACCCAGCACTGCAGGAGGACACAAGGAGCTGGGGGACACCACGACCCAGCACTGCAGGACACAAGGAGCTGGGGGACACCACGACCCCAGCACTGCAGGACACAAGGAGCTGGGGGACACCACGACCCAGCACTGCAGGAGGACACAAGGAGCTGGGGGACACCACGACCCAGCACTGCAGGAGGACACAAGGAGCTGGGGGTCACCACGACCCAGCACTGTAGGACACAAGGAGCTGGGGGACACCACGACCCCAGTACTGCAGGACACAAGGAGCTGGGGGACACCACGACCCAGCACTGCAGGAGGACACAAGGAGCTGGGGGACACCACGACCCAGCACTGCAGGACACAAGGAGCTGGGGGACACCAGACCCAGCACTGCAGGAGGACACAAGGAGCTGGGGGACACCACGACCCAGCACTGCAGGAGAACACAAGGAGCTGGGGGACACCACGACCCAGCACTGCAGGAGAACACAAGGAGCTGGGGGTCACCACGACCCAGCACTGCAGGAGGACACAAGGAGCTGGGGGACACCACGACCCAGCACTGCAGGAGGACACAAGGAGCTGGGGACACCACGACCCAGCACTGCAGGAGGACACAAGGAGCTGGGGGACACCACGACCCAGCACTGCAGGACACAAGGAGCTGGGGGTCACCACGACCCAGCACTGCAGGACACAAGGAGCTGGGAGACACCACGACCCAGCACTGCAGGAGGACACAAGGAGCTGGGGGACACCACGACCCAGCACTGCAGGAGGACACAAGGAGCTGGGGGACACCACGACCCAGCACTGCAGGAGGACACAAGGAGCTGGGGGACACCACGACCCAGCACTGCAGGACACAAGGAGCTGGGGGACACCACGACCCAGCACTGCAGGAGAACACAAGGAGCTGGGGGTCACCACGACCCAGCACTGTAGGACACAAGGAGCTGGGGGACACCACGACCCAGCACTGCAGGAGGACACAAGGAGCTGGGGGTCACCACGACCCAGCACTGTAGGACACAAGGAGCTGGGGGACACCACGACCCAGCACTGCAGGACACAAGGAGCTGGGGGACACCACGACCCAGCACTGCAGGAGGACACAAGGAGCTGGGGGACACCACGACCCAGCACTGCAGGAGGACACAAGGAGCTGGGGGACACCACAACCCCAGCACTGCAGGACACAAGGAGCTGGGGGACACCACGACCCAGCACTGCAGGAGGACACTAGGAGCTGGGGGACACCACCTAAGTGTTGTCTCTCCTCTGTGGATGCTGAAAACGAAGCTGCCCTGAAGGAACGGGCAGGCAGGGAAGCAGGCTGGACAACACGTGCCGAGACCCGACCAGTGAGCAGGTAACTGCATGGCGGCTGGCCACAGCTCACACCGTGGGCTCCACACAGTAACTAGCAGAGGACCTGGAGGCTCTGAACATAAAATTATGATCAGGAGATGAGGTGTTATCCTGATTTGATGTTTTCATGTTGTAGACATGTATTAAAGGACCACATTGTACCCCATAGAATCCAGTTAAGAATTTCTAAATGCAAAAAAGGAGATAATCCTAAACAGAGAAAAGAGGCTGATCTTGGGGGGTAAAACACGGAATGGAGACCTGCTAACTCTGGCATTTGCAGGTGGGTGGCAGATGCCTCCGGGTTCTTAGGAGACAACATCCACGGGGACAGGTTTTTAGACATTCGCACTGAGTCCTGATCAGGAACAAAGCTGGTCGGGAAGATAACAGCACACTACGGGGCCACACCAGAGGCGAACGGGACAGGGGAGACCGCAGAGTCCTCGGGAACCACGAGTCATCTGGGGAGTGCTGGGGGCGGGATCAAAAGGCCAAGGGAGGGCTGGGGCAGCAAGGTCCTCGCAGTCCAGGCAGAGAAAGCTGGGCCTCGCCCTAGTGCAACTGGGAGCCACTCAGTAAGCCATGAGCAAGAAGGCGACCGGACGGGCCCTGTCCTTCAGGGTGGTCAGTGCAGATCTCAGGTGAGAGTCAGCAGAGGCCATGGTGGTGAAGACGAAGTGCACGCTGGGTTTGGAAGGGATTCATCGGAGGGTGCCCTGTTGTCCTTCGGGGCCCAGCCAAAAGACGGAGAGTAAGGGCTGCATCGGAAGTTAACGGTCACACCAGGTGTTGGCGAGTAAGTCCTCAAGTCTGCCATTGAGAACATTGTCCACGGGGCTCTGCGGCAACCACAAACACTTCTCCAGAACGTCTGCTGACAGCCAGCCCAGCCAAGCACCACTCGGCCGACAGAGCCACAGCCAAGGACCAAGCAAACAGCAGAGACCCCAAGCTAGGGCCAGAAGCTAAGCTAAAACCAGACACTTGACGTCCACTCTTCGTATTCTCGTTGATCCTGATGTTTTGGTGGGTTTTACAGACGCACTTTTTGGGGACAAACATTCTCCAGATCACTGCACAGAGTCAGGGTATTTCAAGATGTTTATGGACAACAGGATAAAGAAGGAGTTCATTTGGGTGCGAAACACTACTGAATCCTTGTGCAGTTTTTTGTAACACACATCTCCCACTCGGAACGGGCCTTAACATCACTGACACGTACTACACAAGACAAGCCTCTCCCTCATCTGCTGTACTGAGAACACGGAAGACGCCACAGACACAGCCTCAACCACTCACACAGCCACCGTGCTCTGTTCTCTGCTTCTCTCTGGCCCCATGCCTTCATTTGGCATCTTCATTAAAAAGGAACGGCACACTGTGGTGTGAAATCTGCTTACCAGTTACTAACGCTGAACCAAGTGGAAACTCACATCTTCTTTGGATATGTGAAGCTCAGATGCTGCTATTTCTACTCCCTGTTCCCATCACAGGTAACTGCTGAAGTCAGGAAATCTGATTAGAATTTGCCACCTCATGGTGCTCAGGCAGGTCGACCTACTTAGCAGCTTAGTCTACTATTTTTTGCCCAATTGTTGTGAGCGGAAGAAATAAAACCTTTATTCCCAAAGACAAAAAAAAAAAAATCATAAATTTAGTGTTCAATAGATCCTCCAAATAGTGGCCGCAAATGAGAGGAAGAACACATGGCCCCGGGCAGTGGGTGCCCGTGCTGACTCAGAACGTACTGAGCGAAAGTCACACCAAGGACTTGCACACACAGCAGCACCGTGGGCACCTACAGAGACTCAGAGGCCAAGAGCAGTAACGCTCACAGCACCTCCTGGTCGCGTGTGCTCCACAGCCTTAATAAAGTACAGCAGAGAGAACATTTCCAAACCAAAAAGCTGTGTAAGGTGCCCAGAAAAAGTCAACCTAATGTTTTGTTTTTTTTTTAAAGCCACATTTAATTTGGCAATATATTTTGTTTCAGGGAACAAGGGTGTTTTGCAAACTAATAGTCAAAGAAACGGATCTACTATTGCAGGGTACTCTGGGGAATTCAGAGCGCACTTATTGCACACAGCAAGCAAAACGTGAGGCTGCACACTGCTGTCTGTCATTTACTTCTGGCTTCCTCTGCCCCTGACCTCCACATAACCCACGGCCTCCGCCTTCCTTCCTGGGGCTCCTGCAGAAATAAGCAGACATTTACAAGTGTTAGCTCTCCAGTCTGCCCCAGCAAAGAAAGTCTCTGTGTTCTGAACACCCGGGCATTTAGCGACAGCACAATGACCATGTTACCGACTGCATTGCTTTCTTTAGCAGGCGTAGACCTGCTTCACCTGCAGCACCGCAGAGACTCTCCGTATCCTTCTCAGTAGTATCCTGCCACTGAGGGCCCTCAGGGTGAGTGCAGCTGGCTGAATTTCAGGGTACATGCGATGTTACAGTAAGAGCCCTGAAAGTCTAACTGGTAACATAGTGCTGGTGGCAAAATGACCGTATGGACAATAACCTACGGAAAAAGCAAATATCCATGACTCTGCAGGCACAAGAAAATACAAGCACATATAAATAAATAAGGCAAAAGGGATGGCCCTTTATGACAGCAGAATTTCAACTGATGAAAGCAGAATCACAGAAACAGAAAATCGCCATTTGGCAAAGACCAGGGCACGCGCCGTCACAGGCGAGAAGCGCCAGTGAGCACTGAAGCAGTGGGCAGAGAGGAGAGACAGGGCATCTGTGTCCTCAGAGCATCTCCCCTCAGGGGGGAAGTGACACTACCGAGGGCGATGACAGCCATCACCTTAACCCGTGACCAAGGTTAACATGACGAGTACCACGACACGTCCACGTCAACTGCCTCCCGGGACAGAGAACACCTCCTGCGCCTTCAGAAACCCTCTGTGAAGCACCTGGCCAGCACTCGGAAGTGTCACAGCCACAGAAGACCAAGGCTGAGGAAACGTCCGGGACTACAGAGGCTCAGAGACATAAAAAGGCAGGTTAAGCCACTGTGCCAGGGTGCCAGCTGGAGTCCCAGCCACTCTGCTTCCACTCCAGCTCTCTGCTAAAGTGCCCAGGAGGCAGCACGTGACAGCTCAGGTGCTTAGAGCCCCTGCCCTCCACGTGGGAGACCTGGACGGAGTTCCTGGCTTGTGGCTCTGGCCTGCCCCAATCGTGGCTGTTGCCAGGATTTGGGGAGTGAACCAGCAGATGGAAGATCAATCAGACTGACCAACCTTCTGTCACTGTGCCTTTTCAATAAATCTTTTCCTCCAAAAGACACCAATTCGAACAACTACCTTTGCACTAAGTCTACTTCCCAGGAACCACAGGAGCCAGGTGAGACATCATAGTGCGAAGTTTTGGCACAACACAAAAAGAGTCACTGAAGAAACAAGGAAGGAAAGAGTTGGTCCTATCACCCTCCTCCAGCTCCAAGTAGCACAGTCTGGAGAGAGGGGGAAAGAATTCAGTCCAGACCTTACACCTGAAAGCCAGTACATGACCCACCGTGACAAAAACCACAGAAGGATGGGACCTCATAGCCCCTGCCCACGTCCACTGCCTGTAGACTGTGTCTTTAGACCCTCCCTAGCCAGGTGGCCAAGGGGCTGCCTCTATCGCTGCTCCTCCAACCTCCAGCAGACAGAAGAACAAGACTCCCACCACCAGGATGTATGGCAAGAAAGAGGACTTAGAACCTTGCCTTGGGGTTCAGCTCTGGGCTTAATGCTGTGAGATCCAGGACCTGATCAATCCCGAAGTGCTCAGCCCAGGTCTGCGCTCAGACACACAGCCTCTACTCACCCTGCGACAGGTACAGACCTGCATTCCCAGTCGAGGGACTCAGTCTGGTTTGTATCACTGCCAGCCTCATGTGGGCCTGGCATGCACCCCAAGACTGTGCGGGGCCTGGTGAGCGTGAGACCCAGGTGTGAGCCAGTTTAATGCCAGGCTGGGTGACCCGGGGCAACCTTTCCCATTCCTCCCCCAAATTTAGGCAGACAGTAAGAAACCACAGAACTCCATCTTGGAACTCAGCACTGGGCACGCCCTAATGGTCCTTGTCCCTGAGCCAGTGCTGCAGTCAGAGCCTCGGAATCAGCTCCAAATGGACTCTGATGGCTCCTTTAGATTGAACCAGATCCGAACCACCATCACGTGTGGTTGGATGAAGCCATGTTGGACTGCAAGACTACCTGGCAGCAGACAGACCACAGGTGTGTCTGTGATCCTGCCTCTCCCCCAGGACATGCTGGGCTCTGCAGGCTGTGGCCTCCAGGTGTGACCCAGCATCGCAGCACTGGTGGGCACCTGGGTCTGACCTGCACCCAGGAGAAGGTCTGCAGAGAAAGCTACCCCTTTCTGTACACTTCCTCAGTGCATTCTGAGCAAGACAGCAACTATGGATTTGGGAGCAGTCTTGGCTTGGGACATCCTCCAGGTCTGAAACAACACCACACTGACAGCGGGCTTGGGCAGATCTGCACTAGGGTGCCACCTAGTGCTGAGACAGCAGAAGTAGCCACATGCTCAGAAGGTAAACACTGCTCAGGGTTTCTGCAACACCGTCATAAGGGAGGATTCCAAGAGCTGGGAAAATGGCCCTTCAATGCACAGAGGATACCACATATTAACAAACATCAAGGATTTTCAGGGTACCATTGTTTCACCTAACAGACAATGAACTGCCAGAAACCAACCAGCTAGGAACTGATATTTACAAATGCCCAGCTGAAGAATTCAAAATAGCTATTTAAAGGAAACTTAACAAAACTGAAAAAAAGAAAATGGAGAAATGATTTTACACTCTAACAGAGACTTGAGAGGTACTGAAAAGTACATTAAGTGCAATTAAAAACTTGATAGAAGGAGGAAATCTATAGCAGACTAGATCACACAGAAGAGTTAGTGAGCTCAAAGACAGGCCTGTTTGAAAATACAGAGTTGGAGGAAGAAACATTTTTAAAAACCAAGAGCAATGAAGAAAATTTACAGAAACCTTGGGCCAACAGTACAAGAACACATGTCTGAGTTCACAGGGTTCTAAAGAGACTTGGGAACGCTAAACAGCTAGAAACGGCCGCAAAGAGATAATAGCAGAGGCCCCCAATTGGCCTAGCAGTTAAGGTGCTGGTTGGAATGCCCCCAGCTCCACTCCCAACTCCAGCTTCCTGCTGGTGCTCACCCGGGAGACACCAAGTGATGGCTCAAGTGGGGTCCCTGCCACCCACATGGGAGACCTGGACTGAGTTCTTGGTTCCTGGCTTCAACCTGGCCCAGGCCCAGCCATTGTGGACATTTTGGGGATTAACCAGAGGATGGGAGTATTCTCTCATTCTTTGTCTCTGTTGCTCTTGCTCTCTGCTTCTCAATTATATAAATAAGTAATTTGAGAGAGAGAAAGAGAGGAAGAATCTTTCCAAGCCTAGAGAACTATACAGCAATCCACCTACAGAAAGGTCAGAAGTTACAGTCAGGGGGCCAGCACTGTGGAGCAGTGGGTTAAAGCCATGGCCTGTAGTGCACCAGGTTAGGCTGCCGCTGTGACACCAGCATCCCACATCAGAGTGCTGGCTGAGTCCTAGGTGCACTGCTGACACGCCTGGGAGGCAGCAGAAGATGGCTCAAAGTCCTTGGGTCACTGCCACCCACTCAGGAGACCCAGATGGTCATTTGGGACACTGACAATCTCTCTCCTTGTGTCTCTCCCTCCTGTCAATCTGCCTTCAAATAATCTTTTTTAAAAATAGCAAACAAGTATCAAAATAGCATTAGTGGGGCTGGCACCATGGCTCACTTGGTTAATCCTCTGCCTGTGGCACTGGCTCCCATATCGGTGCCGGGTTCTAGTATCAGTTGCTCCTCTTCCAGTCCAGCGCTCTGCTGTGGCCCGGGAAGGCAGTGGAGGATGGCCCAAGTGCTTGGACCCTGCATCCGCATGGGAGACCAGGAGAGGCACCTGGCTCCTGGCTTCGGATCGGTATAGCTCTGGCTGTTGCGGCCATTTGGGGAGTGAACCAATGGAAGGAAAACACACACTCTCTCTCTCTCACTGTCTGTAACTCTACCTGTCAAAGAAATAGATAAAAAGTCTTTAAAAAAAATAGCATTAGTAAGACTTTACCTATCAGGGGCCAGCACTGTGGCACAGAGGGTTAACACCCTGGCCTGAAGCGCTGGCATCCTACACGGAAGCCAGTTCTACTCCCGGCTGCTCAACTTCTGATCCAGCTCTCTGCTATGGCCTGGGATAGCAGAAGATGGCCCAAGTCCTTGGGCCCCTGTTCCATGTGGGAGACCTGGAAGAAGCCTCTGGCTCCTGGCTTTGAATCCGGCCATTGCAGCCATCTGCGGATGGAAGACCTCTCTCTCTGTCTCTACCTCTCTCCATAACTCTTTCAAATAAATAAAATAAATCTAAAAAAATAAAGACCTTACCTATCAATAATTACCTTAAATGTAAGTGGATTAAATTCTTCAGGTAAAAGACAGAATGACTGAGTGGATTTAAAAAACAAACAAACAAAAAGACTAAAATACATGAAAAATTCAATACAAAGTGAAGTTTTAGGTTAGACCCTGAGCCAGCAGAAAGAATGAGACAACCATCAGCGTCTGAACACGTCTACAGATTAGCTTTCTGTACTGTGTCAGTGCTAACAGCCTGGATTTCACCACCACAGACAAACACTTAAGGATGCCGGGTGACCAGGAAACAAATTCTTTATACTATTTTTTCAACGTTTTTGTAAGTCTGAAATTATCCCCCTGCCAAAATTTTTTAATGTTTATTTTTTAATCTACTTTAAAAGCAGAGCAACAGAGAGTAAGTGAGAGAGAGTGAGAGTGCAAGCTCTTCCATCCACTGCCACACTCACCAAATGCTAGCAACAGCCAGGGCTGGGCCAGGCTGATGCCAGAACTCGGGACTCCATCTGGGTCTCCCACGTGGGGCAGGGGCCCTAGCACTGGAGCCATCACCTGCTGCCTCCCAGGATGCATCAGCAGAGAGCTGGAATGGACGTGAAGCAGGCAGGACGTGAACTAGAACTCCTGATATGAGCAGCAGGCATTCCGAGCTGTGGCTTAACCCACTGTGCCACAACACCTGTCCAAAACACTTTAACGATTGTAGTGCTGGTTTTTACAGTCTAAACCATATCATTTGGAACTGCATTTTGTTAGTCTGAAGGACATAAATGTCATCTCCTCAATAAAATTTGCTGGTGGATTAAACATTTCCAAACATTAAAGTTTTTCTAAAAAAAAAAAAGTTTAAGCAGTAATAGTCAAAGTGAGATCTTCTCATTTACCATTCATTAGTGATTATTAATATAAAAAATGATGACTTTTCTGCAATAAAAAATTTAACATATTTTTAAAGGATTTTATTTGAAAGAGTTACACAGAGAGAGAAGGAGAGGCAGAGACAGAGAGAGAGAGAGGTCTTCCATCTGCTAGTTCACTCCCCAGATGACTGCAACGGCCGGAGCTGTGCCAATCCAAAGCCAGGAGCCAGGAGCCTCCTCTGGGTCTTCCCATGCGGGTGCAGGCACCCAAGGACTTGTGCCATCTCCTACTGCTTTCCCAGGCCATAGCAGAGAGCTGGATCGGAAGTGGGGCAGCTGGGATTCAAACCGGTGCCCATATGGGATGCCAGCACTGTAGGCAGCAGCTTTACCCACTATGCCACAGTGCTGGCCCCCAAATTTAATCTTTTTTAATGAATTCAAATAAAGCTAATTCAGTTGAACCTACTGTAGTTGAATACTGTAGGGAAACAATCTTAAACCAAAAAACAAAACAAAACAAAACAAAACAAAACAAAACAAAAAACTGTCATCCTAGCATATTATACCCTGTAAAGCTCTCATTTGTGAATAAAGGTGAAATAAAGACCTTCCACAACCAACAGAAATTGAAAAAATTTGTCACCACCTGTCCAGCCCTACCAAAGATGTTTAAGGATGTGTTGTACTCAGAAACACAGAAACATAGCCATCACTATGAAAGAAGGTAAAGGAAAAAAAATCTCTCAGTAAAAGTTCAAAGGAAATTCAAAACAAAAATAGGAATATTTTTGGAAAAATGGCAGGGCAAAGTTGTTACTTATCAATAGTCACTTCGAAAGTAAATGGCCTCAACTCTCCAGTTAGAAGACACAGACTGGCTGAATGGATTAAAAAACAAAACCCCACTATTTGCTGCCTACACAAAACACATCTCACCAACAAAGATGCATGCAGACTGAAAGTGAAAGGTTGGAAAAAGACATTCCATGCCAACAGAAACCAAAAAAGAGCTGGTGTATCCATTGTAATAAAAACTGTTAAAAGAGACAAAGAAGGGCAAGCAACAGGAAAATGCAAGTATTATAAACATATATGCACCTAATTGCAGGGCACCAGGCCATTTAAAGAAATGTTAAGGGATTTAAAAGGAGACTTAGACTCCAATACAATAGTGTTGGGGGACTTCAATACTCCACTTTCAGCAATGGACAGAACAACCAGACAGAAGAACAACAAGGGAACAGCAGATTTAATGGAAGTACAGACCAAATGGACCTAAAGAGATCTACAGAACTTCGCATCCTATGGTTGCAGAATACACATTCTTCTCAGCAGTGTGTGGAACCTTCTTCCGGACTGACCACACGCTAGGTCATGAAGCAAGTCTCAGCAAATTCAAAAACATCGAAATCATACCATGCATCTTCTCAGACCACAATGGAATGAAGACGGAAATCAGCAACTCAGGAATCCCTAGAGCACATGCAAACACCTGGAGACTGGACAACATGCTCCTGGAGGAACAGTGAGTCATTTAAGAAATCAAAACAGAAATCAAAATATTTCTGGAAACAAATGAAGATGACAAAACAACATATCAAAACTTATAGGAGAAAAAAAACTTACGGGATATAGTAAAAGCATGTTAAGAGGAAAGTTCATAGCAATAGGTGTCTATATCAAGAAATTGGAAGGGCACCAAATAAAGGAGCTATCAATGCATCTCAAGGATCTAGAAAAACAGCAAACCAAACCCAAAACTAGTAGGAGAAAAGGAATAATTAAAATTAGAGAAGAAATCAATAAAATTGAATCAAAAAAATACAAAAGATCAGCAAAATGAAGAGCTGGGTTTTTTAAATATAAACAAAGTTGACACACCACTGGCCCAACTAACCTAAAAATGGAGAGAGAAGACTCAAATCAATAAAATTAGAGATGAAAAAGGAAATATAACAATAGAAACCACAGAAATAAAAAGAATCATAAGAAATTACTACAAAGAGTTGTATGCCAACAAACTGGGAAACCTAGAAGAAATGGACAGATTCCTGAACACATACAACCTACCTAAACTGAGCTGTGAAGACACAGAAAACCTTAACAGACCCATAACTCAGACAGAAACGGATTCAGTAATAAAGGCCCTCCCAAAAAAGAAAAGCCCAGGACCAGATGGGTTCACTGCTAAATTCTACCAGACATTTAAAGAACTAACTCCAAGTCTTCTCAAGTTATTCCATCAATTCAAAGGGAGGAAATCCTTCCAAATTCATTCATTCATTCATTCATTCTTTTTTTTTTTTTTTTTTTTTGGACAGGCAGAGTGGACAGTGAGAGAGAGAGAGAGAGAGACAAAGAGAAAGGTCTTCCTTTTGCCATTAGTTCACCCTCCAATGGCCGCCGCGGCCGGCGCACTGCAGCTGGCGCACCACACTGATCCGAAGCCAGGAGTCAGGTGCTTCTCCTGGTCTCCCATGCGGGTGCAGGGCCCAAGCACTTGGGCCATCCTCCACTGCCCTCCCAGGCCACAGCAGAGAGCTGGTCTGGAAGAGGGGCAACCGGGACAGAATCCGGTGCCCCGACCGGGACTAGAACCTGGTTGCCGGTGCCACAGGCAGAGGATTAGCCTATTGAGCCGCGGCGCCGGCCCCAAATTCTTTCTATGAAGCCAGCATCACCTTAATTCTTAAACCTGAAAAAGATGCAACAGGGAAAGAGAATTACAAACCACTTCCCCTGATGAAAACAGACACAAAAATCCTCAACAAAATTATAGCCAATCGAATCAAACAACATGTCAGAAAGATCATTCACTCCTGCCAAGTGTGATTTAGCCCTGGTATGCATAGATACATTCAACATTGAACATGGCGTTCAACATTCGCCAATCAATGTGATACACCGCATTAACAAATTGCTGAACAAAAACCATATGGTTATCTCAAAAGATGTAGGGAAAGCATTTGACAAAATACAACACCCTTTCATGATGAAAACTTTAGCAAATTGCGTATGGAAGGAACATTCCTCAACACAATCAAGGCAATATATAACAAACCCACAGCCAGCATCATATTGAATGAGGAAAAGTTGGAAGCATTCCCACTGAGATCTGGTACCAGATAGGCATGCCCACTCTCACCACTGCTATTCAATATAGTCCTGGAAGTTTTAGCCAGAGCCATTAGGCAAGAAAAAGAAATCAAAGAGATACAATTTGGGGAGGAGGAAGTCAAACTATCCCTATTTGCAGATGACATGATTCTATATATAGGGGATCCAAAAGACCCCACTTAGAGACTATTTGAACTCATAAAAGAGTTTGGTAAAGCAGCAGGATATAAAGTCAGTACATAAACATCAACTGCCTTTGTACTCACAGACAATGCCACGGTTGAGAAAAAACTTCTAAGATCAATCCCATTCACAATAGCTACAAAAACAATCAAATACCTTGGAATAAACTTAACCAAGCACGTCAAAGATCTCTACAATGAGAATTATAAAACATTAAGAAAGAAACAGAACATACAAAAAAAAATGGAAAAATCTTCCATGTTCATGGATTGGAAGAATCATTAACATCAAAATGTCCATTCTTCCTAAAGCAATTTACAGATTCAGTGATACCAATCAAAATACCAAAGACATTCTTCTCAGATCTAGAAAACATGATGCTGAAATTCATATGGAGGAACAGCAGACCTCGAATAGCTAAAGCAATCTTATCCAACAAACAAAGCCAGAGGCATTACAATGCCATACTGTATTACATACTACAGGGCAGTTATAATCAAAACAGTCTGGTACTGGTACAGTAACAGATGGAAAGACCAATGGAACAGAAGAGAAACATAAAAAATCAACATCTACACCTAACTTATATGTGATCAAGGCGCTAAAACCAATTCTGGGGCAAGGAAAGTCTCTTCAGTAAACGGTGCTGGGGAAACTTGGTCGCCACAAGCAGAAGTATGAAGCAAGACCCCTTCCTTACACCTTACACGGAAATCCACTCAATGTGGATTAAAGACCTAAATCTATGACCTGACACCATCAAATTTTTAGAGGACATCAGAAAAACCATGCAAGACATTGGCACAGGCAAAGAGTTCTTGGAAAAGACTCCAGAGGCACAGGCACTCAAAGCAAAAATTAACAAATGGGATTACTTCAAATTGAGAAGTTTCTGTACTGCAAAACACACACTCAGGAAAGTGAAGAGGCAACCAACAGAATGGGAGAAATTATTTGCAAACTATGCAACTGATAAAGAATAACCAGAATATATAAAGAAATCAAGAATCTCCACAACAACAAAACAAATAACCCCGTTAAAGAGATGGGCCAAGGACTTAAACAGACATTTTGCAGAAGAGGAAATCCAAATGGCCAAGACACATGAAAAATGTTTAGGATCACTAGCCATCATGGAAATGTAAATCAAAACCACAATGAGGTTTCTACCTCACCCTGGATAGAATGGCTTTCATACAAAAATCAACAGCAACAAATGCTGGTGAGGATGTGGGGAGAAAAGTACCCTAATCCACTGTTGGTGGGAATGTAAACTGGTAAAGGCACTTGGAAGACAGTTTGGAAACACCTCAGAAATCTGAATATAGTCCTACCATAAAACCTAGCCATCCTACTCCTTGGAATCTACCCAAGGGAAATGAAATCAGCAAATAAAAGAGCTGTCTGCACCTCCATGTTTACTGCAGCTCAATTCACAATAGCTAAGACATGGAATCAACCAAAATGCCCATCAATGGAAGACTGGATAAAGAAATTATGGGATGTGTACTCTATGGAATACTACACAGTGGTAAAGAAAAAAACGAAATCTGGTCATTTGCAACAAAACGAATGAATCTGGAAAACATCACACTTAGTGAAATAAGCCAATCCCAAAAGGACAAATACCATCTGTTCTTACTGATCTGTGACAACTAACAGAGTACCTAAAAGGAAACCCTGTGGAAGTGAAATTGACACTATGAGAAGCAATGACCTGATCAGCCCTTGTCTTGACTGTAGAGGAACCATTCATCATTTTATTTGATTTACTATTTTCTTTTTCTACTTAATACCATTGGTTGAACTCTTTACTTACCACAGAATTATTCATAGGTGTTTAAATCCAATTGAAAATATACCCTGGGGGCCGGCGCCGTGGGTCACTTGGTTAATCCTCCACCTGCAGCACTGGCATCCCATATGGGTGCCAGGTTCTGGTCCCAGTTGCTCTTCTTCCAGTCCAGCTTTCTGCTGTGGCCCAGGAGGGCAGTGGAGGATGGTCCAAGTGCTTGGGCCCCTGCACCTGCATGGGAGACCGGGGGGTGGGGGGGACACCTGGCTCCTGGCTTTGGATTGGCACAGCACTGGCTGAGGCAGCCATTTGGGGAGTGAACCAATGGAAGGAAGACCTTCTCTCTCTCTCTCTCTCTCTCTCTCTCTCTCTCTCTCTCTCTCTCTCTCTCTCTCTCTAACTCTACCTGTCAAATAAACTAAAAAAAAAAAAAGAAAGAAAGAAAGAAAATAGACCCTGGTAAAAAGTAAGAGTGAGAATAAGAGAAGGAGGAGATGTGTTCAGCACATGTTCCCAAGGACTTATCCCTAAGCTAAAAACTTATCATGGGTCTCCAAATCCCATTAATCTGGGTGGTACTAATGCCATCTTATATGTTAAAGTGATCATTTTAAGTGTGTAACTGATCATATAGATAGGTATAAGTGTCAAAGGATCACAGAAATAAGACCAAGTGTCTGGTAATAACAACAGATAGAATTAAAAGAGAGAATGATCCAACATTGGAAGCAGGCCACACAGCACAGTCATAGAACGATAAACACCCTAAATAGCACTCTGACCTCAGAATCAGCACTTAAGGCATTCAGATCTGGCTAAAAAGCCCACGAAAGCATTTCAGGCATGGAAAGCCAAGACACTGCAGCAAAACACGATCTACCATGAAGGATCTACGTGAGTGTGACCCCAGTGGAAAATAGGGGCCATCAAAGAAGGAGGTACCTTTCTCTGAAGGGAAGAGAGAACTTCCACTTTGCTTATGGCCCTGTCTAAATAATGGCAGAGTTTGTGGACTCAAAAGGCTTCCAGAGCCTTAGCAGCTTTTGTGACAAAAGCCTCGGATGATCACTGATGTCATAAATAAGAGTGTCAATCATTAAATCAACAACAGGAGTCACTGTGTACTTACTCCCCATGCTGGACCTCTGTCCTTAATGAGTTGTACTATGAGCATTAACAGTAAAACTTGTCTTCAAACAGTACTTTTATATTTTTTTGCGTGTGTGGGGGTGCAAACTTGAAAGCTTTACTTAGTATAGAGTTGGTCTTCTGTATATAAAGATAATGAAAAATGAATCTTAATGAAGAATGGGATGGGAGAGGGAGTAGGAGATGAGACAGGAATGGGGGTGGGAGGGTGGGTATTGGGGGAAGAACTGCTATATTTCTAAAGCTGGACCCATGAAATTTGTATTTATTAAATAAAAGCTTTCTAAAAAAAAACACACACACACACTGAGGTCTACCTTTTTTTTTTAAGATTAATTCATTTTTAAAAATAATATTTATTTATTTATTTGAAAAGGCAGAGTTCCAGAGAGAGAGGGAGAGACAGAGACAGAGATCCTCCATCCACTAGCCCACTTCCCACATGGCTGCAATAGCTGGAGCTGGGCTGATCCAAAGCCAGGAACTTCTTCCAGGTCTCCCATGTGGGGAGCAGGGGCCCAAAGACTTTCCCAGGCACATTAGCAGGGAGCTGGATCCTAAGTGGAGCAGCCAGGACTCGCACCAGCACCACTATGCCACAACACCAGCCCTTAGTCTAAAACCTTTTAACCAAGGAAGCAATCTAGATGCCTGAAAGAGTACTGTGAAAAATCTAAATTTCTCATGCATGTACTTTGGTAAGTGGATAAAAATGAACAGAAATAAAACCAAGAATTATTTTGTTCAGTCAAAATGAGAAGGAAACTTGTTTTAAGATTGGGACAGTAAAGTGTTTTTAAGACTGTGGTAACTCCAACGCTTCATTTGGACTGTGATGTTGGTGGTGCAGTACGTCAAGGCTAGCCACTGAGCTGCTTACTGATGCCAATTTCCAGCACGCCCAATACAAATTAGCCAGAGTACGGCCCCAAGGACCTGCTTCTTCTTCCAAGTTACAAATCTAGTAAAGTATACGAGAGCTCTACAAGTAAAGACACAGTCTACAGAATCTGGCAAATATGTTTAGAGATGGCAACGGGAGGTGGGGGCTGCACTTGGGTTCTAAGTGACAAAATAACTCTTTTTGAGTAGTTCACATCATTTCAAAAGCACTAATCGTAAGTCGTGAGTCACTCTGGAAAGAAGAAAAAATGAAAAAGAAGAAATTAAGTGGTCAGTATTACTGACTTCACATGCTTAGAATTTCATGCTAAATATAAATAGAAGCTTTTAAAAAAATCATTGTCAAGAATTAGTTCCTAATGGACGATGGAGGAAATTACTGATAAAGTCACAACTTGTGAGTGCGACAGAACAGAAGCAGGATCACAGTTTTAAAAGCAAAGCAGCCTAGATAAGCCCTTTTAAATTCCCCATCAGAGCTATTACCGTATCAGTGAGGCTAGATACACACACACTCACTTCCCAGAGAACACTCAGTCTAACAAGGCTCAGGTCAAAGATCACCACTTCGCCACCCAATTAGAATGCTTCAGTTGTCCAACCCACTTCAGTCAGTGAATTATTTACGTCTACATCAATGTTCCTGATTACATTTGGGTATTCCAGCTCCACTGACAGCAGATCACCCAACTGCACCCGAGATACCAAGGACAGCCAAACTTCACATAAGGTTGCAAAACTTTGTTACCTTATGGTTAGAAAACGTACATTTTGTGGAAAAAGCTGACCAGTTTTAGATTTCCAGATAAGAAAACACCTTAAACAGAGGCTGCTAACTCATACATTCATCCCATTAAAATTAAAATGTCAAGCCATTTCAAGCAGCCACCTGTGACACCGGCATTCCCTATTGGTGCCATTTCGTGTCCTGGCTGCTCCATTTCCAATCTAGCTCCCTGTTAATGCGTCTGAGAAAAGCAGCAGCAGACGGCCTGAGTGTTTGGGCCCATCACCTGGGTGGGGTGACAGATGAAGCTTCTGGCTCCAGGCTTCAGCCTGGCCCAGCCCTGGCCATCACATCCATCTAGGGAGTCAACCAGTGGATGGAAGACTTTTTTCTCTTTCTCTCCCTCCAACTCTGACTTTCAAAGAAGTAAATCCTTTTTTAAAAACTGTCAAAACAAATATAAACTAGAAGTGAACTATATGCATACTAGAAACTAGGAATGGAAGTCATTCGTGTGATCAAAGTGTTGAGACTTGGTAAGACAGATTTGGATGGAAGGAAGACGCCAAGAGCCTGCCAGTGACTTGCCTTCCAGGGAACGGCATGCTGTGACTTGGACAGTGGAGGAGGACACACTGGGACAAACGCCATCCCCAGTGAGGTGAGAGCAAAGGAACAGGCAAGCCACAGAAACAAAGCAGCAGCCTCCGTCTGGAACCAGCTTCCCCCGCACAATCAAGAGCAGGTGAACGCTGCAACCTGGGAGGTGTACTACACTGGCCACACCTACGCTGGGAATCAAAACGGTTTCCTTGGTGACAGCGGGCAGATGAGGGGAGCAGGTGGACAAGGCACTGCAGCTGACGGGAGGGCAGACAACGCCCTGGCCAGTGCAGGCTCTCAGTCCACCCCTCTCAGACTGTCTACATTAACCAGGGGTCTCATGGAATAGTCGAGGGAAGCTCTCTCAGTGTCCAAGGACAGAGAAGTCCCTGCACATGAGACTCTCCAGGTAGGAAGATGAGTGACATTACAGCAAGAAGAGGAGTGGCGGGAGGGAGAGGGAAAGGGCAGTGTGGGAGGGCAGGAGAAGAAAGAGGGGAAGAGGAAAAACCACGTGGGTTCTTCAAAAACATTTTACAAGAAAAGTGGATGAAAGAACATAACATTCACAATACAAAAAGGGGGCAGGGTTTTCAAAAACGGAAATGGAAACAGAAGTAAATTTTAAATGCAACTGTACTATAAGGAATTAAACACATTTAGAAAAACGCAGATTCTTTGAAACAAGAGATTCAAAAAAAATTCAGAATGTGGGTAGCCCACTGAGATTTGGCTAAGAATAAACAGATTTAAAACCTGTAGTGGCAGAAGTACAAACTACACCAGAGACAGCCTGGGAGAGGATTTCAACAGACTCATCACAAAAGGGGACACCCAGCTGACCGACAAACACAAGTGCTCAGCCTCAACAGTAACTAGGAAAACAGAAATTGCTCATGTGTCAGATGGCTCCAGGAGACGGAGAACACCAAGAGCGGATTGCCAACCACGCTGAAGAGGACGTGGAGGACGCGCATGCACCGCTCACAGGACTGGGAGCTGTGCAAGAGATCTAGGGACAGCCTGAGCTGTCCCTACAGCCAGTGCCTACCAGAGCCGGACACAGGCAAGTGCGGGACTCTGCCCTTCCGGCACGTTCATCTCTCAGTGGCACCAGCACTGCCGAGGACTGCTGGAAATGCAAGACCTCACACTGCACTGGACATGTAGCCACGAGTCTTCGGGCACTACTCTAGTCCCCCACGTGTGCTCCCTAGGGGTAGACTTGCATCACAAGTGAGCACTGACTTTAGTGGAAGCTCCTGTTCCTTCCGAGATGAACGCACGGGTCTGCTCTCCCCCAGCGCAGTGCTGACTCGCCATCAGCATTTTACGTCAGGTCACCCAGGTACATGTTAACGCTCGAGAAGCAGGCGGCTGGGGCTGCGGCAGAACAGGTTAAGCCAGGCCTGTGACGTCGGGATCCCACGCCAGTGCCAGTCCCGGCTGCTCCACTTTCTGATCCAGCTCTCTGCTAATGCATCTGGGAAAGCAGCGGAAGATGGTCCAAGTACTGGGCCCCTGCTCCCACGCGGGAGACCCAAAGGAAGCTCTCTGGGCTTCCGCCTGTCTCAGCCCTTGTTGTTGTAGCCATTTGGGGAGTGAACCAGTGGACAGAAGAATGCTCTGTCTTTCCCCAACTCTGATTTTCAAATTATATATATATATATAAAAAAAGTTTGAGAAGCGGCCTGACGGCTCCTCCATGCCACTCCTATAGAATGGGATGCCCCCAAAATGAACATGAATATTCACCAAAAGACAAGTACAGTACAAGAAAGTTCACAGGGTACTACTTCCGACAGCTAAAAACCGAAAATCACTCAAACGCCATCCATAATACAACACTATGTGAGCTGTGACATAGGCACACAGTGAGAAAAGACAACCTATAACTGCAGACAACGTGGACACGTCCCCTAAGCCTTACAGGGCGTGGAAGGCAGCAGACACACAGGAGTCCAGAGCCAGAGACAAAGCTTGGCTATCAGAGTCCAGGCGGTGGTCGGCCTTGGGAGAGGGTGTGCCGCACTCACTGAAAGGCGACTCACAGAGGTTCCGGCACACTGGAAATGTTCTGTTGCTTAGCCTGGCCAACAGCATAAGAAAAACACGCCTCATTAGTCACCCAGGAAATGAGAAATAGCTCTCACAGCCACTGAAACACCGCTGTGAGGGTACAGAGGCCCGAACCACCCACAGAGCTGGGGGAAGCACATCGTCTGGTCATCTCAGGACAGGAGCTTCTCCTAAACGTAAGCATCACGTGCCATGCAACCCAGCAAGTCCACCCTTAGGGACCACACGTGAGAAGTGCAGTGATGCTTGAAGACTTGTGGCTAAATGTCCATGGCAGCCCTATTCATGACTGCCCCAAAGTGAAAACAACCCAAACCCGCATCAGCAGGGGACTCGTGGTACGTTCATAAAATGAATACTCGACGGTGAGATCGCGGCGCATGCAACAACGCCGGCGAGTTCTCAGACACAGCGCCGAGCTGAAGCGGCTTAGAACAGCACGTGCGATTCCACTTTCACCATTTCTAGCAGCAGTAAAGCTGCCCTTGGGGCCAGAGAGCAGGGCAGACGGACGGCGGAGTCCCGAGAGGAAGCTTGTTGAGCAGGAGGGACTCTGGGGGGCTCCAAGGTTCCACATGACGAATGTGAGGGCGGTTTGTACAGCCCAATACGTCTATCAAAACTCACTGAACACGGGGGCCAGGGCTGCGGCCTCGTAGGCAGAGCCACCACCTGTGAAGTCAGTTCGAGTCCTGCCTGTTCCATTTCCAATCCAGCTCCCTGCAACGCACCTGGGGAAGCAGTGGAAGATGGCTCAAGTGCTTGGGCCCCTGTACCCATCTGAGAGACATGGATGAAGCTCCTGGCCTCAGCCTGGCCCAGCCTTGGCTTCTGTGGCCATCTGGGGAGTGACCCAATAGATGAAGATCTCTACCTCTGTAACTGTGCCTTTCAAATAAAATTTAAAATATATATGTATACACATGAATGTATGTATAAACATAAAACTCAGTGCATACAATACACTGTATAAAAATTATACTGCAGTAAGACTCATTTTCATAAAAGTCAATGAAGAAAAAATACTTCAACACACATACAAAGACTTAGTCTCCTCACTCCGTGAGACAGTGCCAGCAGTTCCGACAAGAGAACACCAGCACAGCTGCAGATCCCACAAAGGACGCCTGGGTTGGAGGACACGGGAACCTCACAGCAGGGAGACGGCCCTGCACACCTGCCCACCAAGTTTTTTATCCCTGGAAAAGCTGCAGATGTGAATTCAACTCTCCCAACCATCCCTTAGCCAGAGGCTGTTAGTGCACATCCCTGGGGCAGTGACGGTGAGCTTTTCCCAAGCCTGGTGCAAGCCAGTGTGGCTGAGAAACGGAGTCAGGGAGCAGCCGTGCTGAGAGTTGCAGTGGCTCTGCTGGTCATGGGCAGTGCCTCACGGGCAGGACTGCACTTCCTCTGCCGAAGAAGCACCACCGTGCCGAGGGCATCTCCTCCACCGTCACCTGGGAGGGCGTCTCCTCCACCGTCACCTGGGAGGGCATCTCCTCCACCGTCACCTGGGAGGGCGTCTCCTCCACCGTCACCTGGGAGGCTCCCACGGCCTCAGCTCTGCTGGAGTCCGGAAGGAGTGTGGTGCAGACAAAGGGGCCACTGCCTGGACATCGAGAGGTCATCTAAGAGCGGTGCTCACACACTGCTCCCCTTCGCTGTGCTCTGACTGTGCCTCCTCGGTCCAGAGGTTGACATTAATCTCCGATGGGAGCCTTCAGAGGTAAGTCTCTGAGACAGGACTGGGTAGTGAGGGCAGAGCACCTGGGAACAGGCTGGAAGAAGCTGGTGCACTGACCTCTGCTCTCCACCTAGCAGGACACAGGGCTAGGCCCCCTGTGGCCCGGCCACATCTCCTGCCATATAGGGGCGCAGCATTCCTCCACTCCAGCGCACGTGGCAACACGGTACCATCTTGGAGGCAGAGGGAGCAGCCCTCACCAGACACCAGTCCCCCCAGCACCTTGATCTTGGATTTCCCAGCCTCTGGAGCCACGAGAAATAAATTCCTGTTGTTTATAAATGACCCAGTCTGTGGTATTTTGTTATAGCAACAGAAACAGACCAAGATGAGAATTGGTGCTGAGAGTGAGGTGTTGCTATAACAAATGCCTGAAAATGAGGAAGCAGCCTTGGAGTGAGGTGAGGGCAGAGGTGGGGCCGGTTTTGGGGTGAATGCTGGAACCAGCCTGCGTTGATGGGTGATTCTGGTGAGGGCTCTGTGAGAAGACGGAGAAAGCCTGTCTTCAAGCTAACCCAGGAGAGGGTGGAGAGACCGTCGGCAGAAATACGGGCAGTATAAAGGCCATCTGGATGCAGTCTTCGATGGAAAGAGGACTCTTGTATGGGGATCTGGAGGAAGGGCCATCTGTATTATAAAGTGGCAGGGACGTGACAGGCCTGTGTCCACGTCCTGCTCCTTGTGGAAGGCAGAACTTGCGCGTGAGGAACTGGAATAATGAATGGAAGAAATCTCTACGCAAAATGCATGGCTTCTCATCACTGCTTAGAGTAAAATGCAAGAAGAGAGAAATGAAGTAAAGACAGGACTTGCAGTCAACAGGGAAGCAAAACACAAAGATTCAGTACATTCTCCATCTGGCCACATTGGAAAGGATACAAAGCGTGCTCAGGAGAAGTCCCCAGCGGGAGGCCAGGGAGGAAGCCACGGTCACTCACCAAGACCGCTGCTGAAGCACCATGCGCATGTCAGAGGTCCAAGGCTGCCATCCCCACCTCCGGCCCCCTCAGAGCCTCCAGCCTCTGTCCCCTGCCATCCAGGGCAGGGCATCGGCTGTCCCAGCTCTGGCTCCACTGGGCTCACGCACAGCTCGGGCCACAGTTGCAGAGAGCACAGGCCATCACCCCTCAGAGTGTCTGTGAGATGTCCGGGCTGGGGAGGCATGGTAACCTCCACCTGGATTTGGAAAGAGATCCCCTAGCACCGTACACCTGTGTGGATGGCTACTATTAGAGAAACAGAAAGTAACAAGGACGTGGAGAGATCAGAGCCCTCAGGCATTGTCGGTGGGGACCTAACAGCTGTGGCACTCTGGAAAACAGGCTAGTAGCCCTCAAGAGATCAAACAGCCATCATCCCACTTCTACCCGAGATGAACGTGTGTCCACACACAAAGTGTACGTGAAATGTTCACAGAATTATTCATAACCACCAAGACATGGAAGCAACACAAACGATCATCGACCGCCGAACACGGTAAACAACACGCAGTGTGTCCACGTGGTGGAATCCTGCAGGAGGCCTGTGGCACTGACACACGCCTGGGACACAGGCAGGACACAGGCACTGGGACCGGCAGCTCAGGTAGAAGCAGGTCACAAGAAGGTGAGTGCTGGGTCACTGCTCGTGAGCAGCCTGGATGCACAGTCAGACAGAGGAATGAGGTGCCCAGGGCTGCGGGAGAGGCGGGCAGCCACACGGAAGACGAAGAGCCTGAGTTCTGTACGACGAGAAGCGCTCTGGTGACGGTGGCAGTGACGGCTGCACCCCAGTGCCAGGTTCTCAGCGCGCTGATACGCACGCCCAACAACAGTAAGATAGTTTTATGATTTGTGTATTGACCACAAGCAGAAAAACAAAAGCGAAAGCCCAAAAATAGCCAAGGCAGAATCTGTCCAAAGTGCCAGGACTAGAAAGGGGACGCCATGGAGCCCAGTCCAAGGCAGACTGAGGACGCGGCCACGGCCTCTCAGCCCATGCCAGCCCTGCAGGAAAGGACGATGTAAGACCCTCGTGTTGGTCCCCATGGGCCCCGCTGGCAGTGATGTCCACAGCTGCAGGCGGATGCCAAATGACCAAGGAATCAGAGGCCTGTGCTATTATTAGACACCATGGGGGAGGGGGTCTGGAGGTCCCATGGACCCCCTGGGTGACATCAGAATCCTGCCAAGTTTATGGGAAATGAAGTTGTAACAGCTGTGCAGCGCCATGCTGGAAGCCCAAGCCCTGCTGACCTGTTAGGGTTTCTAGAAAAACACACAGAGCTGCTCTGGGCCCTGGCCATTCATTCACCTGAAAGACGTAACCTTTTTTTTTTTTTTTTTTTTTTTTAAGCTATGCTGCTTTTACAAAATTTTGAGAGTTATAAATATAGCACATTTTAATCCATGCCAGCAATTGGATTCTCATACAAAAACTTTCCATGGCCATCCTGTCTCTACCTTTTATGAGAAAAATTCTAAAAATATATCATGACCCAGATTAATATGAGGATGGTGTGTAAATGTAATATCAACAGAAAATTCCAATCGAAATGTGTTAGAATCCAAACGTGCTTGTTCTTCTATGTGTTGGTTCTTGTAGAATCCAGAAAACACTGCGAACAAATTATATGAACAGATAAAAATTGTTATTTGATGTAGAAGGTAAAATGCCTTTTAAATATGTATTCTCATTTTTATCACAGTTACACATGTATATAATTTTAAAAATCAAATACTTGTAAACAATAAAGGTTGATTTAGTAAGAACTATTTTTAAAAAAAATATATATATATATATATATTTTTTTTTTATTTTTGACAGGCAGAGTGGACAGTGAGAGAGAGAGAGAGACAGAGAGAAAGGTCTTCCTTTTGCCGTTGGTTCACCCTCCAATGGCCGCCGCGGTAGCGCGCTGTGGCCGGCGCACCGCGCTGATCCGATGGCAGGAGCCAGGTGTTTATCCTGGTCTCCCATGGGGTGCAGGGCCCAAGGGCTTGGGCCATCCTCCACTGCACTCCCTGGCCACAGCAGAGAGCTGGCCTGGAAGAGGGGCAACCGGGATAGGATCGGTGCCCCGACCGGGACTAGAACCCGGTGTGCCGGCGCCGCTAGGCGGAGGATTAGCCTATTGAGCCGCGGCGCCGGCCTATTTTTAAAATATATTAACAGAGCTAAGACATGAAAAACCATCTCAACAGATGCAGCAAAGGCATGAAACAAAATTCAACTATTCATGATTTAAAACTCAGCAAACCACAGCAAAAGAAATAATCAACAAAATGAAAAGGCAACCTACAGAACAGGGGAGAATATTTGCAAACAATAAATCTGATAAGAGGGAAACATGCAAAATATGTAAGAAACTCAAACAACTCAATCACAAAAAAGAGACAAATAACCAAATTTAAAAATGAGCAAAAGAGGGGCCATCATTGTGGCACAGCAAGTAAAACCAATACCTGTGACACCAACATCCAGTACAGGCACCAGTTCGTGTCCCAGCTGCTCCACCTCTAACCCAGCTCCCTGACCACGGCCTGGGAAAACGAGGAGAAGATGGTCCAAGAGTTTGGGTACCTGCCACCCACATGGGAGATCCAGATGAAGCTCCCAGCTCCTGGCTTTGGCCTGGCTCTGAACTGGCTGTTGCGGCCATCTGGGGAGTGAATCAGCAGATGAAGATCTCTCTCCCTCTGTCTCTCTAATTCTGACTTTCAAATAATATTAAAAAAAAAAAAAACTGGGCAAAGGACCTGAACAGACGTTTTCCCAAAGAAGACATAACAATGGTCCATATAAATGAGCAAAGGTATCTCGACATCACTAATCATCAGGCAGACACAAATCAAAACCACAATACATCCTCTTTCTTGGGCTGGCTATTATAAAAAAGACAAAGGGTAACAAGCGTTGGTGAGGGTGTGGAGAAGAGGGGACCCCTGCACCCTGTTGGTGGGATGCAGACTGGTACAGTCATTATGGAGAGCAGCACGGAGGTTCCTCAAAAAATTAAAAACATGAGGATGTGTCAAAAAGCTCATGGAAAAACAGAAGATATATGCTATTTTGGTATATGGAAAATTTTGAAGTCCATGCACATTTTTTTCATAATATGCAATTTTCATGAACTTTCTGATGATCCCTCATATATATGGAATTCAAAACCTTCTTTGCATGAAAAGAAACTTATCTTCCAATTTATTTTCCACCAACTTTCTGAACTGTCCTGGCAGAACTACCGATGGTCCACCAACCCCTCTCCTGTGTACATACCCAGGGAGGTGAAACCAGCACTTGGAGGAGTGCCTGTGTTCCCGCACTCACTGCAGCATAACTCATAGTGACCAAGGTATGCAAACAACCCACGTGTCCATCAACCAATAATGAAATTGTGATGCACACATCGTGGAATGTTAATCAACTCGTACCAAGAAGGAATTCTAGGGCTTTGGTGACAGGCTAAGCCACTGCTTGCAATGCCAGCATTCCATATAGGAGCACCAATTCGAGTCCCAGCTGCCCCATTTCCGATGCCTGCTAATGCACCTGGGACAGCAACAGAAGATGGCCCAAGTACTTTGGCCCCTTTTGGTTAATTTAAAAAGACAGAAGGAATTTTGCTATTTTTGACACTGTGGATGAACCTGGAGTACATACATTAAGTGAAATAACACACAAAAATAAATATTACATGGTCTCACTTATACATGGTCTCTAAACAAACAAAAATACACTGGTGGTTACTGGGGCGTGACAGGGGTGTGTGTGTGAGGAGACGGGGAGCTATTCATCCAAGGGGACAGAGTTTCAGCTGTGTGAGTGACTGTCCGTGTGGTGTGGTAACTACAGTTAATAATACGGCATCACATATTGCACTTACTAAGACAAGAGTCCTTCAGTGTTCCCACTGCCCCTGCCCGTGGTGCCTAGCCCAGTGAAGACACGCTACTCAGCTCGACAGCGACAACCACTTCACAATGTATACTGGAACAGCACTTGTACACTTTAAACACGTGTGCAATTTCTATTGAAGAATCAATACTCAGAAGCTCAGAGGAAAAGCAAACCTCTCAGCAAACCAGGAAGAGAGGAGACGTCGTCAGTCCCATGAAGCGTGTCCACAGGAAGACCCCGCAGCCGCTCAGGGCTTTCCCTGCGGCCAGGAGCAAGGCAGCACTGCGGCTGAGCGGGGACAGAGTGGACAGCGTGGGCACCACGCACAGGTCAGATGGGGGGAACGCGAGGCTGTCTGTACTCACAGACAATCATCATCCGTGAAAAGACCCCAAGAAAGCTACAAAAAGCTAGGGAACTAATGAATGCATTTAGCAAGATTCCTGGACAGAAGACCAACATTTAAAAGTTGACTGTTTCTATACACTAGCAATGGATTATTAGACATTGAAATTTTAAAAATTCTTTTCATAAAAAATATAGAAGACTTACGGATAGATTTAGCCAAGTATATGCAAGTCCTGTGTTGTGCAGAAATATAAAACACTGCTGAGAGAAATTAAAGAGACAAACGGAGAGTGAATGGCGCTCACCAGGAAGACTCAACAGTCACACACACTCAAGGCAGCCTCCGCCAAAACCTCAGCGAGCTCCTGCGAGGGACTGCCTGCCCCAGAGGTCATATGGAAATGCAATAACCTAGGAGAGCCAAGGCAACTCCGAAAAGGAGCACAGCGGAGAGACTGCACTGATCTCAGAAATGACAACACAGCCAAAGTAGTCAACAGTGCATTTCTGGAGCAGAGACGGACACACAGACCAACAGGACAGGAGAGACAGACTGGCAGTGCTTAGAAACTGACTTTCAACAAAGCTGACAACGTAACTCACTGAAGAAAAGCTATCTTTTCAATAAGTGGGGCTGTAATAATTGATAAACACATGCAAAAAATAAATAAGCCTAAACCCTTAACTTTCTTTATAGATTAAAAATTAGCTCCAGAAGTAAATTCCCTAAGATCCAGATTACCTCCGCAATACAGTGATTTTTATCAATACCATACTGCTTTAATTGGGAGTAAGGAGTCTATCCTAAATAGTATAATAGTAATGAACAGGATTATTAAATAAAACTAAGCATTTCTTAGCAGGCTACAAGTCAAATTTAAGCATTTAAACTGTATAAAACCTCTAGAAGAAAACAAAAAAAAATAATCTTACAATCCTGGAGTAAGTAAAAGTTCATAAATAGCATACAAAGAGCATGAACCGTAGAGCAAGAAATGGACTTCAAGATTGTAAACGTCTGCTCTTCAAGACACCAACAAATGAAAAGGTCACCCACAAACTGGGAGAAACTTTCAGAACACTCCTCTGACAAGAGTTCTACCCAGGGTAGGCACTGCTAAAATCCAAACATAGGAAGGCAAACAAGTCCATCCAAAATGGTTAGACACCATGAACACTGAACCAATGAGGCACACAAGTGGCAAACACGGGAAAAGATGCCCACATCCTTAGTCATTAGGAAATGCAAATCAAAGCCAACATGTGATCTGGCCACACACCCACTCTGACACGGTTACAATTAAAGACTGGCAGGTTGGGGCTGGCGCTGTGGCATAGCAGGCTAAGCCTCTGTCTGCATCCTATATGGTCGTTGGTTCATGCCAGGGCTGCTCCTCTTCTAATCCAGCTCTCTTAATGGCCTGGGAAGGCAGTGGAAGATGGCCCAATTTCTTGGGCCGCTGCACCCATGTGGAAGACCCACATGAAGCTCCTGGTTTCAGATCAGCCCAGCTCTAGTTGTTGCGGCCATTGGGGAGTGAACCAGCAGATGGAAAAACCCTCTGTCTCTAACTCTACTTCTCAAATAAATAAATAAATCTTTTAAAAGAAATAAGAATTAAAAAGACTGGCAGGTGAGGCCACGGAACACAGGGGCCCACATCCGGAACAGAGTTTTGCTGTTTCTTATACAGTCCAACACGTGCATCAGAGGGTCCAGTGGTTCCCCTCTTGGGCTTCTTCCAAACAAATGCAAACACAGGCCCACACCCAGACTTGCACATAAACGTTTAAGTGCTAGGCATAAAAGCCTTGCGTACAAATGTTTAACAGCGTTACACATAAAAACCCAAAACTGCCAATGCACCACCTGTCCTTCCAAAGTTGAACAGATAACAAATGCGGTTTATCCACACAAAGCAACACCATTCCCTTGTGAAAAGGAAGGAACCACTGGTAACACACAACGCCAACAAACCTCAAAGGCACAATGCTAAGGGAAGCTCAGCCACGAAAGACTGTGTATCCTGTGATTGTAATACGTGAAGTTCTAGAAAAGGCAAAACTACACTGAGGAAACGCACACGTGGCACAGCGAGATTTAGTCCTCCACAACGTATGCACGCTTCAAAACAAAACGCCGTAGACACAAAAACACACCATCTCATCTTCAATTTAAAAAAAATCCCTGAGAAATTATTACAAGAGAAATGGCAGAGCTAATATGACAAGAAGTGGATGGATGGTTGCCAGGCGCTGCAGGTGGGCAGGGGGCTGACTACAAAGGCACACAGGGAAATTCTAGGTTAACTGAAATGTCTGCTCCTGATCTGGGTGGTGGCCACATGACTGCGCCCATCTGTGATGCCATCAAACTGAACACTCACAGTGAATTTCATCTTAGGTAAGTCGCACCTCAAGAAGAGTGACGTTCAAGAAAGATCTTTAGGGGCAGGCATCTGGCGTAGCAGGTAAGACACCCACATCCCACATCAGAGGGCCTGGGTTCGATACCCAGCTCCTGCTCCTGACTCCAACTCCCTGCTAACCCACACCGTGTGAGGCAGTGGTGATGGTTCGAGTGACTCAGTCCCCGCCACCATGTCCAAGACCTGTGCTGAGTTCCCAGCCCCCTTCTGCAGCCCTGCCCTGCCTTTGGGGAGTGACTCAGGGATGGGAACTCTGTCTCGCTGCCTCTCAAATTAGATCCAAAAGATTTAAAGATTTTAAAGACTTTTTAAAAAAATATTAGTGAATATCTAAATTATATATGCACACAGGTTTTACTTATTTATTTGAAAGGCACAGTTAACAGAGAGTAAGAGGCAGAGAGAAGAGAGAGGTCTTCCATCCGCTGGTTCACTCCCCAAATGGCCGCAACGGCCACAGTTGTGCCAGTCTGAAGCCAGGAGCCAAGAGCTTCATCTGGGTCTCCCACATGGGTGCAGGGGCCCAAGCACTTGGACCATCTTCTACTGCTTTCCCAGGCCACAACAGAGAGCTGAATTCAAAGTGGAGCAGCTGGCACTCTAACCAGCGCCCATATGGGATGCCAGTACTGCAGGCAGTGGCTTTACCCTCTATGCCATAGCACCAGCCCTGTACACAGGGCATTTCAAAAAGCTCATAGAAAATGGAATTAAAGATAAACTTAAGAGGGCAGCTGGTACTGCGGTGCAGCGGGTTAATCCACCATCTGCAGTGCTGGCATCCCATATGGGTGCCAGTTCAAATCCAACCTGCTCCACTTCCAATCCAGCTCCCTGCTAATGGCCTGGGAGAAGCAACAGAAGATGGCCCAAGTGTCTAGGCCCCTGCTGTCAGTGTGGGAGAGTCAGATGAAGCTCCTGGCTTCGGTCTGGCCCTGCCCTGGCATTGCAGCCATTTGGGGAGTGAACCAGTGGATGGAGGATCTCTCTTTCCACAACTGTCCCTTTGAAATAAATCTTGGAAAAAAGGTAAACTTCTTTTTATCGAAAAATCTTTTGAAAACTATACATATGAAAGCTCTTCAAAGAGCTCACAAAAATGCTGATTATGGAAAAGTCCTGCAGGAATTTCAAACACTTTCTGCACCAGGAACTTTCTGGTACCTTTGTGGAGCTGGGGCTACCTCCACATTTCTCAGGAGAGGGTAAACTCGGCTTCTCTCCAGCACTCTGTCACCACGTTGATCGCAGGTGCAAAAGCACAGACCAAGCACAGGGTGCCCCGCGCCGGTCAGCAGAGGCGCAGGACACAGCTGTGGGCGTCCCTCAGCCACCACTGGGGCCCTGCTGCAGCAGTTGAGCAAACCGAACATCTTCCAAGCAACACAGGCCGCATGGTGGCAGAGAGCAGACACATGCTCCCGCCATGGACCCAGACGCCACAGCGAGACATCTGCATCTCACTCAACCACAGGGCTGTTTCCCTGACAGTGTACACACGACACACGCATGACAGAACATGCACAACATACGCATCACTGACAGAACACACACGACATACGCATCACTGACAGAACACGCACGACACACGCATGACAGAACACGCACGACACACGCATCACTGACAGAACACGCACGACACACGCATCACTGACAGAACACGCACGACACACGCATCACTGACAGAACACGCATGCAGATTCACCAACGATGGCGCCTTCTGAACAGATCTGACTTATCTGACCCTGCCAGATGACGACACGGTTTCTTACCTTTGTGGTTCACTGCTGTACCCCTAGCACCCTGTCCCCGAACAGCCCCACATATAATGATGGCTCAATAAATATTTGCTAAATGAGTATTCCGTAAACATTTGTTACGTGAACTTATCGCATCCACACAGACATTACTGCCAGTTAAATGATGCAATAATCTTCCATTCCATTTCCTTTCTTGCATAATTTCTTTGATTGGAAGTTAATAATTGGCTTGTTGCATCATTCATTTTATTTCTACTTCACCAAATAAAGCCTAGCCTTCACGCGTCGAGATTATTATTTTCTGCTTTAAGTATTTCTTCACGCCAACATCTCCTAAAACCCTGTCGATATATTCAGTGCAAGAACAACTACATTTCCATAAAATTAGAGTCTCGCGGGGGCTCCCTCAGTGAAGTTCAGGTGTTGGGCTTCTGGTAGCCCCCTTCTCAGACAGGCCCCTCCGCCTGGGCTGCTTTCCCTCCCGGGAAACCCCCCACTCCCACTCTTCCCTACGAGCCTGTCTTCACCTCAGACTCCCAGTGAAGAACTCTTTATTGGGCTGGTGTTGTGACCTGGCGGGTCAAGCTGCCACCTGCAATGCTGGATCCCATGTCAGAAGATGAGTTTCTCTCTATCTTTCTGTCACTCTGCCTTTCAAATTAATAAATCTTTTTAAAAAAAGAAACAGAAGAAGGGCCAGCATCCTGACATCACACACTAAACTGCCACTCCCAACACCTGCATCCCGTATCACAGTACTGGTCGGAGTCCTGGCTGTTCTGCTTCTGATTCAGCTCCCTGCCAATGCACCTGCGAAGGCACAGAAGACAGCTCAAGTACTTGGGTGCCTGACACCCACATGGGAACCAGGATGGAGTTCCTGGCTCCTGGCTCCAGCCTGGTCCAGCCCTAGCTATTGCAGCCAATTGGGTAACGAATCATTAGTGAAAGAGTCTTTCAAATAAATCAGTAACTCTTTCTTTTTCCCAAGGAATTCTTTATCAGGAGCTGCTGTTGTGGCACAGGGGTTAAGCTGCCGCCTGTGATGTCCACACCCGTATCAGAGCACTGATTCGAGTCCTGGCTGCTCTGCTTTCTATCCGGCTCTCTGCTAATCCGCCTGGGAAGGTAGCAGTCATGACGGTCCAAGGGCCTGGGCCCCTGTCACCTGTGTGGGAGGCTGGATGGAGCTCCTGGCTCCTGGCTTTGACTTGCCCAGCCTGGTTGTTGCAGCCATTTGGGGAGTGAACCAGCGGATAAAGCTCACTTTCTTTCTCTCTCAAACCCTATGCTTTAAAATAAATAAATAAAAAATCTTTTATAAAAAGAATCCTTTATTACACTGGTTCATTGCAACCCTTGGATCCACTTGGACGCTCAACAAAACCCTCAGCTCCTGTAGGGTGGCGACATTCAGTACGTTCCTGCGGCCCCACTGACAAACGTCGAGTCTGTTGAACTTGACGGCTTTCAGTGAGGCTGCAGAAACTTGATACCAAAAGTAACGTGCAGCTAAGGAGGTCAGAAACACACATTCATAACAAACTGCTTGCATCAAGCTTACCAGTAGCGTCTGCCCTTGTGAGATGAAGAAATGACCCGATATAACTATGGTGAGAACAAGATATCCGGATTGTTCACTGGAATCAAAAACCTTCAAAGAGAAAAATACATAAAATACAACATATTTCTGTAATACTCAAAAATGCATAATATTAAAAGCCAAACTACTTTATCATATTGAGTTTCCCGCCCTGATGGTTACTTTTCCTTCCATTTAATCTGCAACCATTCCCTTACAGTGTGACGTTTATATATATAAAACAGCAGCCAGCCTTTTTAAAAACAAAAATAAAAACCAGTATTTTGAAACAAAAAAGTACCATTACCCTGTGATGACCTATAGCCTATTATAGCATCATAATAAAATGGCCACAACTGACAGTCCCACTCCCATCATGCACCTGAGGCCATGACACCTCCAAGACGTCCTTAACAGGTGAGAAACTGGGCAAACACCAAATTCCTGGAAACCCCCACCCTTTACCAGAAAACTCCACCCAAAGTACCACCCCTGTGCTTCCAGATCACAGGAGGGTAACCCTGGGCCTTATGGACTGCAGCTCACCAGTGTGGCTTTACGCCCTCTGAGTGTGCGCTTTTGCTTTGCTAACACAACTTATTTGTCCTCTGCTTACGTTAAAAAATAAATAAATAAAAAATGAGCACCAGACTAAGAATCAGGAGCTGGGGGTCCTCAGTCAACCTCTTTTCCACCACAGTTTGCTAAACCATGGATCCCCTCTTAGTCTTACTTCCTTCTGTAAAACAAAGACAACGCCTCGCAGGGCTCCTGGGAGACTTCAAGGTCCCATGCCTTCAGCTGTGTAATCCACTTTTTTTTTTTTTTTTAGACAGGCAGAGTGGACAGTGAGAGAGAGAGAGACAGAAAGGTCTTCCTTTGCCATTGGTTCACCCTCCAATGGCCGCCGCGGCCGGCGCACCGTGTTGATCTGAAGGCAGGAGCCAGGTGCTTCTCCTGGTCTCCCATGTGGGTGCAGGGCCCAAGCATTTGGGCCATCCTCCACTGCACTCCCGGCCCATAGCAGAGAGCTGGCCTGGAAGAGGGGCAACCGGGATAGAATCCGGTGCCCCGACCGGGACTAGAACCCGGTGTGCCAGTGCCGCAGGTAGAGGATTAGCCTAGTGAGCCGCGGCGCTGGCCGTAATCCACTTCATAACCCCTCAAACCCAGTGCATCTCCTCGTCCATGTCACTCCTACAATATGGCGCCACAGGGCTGCCATTACAGTGCAGTGGGTTAATCCACCACCTGGGACACCTGCCTCCCTTACTGGAGTCAGATTCAAGTCCTGGCTGCTCCACTTCCAGTCCAGCTCCCTGCAAATGTGCCTGGGAAAGCAGCAGATGATAACTCAAGTACTTGGACCCTGCTATCCACGGGGGAGACCTGGGTGGAGTTTCTGTCCTGGCTCCTGGCTTTAGCCTGGCCTAGCACCAACCTTTGCAGCTATTTGAGAAGTGACCTAGCAGATGGAAGATCTCTCCCACACCCCATCTCTGTCACTCTGCCTGTCAAATAAATAAAATAAATCTCAAAAAAGCAAAGACAGATAGCCATGGTGCCACCACCCTCACAACCCTCTTGGTGTGGTATAACTATGTTCCATGCCTTCTTGACATCTTGGGGCAGGGGTACCGTTTCCTGAAGAGCTCCTTCTGGAATCAGTAAAACCTCCTGAAGGGCCATCATCTATGCTGGCAAATCCTACACTGCCCTTCTTTTTCTTGAACCTAAATGCAAGACCTTGGGTTTATTCTCATTATACATTGATTGCTGCCTTGTTACATCTGCTCTATCGTTCCAATCCACTGAGTCATGTGAGGAATTGGGACAATTCAATCAAGGCATCAGGGAAGCCCCGACAGACAGCTACAGAGCATGGGTGGGGTCTTAAGGGACTTCATTACAGAGGTGACTCTCATCTCATTAATGAATCCTGTGAGGTTAACATCCTGGTAAATACATGAGAGCCTTGCCACAATGCTTAAAGTTCTCAGGGGTGGGGAACACCTGGTCTGTGGGCCTCTGAAAGCCCATGAACACACTCTGCCTGGCTTTGCCAAGGCAACCGCAGGTGGGACTTGAAATTCGATATATCTATAGCAGGCTAATTATTAAGTTGATAATGTTGTACGGCCTGTGAGTGATGTTATAAATACCCAAATGACTCTTGGCAGAAAAAATGTTCCCCACCACTATTCTAAATTTACATATACTCAACTTTAGTTCAGTGTATCTTTAAGATTTATTTATTTATTTGAAAGGTAGAGTGAGAGAGAGAAAGAGAGCGAGAAAGAGAAAGGATACAGGAAGAGTTAGGGGACTCAGGGGGAGATGGGGGAAAGGGAGGTGGAGGGAGGAGGAGGATGGGAAAGGGAAAGAGGGAGGGAGGGGGCCGGCGCCAGGGCTCACTTGGTTAATCCTCTGCCTGCAGCCCAGGCTTCCCATATGGGTGCCGGGTTCTAGTCCCGGCTACTCCTCTTCCAGTCCACCTCTGTGCTGTGGCCCAGGAGGGCAGTGGAGGATGCCCAAGTGTTTGGGCTCCTGCACCCACATGGGAGACCAGGAGGAAGCGCCCAGCTCCTGGCTTTGGATGAGCGCAGCGCTGGCCGTAGTGGCCATTTGGGGAGTGAACCAACAGAAGGAAGACCTTTGTCTCTGTCTCCCTCTCACTGTCTAACTCTGCCTGTCAAAAAATAATAATAGGCCGGCGCCGTGGCTCAACAGGCTAATCCTCCGCCTTGCGGCGCCGGCACACCGGGTTCTAGTCCCGGTCAGGGCACCGGATTCTGTCCTGGTTGCTCCTCTTCCAGGCCAGCTCTCTGCTGTGGCCAGGGAGTGCAGTGGAGGATGGCCCAAGTGCTTGGGCCCTGCACCCCATGGGAGACCAGGAGAAGCACCTGGCTCCTGCCATAGGATCAGCGCGGTGTGCCGGTCGCAGCGCGCCGGCCGCGGCGGCCATTGGAGGGTGAACCAACAGCAAAGGAAGACCTTTCTCTCTTTCTCTCTCTCTCACTGTCCACTCTGCCTGTCAAAAATAAAAAAAATAAAAAAATAAAAAAAATAATAAATAAATCTTAAAAAAAAAAACAACAAGAATCTGCTCTGCCAACTCTGAGAGTAACATTAACGTGACAATTAACTTTTTTTAAAGAAACTTAACACTTTCACCAAAAAGTATTCAAAGCAAAAATGCACAGCTCAAAGAATGCCAGCAAAGCCAACACTTCAGGACCAGCAATGCGGACACAGAGCCAGAGCTGACCCCTGCTTCCGCCTCCGACAACCTCCGTCCTGACTTCCAACAGCACAGCTGTTTCCTTTACACAAAGGATGCCTTTCTGCTTGCTTTCGCCATGCTGCTGCACATCCATTTTCATCACTACAGAACGCCAGTCTAAACTGTGCCACGTCTTATTCTTCAATTTCTTTTGTTGGCAAATATTGTGTCCTCCACCTAGGTCTCCTAAGACAATGCTGTTCTGAACATTTTTAGGCATGTCTCTCATTGGACAGGAACACTCATTATAAAGATTTAAATTCTTCTTAGCATATCTTGTAATGCTTCACGTGGTACCTAACAACCGTCCTGAATCCCAGTTTAGACGGCTCCTCTGCCCGCCAAGCTGTCAGGTCAAACGGCCCACTCGGCATCACCTCGCAAAGGTGCAGCAGCCGCCTGGAACCTAACAGCCCCGACCTGAACTCCTGACCCCTTCCCCGATTCCGTAGTCCTTACAGAGCACCTGCCCTGGGCCAGGCCGCTGCCGGCCATAGCCGGCCACTGCCATCAGCAGCGTCCTCACTTCAGACACAACCCAGTCCCTCCCTCTCTTTAGGCCAAAACCCTGGGGCCAATTCTCAGTCCTTCTCCCTTCCCCGACAGCCACAGCCAATCCTCACGGCTCCCCACAGAACACTCTGGGTCCTGCCACTTCTCACAGATAGGCCCAGCTAAGCAGTTGCTCTCCCTCACTGGGTCCCTCTCCAACACACAGTTTACTCTCTGTGCGGGAGCCAGAGTGAGCTGGTGAGACCTTAGGTCACACCATGCACGTGGTTTCCAGCTCAGAGCCTGCAGCAGCTCAGGTCTCCTCCCAGCTCCACACCCTGTGCACACTGCTGCACTGCAGGCCCGTGGGCTCACTGCGATCACAAACCTCACAGTTTTTACAGCTGAGTTTCCCCTCCCTCTCCAAGTCTTTGCTCACGTGGCATCCTTTTCCCACTTGCCCTTTCGAGCACGGCCCTGGCACCCAAACCACACCACCTTATGCCTTCTCCAGCTTCATTCTCCTCCACAGCTCTTACCGCTGCTCTCCGACTTCGTGTCTACTCAGATTATCTGTCTGCCCTGAGCAGAACTTAAGCTCCATGAAGCGTAAGTGCTCCGTTTCCATCACTACTGTCTGTCTAAATGCTTAGGACAGTGCTGGGCACGCAATAGGCACCCAGCATCTTGCTGAATGGTTAACTGAGTACGAAACCACAAACCAAAGGGACCAGGCTAAAATGTGCAATGTTCAAAGGAAACAGGTGTTTTCAGAAAGAATTATCACCAGCAGACCTGCATGGAGAAAAATGTTAAAGGAAATCCTCCTGGCAGAAGGAACATGACATCAGATGAAAACAGAGCTCTCCATGAAGGAAGACAGAAACTATGGGGGTAGACATGTAAGAAATTCCAAAGCGAACTTTGGAAAGTTGCATGATATGAGATCAATAAAGGAGGGCTGGAGTTGTGGCGCAGTGGGTAAGGCCACCGCCTGTGATGTGGCATCCCACATGGGCACCAGTTCAAGTCTCAGCTGCGTTTCTGATCCAGCTCTCTGCTAATGGCCTGGGAAAGCAGTGGAGGATGGCCCAAGTAGCTGGGCCCCTGACACCCACATGGGAGACCTGGATAAAGCTCCTGGCTTCTGGCCAGCACCGCGGCTCACTAGGCTAATCCTCCGCCTGCAGTGCCGGCACACCGGGTTCTAGTCCCGGTCGGGGCACCGGTCCTGTCCCGGTTGCCCCTCTTCCAGGCCAGCTCTCTGCTGTGACCAGGGAGTGCAGTGGAGGATGGCCCAAGTGCTTGGGCCCTGCACCCCATGGGAGACCAGGAGAGGCACCTGGCTCCTGCCATCGGTTCAGAGCAGTGTGCCAGCCGCAGCGCGCCAACTGCGGCGGCCATTGGAGGGTGAACCAACGGCAAAAGGAAGACCTTTCTCTCTGTCTCTCTTTCTCTCACTGTCCACTCTGCCTGTCAAAAAATAAAAAATAAATTTAAAAAATTATAAAAAACAAAAAACACCAAAACAAAACAAAAAAACTCCTGGAGTTCCTGGCTTCTGGCTTCAGCCTAGCCCAGCCCTGGCCATTGCGGGCGGCCGCCTGGGGAGTAAACCAATGAATGGAAGACCGCTTTCTCTCCCGCAGCCCCTCCCTCTCTGTAACTCTAGCTTTCAAACTAAACAATAAATCTTTTTAAAAACACCAATGAAGAAAAGCCAGTTGTGTTCATATAGATTAGTAAAGAGCTGGATGTTAGAAGTTTAAATGCATCAATGAGAGAGAGATACTCTGTGCATGTAAGGGTTAAGGTTAAGCCTCAGCCTGAGGCTTATACATATGGGCGCTGGTTCAAGTCCTGGCTGCTCCACTTCCAATCCAGCTCCCTGATGATGGCCTGGGAAAGCAGTGGAAGATGGCAGGTCCTTGGGCCCCTGCACCCACGTGGGAGACCTGGAAGAAGCTCCTGGCTCCTGGCTTTGGATCAGCCCAGTTCCAGTTGTTGTGGCCATTTGGGGAGTGAACTAGTGGATGGAAGACCTCTTTCTCTGTCTCTCCCTTTCTCTGTCTGTACCTCTGCCTCTCAAATATATAAATACAGCTTAAAAAAAAAAAAGACAATAAGCAAAATGTGAACATCTACAGATTAGAAAATAATACTGTATCATTGTTATACTTGCTGATACTGCCAATTACACCGTGGTCAGGAAAACGAGCTTCCCTATTCCTTTAAAATAAGCACTGGGGTAAAGGGCACGTCTGCAACACACTCTCCACAGTCAACCCTGTCTGATACCGGGAACCCATGCGTGTGCCAGGACCTGCACATGTGACTGAATTACAGATCTTACGATGAGGAGGCTGCCTGCACTGGCCGAGTGGGCCCACCGTCCTCACAAGGGCCCTCTGAAGGGAAAAGTGGCAGGGAGAGACAGAAACGTCAACAGATGGCACTGAAAGCAGAGCGAGTTAATGCAGGCAATCTCCATGTCTTGGACAAAGCAAGAATCAGATTCTCTGGGCCAGTGCCTGTCCTGCAGTTAGGACAGCAGTGGGTATGCCCACATCCCCTGCTAGAAGGCCTGGGTCTCAGCTCCATTCTCAACCCCAGCTCCCTGCTGATGTGCACTGCGGGAGGCAGCAGATGACGGGCTGGGTTCCAGCCACTCACATGGATGACCTGGATTGAGTTCCAGGCTCCTGGTTTGGGCCCTGACAAGGACAAGCCCAGGTCATTGTGGACAAGTGGAGAATAAACCAGCAGATGGGAGTTCTCTCTCTCTCTCTCTCTCCCTTTCAATTAAATAATAATTTAAATATAGGGGCTGATATTGTGGTGCTGGTGGTTAAGCCACCTCTTGTGATACCTGCAACCCATACAGGCGCCAGATCACGTCCTCGTTATTCTCCAGCTCCCTGTTAATGCGCTTGGGAAAGCAGTGGAGGATGCCCCAAATCTCTAGGCGCCTGAACCCATGTGGGAAACCTAGAAGAAGCTCCTGGCTCCTGGCTTCAGATCAGCATAGCTCTGGCTACTGCAGCCATCTAGGGAGTGAACCAGCGGATAGAAGACTTCCCTCTCTCTCTCTCTGCTTCTGCCTCTCTGTAACTCTGCCTTTCAAATAAATACATCTTTTTAAAAAAAAGTGATCTCTGCATGAATCACTGGGTCACAGGAGCTGTCACTGGAGTGGCTTCATAATAACCAGGAGCTCCCTCTGGCAAGCTTGCTGTGACACCAAGCAGACACAGGCGCCACGCATGCTCCCACACTCCCCAGCTTCCACAGCTTTGAGCTTTGTAAACCCCATCCGTCAGCAACTGCCCAGTCTGGGGCAAGTGTCATGGCACAGCAGGCTAAACTGCTGCTTGGGACGCCCATTTTCCACAATGGAACTCCTGAGTTAAGTCCCTGGCTACTCTACACCTTCGACCCAGCTTCCTCCTAATAAGCCTAGGACACAGTGGTTGTTGGCACAAATACTTGGGTTCCTGTCACCCTATGTGGCAGACCCAGATGGAGTTCCGGCTCCTGGCTTTGGACGGGCCTCAAATAAACATTGTTTAAATAAATCTTAAAAAACAAACAAACAACAACAAAAAAAACGGGATTCCAATTCAATCCCATCAAGGTGGCATGTACCAATGCCATCTCACTAGTTCAAGTGATCAATTTCTGTTCACATTTGATCATAATGATAGGTCTAAGAGTCAAAGAGATCACATAAACAAAACTAGTGTCTGCTAATACTAACTGATAGAATAAAAAAGGGAGAGAACGTTCCAACATGGGAAGCAGGATACACAGAAGACTCATAGAATGGCAGATGTCCTAAACAGCACTCTGGCCTCAGAATCAGCCCTTAAGGCATTCGGATCTGGCTGAAGAGCCCATGAGAGTATTTTAGGCATGGAAAGCCAAGGTACTCTGGCCCCTCAAAAAAAAAAAAAAAAAAAAAACGACCTAAATGAAAGATCTCCGTGAGTGAGTTCCCAGTGGAAAGAACGGGGCCATCAAAGAAGGAGGTACCTTTCTCTGAAGGGAGGAGAGAACTTCCACTTTGACTATGACCTTGTCTAAATATGATCACAGTCGGCGAACTCAAAAAGCCTCCATAGCCCCATAGCATTGGCAACTCATGAGAAGAGCCTAGGGTGATTACTGATGCCATAAACAAGAGTGTCAATTTGTTAAGTCAACAACTGGAGTCACTGTGCACTTACTCCTCATGTAGGATCTCTGTCCTTAATGTGCTGTACATTGTGATCTAATGCTATAACTAGTATGCAAACAATATTTTACACTTTGTGTTTCTGTGTGGGTGCAAACTGTTGAAATCTTTACTTAATATATGCTAAATTGATCTTCTGTGTATAAAGAGAATTGAAAATGAATCTTGATGTGAATGGAAGGGGAGAGGGAGCGGGACAGGGGAGGGTTGCAGGTGGGAGGGAAGTTATGGGGTGGGGGGAGCCATTGTAATCCGTAAGCTGTACTTTGGAAATTTATATTCATTAAATAAAAGTAAAAAAAAAAAAAACCCTTATCTAGTACTCAGCTATAGTAACAGACTAAGACATGGACTAAGAGCATCCTTTTTATTACCACCATATGCTAGCAATTCTACTCCATGTCAATAATAAAATACTTTTTCCCTGAAAAAAACAATCTGTTATGGATCTAAGTTCTGAATAATTGCTGCAGTTACCTGTTGGGTTTAAATAATACAAATGTAAGCAGAAAATTATCAGACTTATTATTTACTTTTAAAAAAGACTTATTTACTTATTTATTTGAAAGGCAGTGTAACAGAGAAACAGGGAGAGACAGATCCTCCATCAATCCCCAAATGCTTACAACAGCCAGGGTTGGGCCAGGCTGAAACCAGGACCCAGCTAGGTGGGCCATCACTGCTGCCTCCCAGGGTGCACACTGGCAGGACGCTGGATGGGAAGCAAGGCTAGGACTTGATCCCAGGCACGCTGATTTGGCACGTGGGCATCTCAAGTGGCAGCTTCACCCTGTCCCCATTATTCACTCTTCCAATACTTTCTACACAGAGGTTCACTGAGAAAATCCCCAGCTAGGGCTGGGCCTCCCTGTGTGCAGACAGGCAGACAGCTGCTCATGGGAGACTCAGAATGCTCTATTTTACTTCAGGCCTACTTCACATGAAGTCCACCTCTCCAAGCCCGTGGCACTGTATTATCCTGCATTTAAGTGGAAGATTCACAACAAACAAAGATAGCTCATGACTGTAAAGACCAAGAACTTGAATTACTCCAATTCTGCCATGTTATGAGACCTTTTGTATTTACATTTGTGTAAAGTCTGAAAGTCAAAACAATGAGCAGTGTTTGTTGTGGCGCAGTGGGTTCAGCTTCTGGACACTGGCATCCCTTATTGAAGCACTTTTTCCAGTCCCGGCTGCTCCACTTCCAACCCAGCTTCTTGTTAATGCTCCTGGGAAAGCAACAGAGGATGGTCCAGGAACGTGGGCCCCTGCTACCCACATGGGAGACCTGGATCGAGCTCCTGGCTCCTGGCTTCAGCCTTGCTCAGCCTCAGCGATTGTAGCCCACTTGAGGAGTGAACTAGTGGACAGAAAATCTCTTTCACTTCCTCTGTCACTCTGCCATTTAAATAAATAGATAAATAATAAAAAATGAACAGTGAAATAGAGTGTAAACAGTAAGATATAACTGCTGCTTGGTAATGGTAAGTTTCAATTCAGATTCAAAATAATTTATTAAATCTAAACCAGTACCTTTTTTTAAAAAAAAGAGATGTATTTATTTACTTGACAGGCAGAGTTACAGACAGACAGAGAGGTCTCCCACCCACTGGTTCACTCCCCAAATGGCCACAACGGCCACAGCTGAGCTGATTCAAAGCCAGGAGCTTCCTCCAGGTCTTCCTTGCGGGTGCAGGGGCCGAACCACTTGTGCCATCTTCCACTGCTTTCCCAGGCCTTCAGAAAGGAGCTGGATCCAAAGTGGAGCAGCTGAGACTTGAACCAGCACCATATGGGCTGCCTATGCCACAGGCGGATGCTTAACCCACTACATCACAGCACCAGCCCCTAAACCAGTACCTTTAACACCAAAATTTATTCTCTTTAAATTGTTAAATGTTTCAAAACTAAAGAAGAGACTATGACCACGGATCAATATCAATTTTCTTGGTAGTGGCCTAATGGATATATTCAGTTTTCCTAGGAAAAATGAACTTATTAGTTAATGGGTGATTAATTACATTAAAAAAACCATACAAAGCCTGTAAGCAAGAATCAATGAAAAAGGTAACTAAATGTAAAGACAACTAGCGAAACAGTTGTGGGGCTCTATCCTGCCTCATAATGCAATGTCTATCTTTGTCTTTCTTATTTAACTCACAAGAACGAATAACAAAGTTCAATAAAGGAAGACGTTCACTGTCTGCTGCTATTCATTTCATTTCACGATTATTTCTGAAAATAATTTCATCACTTAGGGAAGGAAGGTGGTACAAGTTTCCATCCCAGACACTGCATGCTGTGGGCACAGTAGCATCTCAGGAGATAGCACAGTAAAGCAAGTAGCACACCCAACACACGAGATCCGGCCGAGCGCGGTCCACAGAGCAGAGCGCAAACACAGGCCCCAGAAGCTGCAGCACAAGCAGGGAGTCGGGGAGGCAGCTCTGGGAAGCTCAGGGAAGACAATCCCAGACTTACTGGTTTTCAGATCTCTGCCATGACGTATACCGTTCTCTCTTACATGTAGAAAATGTTTACAACTTCCGAGGGGTTCAGGAAAAATGGTAGCTTATCTGCAGCTCTGCCGTCTTCCTGTCCCCAGTCACGGCAGCGACCCCCTTTCCTTGAGCAGAGGCTGTGACAAGGTCTCAGGTCCAGGCAGAAAGAGCTGCTCTCAGCACTGGTGTTGTGGCATAGCAGGTAAAGCTGCTGCCTGCGATGCTGGTGTCCCATACAGGTGCTGGTTCGAGTCCAGGCTGCTCTACTTCCAAACCAACGCCCTGCTAATGGCCTGGGAAAGGCAGCACAGGATGAACCAGATGCTTGGGCCCCTGGAAGAAGCTCCTGGCTGCTGGCTTCAGCCATCTGGGGAGCAAACCTGCAGATGGAAAATCAATTTCTCTCCCTTGCTAACTGTAACTCTGACTTTTAAATAAATATTTTTTTAAAGATTTATTTTTATTTATTTGAAAGTCAGTTACAGAGAGAGAGACAGAGACAGACAGAGAGAGAGGTCTTCCATCCGCTGGTTCACTCCCCAAATGGGCCGATCCTACGTCAGGGGCCAGGAACTTCTTCCAGGTCTCCCACACAGGTGCAGGGGCCCAAGCACTCGGGCCATCTTCCGCTACTTGTCCAGGCCATAGCAGAGAGCTGGACTGGAAAAGGAGCAGCCGGGACTAGAACAGGCACCCACATGGGATGCCGGCACTTCAGGCCGGGGCTTTAACCTGCTGCGCCACAGCACTGGACCCATGAATAAATCTTAACAACAACAACAAAAAAAGGTCTCCTCTCTCCACACCCTAAGAGAAAAGCCCTGAAAGTCTGAGCAAGGAGCCTGGGCAAAGACGCTGCTGCGGTTCTGGGAGAATGAGCCCCGCCCAGGAAAGCGGACAGACCTCCACAACACAGGCAGCACCAGGCTGTGTTGCTCTGAAGTCCCCGCTGGTCTCCCGACCTCTCCAGTCACAACTTCCCGAAGCCTTTCCTACCCTCTGCAGAGGTAGGAGGCCCACGGGATTCCTACAGTATCCATGTTGGATTTGAGCCTCATGGGTGGAAAGAACCCTGAGTTAGGCAAAGATCGACAGCCACACTTCCAGAACAAACAGAAAAACCAGAACTGGGGGCTCCTGGAGGAATGAAACTGCCGGGGAGATCGACAACAGCTGAATCGAGAAGCAATGACAGCCAGCAGCAGTGATTATTATTATTTTTAGTGAGTCTTCAGGAGAACCTTGGAGCTGAAGCTATGCTTCGTGAATTTAAAAATCCAGCAGCTAACTGGAGAATGGGATGGGTGGCACCAAGACCAAACTAACAATCCAAACCACCAAATGTGAGAAACACAGCACAAAGCTACAAAGGAATCTCAGAAACAGAGGATTCTTGGAGCAATGGCTCAGGTCCAGAGGAAGTGTTAATGACGGGGCTAAGGGGAAGAGAGAAAAACAAACTGACATGAAAGAGTGCATTCTCCCCCAGCTGCAGAGAGGCGAAGTGGGGAGGGCTCAGGCCCCAGGCATTGAACGGAGCTGGGGGAACTCGGGTCCTGGTCAGATCCCTCAGTTTCAAGGATACAGGAAGACCTCCGAGCTTCCAGTTAAAAAACAAAAAGCTCCTCCTTCTGCTGGGATCCCAGGGAACAGAGTCATTTTCCCAGCAGCATATGAAGGAAAGAATCAAGCCTTAATCCCACCTCTCCCAGACATCAACCACAGCAACCTACAAGTGGATATGACGAAACACACCAGGTGATAAATGAAGGGAAAATGACAGTCACAATTATCAACGTTCCACAACTCCTCATTAACTGCTGGCTATAGGCGATTCAGCATCACCAAAGGAGAGAGAAATCGACATTACGTACCTCCTGAGACGACCAAACTACCCACCAAGTAGTCTTGACTAAACCAACCACCTGAGGTTGACGCAGCCTCTGAATTCAACTCTCAGGCCCAGGAGACTGCACCAGGAAGTACAGGCAGCAAAGCCCACTGGGAAATCCCATGGACAGCAACCTGGTGTCTTCAACAAACCCCAGGGAGGGAGGGGGGCAGGGAAGCCTGAGGGTTAAAGGATACACCCATCAATCACAATGCATGACTCTGTTCAAAAGACTATGACACTAGGGGGCTGGTGCTGTGGCATAGTGGGTAAAGCTGCAGCCTGAAGTGCCCGTATCCTATATGGGCACCATGAGACCCGGCTACTCCACTTCCAATCTAGCTCTCTGCTAAGGCCTGGGAAAGCAGAAGATGGCCCAAGTCCTTAGGCCTCTGCACCCACGTGGAAGACCCAGAAGAAGCTCCTGGCTCCTGGCTTCAGATCAGCTCAGCTCTGGCCATTGCAGTCATTTTGGGGAGTGAATCAGAGGATGGAAGATCTCTCTCTCTCTCTTTCTCTCTCTGTAACTCTTTCATATAAATAAAATCTTTTTTTAAAAAAAGGTTATGACACTCAGGGACTATCTGAAGTTTGAGCACTGATGTTTGATTATATTAAGAAATTATGGGGTCAGCCTTAAGTCACCACCTGCACCAATTTGATTATTTATTTGAAAGTCAGAGTGATAGAGAGAGGGAGAGACAGAGATAGTCCACCCACTGGTTCACTCCCCAGATGGACACAACAACCAGGTCTGGGCCAGGAGGAAGCCAGGAACTTCTTCTAGGTCCCCTGTGTGGACAGCAGAGACCCAAACACTTGGGTTATTTTCTGCTGCTTTCCCCAGGCCATTAGCAGGAAGCCGGATCAGAAGTGGAGCAGCCAGGACACAAATCAGTGGCCATATAGGATGCCGGCACTGCAGGCAGCAGCTTTACCCACTATGCCACAACGCCAGTTCCTATAACTGCATTTCTTGAAGTTTTGTATCAGAGTTGTGAACTGAAATAATAACTGATGAAATAATACAATGTCTGGGATTTGCTTCACAATAACATGAGAGGAAGGAAGTAGATAGAACATAGACAAAAACAGATTGGCTGTGAGTTGCTAAGTCTTAGATCTGGGTGACACACACATGCTGATTCATTAGACTCTTCTATCTTTGATTACACTTGAAATTTCTGAGGACAAAAGCATCTTACTGGAATGTTCACATTATCACAGCATGGCAAACGCAAAGAAAACTGTTCTTTGTAACGTTCAAGTCTTAACAGCGTCACAGACCACATACATCACCTCCCCCTCTTGTCTTCTCCCTGGCTGCAACCCTCAATGCAGCTGCAGCGTTTGCCTTCAACACAGCCGAACACCCTGAGAGGCATCCGGAGCTGGCCCATCCTAAGTTATATGTTGGCTAGCGACGCTCCTCAAAATTTATATATATAGCATGCATTTGTGCAAGTTCATATACAAGAGAAATCTAAAGTGGAGTAGAAAAAAATGAAAAGAAATACACAAAAATATTTACCCTCAGGTAAAGTATGTCCACTCTGAAGGCTAACATAGTACTACTGTTCAGATTTTGATGGATTAAATTATGTACTTAAGGCTTTGTTTTCTGCTCTCAAAACCCCACCCGCAAGTGTTACGGCTTTACAAGTACTGTCCCAAAGTGCTGATCCATGCATTGCAAGTTATGAAGTATGTGTAAAATTGATAAGGGTGCTGTCAGCTATCTCCCCACTGACTCTTGGTGGCAGAGTATATGTACGGTACTGATGCAAGTGGTCCTGTCACATACCAAGCATCGAACTATAAAAATCAGCATTTTTTGATGTTTCACAGAATTGCAAGTCTTTAACAGTAATAATAAAAACCAAAACAAGAGCACTAACACCCAGTCAGTCCTTCCCTCTATCCCCCAAAATAATGATAATACAGTTCTTCCAGAAAATCATGGAAAAACAGAATTAAAAGATACATTTTGGTGTAAAAATACCTTTAAAATTCATGCACAGTTTTTTCGTAATAAATATTTCCATGAACTTTTTGAGGATCCTCATATATAATAAGAATCACCAACGAGGGGTGTGCATTTGGCATAGCAGTCAGTATGCCGGCTGGGACACCCACATCCCATACTGGAGTGCCTGAATTCAAGTCCCAGGTCCATTCCCAGTTCCAGCGTCCTGCTAACGCACACCCAGGGAGGCAGCAGTCACAGCTCCAGCACCTGGGTGGGAGACCCAGACTGAGTGCCTGGCTCTTGGCTTCAGCCTGGACTGGTCCCAGCTGTTGCAGGCATTCAGGGAGCCAGCCAATCCACAGACGAGAACTCTGCCTGCCTGCCCCTCTGTCTCTGACTCTAAAATGAAAACCAAACTTTTTTTTTTTAATCATCAACCACAGGGGTGCACCTGTCCTGGGCCTCTGGGACGCCCAGTCCCCTCACCACCCTCACGCCACATTCTTCCATCACAAACTCCACTCAGGCCAGTATCTAAACTGCACTTCTAAATCCGAGTTAAAGTTAACACCTCAATTCATTTCTTGGATACAGTGTGGTCATTTCTGAAGAGAAAGGCACCATGTAACCCAGAAGTGCCAGTCGCTGAGCCTGCCAGGCCCACGTTTGGTGGTGATGTTGTCGCCCGTGGACGCTGCCCATATAGCGCATGGCAGACAAAGAGCAGGGCATGCATCCTCAAAGGGAATGTTTTCACACTCTCGTTTCCTTCTAAACGGCAACCACTTGCCGCAGAAGTCCTCACCGCCTCTGTGCAGAGAAAGTCAACCCTAAATCACGTTAAACAAACAAGCCGTGGCCTCTGTGAAAGCTATGTCCGCTGCACAATAAAATCAAGCTCTGTGTATTGAAGAAAGAGAACAGAGGCTGATTCCAAGTTGAAAATATGTATTTATAAACCAGTTCTTTTGGAACAAGTAATGATTTTGTCATAGGAAAAAAAAAAAATAAGCCAGCACATCAGGTACAGTGTTCTTCCTCAAAAGCCTATGCATTCTACAATGTATGTGATTCACAATTCCACGGAACACAGCCTCAGGGATGGCACTGTGGTGCAATGGGTTAAGCCGCTGCCTGTGATGCTGGCATCTCATATGGGCACCAGATCCAGTCCTGGCTACTCCACGTCTGAACCAGCTTCCTGTTAACAAGCCTGGGAAAGCAGTGGGAAGATGGCCTAAACGCCTGCCCCTGCCACCCATATGGGAGATCTGGACGGATCTCCAGCCTCCTGGCTTCAGCCTGGCTCAGCCCTGGCCATTGTAGCTATTTGAGGAGTGAACTAGTAGACAGAAATTTGGGGAAGAAAACCAGCAGGTGGAAAATCAACCTCTCCTCCCCTCCACCCCGTCTTTCAGATACATCAGTCTGAAAATTAAATACACCCTCATATATAAAACTACTTCTGCCTCCATCAGCCAGGTGTAGGCTAGCACATGTTGCAGAAATTAACAGCCCCCAAGAACAAAGACTTAGTTCTTGCTCGCTACCTTCCTGTCCTCGGCCCTGTCTACACACACACACACACACACAGCCCATCACTGTCATCAGGGGATGTGGCTCAGTGAGAAGCCAGGAGCCAAGGGGCAGAGTCAGATGAGCACCGCGCAGGCTCTCAGCTTCTGCTCATGACATCTGCCAGTCCTGCCCACATCTCACCGGCCAACCCGGTCATCTGACACCCTTCCCCTCCAGAGGCCAGGGATATGCAGTCTGAGCACCAGCAACCACCACTTTACCAGCATCACCTGGGATCAAACGCGAGCTGTGCCACCTGGACTACAACGTCCACATCCGTAAAATAAAACTCGGTGTAACGACCTTACGGAATCATCACCAAGACCAAACGACAGGTGAGATCAGACACGAGCCGACCACCTGGCCTTGGCTCGCTCACTCAGGAAGTATTCTGGGGGCATCCGCCAAGCCCTGTCACAGGTATCGACATACAGTAATTATGCACTAAACACTGCTGGCTTTTATTGTTGCTATTATTAGAAAACGCCTTCGAGTTCCACAGGGACTCGGGAATAATTCTTCATTTCCTAGCAGGCCCCACGTTCAGAAGAAAAAGGCATGTGGAGAACGGCCAGTTGTCCTCTGATCCCATTTTCCCTTCCCATACGGTACCAGACCCTTAGCTTTCAGCTGGACACAGGGCCTGGTGGACTGCTGAGAGGATGACCACAGGTCTAAGTGCTGGTTACGGTGTTGTGGGAGGAAGTGTGATGACGAGGCTCCCGCGGAACGCTCTTAAGAGGCAGCAGGTGAGCATCCTTTGCCCTCCCTCCTCAAGCTGTCTAGAATACCACTTCCATCTGACTGTGAGCCTACGGCCATGCAAGGCAGAGGGACAAAGTGAGGGAGGCTGGGTTCCTGACGCTGGTGTGTGACCCCAGCCCTGCACTACTAAAGCTTCCACTTAACCCACTGTTAGGCTGTACTTCCTGTCACTCCGAGCCATCCTTAACCCTAACACAAAATATCATCTGTTACGTCTTCAAAGAAAACATGCTACATGATGGAAGGCCAGCTCCACCTTCCAGAAGGGGCCAGTGCACAGCACAAGGCGGACTGAGTTGTAGAATCGGGTCCCTCCTTCCTCTGACAACCTTTGCAGGCCACTCAACCCCGTCATGCCTCAGCTTCTCGTCTACAGAACGAGAGCAAGGCCCAGAGAGCTGTGAGAACTAAATGGCCAGGGGCTCAGGAAAGCACGCGATGAACTATCCAGCGTCTCGTGGTGTATCACTCTGTCAGCGGTTCCCGCTTCCCCACCCTCCCTGCCGCCTCCGGGCATGAGGCCGGATCACACACGCATCCACCAGCGGGAGGGGCAGGCGTCTGGCCTAGCAGTTACCAAGCCTGCACTCCATGTAGGTGCCTCACGTCCTCGCTCACTCTGTATCCCAGCTTCCCGGCGAACGCGCAGTCCGGAAGGCAGTGGTGATGACTCAAGTGAGCGGGTCGTGGCAGGCATTTGGTGGGGGTGGACCAGCAGATGGGGACTCACCTGCTGACTCTCAAATTAAAAAAATTTAAAAACACACCCCCAGAGATTCTGGTTGTAGTAGGCCTAGTGTAGGAACTAGAAGACTGTGTCTCCAACACACACTCCAAGAGACTCTGAGGACAGCCACCTGCCGCTTTGAGGAGCCCGGCCCTCTCATTCTTAGAAGCCTGTGCCGGATGCCCCAGCACTTTCAGATTTTATGAAGCATCGCGCATCTCCAGTACGCAGCCGGACAGCAAGCACTCAGGGGATGATTTCTTATTTTGTTCAACCAAAGCCCTGAAGTGGAGAAAGACAAGATACACCTGAACCACCACCAACAGAGCCACGTCCAGCCAACACGGAGTAACAAGGCCCAAATTCACTCTCCTGCCCGAAGCAAGTGAGAAGCTGTACCAGCAGAGGTCGAGTTGCTTTGGTAACAAAGGACAGGACTGCCGGGCCAGGAAGGGAAAGGAAGGGGTGAGCCCTACCATTGCCCAGGCTACTTCCGGGACCGCTTCCAGGCTGAGGTGCTGGAGGAAGCCAGGAGGAGCCCGCCGAGGTCAACCTGAACACCTGCGATGGAGCTGCCAGGCCGCGGGGTCAGTGGGGCAAGAACTCTCAGGACAGAAGGGCAGCGAAGGGAAAGCTGCACCGAGCGAGAACGCCAGATGCTCCCAGAGCCCGGCTCTGTGGCTGCGCACTAAGCAGAAGCCTGGAGCCCCGGCACACACCCACCTGAGAGGACTGGAGGAACAACCCCGGAGCCCTCGGGCGGCAGGGAGCGGGCCTGTTCCCAACAACCACCGCAAAAGCCATCAGCATCCACCCGGAGAGGGGTAGAGAGCTCTCAGGGGTTTTGCCTCGGGAGTGGGAAACAATTAGCCCCAGACCAGATGTGGGGCTCCAGCCCCACCTGACGTGGTTTAAAAGCTGAGACTCATCCCGGAAAGCAAAATATCCCGCACATGACAAGGAAAGAGTCAAAACATCAGGCGTTCAAACAAAAATCAGCAGGCATGCAAAAACAGCTACCACGTGACTATTTTTAGAATCAATTCTCCTTAAAGATCAAAATAAAACTTTGACTTTTTATCATTTTCACTGTGTGTGTTAATCTCAAAATCCCGCATCCACATAATCAACTCGCTGCTCCCCGTGTGAATGAGCAACCCTCCCACAGCCCACAGCACAGCCCGACAAGCACAGACGCCCGCGTCAGGACGCCAGCTCTGCTGCTTCCTCCACGAGGAGAAAGCTCTGGGAAATCGGCCGAGCAGCTGGGCGTCGGTCCTCTCATCTATGAAATGGGCATAAGGACGCTTGTTTCGTCAGGCTGCTGTGAGACACACGCCAACGCAAACGCTTGATCAAGCCAGCCATCCTTTCACGACTGCCACGTTCCCGTAAGAAAGCTACCACGCCACACACTCGAAGGTTTACTAGGCACCTGTCCAATGGCAGGCCCCATCTGGGCACCAGGAATACAAGAGGACCCAGAATATCAGCTTGTGGCAGTCCACATGTCAAAGTTCATTTCAAGCACAAACTTCACATTCTATTTCTTAATTTTTAAGTAGGGCAATTATTTTAAGTTCCTCCAATAAAAATTAAAGGATGATTTTTTCCCTCTTCCAACCAACTGAACCAATGTCAGGTTCAACCAATTAGGCAATGTCTGAAAAATGCTTTGAATCTGAAAAACATGGCAAAATTTAAATTTAAAAGCAACCTGCAATTAACATCATCTTTCAAAATTATTCTCAAATTAGTAGACTAAAATTAATTCAGACATAAAATACATAAAATGGACCAATCTGTTATTATGATAATCTTTTCAGAAAGACTGGGCCAACAGATGCAAGGAGCTAAAATCAAGTTCAAGTTTGTATTTCATTTGCTCATTCCACTTAAATGACAGATGGCTTAAATATTAACCCTATTAATAAAATGTTTGCATATTCATTATGAATCTGATTGCCTTTCCTCACAAATCCAAAAATTCACTTTATAAATTTTACTACATGGCTGCCCATTTCATTCAAGGCCTCCTAGAGGCTTCCCTGTCCAAGTGGGGTCCCTGACCCAAGAGCTCCAGGGTCACCTGGGAGCCTGTGAGAATCTCATCCCTCTGCCAGCCCTGTCCTGACGGAGCCGGTATCTGCTTCTTTAACAAACCCCTAGATGACTGCCGTGCCCATTACCATCTGCACAGCCAAGCTCTAAACCCTGGGTTCTCTCCCCACCACACACACACATATTTTTTTGCTGTGCTACAAAAAAGCTTATTTGCTTCCAAGATGTGGTTACTTTCTCTCCCTAGTGACTTTCAATTCTTTTTAAGGATTTATTTATTTATTTGAAAGTCAGAGTTAGAGACAGAAAGAGACAGAAAGAAAGAGATCTTCCATCTGCTGGTTCACTCCCCAGATGGTTGCAACGGCCAGGGCTGGGCCAGGCTGGAGTCAGGAGCCACGAGCTTCTTCTAGGACTCCTACCTGGGTAGCAGGGGCGCAAGCACCCTGGCCAGCTTCTGATGCTCTTCTTAGGCCATTAGCAGGGAGCTGGATCGGAAGTGGAGCAGCCAGGTCTCAAATGGCACCCATGTGGGATCGTGGCTTTGCAGGCCGCGGCTTTACTCAACACACCACAAGCCAGCCCTCCATAGCGACTTTTCGTAAGAATCATCCAGGGGCTGGCGTTGTGGCGCGGCAAGTTAAGCTGCCTCCTGCAACGCCAGCCTGCCTGATGGACGCTGCTGTTCCACTTCTGACCCAGCTCTCCGCTGATGCAGGAGAGGGCAGCTGAAGACGGCCTGAGTGCTTGGGCCCCTGCCACCCACATGGTGCACCCAGATGGAGCTCCAGGCTCCTGGCTTTGGCCTGGCTCAGCTCTGGCTGGTGCGGGCATTTGGGATGTGAACCAGCAGATGGAAGATCCCTCCCTCTCCCTTCCTCCCTCTCGCTCTGTAACTCTGCCTTTCTAAGTAAATAAACCTTTAAAAAATAAAAAGAATCCAATTCAGGGAAGTGAGTCTAATCAGTCCACACACAGTTAGATATTCTACAAGCAATGATCTTTGTGTCTCAGACTTGACCCTGCCTCTCAACCAGGACATCAACTCCTAGAATTGACGTTTTTTCCTAGCGTGTGGCCACTGTGATGCAAGTCGTCTCTGCATTAAATAACTATGTCCAACAGTACCAGGAGAAGATTCTTCCTACAACTTAAGAAAATATGAAAAATCTCAAAATAGGTTCAACCAATGTTGAATGTGAAATTCCGGTTCCCCAGAGAGAAACCAAATAGAATGACTCTGTCCTCCACATATTTCCAGGCCATGCCTAATTTTTTTTTTTTTTTTTTACTGCAAGCACCACAGATTTTGAAATAAGAAATTCACATGGGACTTAGAGAGTACAGTTCTTTAGAAGGTTCATCTTCTATTATTATGATTATTGCACAATAGCCACAGTTCCCCAAAAAATAGAGCAAATCCTGTTTTTCACTTTCAATTTTCAAAAAAAAAAAAAAAAAAAAGACTAAGGCCCAAACTGATCCCAGCAGGTAGGATTGTTCCACAGAGATTCAAAGGAGAATACAAATGTTCCGTTTTCAAAAGCGCTGCAAAAGCCAACCTCAGCTCTTATCACTGCAGCCGTGGCGTTATGCCAAACATCTGAAAACTGCTCCAAAGCGCTGTTCCTTATAGGCAATTGTGAGCAGCTTTGCAGACAGAGGGGGAAACTGTAATAACAGTCAACACCTTAGGATGGTTAGACACCCCTGGCCTCTGAGTTAGAGGATAAGAACCTAAGAGTTCCCCAGCTGCGTCCGAGCCACTGCACCCAACCCCAGTACCTTAGGAGAGCAGGTTTAAAGAGTGGACCTGTTGGAGCAGTCTCAAAATTCAGACATGTCTTCAACCACTCCCAGCTTTTTATAAGATCCAATTATAGATCAGTCATCCTTGAATTTTAACTCTTTCTTCAGCTATTTTGCATTTTTAGCCTACAACATCTCTCAGGACACCTAGCATTACACAAGAGTACAACTAGGTATTTAATGTCCTTTCCACTGACTTCAGGTTTCAAGGAATGCCCCTCACTCGAATATTCTAGACTGTGGCAAGGCATCCATTATACCCTGTCTTTCCTCGCTCAGAGCCCAGGCTCTCCGAAGAATGAACTGTGCACTGCCAGTCTCCCTCCAGCCCAGCCCCATCACTGAAACTTCAGGTAAAGACCATTAAAGGCCATGCCACTAAGTTCTACTCACCCCTTTGCGGCTACTTTTCTTTCCTTTGCAGCTTTATCCATCAAGCATTCTCTCCCTCTTGAAAGAACTCTCTGGAGCCTCCTGCACGCTTGCCCCTCTACCTGACCTCCAGAGCCGGACGACCTTGGGCTGGGCCCTGGAATCTCGTCTAATCCCATGGCTAACATTGCGTTCCAGCTGAAGACTCTTCACTTGACACCTCCAGCCCAGAGCTCCTTGTGAGTCCAGACTGGTAAACCCAACTACCTAATCAGTACCTCCACCTGCATGCGCCCTAAACACATTAAACTCAGTATCTCCAAAGCCGCGGCCTCTCCCACTGTTCTCCACTCCCCAACCATTGACCCAGCTTCTGCCAGAAATCCCAGAGTCCTACACTCTCACTGCTCACATCCAATCAGGAGCCAGGCCCCGTCATTTTGGGCTCCACATATGTACCCAGTCCCCCATGTTCACCTTCATCGCCTCCTGCCTGCGCCACTGGGACAGCACTCCGGCGGTCTTTCCGAGTCCACTGACCCTGCCCGGATCTTTCGGAGGAAAAGCCCCTGCTCAGAACCCTCCCGTGGCTTCCTCATGGTGTTGGCAGATGCTGGTGTGGGGCCTGGGCACCTTCTATATCCTCTACCTGCAGTCTTTGTTCTCTTTTACTCCTGTCCTACCAACTACTGCCCCCCACACACATACAGACGCGTGTGCACAATCCAAAACACAGGGCCTACATCCAACAGTGAAGCCAGACCAAAGGCAATTGCTAGAACATTCCACCAGGACCAAAGAATTAGAACAGCAAGCCCTTATTCAACTCAGACTTAACCAAGATGGCAGACAGCCAGTGGCAAAGCCAGGATGCAACGTGGTCGTGTGTGAGTGCTCGAGCTGTTGGTTCTGGAAGATTCTACAACCGCAGAGACTGGTGGGTAATCCTGTGTCTGCCTCAGAGGACACACATCCCTGAGGGAAGGCTCACTTTCACACCCCTAGCAGCTTCGGCAGGACCCAACGCAGAGCTGTCGGCTATGTCTACTCCCACACCCGCGCTAGCTGCCGGCCCGGGCCTGGCCTCTCGATCCGCGAGGTCCCCTCGGCCCCACGAGGTCCCTCGCCGGCCCCTGACGCACGGGCACGCGCCCGCTGCAGTGCGCGCGCCTCCCTGGCCTCCGGCCCTCAGGCCTCACCTTCCACGTGTGGGAGGAAGCAGCCCTGGCCCCCTGGCCAGGCGCTGGCGGCTCCCCGTCGCCCGTCGGCACGAAGCGGCCATAGCGTTGCAGAGGCCACTGCCTAGTGTCGCCTCCCAGCAGCCCAAGGTCCACGCTCGCGTTTCCCGCCTCCGCCATGCCTGGCGTCCTCCACGCGCGGCCCGCGGGAACCCGCCCATCTGCGCCACCGGCCAATCAGGGGCTGAAGTGAGCAAGGCCCACCCCCTCCCGTGCCACGGCAGCCAATGAGCGGGCCCGAGGGCTCACGGCGTCACCGCCGGCCTTAGCGCAGAGCGGAGAGGCGTCCCGGCCGGCTGAGGTGGGGCCTGGGCTTCCGGCCCACGCCGGCTTTGGCTCCAGGGAGCTCGGTCCCCTTAACTAGCGCGCCCTAGAACAGGCCGGCTCTCCTCAGGGCAGCCCGTGCACCTGCCAGGCAGGAAACATGGCTACTTCCGGGTCGTTCCGCAACCCCTGGACAGACTTCTTCCAGCCGGTCCATTTGTCCCCTGAAGAGAGGAGCAGAGGGCTAGGGGGCTGCCGGCCGCAAATGGCGCGAGATGGACCGGCCGATGCAAGCAGGTGACGCCACAGGGTGACAGAGCCTACCTGCCACTCTCCCCGATGGCCTCGAGGTGTCCTGAGGAGGCACGGCCCGGGTCACTGTCCCCTGGACCAGAGGGAGGCGAGACAAGGCCCGGCGAGCACAGGGATTGCTCCGAAACCACGCAGCCACTGAATAGCAGAGCCCCAGGAGAATCGTGGGTGCCACCATCTTTCTTTGTATCTGCCGCACGTGCAAAAAAAAAAAAAAAATCGGAAGCAGGCTGCACAGGGCTGGAGGCCCTGGTCAGCAAACATAAACGGAAACGAAGGTGCAAACAAGGTTTCAGACTGTGCACAGCGATGGGTAGTAAATGCATCCACAAAGGCTGGAGAGCTGGTCATTTATTCGCTCTACAAAACTTCAAGTGAAAATTGACAATGTGCAGACACCATAGGGGTACAGAAATGAGTAAGACGGGCGTCTCACTTGCCGAGGTCTCGGATCCAATAAGGAAAACAGGGCAGCTGTACCTCTGAAACCAAAGTGACTGCCACAGCAAAGGCACACACCACTGCTCTGAGAGGCCACGTGAGGTGCACATTTGCCAAGAGGACTTGCAGGAAGAGAACGCCGCCGCCCCCCCCCCCAAGGTGTGGAGGAGAGCTGCAGACAGGAGGACCCTGGGGGGCAGGGCAGTGTTGTCTGTTTAATTTGAAAGACAGACACAAAGCTCTTCCCTCCACGGGTGCACTCCTCAAATGCCAGCAACATTGGGGGCTGGGCCAGGCTGAGGCCAGGAGCCCTGAACTCCATCCATGGCTCCCACATGGGCAGCAGGGACCCAAGCACTGGAGCCATCACCACCGCCTCCCAGGGTGCACATAGCAGGAAGCTGGAATTGGGAGCGGAGCTGGGACTTGAACCCGGGCACTCCGATGTGGGATGCATGTGTCCCAAGCAGCATCTTAACATTCGCCCCTCCAGATTGTTGTTCAAAGACGAGTACATAGAGAGTATAAAAATTTTGTGGATGTGATCTCATTTGACATACAGTAATATCGCTTCACTGAGTCATAGCACGCATGTGACGATACACGCTTCTATTCCCTCGTGGTGACTGTCATCATGAGTCCTTCCCACTGTGATATTAATATCCAAGAAAAAAATAGTATATATGTGTATGTACATAATGTCTACACATGAAGGTAGCGTGGCAAAAAACATGTTAAAAATAGTTACATTTTAAAACTAAAGAAATACCACACAGATGGGGCTGCAAAGATGAGTTGTAGCAAAAGAGCCTTGAGCAGCAGCTAGGAGAGAGTTTGTACTGGGTAGGCGGTGGGGGGTGGGGGATGTTGGCACAGGGGAGAGACATGGTCAGAGTGGGGTTCAGGGCATATGAGGTAAAGTGGATTCAAGCAACCCTGACTTGTTACCGATCTTTCCAGTCGTCCAGCAAAGTTGACAAAGGGGTGAGATCTGAGTCTGAAGGTCCTTGAATGACACAGCACAGCTGCATTTAACGTAGCAGTAAACGGTTAAAAACTTTGGCATCGCAAGTCTGCCACTTGCCAGCCAGCCGTGTGACCTTGGAGGAGTCGCGGAACCTCTTTTTAAAACAGGATTATTAAACAGCTTAGCTCCCAGGGTGGTGGAGAAGACGGACCAAGGGCACGTGTGGGCAGACGCTGTGCACAGGCCAGTGGCCGCAGTTGCCACGGTGTGTGCCCAGGGTTAACGTGACTTTGCGTGGACTCCCTGCAGGCAGGGAGGGGGGAGCGGAAGCCTGACATTGGGGCTCAGAAGCATCACCTCCCCGGTCCAGGGCTGCAGCTGCTGTCAGACGCCTCCTCGGGAGCAGATGGTGTACACAGTTGGGCCGTTGTCGGTGCCCAAGGACACCCGGCGCCCTGCTGGGTTCCCACCTGCAAGCTCCCTTCCCAGAAGATGCACCTGTGCCCGAGCTTCTGGGACCACCAGCGTCTGCCAAAACCAGCCCTGCCTGCCGCGGGAGCTGTGCTGGAGCTGTGGCTCCATGTGCACAGCCTCTTCCAGACCTATAGTGTCAGAGCCTCCAAGTGCCAGGCACCGTGGGGTAGAAGGCGCTGGGGTGCGGCGTCCGCCCTTCTGTGGTGGGCAGACGTGGGGAAACCTACTTAGCACTTGTGAAAAGGATTTATTTCTTTGAAAGGCAGAGAGGCAAATACAGAGATCGCCCATCTGCTGGTTCATGCCCCAGATACCCACACCAGGAGCCTGAACTTTGCTTGCTCTTTACCTCTTGGTGGACATTTGGTTTGTTTTCTGGTGTTTTTTTTTTAATACATACTTAAGCTTTTATTTTATTATTTATTTATTTTTTGACAGGCAGAGTGGACAGTGAGAGAGAGAGAGACAGAGAGAAAGGTCTTCCTTTTGCCGTTGGTTCACCCTCCAATGGCCACCGTGACCGCGCGCTGCAGCCGGCGCATCGCACATATCCGAAGCCAGGAGCCAGGTGCTTCTCCTGGTCTCCCTTGCGGGTGCAGGGCCCAAGGACTTGGGCCATCCTCCACTGCACTCCCAGGCCATAGCAGAGAGCTGGACTGGAAGAGGAGCAACCGGGACAGAATCCGGTGCCCCAACCGGGACAAGAACCCGGGTGCCGGCGCCGCAAGGTGGAGGATTAGCCTATTGAGCCGCGGTGCCGGCCCAGTGTTTTTTGTTTTGTTTTGTTTTGTTTTGTTTTGTTTTTAATGATTTACTTATTTATTTGAAAAGCAGAGTGACAGAGATAGAGGGAAAGAGAGAGAAAGAGATCTTCCATCTGCTGGTTCACTCCCCAAATGGCTGAACCGTACTGAAACCAGGGGCTAAAAACTCATCTGGGCCTCCCATGTGTGTGGCAGGGGCCCAAACACTTGGGCCATCATCCACTGCCTTCCCAAGTACATTAGCAGGGAGCTGGATTGGAAGTGGAACAGGCAAGACTTGAACCAGCACTCCACAATGGGATGCTGGTGCCACAAAGGGCCACTTAAGCACTGCACCATAACGCTGGCCACTTTTTAAAAAAAAGTTGTTCTGAATATTCTTCTACAAGTCTTTATGTCAATATGATATCATTTATCTCCCATAAATACTGACGAGTAGAACTGCTTCAGTAGCAGAATTGCTCAGATCTCAAGAGATACAAGGGGACTTTGAAGAGTTCATTGAAAATGGAATTAAAAGCTAAGTTTATTTTTATGCCAAACAATGTTTAAATCTATGCATATGAGGGATTTTCAGAAAGTTCATGAAAAATGCATAGTCAGGAAAAACTGGAGGGGGCCGGCATCGTGGCAGGTTAGGATGCTGCCTGCAATGCTGGCATCCCATATGGGTGCAGGTTCGAGTTCCAGCTGCTCCACTTCCAGGCCAGCTCCCTGCTAATGCACCTGGGAAAAGCAGCAGAAGCTAGCCTGAGTGCTTGGACCCCTGCACCCATGTGGGAGACCAAGATGAAGCTCCTGGCTCCTGGCTTCAGCCTGGCCCAGCCCTGGCCATTGTGGCCATTTGGAGAGTGAACCAGAAGATGAAAGATCTCTCCCTCTCTCTGTCACTCTGCCTTTAAGCAGATGAGAATAAAGAAATAAATATTTAAAAAATGATAACCTGTGTCCCACATCAGAGCGCCTGGGTTTGATTCTCCACTGTTGCTCCTGACTCCAACTCCCTGCTACTGTGCACCCTGGGAGGCAGTGGTGATGGTTCCAGTAGTGAGGTCCCTGGATTGAATTCCTAGCTCCCAGTGTTGGTCCCGGCTGAGGGCTGTTGTGGGTGTCTGGGGATTGCACCAGCAGATGGGAGCTCTGTCTCCCAAATTTAAAAAAAATGTACAGTGAGTCCACCCCTATTACCCCGCTGGAGCAGCTGAAATCAGACTTACAGTGGAGGAGTCGGCACAGACGCAGAGCATCCACAGCTCTCACAGTTTGCTTCTGTGCAGACTGTGCACTCTGGCAGTGTCTGCTAAAGTCAGGCGCACACCACGGGTGGCAGGGCCAAGCACCTGCACCGCCATCCACTGCCTCCCAGGATGCACTGGCAGGAAGCTGGGTGGGAAGCAGAGCAGCCAGGACTCACTCCGGCACTGGGCTTTATGGCGCCGGCGTCCTGAGCAGGAGCTTAACCTGCGGCGCCAGAAGGCCCAGCCCAGGACGCAGGCAGCTTCCCCGCCAGGCCAAATGCCTGCCTTTCTCACTGGGGGTTTAATTTGCATTTCCCTGGTGATAAGGAGGCCAAGGCCATTTCAAATGGCTTGTTGGTTATCCATTGTGAAAAGTCTGCTCAAAGATTCTGTCATTGTTGATTTGCAGGAGCTCTTTATATGCCCTGGCTACCAGGTATTTGTCAGATGTGTTTAGCAAAACCATGGCCTCATTCTGTGGTGCCCTTTTCATTTTCTTCACAACGCTTCTCAAAGAGAGGTTTACAAGGTTGCTTTTAAAAGTTTGCAGTAAGGAGAATTGCAAGGTAAATTCCTTTTTGTACAAAAGGAGTTGAAACCTCTGCATGGTTTTTTCATAATACACATTTCCATGAACTTTGTGAAGACCCATCCTATGCATGAATTTCATTTTTTGCACCAAAATAAACTTATCTTTTATTTTCCACAAACTTTTTGAAGTACCCTTATATTTAATTTTTGGTGAAGTGCTTTCTTATTAATTTTTCAGGTTTTTTTTTTTTTTTTTTGACAGGCAGAGTGGACAGTGAGAGAGAGAGACAGAGAGAAAGGTCTTCCTTTGCCGTTGGTTCACCCTCCAATGGCCGCCGCGGCCGGCGCACCACGCTGATCCGAAGCCGGGAGCCAGGTGCTTCTCCTGGTCTCCCATGGGGTGCAGGGCCCAAGCACTTGGGCCATCCTCCACTGCCTTCCCAGGCCACAGCAGAGAGCTGGCCTGGAAGAGGGGCAGCCGGGACAGAACCGGCGCCCCGACCGGGACTAGAACCCGGTGTGCCGGCGCTGCAAGGCGGAGGATTAGCCTGTTGAGCCGCGGTGCCGGCTCAGGTGTTCTTTTTTAAAAGATTTAATTGTGTATTTGAAAGCCACAGCTACAGAGAGGAAGGGAGAAAGAGAAGGAGAGAGAGAGAGAGAGAGAGAGATCCTCCATCTGTTGGTTTGCTCCCCAGATGGCCACATGGCCAGGGCTGAGCCAGGCTGAAGCCAGGAGCTTCTCTCTGTTTCTTTCTCTCTCTCTGTCTCTCCCTCTCTGTCTGTTACTTTGCTTGTCAAATAAATAAATAATATTCTTTAAAGGCAGAACTACAGAGAGAGAGAGAGAGAGAGAGAAAGAGATCTTTCATCTACTGGTTCACTCCCAAAATAGCCAAAATGGCCCATACTGGGCCAGGCCAAAGCCAGGAGCCTGGAACTCCATCTGGGTCTCCCACATGGGTGCAGGGGCCCCAGTGTCTGGGTCATCTGCTGCTGCTTTCCTAGGCGCTTTAGCAGGGAGCAGGCAGGACTCAAACCAGCACCCATATGGGATGCCGGCACTGCAGGTGGCAGCTCAACCCATTGCACTATAATAGGTACTTTTTTCAAGAGAGAGAGAGAGAGACCTTTCCATGTACTGCCTGAGGAAATTCTGCCTGTCCTAAGATTAAACACATAGTCTCCATTTTCTTCCAGAAACTCGATGGTGATAGCTTTTCCACCTAGGCCTATGATTCTTCTTGCTCTCCTTGTGTGGAATGAGGTAGGGATTGACGTCCATTTTTTTTTCCCCCATATGGATATAGTTAGTGTCATATAGGAGCAGCCCTCAAATGATGACTGATGGGAACTGGAGGCATAGATGCCCCAGCCCTCCCTCCTCAGGGGCCTAAGTCTGGCCCATGTGAGACAGCCTCTCTCTCCTTAATGATGATTCCTGGTCTCCGTCCCCTACCCGAGTTTCCCGGATTCACCTCTCAAATGAATTCCTCGTGCTCTCATCCTTGTCCCACAGTCCCTGCCCCCACACGTGTGACTTTAATATGATTACCTATGAGCAGTCAGGTGCAACAGGCAGTCAGAGAAGGGGGCGTCACCCTCAGACCCCCAGAACCCTCCATAGCCTTGTCAGCAGCAGCATTGGAACAGCAGTGTTTGTGATCCAAGACAAGGACTGGAAGCTAACGCGCTTCCTTCTTAGGAGATTTTCGGTTATTTTTTTTAAGATTTATTTATTTATTTGAAAGAGTTATAGAGAAGGAGATAACGAGAGAGAGATCTGTGAGAACTCCCATCCACTGGTTCACTCCCCCAAAGGGTCTAGGAGTTTCTTCCGGGTCTCCCACGTGGGTGGCAGGGGCCCAAGCACTTGGGCCACCTTCTGCTGCCTTCCCAGGCATGTTAGCAAGGAGATGAATCAGAAGTGGAGCAGCTGGGACTTGAACCCATGCCCATCTGGGATGCCAGCTGCAGACTTTACCCGCTGTGACAGAACACCAACCCCAGCCTCTGAAGTTTAAAGAAAAAAGCATAAATTTCACAGAGTGCCCTTGTACTGCATGACCCTGTTTTGCTGAGGATATAAAGACATGGAGAGAGAGAGAGAGAGAGAGAGAGAGAGAGAGAGAGAGGCGAGCCCCGCGGGGGGCCAGCACCCTGCAGCAGGCAGGCAGGCAACTTAGCAAGTTTCCACCCTCCAAGGCTCCCTCGGCTATTGCGTCAGCAAAGGCAGTGAGGGCTTCTGTCTCCTGGGGTCCGCTGGATGACACAGCCAGTGCCTCTGCTTTGCCTGTGTGCCCTGAGCATCAGCACAGAGTGCTGGGGACTGCTGCTGGCTGCGGGTCCCAGGAAAGCCCTGCTGGCATCAGCCGAGCCCGAGGAGCTGGTACGATGCACGAAGGAGCTGTTCCCAGACCTTTAGGCTCTCTGCGAGGAGGCTGTGTCCCCCACGCAGACACCACCTGCCCCACGGTAGGTGACGGAAGGGATTCCAATGTGATCAGACACCGACAATCCCAGCGTGGCCACAGGCTGCTGGCCACGGACACAGCATGGAGAGAGATGAATGCTGACTCTGCCCGTTGATTAAAAACCCAGGGAGTAGCAGTAAAGCCAACAAAACGTGTGCCAGCCAAAACGTTTGCAAGCCTGTTTTACAAAACCTTGTAGAGTCAGAAGCCGAAATTAATGCAAATCCTAAACAAAGTCCATGAATTCACACCTCGGAGAGGGGACTGCGTTTTATTTATGTTGGAATTCAGGGTTCCAGAAATGTGTGTCGGTTGTCTCTTTTTTTTTTCTTTTAAGGAAATGACCCCGATTTTTAATATGAGAGAGAGAAAGGGAAGATTCTGAACCACTTTGAGTGTGTTAGAGAGCTAACACGGGGTGCAAATGCTTGGTAACCCTTTCCCAGCCTTATGGGCACACAGCTAGAGCAAGAAGAGTTGTCTTCAGTTATGTCCCAAAGAATTGGAGTTAATGTTAAAGAAGGAATTTTATATCTCAAAATCGTAATCTGATAGTTGGCATAGGTAGGCGGTTCTAGCACCGACATCTCAGGGTTGAATGGTTGAAAGAAGGCGCAAAGATTCCCCGCTGTGCAATCTCGCCTGACCTGGAGCACCCCTGCCCGGCCCTGGGGGAGGCGGGGGAACCCTCCCCGACAGAGTGAGGCTGCAGGAATTCACGCCTCCCAGGACAGACTGCAAACATCGTTAGGAAAATGCTTTGTGCTGGAGGGTGACTCAGCAAAGGCATATTTGGGGCTGTTTTGAATAACTTAGCCTGCAGCCTCCCAAGTTAGGGGAGGGCTGGCTGAGGCTGGGGCTCAAGGTGTTAGGGGTTCCCCCCAGAGGGCAGAGCTCAGCACACACACTCACCAAACTGAAGCCCTCTCTGCAGGGGGCACTCTGAGACCCAAACGAAGAGGGAAGGGGAACAGTGGGGGTTCCTGACCTTGGTCCCCTCCACTGCTCAGCTTTCCTGCACCAGACACTAAGCCAGGGAACAGAGCTGCACCTCTGCTTTTGCACACGTGGTGGGCCTGGCTCTGTGGTGCAGTGGGTTAAGCCTACCGCAGCCCTGGCATCCCATAAGGAGGCCAGGTGGAGTCCCAGCTGCTCCACTTCCCATCCAGCTCCCTGCCAATGCCCCAGGAAAAGCAGTAGAAGATGGCCCAAGTACTTGGGCTCCTGTACCTACGTGGGAGACCTGGAAGAAGCTCCTGGCTTAGTCTGGCCCAGCTCTGGCTGTTGTGGCCATTTGAGGGATGAACCAGCAGATGGAAGATCTCTCTCTCTCTCTCTCTAACTCTGCCTTTCAAATGAATATATAAATCTTTAAAAAAAAAAAAAAGTGTCCAGGCTAGCAGTTAAGATTCTGGTTAAGACTCCTGCCTCCCCACAAGGGAGGACCCAGCTTCAAGTCCTGGCTGTGGCTCCCGATTCCTGCTTCCTGCCAGTGCCAACCCTGGGAGGCAGCAGGTGACGGGTCAAGCCCCTGGGCCCTGCCACGCACGTGGGAGACGGATGGAGCTCCTGTCCTAGCTTGGGCACAGCCTGGCGCAGTGTCTGCTCTGTTCCAAGGGCTATGCTGGGTATTTGGGAGCTTTAGGGATGAATGAGCCCCTCTCCCTGTCTGCAGGGAATTCCCTGGGAAGCAGGATAAAGAGGCAAGGAAATAAATGTTTACTCTTGGTGACAGTGCCTTGTCCAAACTCAACACAGCGCAGAAGGAATGAGGTATGGCGCCGGGGAGGACGTGGTCAGGAGTGTCCCTGGAGGAGCAGGCAGGGGGGCCGCCAGTCTAGCAGGACAGTAGTGACCAAGTGGGCCAGGGGCGTGGGGGCCTTCAGAGGGCGGGGCAGTCAGAGGGAGTGGAGGAGGCAGCCGAGGGGGAGGCAACTGTGCCTCTGGGTGTAGAGAGGTTCTGAGAACATCACGAGGAAAACCGATTTCTCCCAATTTTCCGTTTCTCCTCGTCAAGCTGAACTTGCCCTAAGACAAAACTCCAGCAAAGAGAACCAAGTGAGCTGAAATGCGCCTTCTTTTGCGAATACGCCTCCATTGTTTTATGCATTGAATGAATAATTGCCTCAGTACCTGCTGTGTACCAGCGGCTAGACAGACTCAAAGATCTCTTGTACAAAGACGCAAATACAGCCGCTAGGGGCGGGTGCTGTGGTGAGGCAGGTTACCCTGCCGCCTGGGACTCCTGTACCCCAGAGCTGAGCGGGGTTCAAAGTCCCAGCTACCCTACTTCCAGTCCAGTTATCTGCTAATGCCCACCCTGGGAGGTGGCAGGTGAAGGCTCAAGTGCTATGGACCCTGCCACCTCGTGGGAGACTGTTCCAGGCTCCTGACTTCAGCCTGGCTCTGGCTGTTGAGGACATTTGGGGAGTGAACCAGAGGATGGAAGATTCTCTCTCTCTCACCTTCAAATAGATGGGGAAAAAACATTAGAAAACAGATAACCTTGCTCTGGTCTAAAAAAACAAACCAACCCCACAGACGCTAATCAAACAAGCACTCCAGTGGGGTCATAGCAAGTACCAGAGAGGCAGGAAGAGGCTCCCAGTCCTGGGCTGCAGCTTGATGGAGGAGTCCAAGTCAGCCAGCAGGGGGCGATGCAGAGCGCTCCACGTGGAGGTTCAGGGTGTGAGGCTGTGAGCCGAGCTCCATCCACAGCACCCCTGCTCGGAGAAGCAGTACAGGGGCACCCTGGGAAGCACCAGCTTCTGCCAGTTAGGCTGGGTCCCTCATGAACTCAGAGAACTGGCTTAAGATGCCTCTAGGGACACCCACTTCCCACACTGGAGTATCCGGTTCGAGTCCCGCCTCTGCCCCCCAGCTCCCTGCCAGTGTGCATCCTGGCTCGAGTACTTGGGTCCCTGCCATCCATATGGGATACCTGGATGGAGCTCTTAGCTTCTGGCTCCAGCCTGGCCTCTCTCTCTCCCTTTCAAATAAATTTAAAAATAAAAAGAATTCAGAGAGAAGGGACCCAGTTAGAGGGTCTGTGCCCAGAAACCACTGGATCCTGGAGAGTTTTTGGATGCCACACGTGTCCTTCACTAGGCTCCTTTCCCGCGCAGCCAAGCCTTGCACGCTTGCCCACACACACGTGCAGTGTGCACAGCCATGGAGCCCGGGCAGCCCACACTGCAGGGGATTTGCAGTCGGGTAGAGCAACGTGTGGCGAAGTATAGCAAAGGCAGGCGGGGTAATGCTCGCCGAGGCTTGCTTCATGCCAGGTGCCATGTTAAGCGCGTCACAAATACGAAGGTGAGGCCGGCGCCGCGGCTCACTTGGCTAATCCTCCGCCTGCGGCACCGGCACCCCAGGTTCTAGTTGGGGCGCCGGGTTCTAGTCCTGGTTGCTCCTCTTCCAGTGCAGCTCTCTGCTGTGGCCCAGGGGGGCAGTGGAGGATGGCCCAAGTGCTTGGGCCCTGCACCCGCATGGGAGACCAGGAGAAGCACCTGGCTCCTGGCTTCGGATCGGCACAGCGCTGGCCATGACGGCCATTAGGGGAGTGAACCAACAGAAGGAAGACCTTTCTCTCTGTCTCTCTCTCACTGTCTATAACTCTCTCTCTCTCTCTAACTCTGTCTGGCAAAAAATAAATAATAATTAAAAAAAACAAATTCGAAGAACAGGATTAAAAGACAATTTTAGGGGCCAACACTGTGGCAGAGGGGGTCAAGCTGCTGCCTGCAACACCAGCATTCCATGTGGGCACCGGTTCGATACCTGGCTGCTACACTTCTGATCCAAGGAAAGCAGCAGAAGATGGCCTAAGTGCTTGGGCTCCTGCACCCACATGGGAGACCAGGAAGAAGCTCCTGGCTTCAGCCTGGCTCAGCCCTGGCCATTGCGGCCATTTGGGGAGTGAACCAGTAGATAGAAGACCTCTATCTTTCTGTCTGCCTCTCCCTCTCTCTCTCTGTAACTCTGCCTTTCAAATAAAATAAATAAACCTTTTTAAAGAAGCATTGTATAAATAAATAAACATTTAAGAAAATAAATAAAAGATCATTTTAGGGGCGGGCATTTGGCCACACCGCAGTGCCTGGCTTCAAGTCCAGCTCTGGCTCCTGGCTCCAGCTTCCTGCTAACACAGCCCTAGGAAGCAACTGTGATGGCCCCGTGCCTGAGTCTCTGCCACCCGTGGTGGGGACCTGGATAGAATTCTTGATTTCTGGCTCCAGCACCCAGGCTGTTGCAGGCATTTGGGGGAGTAAACCAGTGCAAGGGAACACTCACTTGCGCTCTCTCTCTCTCTCTCTCTCTCTGAGTTTCTGTGCATCTCTCTCTGCCTCTCAAATAAATAAAAATTAGAAAATTTCTTAGAAGCCTGAGTGCAAAAAAAGAAGTTGAAATCCCTGTAAAAACTGTTTAAAAAGATTTAATTTTTATTTATTTGCAATGCAGAGTGATGGTGAGATAGAAAAAAAAAAAGATCTTCCATCTGCTGGCTCACCCCCTAACTGGCTGCCATGGCCAGGACTGAGCTAGGCCAAAGCCAGGAGCCTGGAACTCCAGCCGTGTCTCCCACTTGGGCCATCTATGCTTTCCCAGGCGCATTAGCGGGAAGCTGGATCAGAAGCAGACATCCAGGTCTCGAAGCAGCCCTTGTATGAGATGCTGGTGTTGCAGGCAGTGGCTTAACCCACTGAGCCACAACACAGACCCCGATGCATAGTTTTTTTGTGATACACATGTTCCATGAACCTTTTGAAGACCCCTCGTATAAACTGATCATCTTCAAAAGAACCTTCAGGAGGTTATAACAATGGGCCCACATTTGCACGGCGAATAAGTGAGAGACAAGGGATCTGAGCGCAGGGGGGGGCCCTCAAACTCAACCAGGAGCTGTGGCGCTTTCTGTAGAGAAAGACGGCATATACCCTGCCAGGGAGTCTGCGAAACTCCAGGAGCAGGTCTGCCTTCACCTGCCGGAGATCATTTAGATTTCATTTAGATAAGGGCTTCGCTGCTCAAACAGCCACAGGCGATGTGATGTGGTGACAGAGGGTTCGGAGCTAGAGGGGGTCTGGTCTGATTTGCCTTCCAGGAGACCACTCCGCTGCAGGGAGCCAGTGAGAGGCGAGGAGCTGCCGGGTGGGGAGGACCGGGTGGGGAGGAGCGGTGCAGTCGTGGGGAGAGCAGAAGTGGGCGTGAGAGGCAACAGAAGCCGGGACTGATGCAGTGTGGGGGAGGGAGGGAAGCAGGGGCTCCAGGGGGCTTGGACCTCCCCCCCCCCCCGCCCCGAGACGTGGGCATGCATCCTGATTCACAGCGTATTTCCACACTAGGGGACGTCACCCGAGGCCACATCTGCAGAGTGGCCCCAACCGCTCTGAGTCCTGTTCTGACATGGGACGTGGCCCAAACCCTCCATGATGACAGGTTTGCTACCCATCTCTCCCAGTGGCTCCCCAGCTTGGAGTCTACCACCCCACCCTTCCACCAGACACGGCTTGAACACACACGGTGGCTGCTACAGGTATTACCACTCCCTGTGCACAGTTAACCTTTAATTAACACTGTGCAATTAAAACCATTCTGCCCAAGGGGCCGGCGCTCTAGGCTCAGCCTCCGCCTGCAGCACCGACATCCCATATGGGCGCCAGCTCCTCTTCAGATCCGGCTCTCTGCTGTGGCCTGGGAAAGCAGTAGAAGATGACCCAAGTGCTTGGGCCCCTGCACCTGCATGGGAGACCTGGAAGAAGCTCCTGGCTCCTGGCTTCAGATCGGCCCAGCTCTGACCCTTGCGGCCATTTGGGGAGTGAACCAGCAGATGGAAGAGCTTTCTCTGTCTCACCCTCTCCCTTTAACTCTACCTCTCAAATAAATAAATAGAAAACCTTTTAAAAAAAGATGTATTGGGGTTCTTGGTAGTTTCCTTTCTCTGTTGAGCCTCATACCCCTCTCTCGGCTTCCTTTTACGGGTCAGAAACTGACGTGTTAATTTTCCAGGAGCAAATGTGGCTCTTGCCCTTCTCTTGGTTCCCTGGGGGCACGACAGGCCTGAGCCGTCCACTCCGGGGCAGAGTGATTGACAGCAAAATGTCCCTTGAAATCATTCTCGAACAGCTTGTGCAAGCTGAGCTGTCAGAAATCCCAGCTCAGACAGGCTGCTCCCAGCACTGGTGGCTGTCAGTCCGGTATTTATAGCAACAGGGGCAGTGTGGATGAATGGATGGTTCACGCCTGCACCCGGAGTGCGATGATGGTGCAGCCCAAACTGCTTCCTTCAGAGGTCAGAGCACCAGCTCCCTGGAGCAGCGTGTGCACAGCGCTGTCAGCCAGGGTTTCTCAGCCGGCCTCGTGAGATGGCAGTGAGGAAGATGGACAGAGAGAGATCTCCCACCCACTGGTTCAGTCCTCCTGATGACTGCAATAGCTGGGGCTGGGCCAGGCTAAAGGCAGGAGCCAGGAGCTCCGTCCTGGTCTCCCCCAGGGGTGGCAGGGACTCCAGCCATCAGCTGCTGTCTCCCAGGGCGTGTATTAGCAGGAAGCTGGAGTCGGGAGTGGAGCCGGGGCTGGAGCCCGGCCACCCTGATAACGGGATGGAAGACCTCTCTCTCTCTGCCTCGCCTTCTCTCTCTGTGTAACTCTTTCAAATAAATAATTTTTTTTTTTGTATTTTTGACAGGCAGAGTGGACAGTGAGAGAGACAGAGAGAAAGGTCTTCCTTTTTGCCGTTGGTTCACCCTCCAATGGCGGCCGCGGTAGGCGCACTGCAGCCGGTGCACCGCGCTGATCCAATGGCAGGAGCCAGGTGCTTCTCCTGGTCTCCCATGGGATGCAGGGCCCAAGCACTTGGGCCATCCTCCACTGCACTCCCTGGCCACAGCAGAGAGCTGGCCTGGAAGAGGGGCAACCGGGACAGGATCGGTGCCCTGACTGGGACTAGAACCCGGTGTGCCGGCGCTGCAAGGCGGAGGATTAGCCTATTGAGCCGCGGCGCCGGCCAAAATAAATATTTTTTAAAAAGAATTTTGAGTGGGGGGGATTCATGTTACACGATGTAAAATTGGCATCCTCACCCCTGCTAAGGGTGAGCTCAGGAGTGTTCAGCATACTCGCTTTGTTTCTCAACAGATCTGCAAACCATCCCATCCTCCAAACTGGGGGCTCAGCACCCCATAAACATGTCCCTCCGGCAGCCCTGGTTCTGAGCATCACCTTAATGGTTGCAATATGCCACGTTGTGGGGCTTTATCAAAAATCCTCCCCTTTTTCTTGGGTATTTTAAGTCACAGGAAGGAATTTAAAAAAAAAAAATGGTTTTAGTTTCCAGCTGTGCTCCCGCATCAGCGACCTGGGACAAAGTTTCTGTTAATTTCCGAGTCTGGGTTTCTGGCCCGTCAAGGCGTGTGAACCCAGACAGCAAGCCCGCATCAGGTACAGATCCATGTGGGGTGGGGGAGTCTTCCTCCAGCCTCCTGTGGTCCCTACACACCCCCATCCCAAGCCACTCATCAGTACCAGGCAGACCAAAGGTCCCCCACAGTGTGCACCTGTGACCCCCCACCTGCAGGGTTCCCCTGGGCGTACGCGGGGAGAGCCGAGGTGCTGGCCCTTGAAGTCCTGTAGGTGGAGCATCCAGCTCGTGCACAGGTGTCCCCTCCTCTTCCCACCAAAAGTACCCGTGCTCACTCACCACAGTCCACCAAGTGCAGAGAAACCAGATCTTTGAAGACCCCTCGAATCGAGGGTCTGACCCGACATCGCTACCACGGGGACCCAAAAATGCCACCGTGGGCCCTGCAGAGGCCAGGTGCTGGGTGGAGTCCTGGCCCCAACCCATTCCCAGCCCCTGACGGCCCCACTGAGGTGGATGTACTTAGTAGCCGACCCGCTGGCTCCTCGGGGAAGAACCACGGAGACACAGAGGCCCCTCAAGCCACCCTCCACCCCGAACCCAGACGGCAAAACTAATATGGCACCCGGCTACGGTTCTTGTAGCAGAAATCAGTAGCACCTACAAGGACCTGGAAGTCAGATGGCTGGAGGCAGACGCTGGCGGCTGCTGCAGATTTAAACACACGGAGCCCCGATCCAAGCTGCTGGGCCAGACGTGGCGTCCACTGAACAGGTCGACACAGCACACCATTCCGCCGACTGGCGCACGTGTAACAGGAGCGTCACAGGCTAATGCCCCCGGGCAGCTCAAAAGTCCTCGCTGGGACTCAATGCTGCTTCTTAGCTTGTCAGTTTTGTTCGGGGAGAGGTGCCTCCTCCAGTCACTCGGACAGTCCAGACCCCTTGGCCAGGGCAGCGCCTGCACCGTGGCTTTGTTTGAGCACTAAGACCTCCTCCCTGGGAGGAGCTTCGGCCTCATCACCGTGACGTACGACATACGTTGGTGTGTGTTTCTGGGTTGCACCTGTATGAGCTTGGGCACACCCCTGCGTGTGATGACAAGAGCTTGCCCTTTCCTCCTAAAATAAAAGGGATCCTTCCCTCTGCCTCGGGGAGCCACTGAATGATTCCCCCTGGTCTCCTCGTTGGCTGCAAGTTAACTACTTCCTGGGCCGGCGCCTTCCGGTGCAGGTGCCGAGTTGCCCTGGCTGAGAAGTGGGCGGCTCTGGTTTCTGGCGACGGCAGTTTGCGTTTCCCCCGGGAAGCAGAGCGAGCCCAAGTCCACCCGTCTTGCCCAGGGTTAGATGAACTCTCCAATTCTCTGTCCCGGTACTGTGCGAAGTCCCATCCATCAGACTTGGAAAGGGTGCCGGGGTGTGCATCCCCAAAGCCCTGGAAGGTGCCTGCCCTCCGGGGGTGGGGGCAGGACCATAGCCCCAGGGAGTCTCCCACACCTGAGGTTTCCAGGTACATAAAGGGGAAGCTGTTGCACCTCCAGCTCCCAGCCCTAAAAGGGGCGAGAGAGAGAATGAATCTTCCATCTGCTGGTTCACTCCCCAAATGGCTGCAACAGCCAGAGCAGGGCCAAGCTGAAGCCAGGAGCCTGGGATTCCAGCCGGGCCTCCCACGGGGAGACAGGGGCCCAAAGACTTGGGCCATCTTCTGCTGTTTTTCCCAGGCATGTTAACAGGGAGCTGGATGGGAAGTGGAGCAGCTGGGACTCCAACTGGTGCCCACATGAGATGCATTGTCCCGGGCGGCAGCTGAGCCGCCCGCTGTGCCACGATGCCAGCTGCTGAGTTGGGCCCCGGCAGTGGTGCGCCCTTCAGCAGGTCCAGGCTGCACAACACACTCCCGCCCCTGGGGTCCTACAATTCAGCAGAGCCAGCGACTTCTGTGGAGGGTGAGGGTGTTGTGTGGAGTTCCGGGGAAGTTCTTTTGGGAGAGCAGTCACTCAAACCCCAAAAGCTCCAGAACAGGCTGAGTGCCCACAGCTGAGAGGGGTGTGGGCACCGGTCACACGCTCGGAGGGGTGGCAGCAATCCATCGGGTGGCGGGACTGGTACTCTCAGAGTTTGGCCCCCATAAAACCAGGGAGCTCAAATGACCGATGCTCTCTGGTGTCCCAGGTCCCAGTGCCACCTCCCTTTGTTGAACTGATACTCTCAGCTCAGACCTAAGGCCTCAAGGGAGGCCTCACTGGGAGCAAACTGGGTCTGCTTCATGAAGGGGAGGTCTTGATTTGTTGCCATGAGCCGGCAATGGCCCTGCTGCCCTGCTGCCGCTCCTCGGGAGGCCGTGGCCAGCACCCCGCTCATGAGCCTCTGGGGCAGGGAGAGGTGGCCTGGACGAGTGCATGGAGACCCCGTCGTGTGGCTGTGCTACCTCACGTCACCACGCACCTGCTGGATAACCGGAGCTGTGCCGAACAGCCTTGTAAAGTTCTTGTCGGGACGCATGCTTGCAGTTCCCATGATAGCCCGGGGTTTAACTTTTTGGGACTCTGTCGATCTTTGCCATAGTGCCGTTTTCCGTTATTTCCACACCCTCTTTCTGTTTATTACTTCACCCATCCTAGGATGGTCAAGGACTCACACTGGGGGCCTCAGGGGGTTAAGACACCGCTTGCAGCGCCGGCCCCCGTCCCAGTCAGAGCTGCGCGGCTCTGCGTCAGATCCAGCTCCCTGCTAATGCACCTGGAAGGCAGTAGATGATGGCCCAAGTGCTTGAATTCCTGCCACCCACATGGGAGACCTGGATGGAGCTCCTGGCTCCTGGCTCTGGCTTAGGCCAGCCCTGGTTATTGTGGTCATTTGATGGGTGAACCATCAACTGTCTCTGTCACTCTTGCCTTTCAAACAATAAATCTTTTTTAAAAAAATAAATATGGTAACAGAACTATACCCAAGTACAGACTCAACTGTCCAGCTGCATAGTTGCTATGGCTCCCCAGCCACAAACCATTCATTCGTGCGTCCCCTCGGTCCAGCAGTGGCTCTGGTGCAGGAACACAGTGGGTGTGGACCACCGTGCCTGGGCCTGGGTGGGCTCGGAGGGGCCTGGGCCTGTTGCTCCCCTTCTTACAGTTTCTACCCTCAGACTAGACCGTGGCTTCTTCAAGGATGCAATTAGAATGAGCCAGAGAGAGACAAGTGTGCACTTTCACAAAGGGACAATCTGGATGCAATTAGAGAGCGAGTTCCATTAACCCATTATTCAATCAGCTGAAAGGCCCTCCAGCCTGAAAATTTGGAAATGCAAATGAAGGCAGACACGGTCGGAGAGATTTTCATATCCGAGTGTCCAGGAGCCGGCGGCCTCGCGCCCGGCGTGCAGACTTATTACTCTCCTAGCCTTTTCCCAGTAATTACTCTAAAAGGCTTTGAGATACCTTGAGTATAATCACAGTTCCAGGAAAACACATTAGACAGTGCATTAATTACATTGGTGGCTGAAAATGTGGGGGGAGCAGGAGGGAAACATACAAGGACTGGGGCTGCGGGACAGCCCAGGGTCGGGGGAGCGGGGAGCAAGGGGCTTCAGTCTGCAAAAATTGCAAAGCAGGACATCTGGTCGCAATGTCACCTGCAGCCCAGGTGGTCAGGAAAGAACACTGCTGTTACTGCTCAGGGGGCATTCGACCAAGGCGCTGAGCTCAGCTCCGGCCACGCTCTGAGGGGAGGGGAGCCGCCTGGAGGGGTCCGGCTGTGCTCAGAGAAGGCTTCCTCGAGTCGCTGGACAGCCACCAGGGTGCATCTCAGGAGGAGCGTGGGACTGACAGGACGAATGCCCCACCCACACAAGGGACTCGCTCAGATCAAACGGACTGCTGGCCCCTCAGCTGGCTTGCAGTCTCCTCTTGGAGTCACCGCTAACACCTAGGTTGGAATGTCCACCGTTCTTGTCCTCACTTATCAAGTCCTGTCTGTCATCCAAGACCCAGGTCAAGGGGCTGGCTTCGTGGTGCAGTGGGTTAAGCCGCCACCTGCGATGCCAGCATCCCATAGCAGAGTCCTGGCTGCTCCACTCCCCATCCAGCTCCCTTCCAATGCACCTGGGAACGCAGTGGAAGGGACTTAAGTACTTGGGCCCTGCCATTCGGGAGAGCCGGATGGAATTCCAGGCTCCTGGCTTTTGCCTGGCTCAGCCTCAGCTGTTACAGCCGTTTGGGGTGTGAACCAGCAGATGGGGGATCTCTCTGTCTCTTCCTCTCTGTCGCTCTGCCCTTCTAGAAAACAACTCTGTAATAATAATGAAACAAACACTGTTTTTAATGAATGTAGAGTTCGATCATTCTCACCCACTGACCCCCCAGCAATTGGCGCGGTGTGGGGAGCACCATGGTACGCCCACAGAGACAGCTGGACCCCAGAGACAGCTCCGTCCCAATGGTTACCATAGCCCCGTTCTCCCTGAGGATGCAAGAACTAGACAAGGCTGCCTGGTCCGTGTGCACAGGGCACACACCTGTTCCGCGGCCGATGCACGTGGGGGCTGTGTCTGGTCCAAGACTAGCACAGGCCACGGTGCTGTGGGCATCCTTGCTAAAGTGGACACTGGTACAGGGATTTCTGCTGGCTGTCTAAACATTTCACCCATCTAGTGGGGGTGTGCGGGAATCTCACGGTGGCTTTTCCTTCACTGAAAATAAACAGAACCCCTTTCCTTAAACGTGGTCACCACTTCGACTTCCTACCTGCGATGTGTCTCTTAGAGAACTTCGCCAGTGTCTGATCCCCAGCTCCGGCTCCTGGCTCCAGCTTCCCGCCAATGCAGACCCTGGGAGGCGGCAGCAATGGCTCAAGGCGTCGGATCCTTGCCTCCCTCATGGGAGACCTGGATTGAGTTCCTAGCTCCTGGCCTCGGACCACAAGCACTGCAGACATTTGAGGAGGAAACCAGCCAGTGGATTGGTGTGTGTGTGTCTCTCACTCTCCCTCTGCCTCTCAAAGAAATAATTATGCTTATTTTTAATTGATATGCTATTTTTATTATGCTATTTTTAATTGATTTCTCTGCACTCTTTTCTTGTCGGTGACTTGTGTGGAAAATCTCTCTCCTCGTTCCAGGCTTAACTTTTCACTCCCTTACCAATGTCTTCTTCTTTTTTAAGATTTAATTTTTTTATTTGAAACACACACACACACACACACACACACAGGGAGAGGGAGAGGGAGAGAGAGAGAGAAGTCTTCCATCTGCTCTTTCACTCCCCAAATGGCTGCAACAACCAGAGCTGAGCTGATCTGAAGCCAGGAGCCAGGAGCTTCTTCTGTGTCTCCCACATGGTTGCAGGGGCCCAAGGACTTGGGCCGTCCTCCGCTGCCTTCCCAGGTGCATTAGCAGGGAGCTGGTTTGGAAGTGGAGCAGCTGTGACTTAAACCAGCACCCATTTGGTGAGCTGAAGGCCAGGGCTTTAACCTGCTGCACCACAGCCCCAGCCCCAGCAGTGTCTTTTGATAAACAAAGGCCTCACAGCATAAAGAGCCTCCCCCCTTTCACAGTAGGAGAAATCCTTCCTGACCTTGAGTGCTCAAAGCCTTTCTTTGCCTTCCAATCCCTCTGAAATTCATCTCTCTGGGGGGAGATAAGGGTCAGTTTTCTCTTTTCTCACACATGGACACCTTCCTAGTAGAAAGGCAATATTTTCCCCAAGCACTCTGTTCTGCTATCTTCATCACATTGCCGGTGTCTGTCTATAACACACTATGTCAAGGTTCTCTATTCTACCCCTGTGGTTCTATTTTCTATCTTTGCACTAATGCCATCCTTGTTATTTATTTATTTGAGAGGCAGAGTTTTAGAGACAGACACACATACACAAACACAAACACACACACACACACACACACCTTCCATCCTCTGGTTCACTTCCCAAATGACCTCAACAACTTGGGCTGGGCCAGGCTGCAACCAGGTGCCTGGAGGTCCATCCAGCTCTCCCACGTGGGTGGCAGGGACCCAAGTACCCAAGCCATCTTTTTTTTTTTTTTTTTTAATTTTTGACAGGCAGAGTGGACAGAGAGAGAGAGACAGAGAGAAAGGTCTTCCTTTTGCCGTTGGTTCACCCTCCAATGGCCGCCGCAGTTGGTGCGCTGTGGCTAGCACACCGCGCTGATCCGAAGCCAGGAGCCAGGTGCTTCTCCTGCTCTCCCATGGGGTGCAGAGCCCAAGCACTTGGGCCATCCTCCACTGCACTCCCTGGCCACAGCAGAGAGCTGGCCTGCAAGAGGGGCAACCGGGACAGAATCTGGTGCCCTGACTGGGACTAGAACATGGTGTGCTGGCACCACAAGGCGGAGGATTAGCCTAGTGAGCCGCGGTGCCGGCTTCCAAGCCATCTTTTGATGTCTCCCAGGTGCATGAGCAGGGAGCTGGATCAGAATGGGGCCACCAGGGCTTGGATAAGCGCTGTGACAAGGGACGCTGCTGTTGCAGCGAGATGGATCACGGTCCATCTCGATGTCTGCTGGAACAAGTCCTCTCACCTCGTTGTTTTAATATCTTGGCTAAGCTTTACCTCTTATACCTCTGTACAAATTCAAGCTCATCATGTTTCATAAAAGAATCTGGTGGATTTTACTTGTACTGAGCGTATTTATTGATCAAGTCAGAGAAATTGTACATATTTATAATTTTGGCTCCCAATCCATGAACATGGTATGCATTCCACTTATTTGAATTTGAATTGCCTCGATGCTTTGTCCTCTTCACTGAGGTGTCGTCATTAGACCACCCACAGCAGCCGCCATCCTTGGGGCCACCACAGTGCTCCTCTCTGGCACCTCTTGCTCCCCCCTGTGCACAGCACCTCTCTCCGCTCCAACCTAAGCCAATCCAGTGGGGACAATGACTCCTCAGCCACCTGTACCTTCCCAAGCCACTCACCTGTTCACTGTTTCTTGCCGAAGTGCCCTCAGATGCTGAAAGACCAGGCCCCCTACCTGCCTTCCCACTGACAGTGTGGGGCTTGCCACCTTACCCAGAGTGGCTGCTGTACCTCCAGATATCCCATCTGCATCCTAGGAAGAAGAAGGGATTTTGAAAGAGAGCAAAAGCAAGTGGCGACAAGCAGGATCCTCTTCCTGTCAGGCACTGCCTTTTTATTCTGCAAGGGGAAGGCTTCCCCGGCTCTTCCTCTCTGTGGCCCCTTAGCTAGAGCTGCGTCATAGCACAGCCCTGTCTGCCTTCCCGTTTCATTTGCCAGTCTCTGTGGTACAGCAAGGCAGGGGACCACGTGGTTCTCTGCATTGGCTGATCCAAACAGTGGCCAGGGGGTGGGCGTGTGGCACGGCAGTTAGGACTCCACTGAGGACTCCCACGTCTCGTATCAGAGTGCCTGGGTGCAAGTCCCAGCTCTGCTTCCAATTCAGCTTCCTGCCATAGTGCACCACAGGAGGCAACAGTGATGGCTCAAAAACTTGGGTCCCTGCCCCAACATATGGGAGACCTGACTGTGTTTCTGACTCCTGGCTTCAGCCTGACCCAGCTGCTCCACACCCCACGGACTGGGCGTTGGATGTCAGAGCTCTGAGGCCAGCTGCCACCACAGTCGCACAGCCGTGCTCCTCGGTGGCGGCAGGAAGACAGCCCCTCACTCACGTCTCACTTCCAGTGTCTGAGGGCGCTGACTGGGTCAGAGCTACTATGAGTCCGGGAGTCTGCCTGAAAAGGCACGTGAGAAGAATAGTGTCCAGCTTTGTGACCTGTCCAACCAGAAGAAGGTTGAATGGACGCTCAGAGGTTGACCTTTGCAACAGGGAGCTGGAGAGGCAGAAGGAGGGAACAGACGTGCAGGGCGGGGAAAGTGGCTGAGCAGGTCTGTGGGATCTGCCCCATGCTCCGGCATCTCTGTCTGAAGTCTCCTCTTGCTGTGTGCCAGGCCCTGTGGCTCCCATTCACAAGTGAAGGAGCTCTCACTGACCAAATTGTGCACAAGGCCGTGGTCGAGGGGATCTGCCCGGATACCGATGTGGGTGGGAGTCACGTTCATGGGAGTGTTTCTAAATTTTTACGCATTATTCAAGGGGCCGAGAGAGAGAGAGAGAGAGAATGGGTTCCCTTTGAGGTTCACTCCTCAAACACCCCTAATGCCTAGGTTGGGAGCTAGGGACTGAATCCAGGTCTCCCCTGTGAGTGACAAGGACTCAACCACGCGAGCCACTGCCTGCTGCTACCCAGGGATCACATTCAGGAAGCTGGAGTTAGGAGCTGGAGCTGGGGATGGAAGCCAGGTACTGGCATACGGGGTGTGGGTGTCTTCAGTCTCAGGCTCTCATATTATTTTCGTAGGCTGGAGAAGATCAGCTCTGAGCACCACAACCCTTTAAGTGCTAAGAAAGCCCTGACCATCCCAGGCCACACCAGGGACCTGGGGTCACCCAGGGCCTGGGCCTCAGCCCTCTGTGGTTAGCATGGGCCTTCTTGCATCTTCTGCTGCCCACCGTCAGCCTCCCTGCCCATTCCCGAGCTGCCGTACAAGGTGGGCTTCTGACCCCCCACTGCAGTGGTCCTGTCTACCAACCACCATTCTCATGCCAGGCTAACCTTCTGCGAATCCACTCCCCCTAATGTCTCAGACACGGGTGCTCCCAGGGCAGGGCAGGGCAGGGCACTCCACGTGCTGGAAGACTTCCAGACGAGTGCCCTTCCTCTGAGAGCCTGGTATCCCGGCCTCCAGCACCAGGAGCTGGGAGTAGGGCCACACAGCAGGAAACGCGCCCTGGTCCATGGTGCTGGCTCCACTGCCATCGCCCCCTGGGTAGGTCCCGCCGGCAAGGCAAGCCTCTGCAGACCCTCTGTGAAGCAGAACACGTAGCTGGTTGAGCACCCGTTCATGGCAAAAAGAAATGAGGACCAAAACAAACTGTTCGCCCCATAAGAGAAGAAGGGCCCAGCCAACCTCCTCCTGGCCCCTGGAGAAGAAGACAGGGCTGCCCGGAAGCGCCACTCCTCACGAAGCCCTAAGAGCCCAGCTAGGATGGGCACTGGGATGTAATGGGCAAAGTCTCCGCCTGCGGCACTGGCATCCCTTATGGGTGCTGGTTCGTGTCCCGGCTGCTCCACTTCCAATCCAGCCCCCTGCTAAGGCACCTGGGAAGGCAGCAGAAGACAACCTAAGTGCTTAGGCCCCTGCACCCATGAGGGAAACTCAGAAGAAGCTCCTGGCTTTAGCCTGGCTCAGCTCTGGCTGTTGTAGTCATTTGGGGAGTGAACCAGCAGATGGAAGACTTCTCTCTCTGTCACTCTGCCTTTCAGATAAATGAATCTAGAAAGAAGAGAAAAGAAAGGAGAGGAAGGGAGGGAGGGAGGGAAGGGAATTGTCACTAAATAGGTCGGAAGGGGGCAAGTGTTTGGCACAGTGGATTATATCCACATCCCATATTCGGCTGCCTGGTTCGAGTCCCAGCTCCTCTGCTTCTTACCCAGCCTCCTGCCAATGTGGCCTGGGAGGCAGCAGTGGTGCGTCGTCAAGTAGCTAAGCCCCTGCCACCCACACGGGAGACCCCGATGGAGTTCCAGGCGCCTGGCTCCAGCCTGGCCCACCTGGCTGTTGTGGGCACTGGCACAGGGAACCTGAAGATGGAAGATCTCTGTCTCTGTGTCTCTGCCTCTCAAATAATTTTTTAAACAGCACTGGAATAAAAATAAGTGACCTTTGTGGTAATACGAGGATACTTCAAAGAAAATATGTGTTTGGAAATAAAACCTTTGTTATTTATGGAATATTATTTGCATAGAAAAATTCAAGATAATCAACACTAGGGGAAGTGAAAATATCGATTGCAGCATACACAGCAGCAAAACTACTTACCACTGTCGTTTTAAATACCGTCAGAAACAACACTACTTACCACTGTCGTTTTAAATACCGTCAGAAACAAAACTAGATGTTAACTGAGGACAGATCTAGGGGCCGGCGCTGTGGCGTAGCGGGTTAACGCCCTGGCCTGAAGTGCCAGCATCCCATATGGGCGCCAGTTCCAGACCCAGCAGCTCCACTTCTGATCCAGCTCTCTACTGTGGCCTGGGAAAGCAGTGCAAGATGGTCCAAGTGCTTGGGCCCCTGCACCCGCGTGGGACACCCGGAAGAAGCTCCTGGCACCTGGCTTCAGATCGACACAGCTCCAACTGTTGCGGCCATCTGGGGAGTGAACCATCGGATGGAAGACCTCTCTCTCTCTCTCTCTCTCTCTCTCTCTCTCTGCCTCTCCTCTCTCTGTGTAACTCTGACTTTCAAAGAAATAAATAAATCTTAAAAAAAAATAAAAGAACAGATCTAACCTAAACATTCAAGGACAATTTTTCTTTTAAGATTTTTATTTATTGGAGAGGCAGAGTTACAGAGAGGGAGAGACAAAGAGAGAGACAGAAAGAGAGATCTCCTGGTCACTCCCCAGTTGGCTGCAACAGCCAGAGCTGGGCTGATCTGAAGCCAGGAGCTAGGAGCTTCTTCCAGGTCTCCCACGTGGGTGCAGGAGCCCAGGGACTTGGGCCATCTTCTACTGCTTCCCTAAGCTCATTAGCAGGAAGCTGAATCAGAAGTGGAGCGGCCAGGACTCGAACCAGCACCAATACGGGATGCTGGCATCACAGGTGGCAGCTTAACCCACTATGCCACAGCGCCAGCTCCAACAGAGATAAATCTTAAAATACATAAGTGAAACAGGCAAACTGCAGAAGATACTTAAGTATGACACAATATAAGGCAAGTGCTGTGGCATAGCGGGTGGGGCTGCTGCCTGCAGTGCCGGCATCCCACATGGATGGTTGTTCAAGTTCCCGCTGCTCACTTCCGATCTAGCTCTCTGTTGTGGCCTAGGAAAGCAGTGGAGGATTGCTCAAGTCTTTGGGTGCAGTCTTAGGCCCCTGCACCCATGAGGGAGACCTGGAAGAAGCTCCTGGCTCCTGGCTTCGGATCAGCACAGCTCAGGCCATTGCAGCCATCTGGGGAGTGAACCAGCGGATGGAGGACCTCTCCCTCTCTCTCTCTCTCTTTCTCTCTCTACCTCTCCTTCTATCTCTGTGTAACTCTTTCAAGTAAATAAATAAATCTTTAAAAAAAAAAAAAAAGTTTATGGCCGGCGCCGTGGCTTAACAGGCTAATCCTCCGCCTTGCGGCGCTGGCACACCGGGTTCTAGTCCCGGTTGGGGCGCCGGATTCTATCCTGGTTGCCCCTCTTCCAGGCCAGCTCTCTGCTATGGCCCAGGAAGGCAGTGGAGGATGGCCCAAGTGCTTGGGCCCTGCACCCCATGGGAGACCAGGAGAAGCACCTGGCTCCTGGCTTCGGATCAGCACGATGTGCCGGCTGCAGTGGCCATTGGAGGGTGAACCAACGGCAAAAAGGAAGACCTTTCTCTCTGTTTCTCTCTCTCACTATCCACTCTGCCTGTCAAAAAAAAAAAAAAAGTTTAAAAATATGCAGCACAGTGCATTCTGTTTTGTGTTGTGACAGACATAATAGGTAGTTAGGTGGGAATGACGGACGCCCAGCTCCAGGCTCTGGGGAGGAAGCGTAGTGAACTGCAGGCCGGTTCACAGCCCCCACCTGCCTGGAGCAACAATGGCGCGGAGTTCTCAAGATCTGACAGACAAGCTGAGTCGGGCACTGTGTGTCTGCTGCGTTTTGGTGGGGAGGCAGAGAGAGACAGACAGGCAGCGCAAACAGTCCCATCCACTGTTTTACTCCCAAAGGCACGCACGGACTGACGCTGGGCCAGGCTGAAACAGAACTGGAACTCAAGCAGGTCTCCCACGTGGGCGGCAGGGCCCTGACGGCCTGAGCCGTCTGTGTAGGCTGCGCCGGCAGGAGCCGGGGTGGGCATCGAGCCCACACTCGGATGTAGGATGCCAGTGTCTCCGCTGGAGCGCTAAATGCCTAGCCCTGCTAAGCTATGTTAATGTACTATTCTGGGACCTGAACTATCCTTTTTAAGATTTGGTTTTTCATCTAAAAGGCAGAATTACAGGGAGAGAGGGAGAGAGCTTTCATCTGCTGGTTCACTCCTCAAATGGCCCCAACAGCCGGAGCTGGGCCGGTCCAAAGCTAGGAAGCCAGGAGCTTCTTCCGGGTCTCCCATGTGGGTGCAGGGACCCAGGCCCCTGGCCATCCTGCGCTGCCTCCCTAAGAGCTGGACTGGAAGCAGAGGAGCCAGGACTTGAACCGGCGCTCCAATGTGGGTTGCTGGCATTGCAAGCAGTGGCTTAATTCACTGCACCACGACACGGGCCCCAACACTCTAATTCTACAAATGACACGGAGAGGCCAGCCCTGTGGCGTAGCGGGTAAAGCCACCACCTGGGACGTCTGCAGCCTGTGTGGGCGCCGGTTCGAGTCCCGACTGCTCCATTTCTGATCCAGCTCCCTGCTGATGGCCTGGGAAAGCAGCAGAGGACGGCCCGAGTGCTTGGGCTCCTGCACCCACGTGGGAGACCCGGATGGAGCCCCTGGCTTCCGCCTGACCCAGCCCTGACCGTTGTGGCCATCTGGGGAGTGAACCAGCGGATGGACGGCCTCTCTCCCCCTCCCCCTTAGTCTGACACGGGGTCGGCCCTGGCCTCTGCCTCCTCTAAACCAGGGAGCTCCCGGGCAGCCCCGTCCCTAGCCCAGCCGACGGCACGGGGCCCGGAGGAAGGTGCCGCTGGACGCTACCTCGCTCAGTGTCCGAAGGCCACCACCTCCTGCCACCCGCAGACGCAGGACTCTGAAAACGTCCGTCCCGCCGTCCTCACCGCTAGGGACCAGTCACCGGCCGAACCGTTCTGCTCCTAGCTCTGCTCTGGCGAGAGCGAGAGCGAGACCCGGGGTGTGAGAGCCTCACCTGTCCACGCCAAGGACGGATACGGCAGAAGGCGGGACCAGGAGCCGGGTGGGCCAGCACGCCCTGGGCGGGTGCACGGCTATTTATTTCCTAGCAGCATGTCCCGCCCCCTGGTCCTCATTGGCTGAGTCGCTGCACGCACGTCCCACCCCCACTCCTCATTGGTTGAGTCACTGCATGCACGTCCCGCCCCCATTCCTCATTGGCTGAGTCACTGCATGCACGTCCCGCCCCCATTCCTCATTGGCTGAGTCATTGCATGCACACACACACACACACACACAAGCACACGTCCCTCCCCCGCTCCTCATTGGCTGAGTCACTGCACGCACCTATCACCCCCGTTTCTCATTGGCTGAGTCACTGCACGCACGTCCCTCCCCCGCTCCTCATTGGCTGAGTCACTATGCGGTGCAATCTTCCGGGCATTTGCAGCAGCTGTTTTGGCCGCCAAGCCCTGTGTGCCTAGGAGCAGGCGCACGAAGCCAGCTGTGCGGCTGACTTAGTTCTCGGCTCGCCGCCAAGCATCTGACTTTGAAAATGAACCGCATGCAGGCTTCCTACCTGGCTTCTTGTTAGGGCTAATGCCCACACCAAGTAGATTTTAAAAATATAAATGTAAACGTTGGCTTAAATTTCAGCTGAATAATTTGTATTTAAAGATTCGCTGCTCACCTATTGTATTTCGCCTTTTCACAAATTATTTAGACTATTTGTGAACAAGGATTAGCACACTTCGTCCACACAGAGCCACGCAGTATGTGAGGTTTTGCAGCGGTCTCTGCCCCCTGCTTTGCTTCTGCAGTCCTCAGAAAGGTAAATGCCAACCGCAGGGAGACACTGCATCGCCCCTAGGGTGGCTAAAGTGAGGACAGACGACAACAAGAGCTGGCAAGGTGTGGCGAACTGAAAGCATTGCCCACCGCCGGTGGGAGGGAGACGGCACAGCCTCTTTGGCAGACAGTGTAGCAGCTCCTCAAACAGGACGCTCACAACCCAGAAATTCCACCCCAGGTGTACACCACACAGCACTGAAAGCGCACGTCCACACGAGAACTTGTACATCCATAGCGGCGCCACTCAGAACGGGGCTAGCCCCAGTGTCCACCAACCTCATCAACGGGTAGACAAAATGTGGTACGCTGCAGCATAATAAGAAAAATGGGTTTTGTCCTCAGTTCCAGGCACCCAGACCCTAAAACTGGGGACTTCCTGAGTGACAGTGACATGCACAAGTAGGCACCTAGTGAATGAGAAGTTGGGGGCTGCCAGTAGCACCTCACATGTGTGCACCCCAAGCCCCACCCCTTTCCAACATGACTGCAGGCTCAACATACCCACTCTCCTTCACGCACCTGAGCTCCACTTCCCATGATGCACCTGAGCTCCATTTCCCATCATGCACTTGAGCTCCACTTCCCATCATGCACCTGAGCCCCACTTCCCATCATATGCACCTGAGCCCCACTTCCCATCATGCACCTGAGCCTCACTTCCCATCATGCACCTGAGCCTCACTTCCCATCATTCACCTGAGCTCCATTTCCCATCATGCACTTGAGCTCCACCTCCCATCATGCACCTGGGTCCCACTTCCCATCACGCACCTGAGCCTCACTTCCCATCATGTACTAGAGGACATGACACTTCCTAGAGATCATCATGTACGCAGATGCCCTGTCCCAAACCCCGCCCCACTTGAATATTCAATTAGGGCACCATCTCTAGCCTACAAAAGGTGGACCCCAACTTTGGTGGGAGCAGCAGCCCTGCCTTTCTCTGTACTTTCCCTTCCACCTGATCCTGCTTTCCTGTATACCTTCGCGTCTCCTTGAATTCTTTTCTCAGTAGAAACAAGAACTCCCAAGAAGCCCAGCCAGGGTGGGGTTCCCACGGCCGGAGGAGTGTCTTGTGTCATTTAAAGCAAGCCGGTTTGGCCACACTAGAGCTAGTGCTGGCGGTGACTGAGGGTGAGCTGTACCAGCCCCCACTTAGGGCTGCTCTCCTGGAAGAGTGAGCTTGGCACTGGAGGGTGGGAACTTTGAGCTGCCCAGCCCCTCACCCCAGCGACAGGCTGTGTGTGTGAACTCTGGAATGACGAATTCCGATTGCTTCTGGGATGACAAACAGGGAAGAGGCTCCGGGAGGGTGCTGCAGCCATCCCCTCCCTCGCCTCTGCATCTCCTCCACTTGTATCCCTATAATAAGCCAGTCAGCATCACATGAATCATTGCCCTTAGCGCTGAGGGTCATTCTGATGTGCACAAGGAAGCTACTATATATATATTACTCCAGGATCTTGACATGCACAAAGACACATTCCGAGTGCTGACACAAGTAAGATGCACAGTGATAAAGTTTATTTATAAGGTGAGCAGTGGGCTGGTGCTGCGGCTCACTAGGTTAATCCTCTGCCTGCAGTGCCGGCACACCTGGTTCTAGTCCCGGTTGGGGCGCCGGATTCTGTCCCGGTTGCTCCTCTTCCAGTCCAGCTCTCTGCTATGGCCCGGGAAGGCAGTAGAGGATGGCCCAGGTCCTTGGGCCCTGCACCTGCATGGGAGACCAGGAGAAGCACCTGGCTGCTGGCTTCGGATCGGTGCAGCGCCGGCCATGGCAGCCATTTGGGGGGTGAACCAACGGAAGGAAGACCTTTCTGTCTGTCTGTCTCTCTCTCTCTCTCACTAACTCTGCCTGTCAAAAAAAAAAAAAAAAAAAAGGTGAGCAGTGAACACACACACAGGAGCACGGGCTGCCCCACACAGAGCAATACCCCCCAGGAGCGGGCAGTGCACCAGATGATTGCCTGAAAGGAGCCGGGGAGAGCACCCGGCAGCCCCTCCAGCTGTGGTCTGCAGTGGAAGAGAGCGAGCCAGGCAGTAGGCCCCCTCCCAGTGGTTGGTCTCGTCTATGAGGTTGGGGGTAGCTCCTCCAGCGTGAGGCCATCTGGGAATGACACGGCACCTCCACAAGTTTCCGCGTGAGCTCAATAACCACATTTTCACGGCTTCCTCCCCCCAGGTCCCAGAGGAAGCAGATACAGCCCGGAAAAGGGAGCCTTTTCACGGACAAGCAGGAGGGTAGACTTACACCGGGGGGCTTGTGACTTCCGGCTCGGCAGACCTAGCTAGCTGCCTGCCTAGCCATGTTAATTCTCAAAGGCGGAGGGTGGGGTGCATCATGCGAACCCCCAAGTTCATGGTTGGGTGGTCAGAACTTTTGGTAGCCTGGGCACCCCATTTATGGCCTGTGTCTGAAGTTGGGGCTCTTGTGGGACTGAGCCCTTAACCTGTGGGTGCCAACAGTTAAAATGAGGCGAATTCTCTGAGAGGAGTTAGGAGGAGGAGCAGGTCTGCTCAGGACCTTAGCATTCTTGGGGGCAGGCAGACGCGAGCTATGCTCTTCCCCACTTGCAGGAGGATTTTTAGAGGAGAGAAGGGGGGCTGGAGGTGGTTGTCGGGCTTCTAGGGCCAGGGCTGAGGTCACTTAGGTGCCAGGAAACGGCTGTACCTGGTTGACAGCCACGAGTTCCTCCCTCACCTGGGGCTTGCTGTTCCAGCCATCTCCCCACCATCAGCTCCCAGCAGCCTCAGCGGCTGTGGATTAGAATGTGAAAAGGAAAGGAAGATGTCGTGTTGCCTCTGGATGATGTCGGAGTCGACCTGAATCAGGATCCTCGGGGGCTGCTGGTGTGGAAAACCCACACGCGTTTGGTGTCAGAAAACACCCCAACGGACATGCCCACCGTGTGGAACGCCACTTACACATGGCGCACCATGGATAACCCTCGACAGCGCTATGCTAAGTGTAAAGAATTCCAATAAAAGAAGCTACATATGTATTATGGGGTTCTGTTGATATGAAATGTCCAGAAGAGGCGAACTCAGGGAGACCAAGAGTGCATTCATGGGTTCCTGGGACTGGGGGTAGAGAGAGGTGAGGAATGACCTCTGATGGGGAGGGAAAATATTCCGGAGTAGATTGTGGGAACAGTCGCACCACTCTGGGAACATTCTAAATAATAGCAATAAAAAGTTCCACATTATACCCTTTAGTGGATTTTATGGTATGTGAATTACATCTCAATAAAGTTATTTTTAAATGTAAAAATCATTTTCAACTCTCTGACCCCTAGACTGGAGTTTCTCAACTCCTAATGAGGTGACGAGACTGCCTTGGGAAACGTATGGGAACAACTATTTAGATTTCCACTCCATTAATGGAAGGAGTCTCAGCTTGCAGTTTTCTGGATTTTTCTCAAAATATCTCTGAAGACCTCCATTCCCTTCCTCCCCAAGATCTCTCCTAGCTGGGGTGGCTTCGCTCTCAGCGGTTGCAGCTGGTTCCTTGGCCGTAGCGGAGGAGAAGGGGGCAGAGAACTTCATGAAGCCCCCTCAGGTCTGTAAAGCACAGCAGGTCTGTCCTGCCCAGGGGACCCCAGTGCACACCTCCTGCACGTTTTACATAAATGCAATGATGCAGGTGCGGGCGAAACAGCAGGTGGCTGTGGGGTGATGGGAGGGCAGTGGTGCAGGTAACGGGGGTCCCAGTGGATCACACAGCCCAAACGAAGCTGTGTGAGCAAAGCGTCTCCTTCTTCCCGACAATTTTGCTTTTTCTCTCTGTCTTGAGCCAGCCAGGAAAATCTGTCTCTACCAGGGCCCGGGCAGGGAGGAGGCTGCGGTAATATTTAGAGACTCTTTTGTGATTTTATGGAACTGCTCAAAAGGTCAAGAACATTTCTTTAAATGTCAATGGCCCGAGGGTCCAATTACCCAAGGGAGGGCATTCTTGGAAGGGGAGCAGGATGAGGTGGGAGGAGCCCAGGAAGCAGGGAGCCCAGGGGAGAGGGAGAGGGTCCTGGGCAATGCATGTAGGGAGGGTGTGTTTCCATGGAAACCTCTGAAGGGGTCTTGGGCGATGGGGATGTCCTGGGGAGTCACCTCCTCTGAGCCAGGTTCCTGTCTTACCTGTCTCTGCCTGGGAGGCCAAGCCCAGGGGGTCTTCGGAGCCACTGGATGACAGCCATGGGGGTCCAACCCCAGCAGGTGCTTCCAAGCTGCTGCTCAGTCTCCCAGAGAAGCCCAACAAAAAACGCTGCCTCCCGGGCCCCCACAGGCAGCCACTGGGGCTCCTGCAATGAGCAGGGTTGTTCTGTTATGATGGGGGGGGGGCGGTGTGTTACAATGCAGAGTCCTAGACCCCCAGGCCTGCTGAGTCAGTGTGGGGTGCGCGGAAGCGGGATGGGTGAGGGCCGGCTTTGCGTCACTGTGGTGAGTGGCGGGGGAAGCGTTGTCGGCTGCAGGGTTGGGAGGTTCACTGCTGCAGATGGGAGCGGCCCCCGGCACCTGATGGCGGTAGTGGGAGCTGGGAAGCAGAGCCAGAGCAGGGCGCTCCCCCAAAGCCCAGGGACCCCCCACCAGGAGGCCTCCCTCCCAGAGGCCACCCCGGTCAAGCTTCCACTTCCTTAGCACCGTTGACTGCGAGCTGGGGCGGAGACAGCGATGGGCATTGTAGAGCTGAATCCTGCTGCCTGCTCCTCCCTCGTTTTCCCCAGGTCAACCGAGGCGGATTCTCTGCAGGCAGGAAGTCGGCGTGGCGGCCTGGCGGCCTGGGGAAGCTTCTGACCCTGGCGAACCTCTGCTGGCACCTCTGGCTGATGCGGGACCCTGGGGGCAGCTGGGGAACAGACGGGGCATCTCAAACAAGTTCCCAAACTCTCGGAGCGTGCATGGAAGGGGATGCTGACGCCCACTTCTGGGGGCGGGGCACACTGAGGGCGCGAGGAAATAGTAACTCCAAGAGGTCCGTCCAGGGCCAGGCACGTGGTAAGAGCCCACTCAAGGTGGCCGCCCCAGATCCAACTGCTCTGGCTCCTGTTCTGGGCCCCGGGAGCCAGCGTGACCCTGAAGGTTGGCTTCCGCCCAGGGTCTCCTCCACACTTGGCCCTGTCGTCCCCACCAAGGCACCCGGGTCCTTCTGCTTGGATCCTAATGTGTCATCACCAGGTGCCTGAGCTGAGGACACCTCCCTGCAGAGCTCAGGCAAGTGCTAGGAAAATCCAGGGCCTGGTCAGGCCCCTCTGGAGCCCTGGGCCAGCCATGCCAGGGGAGGAGACGGTGGGGACGAACAAGAGGTACCCTGGAAGGCAGAAGAGGAGGAAGACAGTGACAAGGAGCCTGCAGAAGAACCCTCCTTCCCTTTTAAATTGCAGAATTTAGGCTTTTCTAAACATTTCCCCAACTCACTTGAGAGCCGAGAGTGACAGGCAGACCAATAGAGCTCAGATTCATTGGTTCGCTCCCCCAGCCGCCGACAGCCAGCACTGGGCCAGGCTGAAGCCAGAGACAGGAACGTAATCCAGGCATCCCGTGTGAGTGGCGGGGACCCAAGTCAGGGCGCCGTCACCTGCTGCCTTCCTGGGTGCACATTGGCAGGGAGCTGCAGGCAGGGGTGTGGAGGGTCTAGGACGCAAGCCAGGCACTCTGCTATGGGAGGTGGGTTTCCCAAGCCTCCACGTCACCGCTGTGCCAAATGCCAGCCCCGTCCTGACAACCTTTTGTGTTACGTTTCAGCCTGTTTGCCGAGTGAGCTGGCAGAGGTCCACCGCTCTGTGGCTCAGGATCACCTTGTCTCTGGCCACTGTCTGTCTGTCTGTCCCCACAGCCCTAACCCCTTCCCCAGGGCAACACTGGCACTCTGGGACCTTAAGGGCAATGCAGGCAACTGGCAGAGCTTGCTGTGTCCTAGAAAGCTGCCTGGACCCCACTCTAGACCCCTGCCCGCCGACCCGGACACCTGAGGATCCCGCAAGGCAGGCCCAGGCAGAGGCGGGGACGCCGGGAGGGGACGCCGCTCATTCGAACGCTCATCAAGCAAAAGAACTCATCAGAGCCATTTGCTGCTTAATTGGTTTCACACTTCCCAAGGCTGCCTCATTAGCCTAGGGTGACCTCCGTGGAGCAGCCCGATTGGGAAAGCAAAGACAGAAGCCCCTTCCCCTGGCAGCCGGGCAACAACCACTCTTCTCGCAGGGGCTCCTGAGCCCAGCTCTGGCTTTGCCATCTTCTTCTTCCTTCCAGGCCGCCTCCTGCTCCAGGAAGTGGCTGCCATACAGGGCGTCCGGGCCCCCACAGTCATAGGTGGATGGTATTAAGGGGGTGCCTTCCAACAAGGGGGCCATGTGGTACAGCGAGTTAAGGCGGAGCCTGGAACACCCATCAGCCAATACTGGGGTACCCGTCTGAGTCCTGGCTACTCAGCATTTCCCATCCAGCTCCCTGCCAATGTGCCCTAGAATCAGCGGATGATGCGCCAAATACTTGGGTCCCTGCCACCCATGTGGGAGACCCAGGTGGGGTTCCTGGCTCCTGGCTTCGGCCTGGCCCAGCCCTGACTGTTGCAGGCACTTGGGGAGTGAACCAGTGGAGGGGAGAGCTCTCTCTTTCTCGCTCTTGTGGAGGTCACTCAGGGCATCTGGTGGGCGGGAAAACTCCTAGCTAATAGCAATAAGAGCTTGCCAGTCCCACCCAGAAAGGCGAATTCTGTACCTGAGAAAACTCGAGGGGAACAAACTCACCCCCACTGGGAGGAGGCTGCCCTTACAGGTGTAGCTCTGGCCTTACGGTCCCCTGGCTCTGGGTGCAGCTCTGGCGTTACAGTCTGTGTGGCCCCACTCAGCCCCGGGTTCTCCTGCCTGCCCGCTGCCCCCTTGCAGTGTCCAGGAAATCCTGTTCTTTTCTCTCTGACTGCCCTCCTGAACTCTCTCACCGCCCACGATGCCAGCCTCGATGGGCCGCTTTCCCGTGACATCTCTGTCTCTCCCCACCGTTCTGCCCTTCAAATCAATCAATAGAAGGCGGAGCCCTACTGAGAGCACACAGCTGGAAGCCGGCAGAGTTCTGCAAACCAAATGTGGGTGTCTGACCACGGCGGCCCCCTGGTCTCGGAGTGCGGGGCCTCCGGACGGTGAGGAGTAAGTTTATGTTGTTTGCGGGGCACAGCTGTCCTGCCCTGACCACCAGGGCTGGGGGTGGGAGGAAGGGTCACTGGGGGGCCCTCCTCCCCTGTTTTCTTCAGCATGTGGTTGATCATTCTCAAGTCAAGCCCATTGTAGCTTCCAGCCGGAATGCTGCCTCCGCCCAGTGGTGGGGGAGGCGTGGGCTGCATACACACACGGAGGACCGCAAGAACTTGGCTTGGTCACGGTGAAGCCAGTCCCTGAAGGCCAGTGCCTCCGACGCCCCCGTGTCCCTTCCCCCACTCCAGTCCACCTGCTGGGATGCGCTCAGTAAGTGGAGGGAGCAACGCGAGCGTGAGAGACCCAGATGCCCCTGCTCAAACCTCTGTGCGGGACTCTGAGAGCCGGGCACGCAGCCAGTCTGCCCCGGACCAGGCGGACCCCAGCCTGCCTTAGCCTTTCTAAGGGAAACACCAGGCCCCGTCACTGACCAGTCACAAGGAGGCTGCGCACACTATGGGCCCATCAGTCCCAGCTTTGCACTCCCAAGACTCAAGCACCCTGGCTTCCTCCAGGAGCCGGGGAATTGGGCGTGAGCTGCCGGAGTCTGGCCCTGTGCGGCACAGGGAACGCTCGCTTTTTCTCACCCACCCCAACCCGCAGCCCGTGTCAGTGGTCGTCTTGTGGGTGTTGGATAACACAGTGGCTCTACTATTCCTGGGGCCGACCCCGCTGAGCGAGCAGACACAGTCACGACTAGAATCAGGCCTGGGGAGAAGGGTAATGACCCTCTTTTGGTTTTGTTTGCTCAGGCTTCTGGAAACAGCCTTAATCTCTGGAGAATCCACCCGCCCAATCTCCAATATGGCTGCCCCTCACAGTCCTCCGGGGCCTACTCCAGGTCATGTGACAAGATCTGGCCAATCATGACTGCCCTGGTCGTCAGTGATTGGCCCAGGGGCAGTCATGTGACCCAAGCCCAGCCAGTCATGCTCCTTCCCTGGGAGCTTGGGCGTGTGACCCCTGGAAGGACAAAGCCTGTCCCTCTGGGCCCAGTGGGGGTCACTGTCAGCTTGGCCTGGGTCTTGTAGCAGAACAAAGCCATGGCTGCAGGAGGACAGAGGACAGAACTGACTGCACTGTTGGGGTGGCTGGAGCCCTTGCAGTCAGCTCCCCTTCTGCCAGTCCCAATTTCTTGGTCCACATAAATTCCCTTTATTTGGAGAGCCAGTGAATTGGAGTTCTGTCACTTCCACTCAGAGTGTCCCCGAGTGACGACTGACGTCAGGAGTTTCTCACAGTCGGTGCTGTCCGGGTGGGGGCTGGGCTGCCACAGGAGGAGCTAGGCACCTTCTAGCCAGGGACCCTCTGCAGCAGAGTGTGTAGCCCCAGCCAGGCCAGGGGGCAGCTAACATTTCTCAAGTGCCTGACGTGTATAAGCAGCACTTCAGGCAGTCCCCACAACAGTGCTGCAGGGGCGCACTCACGGTTGTATCCCTGCTTTTTAAAAAGATTATTTATTCATTTATTTATTTGAGAGGTAGAGCTACAGAGAGGGAGACAGAGAGAAAGGTCTTCTATCTACAGGTTCATTTCCCAAATGGTTGCAACCGCTAGCACTGGGCCGATCTGAAGCCAGGAGTCAGAAGCTTCTTCCTGGTCTCCCACATGGGTGCAGGAATCCAAGCACTTGGGCCATCTTCTGCTGCTTTTCCAGGTCATAGCAGAGAGCTGGATTGAAGAGGAGCAGCCAGGACACACACCGGTGCCCATACGGGATGCCAGGGCCGCAGATGGAGGCTTAGCCCACTACGCCACAGCACTGGCCCTGCCCCCCACTTTACGAACGAGAAAAGCCTCCTCAGGGGCTCATGAGCAGGAAGACCCCAGGAGGAAGGGCAGCTTGCCCTGACTCCAAGACCCGCCCTGCTGGAGCCCAGGCCCTCGGAGGCCCTTTGCCCACCCCTCCCTCGATGCCTGGAAGCCTCTAGAAGGGAAGCCAAGACAAACCCCGCTTCTGCAGCCAGCTCGCCTGCTCCTAAATAGGGCAGTCGATGGAGGCACCGCTGTGTCCAGGTGAGTGGAGAGGCGCACGGCTCCTGCCGGCTCTGGGGACAGGCTGCCTGCAGAGTGGAAGGAACCCAGAGGAGCGGAGCAGGTGCCCGGGTGGTGCTCCGCCTCGGAAGACCTGGCTGCACCTAGGAAGGTCTGCACCTTCCTAGCCTGTGTGCCATATGCCTTGGGGTGGGGGGTCTTGTGGAAGCACCCAAGGGGCTGCCCAAGGCGAGAAGGCCCGGCTGTCTGACCAGAAAGTCCAGCGGGCAAGAGGACGAAGCATCTAGGGCCCCTGCCCCTGCTGATCTCATCCCGGCGTGGTGCTGCCCCCATGATCTCACACCTCCCCCCTGCAGAGCCCCTGCTGGCACCGGGGTGAGGAAGAGGAGCAGGACAGGACCACGGCCGTCCAGTCTCCATCTCTGTCTCTGCCTGAGTGTGGGCAGCTGCCCGGCGAAGATGGGTGGAGAAATGAGTGAGGGGCCTGGGGAGGCAGGGGGGCTGAGTCAGCAGAGGGGAGAAGGCAGGTGGGAGGTGGGGAGGGGGCCCGGAGCGCGGGAGCTGTCTCCCATGAAGCTTCAGCCTCCAAACGAGACCGAGGTTCGAGGTGGAAGAGAACCCAGATGGCTGCTCAGGGGAGAGGGGGAGGCCTTGGGGTTCAGGCCCCTGCTGTGGGGCCACCCCACCCCCCGTGCTGCCTCAACAGTGGCTTCCCAGGGCCTCCCTCTGGAGCCTGACCCCCTCTATCTGAGTATGAGTATCCTGTGCTGTGAGTCTGGCCCTTTGGCCTCCAACTGTGACTCTTATCTGGAGTGCTGGGGCCCTGGAGCCAGGCACGCAGAGGCAAGTAGGAGATGTGTGGGCCTGGAATGCTAGGAGGTGACCTGGGGCCGTCCCTGGAATGGTACTGGGGGGGGTGTCAGCCCCCACCTGCCCCTGCACCCGAGTCTGGGCTGGGCATCCCTTCTCCCGGCTCCTGAGACGGGGACACTTTCCTTACTGGACGTGTTTGGTTAATTGCCATCCCCTGTCCTGTTGGTCAGCATGGGACATGCCGTGATGTTCCAGTGCCTAGCAACTGGCTTGTGTGTCGTGGGCACGCCACCTCTAGTCGGTGCCCAGCTTCCACGCACTCAGAAGGGAGACTGATCCCGCTGGCCCCCCACCAAGGACAGATTCCATAGGTACCCCAATTCATTTGAGGGGACTTCAGAAAGTGTGTGGTGGGGTGGGGTGGGTATTGTGGTGCAGCAAGTTAAGCTACTGATTTGGACGCCTGCATCCCATAGTCAAGTGCCCAGGCTGGACTCCTGCCCCTGCTTCTCATCCAGCTTCCTGCCAGTGTGCATCCTGGGAGGCAGCAGAGGATGGGCCCATGTGGGAGGCCCAGACGGAGTTCCCGGCTCCTGGCTACTGCAGGCAATTGGGGAGTAAACCAACAGATGCAAGCTCTCTATTTCTCTTTCTCTTACTCTGCTTTTCAAATAAATCAAAATAAACTTTTTAAAAGTTCCTGGAAAATGGATTTAAAAGACAAATTATTTTGGCACAAAAAAGGTTGAAATCTGTTCATACATGGAAAGTCTTCAAAAAAGTCAGTAAATGTTGGAGCTGGTGTTGTGGCACAGCAGATAAAGTTGCCATCTGTGGTGTCAGCAGCCCATATGGGTACCAGTTCAAATCCCGGCTGCTCCACTCCCGATCCAGCTCCCTGCTAATGCACCTGGGAAAGCAGTGGAAGATGGCCCAAGTCCTTGGCCCCCTGCACCAGCATGGGAGACCCAGGAAGAAGCTCCTGGCTTCGGATCTGTCCAGCTCTAGCTGTTGCAGCCATCTGGGGAGTGAACCAGCAGATGGAAGACCTCTCCATCTCTTCCTCTCTCTGTCTATAACTCTACCTCTCAAATAAACAAATAAATAATGGATTTCAACAGTTCTGGAGTCACTATATACTCATCTTTTAATTCCATTTTCCCACAAATCATGTGTGGCCCTCTCATGCACAAAACTTCCCTGCCTTCCTTTTCCACTCCTGGCTGGGCACATGGGTATTTTACCTACAGACACATGGTCTGCACAGACTCCATCTCCCCACCGGCCGTGGAAGGCGTCTGCGTTCACAGACCTAGTGAATCACTTAATTCAGTCACTCGTTTGTTCACCCCGCAAATATGCATGGAACGCCTGCCATGATTCAGAGACAAATCACCCTTCCAGAATTCCAGGTCTTTGCAGGAAGCTCAGAGAGAGGGAGAGAGGGAGCCGGGAGCTACCAGGGATGGCCTGGAATCTCTACCCGGCGTGGGGTGGCTCTGAGGAGACCCCTCCCTCCACACCTGCTCCGCCTCAGCCCTCCTGCTGTTCATCAAAGCTCCACTCCTGGGAGACAGATGGCCCCGCTGAGCCAGGCAGAGGTCTGGCTGGCTCCCGGCTCCCAGGGGACAGCTGATGACACGTGATTCAAACATCAAACCCAGGGATATGGAAGGAGCAGAGGATGGGGCGGCCCCGGATCCGCCCACATGGCCCCATGCAGACCCACTCACTTCCCCAACCCCCACCAACACACGGGCCAGAGGTGGGAAGCCTGCTGGCTCCTCTCCCAGGGGTCTGGCCTGAAGCAAGGCTCTGAGCCCAGCAGGTGTTTCTCCCCCGCCATGCCCAGGGCTTTGCTGGGTCAGCCTTGCTGACCACCAGCAAGGGCGGGACAGAGCGTGCTGGCCACCCAGCCCGAGGCTGGCCGCAGCCCAGGAGCAGACAAGACTCTGGCTGGGATCCTGGCCACGTGCCCTTTCCCCAGCCTCTCTGACTCTGGCTGTGTGCTCCCCCCTCTTCCCCCAGGGCTGCGGTGCAGCCGCAGCTCTGTGCCCTGGAGCAGAGACAAAGTCTCCCACAGCAGCCACTGCAGCCAGCCTACAGCCCCCGGGCTACTCTCAGCCTCCTGGAGCTCCTCCTGTCTCCCGTGTGGTCCTGGGTGCAGGCGGGCACAGCACAGCGGCACTCGGAGTCCAGAGAAGGGGAAAGTCTCACCCGTGTCCCCCTGGACTGGAGACAGCCCCAGATGGGGAAAGTGGGGCAGCTCCCCGTGGCCGTGTCCCATGGGCGACCACTGCGCCACGCTGGACTGGGTGCATTGCTAAATTTGGTCAGGTTGCCCCCCCTTTGGTCTACACAGCCGGGAGCTGTACCTGCTCAGTGCAGTGGAGAGACTTCACCCAACTCCCGTGTGCGTTTCGCTGCAGAACCTTCCTCCGGGCTCAGCTGGGGTCCCGTGACGGCTCGGCAATCCTTTCAAAAAATAACTTTGTTTGTTAACTGGCTAAAAAAGCATCACAAGTACCATGCAGGAAATTCAGAAACTAAAAGCAAGTGAAAAGAGAGAAACTGCCTAGAATGCTACCACCCAGAAACCTCCATTGGCACAGATGCCAAGAGTGTCACGTCTGTCCACATGAGTGAGTGCACGTATTCTTTACAAAAATCAGATTATTGAGTTCATATTCATTTTAAGCTAATGTCCTAAATTTTTGTTCATGTCATCAACTAACATTTTTTCCATGGTTTAGAATGACTGTATACCATTCCTTTGCAGGGATCTGCTTTGAGTTGCGAAGTAGATTAATACTTCAAAAATAGCCATCTCGGGGCTGGTGCTGTGGTACAGTGGGTCAAGCCACTGCCTGCAGCCCTAGCAACCCATATGGACACTGGTTCAAGTCCTGGCTGCTCCACTTGTGATTCAGCTCCCTGCTGATGCTCCGGGGAAAGCAGCAGAAGCTGGCCCAGGTGTTTGGGCTCCACCACACATGTGGGAGACCAGGATGAAGCTCCTGGCTCCAGCCAGGCCCAGCCCTGGCCATTGCAGCCATGTGGGGAGTGAACCAGCAGATGGAAGACCTCTATCTATCTATCTATCTCCCTCCCTTTCTGTAACTCTTTCAAATAAATAAATCTTTAAAAAAAAAAAAAAGTAGTGATGGCGGCCTCTCCACCTGTCCAGGTAACAAACAACCCAGTGTTTCCCTCTTGGCATCTTCCTCCACCCCAAATTGTCCAAAGACACCAAGGTCCTTCCCTGGGCCAGGTGGCGGGAGCACTGGCACTCTGGTTGGCTGTGGCTTCTGAAGCCACACCAAGATGTCACTGGCCTCCTGGTGCTGCTCTGAGCCTCGTGCCCCACTGCCGCGGCTTCCTCACTGCCTAGATCTGCAGCAGCAAGTGGTCGCTTTCAACGGAGGAAGACACCCTCCGTGCCCAGGTGCCCAGGATGGGAGAGGCGTCCAGTGCCACAGCGCCCAGCCAGCACCTGCCACGGGGCTCCCGCAGCGCTGGCTGGTGTCTTGCCACCCCCGGCAGATCCCGCTCAGAGCCATCTCAATCCGCCAGCCAGGGTCTAACCATGGTGTTCCCAAGAATGGGGGCCAAGGGTTTCCATTGCCCATTACAGTTTGCCGCCTCCTTGGCCACAGTGGTTCTTGGGAAAGTGACAGCTTCTTCATGTTTCCTTCTCTGCAGAGTGAAAGAGAGAAGGAGAGAGAGACAGAAAGAGAGCGAGCGCTGAGCTAGGTGGGAGCCAGGGGTCCCCCGGGGGTGGCAGGGGCCCAAGCACTTGGGCCATCTTCTGCTGCTTTCCTAGGAGCGTCAGCAGGGAGGTGGATCGGAAGAGGAGCAGCCAGGACTGGAATCAGCACTGTGCCATGGGACGCTGGCGTCACAAGCTTGGCCTAACTGGCTGTGCCACACCGCCCAGCTGCACCACCACGCCAGTCCCAGGCCCTCCTTCCTGGGCCTCCCCCACCAGGACCTGTTCCTCCCGGCTCCCAGGCTGGCCCCATCTCCTCCGGAATCTCTTCTGTATTGATTACCTCTGCTAAGTCTGATCTCCCATGTCTCCCTCTGTCCTAAGCACTTTCCCTCCCCAGAGACAAAGATCTGCAGCCCAGAGAACAGACAGGGAAATGCACCCCCACCCCCCGCCCCCGCGACCACCCCCTCACCTTACCCTCTGGATCTCAACCCACACACCCGGGCACCTCGGCCACCTCGGCCGCCCTCCACTGCAGTCACACGGGCAGCTCGCCAGCGTCCTGCTTGCCAGGATCAACCCTGCTCTACCCCTGCCCAGTCCTCTCCAGCTGACCCAGGGAGCACATCACCCATCCCGAACCAGCCCCAGCCACGGGCCCTGGCTCCAGCACAGTCCTCGTACGGCGGGCACTGCCTGCTCCGCCCCTGCCCGCTCTGCCCCCGCCCGCTCTGCCCCAAACCCACTCTGCCCCTGCCCGCTCTGCCCCCCCACTCTACCCCCTGCCCACTCTGCCCCCCTGCCTGCTCTGCCCCCCTGCCCACTCTGCCCCCCGCCCGCTCTGCAGCTCTCTTCCCCCGGCTTTGCTGACCCCCACCCACTGGCTCACCTCTCCCTTCTGCTCGCTTCTTGTTCTCCCCTTAGCATCTACTCGCCTTCTGGACTTCACCCCCACCCGCAGTCTCAACTCATCCTCCCGCCTTCTCCCTCAGTTCAGAGCGCATCTAGAGACTTCCGGGAATGCTGGTGGCTTAAATGCAGGCTTACAAAACTCCCCTGCCCAAACTTGACAGCAAAGAACAAAAAGAAACAAAGACGCAGGGAGCAGGCTGCACCGAGGCTAAGCCAGGGCGTGACTGCCCCAGACACTGGGGAAGGCTCAGCAGACAGAGCCCCCCCCCCCCCCCCTGGGGCAACGCAGAGGATCCGTTTCCCTGAAGGATTTGCAAATTCAGTGCAGTCCCAGCCAAACAACCAAACAAAACACACGGATCTGAACATGATCAGAGAGAATCTTCCATCCACTGGTTCACTCCCCAAATGCTTGTTTTAGTGGGTGCTTGACCCAAGCTAAAGCCAGGAGCCTGAAACCTCAGTCTCCCCACGGGTGGCAGAGCCCCGGGGGACCTGAGCCGTCACCTGCTGCCTCCCAGGATGCATCAGCTGGAAGCTGGGTCAGAAGCGGCGTAACCAGGTCTCCGACCGGAAGTCCACTATGGAATACAGGTGTCCCCAGCTGTGGCTTAGCCCACTGTGCCACAGTGCCTGCCCCTCAGCCCAGTGTAATCATAGTCCATCCAGTAGGGAATCTAGGAAATGAGTAGCACCGGAAACCCTTCTTAGCTTTTTTTTTTTTAAAAAAAGTTATTTATTTATTTGACAGGCAAAGTGACATCAAGAGAGGGAGAGAGAGGATGGGCAGGGCAGGGGAGAGATCGTCCATCCAGCCACTCACTCCCCAGATAGCTGCAACAGCTAGGACCAGGCCAGGCCAAATCAGGAGCCAGGAACTCCATCTGGGTCTCCCACACGGCTGGCAGGGAACCAAGCACTTGAGCCGCCTTCCATTGTCTTCCAGGTGCATTTTGAAGCTGGATTGGAAGTGGAGCGGCCGGGACTCGAACCAGCACTCAGATGTGTGATGCTGGTGTTGCAGCTTCATCCACTGTGCCACAACACCAGCTCCACCACCCTGTCTTTTCATTTCAAGAAAGATAATAGTATGTGACAGTCACGGGGGGGGGGGGGTATAAGAACAGAAATTGGGAAGCAAATCAAAGAAACAGACATAAAATTGAGAAACACGCTCGTATTATATACAGAAATTCACTATCTGAGAAGCAGATGCTAACTCCTGGGGAGAGGCGGATTACAGATGGATATGACATTTCAGGTGTAGAGGAAACCTGAGTATGTCCTGAGGTGGAGAGGCGCTCCGTACAGGCGATGTCTGAGTCAGGGAGGTAGACTGACACGCCTCACTACAGGCAAACGAACGCGATGCAAATACTGCGTAAAAAGGCTTGACAAAGGGCTGGCGCTGTGGCGCAGCGGCTACGCTGCCACCTGCATGCCGGCATCCCATAGAGCAGGGGTTCCAGTCCCAGCTGCTCCCTTCCCAACCAGCTCCCTGCTCAAGCTCCTGGGAGGGGGAAGGTGGTGGCCCCAGTACCTGGGCCCCTGCTTCCCGCGTGGGGGACCCGGATGAGTTCCAGGTCTGGCTTTGCTCTGGCGCAGCCCCGGCCATTGCGGCTGTTGGAGGAGTGAACCAATGGGTGAAGATCTCTCTCTTTCTCCCTGTCTTTGACTCTGCCTTTCAAATAAATAAATATAAAAAAGAAGGCTTCAAACGCAGCCACAAACCGCGGGGAAACGCGTATGTGCAGCTCTAAATGGCAGAGAAGAAATCCTCGTCCTCCCGTGGAGACCGCCCTTCCGTTGGGAAGGAAAAAGGCGGAAACCGAGGAAGGGCAGGACAGAGCTGGGCGCTGAGGCTCTGCTCCCCAGCCGGCTCGGGTGAGGCGGGGGTGGGCACTCCGCGGGGGCGGCGGCCATGCCGGCCCATGCAGACCCTCCCGGCTGTGGACGCGGGTCGTGGTGCCTCCCATTAGCCCAGGGCTCCTGCTGTCTCTTCTCACGCCGACAGGACCTCTGCCCTCTTCCTCCTCTGCCGCGGTATTTCTGGGAGTTCCATAAAGGGACATGCACAGGCGGAGGCGCCACCCTGTCCACCACCGCCCCATATGGCTGCTCGGCGATCCTGTCCTCATTCCACGAGGACTGGCCCGAGCGCGTCACCCCGATGGTGACCTGTGCGTGGCTGCTGCTCCGAGGAGGCGGCCTCCCTCACAGAGGGCACAGGGCCACGGGCAGAGGCGAGGAGGTCAGCCCTCCCCACTGGACCCTGGCTGCTCAACCCAGCTCAGGAGGGGGGGTGGGAGGGCCTGCAGTTGTTTCTTGGGGCTTAAACGGACCACCATGACTCGCTCACAGTCCTGGAGGTCAGGGGCCCCAAGTCAGTTTTTCTGGGCTGTGATCAGGGTGTGGGGGCCGTGGGGGGGAGGCGGGAAAGGGGAAGCGGGGTGGGAGGGGTGTGCTCTGCCCCGGGCTCCGGGAGAACCTGGCTCCGTGCCTCGTCCAGTTCCCGGCTGCACTCCCCAGCGTCCCTGGGCTGGGGCCCCTCCTCCATCTTCAGACGCAGCAGGGTGCACTGTGCCTCCGCAGGCACCTCCCTCTGCCTCCCGCTGATGAGCCTGCAGGTGACTGCGTGGTGGCCCCAGCACACAGCCCAGGAGGCTCCCCCACTCGGGGTCCTCCATCACATGGGCAAAGTCTCAGTGTCACACACGGCCCCAGGGTTGAGCACCTGCTGATCTTCAGGGCCACCATCCAGGTGACCACTGCGGGAGAGGAGGTGGGCAGATGCCTTCCCCTCCCCTCCCTTTCTGCCTAGCCCCCTGCTGCCCTCCCCAGGGCAGGAAGGCAGACTTCTGCCCTCACTCACAAGTGCAAATGAGCACTGATCTCAGGGACAGATGCTGGGGAGTGGGGAGCAGGTGAGCGTAGCAGAACCGCACCCCACCCCAGAAAGCGGCAGTAGCCGAGCACCAAGGGGTGGCGGTGAAGAGGGGGTGTGGGGCTGGCACCAAGTGGCCGGCCCTCCTCTCTGACAGCCCCTGCCCACTTCCCACTCAAGTGTCCGATGTCCGCAGAGTGCCCACAGCTGTGACATCCGCACAGCCTCTGCCACCGCTGTCTCTTCTCTCTGCCCCATCTCCAGCGCGCAGTCTCCACTTGGGGCTGGGAAGAGGTGAACATGGGGCGAGGGGACAGCTGACACCCAAGAGCCCATGTGGGAGTGGCCAGGGCCCTGACCAGAGGGTCCTGACCCTTCCTGGGGTGGGGAGCCCGGCCTCAGATGAGCAGGCAAAATCAGACCCCTGGGGAGCCAGGGGCATCTGTGGGGCGGAATCCACCTCCAAACACCGTAGCAAGATGTGGTGTGCAGCATTTCCAAGTTACCACCGTGATCACCAACAGCTCACGTCTCCATGGTCACAGCCACGGCCACTGACCACACGGGCACAGACGTGGGTGGGGCGGGCTGCCTGGAGGGAAGGCTCCAGCCTTGGGCGGACCCCTGAGGTCTTTGTGCTATAGGTGTGGATCCCAGGCTGGGTGTTTGGGGTGGGGGTGGGTAAGTTGCTAGGAGGGGCCGTATGAGAGGTCTGTAGTCACTGGGGCCAGCCTCCTGTAGGAAGGAGTTGTAATCGTAGCCCGGGCTCGGGACCAGGCTCTCTGCCTCCTGTCTCGCCAGCGGACCCTCCCTTCACAAGTGTCCCCTCCCCGCCCACCAAGCCACACGGGCGGCCCCGTCCTCACTTGAACTTCCCAAACTGGGAGCTCGTCTGCCTGTTCTCTTTACAGAGGTGGTCGCCTCGGGTGCTTCACTACAGTAACATAAAAGCTGACCGAGACACACAGACGGACAGACGACAGCCAGGCCACTGAGCTGCCCATTTGCCCGGGGCGCCTCGGGCAGCCGCGTCTTGGGTTATAATCGGACAGGACTGGAGGCAGGGAGGAGAGGCGGGCGACAAGTCCCATGGATGTGGGTGGGGGAAGCTGAGGGTACGAGAGGTGACACAGCCAAGAGCCAGGGTAGCAGGGCGGGGCTCCAAGGCGGGCCAGAGACGGGGAAGAGGATCACACGGGGAGGAAGGTCAGAGCATCACGTGACACCCGGAGGTCAACGGGCACAGGAGGAGAGGTGGCTTTGGTACTGAGAGGGGCTGAGGGGTGAGCGGGAGCTGGGAAAGGAAGACAGGAGAAGCCCCCGCCCCAGCAAGCCATTCAGAGGTGATGTGGGGACAGGGGGTGCCGGAGGGCCCTCTGGATGGCAGGGAGTTGGTCAGAAAGGACCTAGTAGGGCAGGGGTCAGGGACGTCCAGCCTGCGGGTCTGTATCAGGCCCAGCCAAGGCAACCACAGGCGGACTCGAAACTCAAGAAATTTCCAGCAGGCTGATTTTTAAGCTGATAATTCTGTTGGTCCCTGCAAGTGATGGTAAAAATGCCCCCAATGGCCCTTGGCAGGGGAATAAAAAAGGCTCCCCACCTCTGCCGTAGGGAGGAGGTTGGGATTTCTGGAAAGGGGGTCGCCGATGGCATAGAATGAAGACAGGAAGAAGCGCGGGGCAGCACGGGAGCCCTGACCCCTGCTGGCGGCTCCCCAGACGGGAACCTACCAGGGAAGTGGTCCTCGGCGGGCGCTGCCCTGCACAGCGAGCGGCTCTGCTGGGGCAGGTGTAAGCCGCCGCGTGAGGGCACAGGTGCAGGCACCAGGGGCTCACTCACGGTTCACTGCTGTTCACACCACAGCCCTGATGAGCAGGTGGAAGGGGCAGGGCCGCCCAGGGAGTTGGGGAGGGGCCAGGGGCAGCAGAGGCTGGGCCCCGGCTGGGGAGCCCAGATCTCAGAGTGAAGAGGAGGGAGCATTTCTAGGTTGAGGTCGCAGGAGTCGGGGGCTGGAGGTGAGAAGCAACTTGCTGAAACCAGAAACCAGGACCGAGAGTCACGAGGCTGGGAATGGGGACGGCGGGAGTCAGGTGAGGAGACTCACGGAGAAGACAAGTCTGCCTGTGGTTCTCCCCAGGTGCACCTGCCGGGGAGGCACGGGCTGGCGTTTGCAGAAGGCGTGTTACTGCCTCCATCAGAAGCTGTGCGGGGAGAGGCTGCGGAGAGGCAGGGAGCCTGGCGACAATGCCGTGGCTGTCTCGGGGACACTCAGTCGGTCCACGTGGGCGCCCACCTCTGTCAGTGTTCCCCCGAGACAGGTGTCACCAAGGAGATGGAGGCCAGGAGGGTCAGCACCTGCCTGTGGTCAAGGGGTGCCCGGCAGGGCTCGGGGCGGCCTTGTGCCCCCCTGGGCAGCTCCAGTGCGGTGGCTGTGCAGCGCCTGGGCCTGGCCGGGCCCTGGGTGGGCTGTGTTGCTGCTGTCACCGCCAACGGCTCTGTCGGCTGTGGGAGTGTGGCCCCGGCTCCAGGAACTGTTGTCTCAACTCCCCTGTGCTTCCACATTTAGTCACAGTCCTGGCACAGCCCCAGTCATAGCCCTCTCACAGCTCCTGTCCCGGCCCTGTCCCAGCCCGTTAGTCCCTGCCATGGCCTCCGTCAAGCCTGTCACTCCCCCGTCACAGCCCCAGTCAAGCAGATACAGACCTTGTCACAGCCCCTGATACAGCCCATCACAGCCTCTGTCACTTCTCCTGTCAGTCTCTGAGACTTCTCATCACAGCCCGTCAGCCCACACCACTGTCCCCATCACAGCCCCATCACTGTCCCCATCACAGCCCGTCAGCTCCCACCACTGTCCCCATCACAGCCTCTGTCACAGCCCCCATCACTGTCCCCATCACAGCCCCATCACTGTCCCCATCACAGCCCATCACTGTCCCCATCACAGCCCCACCACTGTCCCCATCACAGCCTGTCACAGCCCCATCACTGTCCCCATCACAGCCTCTGTCACAGCCCCATCACAGCCCCATCACAGCCTGTCACAGCCCCATCACAGCCCCACCACTGTCCCCATCACAGCCTGTCACAGCCCCATCACTGTCCCCATCACAGCCCCACCACTGTCCCCATCGCAGCCGGTCACAGCCCCCATCCCAGTGTCTGTCACAAGTCTCTGTCACTTCTCCTGACAGCCCCATTCCATCTTCTGTCACAGTCAAGTTCACAACCCGCCCCAGACTGTCCCAGCCCCTCCCAGTCCCATGCTGTGCCATCACAGCGTCTGTCACCACCCGAGTCGCAGCCCTCTCCTGGCCCTGCCCATGCCCTGGCCCTGTGGGTGCTGGCCGTGGAGTGGCCTGTGGGGTTCTGACCGTGCCCTGGCCCTGTGGGGTTCTGACCGTGCCCTGGCCCTGTGGGGTTCTGACCGTGGGGTGGTCTGTGTGATGCTGGCTGTGGGTAGCTGGTGCTCGGGGCCCTCCGGTGGGATCACAGGTTATCCTGCTGGGCAGGGTGGGCGGGGCCAGGAGGGCTGTACCCCTGCCTGTGGCTCGGTGCCACCTGAGTCTGTGGGGCGGTCCTGTGTTGGATCCCTTTCTGCTCACTCACCACGGCTGAGCACAGGCCGCCTTGTGTGGCCTCTGTGGCCCCCCAACTGCCTGCAGGCCAGCCTACCCGTGTCCCTGCTCGCTGACCACGGGGGCTGGGGCTTCCAGCCGCTCCCCCGTCCCTGGGCCTCGGCTCCCTTCCCCTGCCTGGCCCCACCTCTCTGCCTCCCCTTCCCCAAATTACACCCGCTTCTTCCAAGACCAGTGACGCAGGGGGCAGACCCGACCTCGCCCTTCGTCGGTGAGAACCGGCCGCGTGTGCGCCTCACCTGCACCTCGTCCCCAGCTTCCTGGGGGACTTCCGTCGGTCTCATTTGGGAGGTGGCTGGAGGCGAGGGCGGGCACTGGCAGGCGGTGCTCAAGGCCGTGCGAGGATGCTCAGGGTCAAGACGCTGGAGGCAGGAGAGGTCGAGGAAACAGGAGAGACTGCGGGAGACTGCGGGAGACGGCGGGGGGCCTGGGGTCAGCACGGGGCTACGGGCCAAGCCCACTCCCTGGGGTCCCCAGAAAAGCCCCCTCCTCCCCAGCCGTCCCCACCCTGCGCCTTTGGCTAAGCACCTTCCCTTCCCCCAGTGCTCTCTCTCTCTCTCCCTGATGCCTCCAGCCCAGGACCCAGGGGCCCCAACAGATCATGAATTCCAGACTTGGGACAGAGGGAGCCTCCGGCACTTAGCTCTTGGCAGCGTGGCTCAGCTGGCACCTCGGGGGGCCTCCCCTCCCGGAGCCTCCGCGCTGCAGCCTGGCTCTGAGTCCAGGTGGCCCAGACGTCTTGGAGCCCCGGCAGGACACGCAGATGCACTGCAGGCCCGGCCGAGCTGTCAGCACGTCCTGAGCGGCCTTGGCCGCGGAGGGGGTGGCAGGAGCTTCCCCCCGGGGAGCAGCCGGTGCCAGGGTGGGGGAGAGGCGAGGGGCCAAGGGCAGTGGAGCCGGGCTTGGTGTGGAGATGACAAAGCTTTGGGCTGCGCTGGGTCCTGGGCGCTCCCAGGGAGGGGGCTGCCCAGCGGGAAGCAAGGACCGTGCGATGGCTCAAGCTCCGAGACCCCGAAGAAAGCAAGCGGATCTGACAAGCAAGCAGCCGGCGAGCCTGGTGGGCGCTGAGCCTGCAGGGGTGTCCTTGTGCACGCACAGCCTCAATGCAGGTAGCGGGGCTGCGGGTGTGGGGGCTGGGAGGAGCCGCTGCAGTGCTTCCACGGTGACAGCAGGCCCGGGGCCAGCTCAGGGCAACAGCTTCCCGGCCTCCTGAGTTGGACACCTGCCCCCAGCCCTACCCCTGTGAGCGCCCCCGGAGAGAGCGCAGCAGGCCTCGCCCTGCCAGGCCGCTCCATTCCCTGCTGCCCCTGTAATAAACACGCACACAGTAACCACTGCCTGGAAACCCCGGCTCACTTTGCTCTGCCTCCTCCTCCAGGAAGTCCACTTTGACCACACTGCGGAGGACCAGTGCTCTCAGCCCCTGAACACCGGCCCTGGTTACAGACCTGCAGGCAGAGCAGATGTGACCCAAGCCAGGGCACCCCGCTGTCCTCTCAGCCTCTGGCCGTGATGTCTGGCTGGGCACAGGTTGGGTCTGTACCGCTGCCGGCCCACTCCCTGTCCGGAAGCCTTGGGACAGGGAACCCGAGGGAACCTTGCTAAGCCAGCGTCCCTTCTCCTGGTGTGCACTCCTGGTGGGAGGTCTCTGTGCTCCTGGCCGGCCCCACAGAGCAGAGCCGCTGAGCACGGAGTGTAGGTGGTCCTCACACTAGAAGACACTGGGCAGTGGCAGCTCTGCCTGTCGCCCCTCCCCGCCTCAGCCTCCCGTCTTCTCAGGGGTTTGAGCACAGGCCAGGGCTTGGGCCTCAGTCCTTGGGCAGTTGCCCAGAGGCCGTGGCATGGGGGCTAGAGTGCGTCCCACGGGAGAGAAAAGATTCGCCTGCTGCAGCCCCAGGCCGGGGTACGGGGTGGAGAAGCCACAAGAAGTGACTGTGTAGTGTTAGGCATTGCTTTCCTGCCACCAGCAATATTTACATTTTTTTTAATCTTAGAATTTATTTACCTGAGAGAGAGAGAGAGAGAGAATCAGGATCTTCTACCCTGCTGGTTCAATCCCCAAATGCCCACAACAGCCAGGGCTGGGCCAGACCAAAGCCAGGAGCCAGAAACCCCCTGTGCCCCTGGCCATCTTTAAGGAGAATACGGGAGCCACACTGGGTACTGAAGGTCAGGCTATCTTCCCTCCCGCTGCCATCTCATCGCACAGGGCTCACTGGGAACTGTCCAAAACGAGGCGGGGTGACAGGTGCGCTGGCTTGTCCATCCAGTGTCGGCAATACCTTGTGGGATAGGTTCATGAAACCCATTGCACGTGTGAGGCAGACTGAGGCACCCGCGGCAGGGCATGGCGGAGGAGGACTTCAGCCGGCGGCTTTTGTTTTCCAGCGCCACGCGCCATGCGCCACGCTCCACTGTTTACGGCCGGGGTTCCCAGACTTTTGGAATGCACAGACCAATAACATTTTTAAATGATTTTTGGGAACAAACAGAGAACCCTATGCCAACTTTTTATTTAGCCGAGGACCAAAAAAAAAAAAGAAAAAGAAAAAAAAAGCACTGTCTCCCAGCACCGTGCTTTCACAAAAGGGCATTTTAACACAGAAACTGTGGCAAAGATATAATCTTAGAATAAAGACAACAGCTGGCAACCCTGCCCCAGAACATCCCACACGGTGCTTCTGCACCCCACCCCACCCCCGCCTCTTAACCTTGGCCCTGCAGGCTCTGGGAGCCACTGCCTGTCCCCACCCCCACCCAGCAAAGCCCTCAACCCACTGGCAACCTCACTGCTGGAATTCCCCACCCCCACCCCGGCCCAGCCAGGTCCCCACCAAATAAGGTCTGGAATATACAATTGGCACGGCCCTGCCCCCAGCGTGTCTTCTGCATCGCACCCGATGGCCATGGCCGGCCACCCTCCCAGCCCTGCCTGCCAGCCCCCTCCTCCCTCCCGCCCAGCTCTCTTCCAGGTTCCCATTCCAGGAGCACCCAGGCCCTCGGGGACCCCCTAGCTGGACAGCAGGTCTTGTCTCTGTCCCAGTCCTGACGAGGCAGGGCCTGCTGCTTCCCTGGGGCCCCCAGGTGGTGGCCATCCCAGAATCACAGCCGATCCCACACCTTCTAGAGGGTGCCTGAGAGGCGAGGGTAGGACACTGGGGGAGCAATGGGGCGGGTGCAGGCTGCAGGGCACCCAGTGCCAGGCTCGGGACCGCCTCTCCCTCCTGCACCTGTGCGTGCCCGGCCCATCCCATCTGAGCCAGCTCCACTGTGTTTTTGCTGTGGAGCACTGGCAAGCCACTTAACCTCTCTGTGCTTGCAAAGGTTGGGCCCTGTGAAACAGCCGAAATTTGACCACATGGGGCTCACGAAAATGATTTTATGTGTATTAAAACAGATGAGGTGTAAAACTATGTCAGATACGTGTCTGTCAACACATCCGACCCCCTCTTCCAAGAAGCCCTCCCTAACTGCCCCCAAACTCAGCGTGGTCTCCCTTCCCCACCTCTCCCGTCTGGGCCACAGTTTAGCAAACACTTATTTCTTGTCTTGTGTTTTTCTCTGTTATTCCAGAGTCTAGCCCCCCTGCAGTGGGGAGCACACCAAGGGCTCCTGCTGTGCCGCCCCCGGTCTGCTTGCTGCTCTGTCTACACAGCAATCATTTCTTTACCCAAAGCTGGTCCTAGGTGGCTGTGAATGGGTGGTGCAGACCAATCGGAGCACAGGTACAGTGCCCACAGGGCAATGAAGAGGCCCTGGCTCCAGCAGCTGTGGCAGCCGCAACCCAAGACACAGACCCCCGGCCCTGCCCTCTTTCTGTAACAGGTGCCGTTTGCCCCTGGCTCCCTGGCACACTCAACGGTCACCGATTTGCTCTCTGTCCAAGACTCTGCGGGTGCTGAATCCTGCCTGGAGCCCAGCGGGCGCCTCCTACCCAGGGGACAGGGACTGCCCCGTGTCATCAGTGCTCAGGCTGGTGAGCGCCTGCAGGCCATGGGGACCTGACCAGGTCCCGGGGGTCCGAAAAGGCTTCCTGGAGGACGGATGGCACCCCCACGGGACCCCAGGAAGCCTTGTGGACTGACTTCCTGAAGCTGGCTAAGACACGCTGGACACACTGGCTCCCAGCAAGAAGTGAGCTAATCAGAGGATCCCCCCACCCCACCCCGGGCTCCCGGGCTGAGAGCACCCTGGCTCAAGGACACCCAAGGACACGCAGGGGTGAGGCCTCCAGCATCTGTGCCGAGCAGTGTCAGCTCGGAGCTGCTCCAAGTAGAAGTGCCAGCTACAGGCCCAGTGCTCATCCTGTCGCTCCCTCCCCAAGGGGGTGGGGGGTGGGGAGGCCCTGTGGCCCAGTGGGCAGTGCAGGAAGAAAACTGTCCGGAAAGGCTGCCCACCCCCAGACCCCCTCCAGGATCCCTTCACCGGGGGTGGAGCAGTGGTCCCAAGTGGGCTAAGAATGAGCAAAAAGAAATCATTTGAGGGAAAACTTGCTTTTCCTCAGTGGTGGCCGAGCCCTTCCAATGCTCACCCCAGCCCCCACTCCTGACCCAACCTGGGTGTCGGGCTGCGGCTCAGCCTGAGCTCTCCTGGGCCCCCCGCACCGCACACACAGCTGCACCCTCCGGGTCTGGGGGCCGTCAGCTGCTGGGGTGGGAGGGTCTGGGTGGAGCAGGGACGCCCCCAGCGTCGATGCACACGGGAGCTGCCCCTGCGCACCGGAACCCAGGGACCGGTGCAGAGCCCGCCCGCCCCGCCCCTGCCCCAGCGCCAGCCGGACCCCCTCAGGGCCCCGGAGAGGAGTGCGCGGGATCGCGCGTTCGGATCCCGAGCCGGTGGCTGCCGCAGGCGCATTTCCTCGAAATCTTACCTCGAAGGGCCGGAGCGCCCTGCGCTGGCCTCGCGAGTCCCCCACGCCCTCCTGTTAGGGTGGCCAGGCGGCTTCGCCGGGGAATGACCCGCGCGGGGTCGCCCCGGCCTGCGCCCCGGCAAGATCCCGGGGACACCTCTCCAGCGCGCTCCGGGGAAGGCCGGCTCCGCGCGCGCCCCGAGGAGGGTCGGAGCCCAGCCCCTCGCAGACCCGCGTGGAGCCAGCGGCTGGGAAACCCCGCCCCCCATCTCGGGGTGGGGAATTCGCCGCCGAAGCCCGAGCCCAGCGCGGATCCGCGGAGTGCCACCCGAGGGCGCGGGAACGAGGCTGTCTCCTGCCCGCCCCGCGCCCCCGCCGGGCCGCCCCGCCCCCGGCCCGGCCCGGCCCCGGCGCGCGCGCCGCTGCCCCTTTAAGAAGCCCAGGTGGGCAGGCGGGCTGCGGGCGCCGCTCCTATGGCAACCCGCGCGCTGCGGCGCGGCTGAACCTGCCCGGGCGCCCGAGCCCGAGCGCGGCCGGAGGGCGCTCCGGGGAGGCGGCCGCTGATGTAAGCCCGGCCGGCGGGAGCTCCGCTCCGCTCCGCAGCCGCACAGCGCCCGGGGCGCCCGGCCCGCAGGAGGCCCAGCGAGCCGGCTCGAGGCGAGGCGGCGGGTCCCGGCGGCTCCTCCCCGGGCACGGCTGCGGCCCGAGCGGCCTGCGCCCTCCCGCGGGACGCACCCCCGGGAGACGCGCGGGCCGTGCGCCCTGCGCTCCGGAGCGGCCGCCGCGGCGCCGCCGCTGCCCGCGCCCATTGTTCCCCGCGGGGGCGGGGCACCGGAGCCGGCCGCGCGCCGCGCCCCTGGCCGCGGGAGGGAGCGAGGCGGGGAGGGAGGGGCCCGCGGGGTCCCCGCGCCCGGCCCGGCCCGCGGGGAGGCGCAGCGCGGCGAGCCCCGGGGCGCCGAGCGCGGCCGGGACCTTCCCCGCGGCGCGCGGCCTCGCAGCATGGGCGCGTGAGGCGGCGGGCGAGCCGGCGGCGAAGCACGCGTGGCCCCGCGGGCGGCCCGGCGGGCGGAGCTGGAGCGGGTCGGCCGTGCGGCCCCGGCGCCATGGACAAGCTGCCGCCGTCCATGCGCAAGCGGCTGTACAGCCTCCCGCAGCAGGTGGGGGCCAAGGCGTGGATCATGGACGAGGAGGAGGACGCCGAGGAGGAGGGCGCCGGGGGCCGCCAGGACCCCCGCCGCAGGAGCATCCGGCTGCGGCCGCTGCCCTCGCCCTCGCCCTCCGCGGCGCCGGCGGCGGGCGGCGCGGAGTCCCGGGGCGCGGCCCTCGGAGGGGCGGCGGACGGCGAGGGGCCGGCCCGGGGCGCGGCCAAGTCCAGCACGAACGGCGACTGCAGGCGCTTCCGCGGGAGCCTGGCCTCGCTGGGCAGCCGTGGCGGCGGCGGCGGCGGCAGCACGGGCGGCGGCAGCCACGGGCACCTGCATGACTCCGCCGAGGAGCGGCGGCTCATCGCCGAGGGCGACGCGTCCCCCGGCGAGGACAGGACGCCCCCGGGCCTGGCGGCCGAGCCGGAGCGCCCGGGAGCCCCGGCGCCGCCCGCAGCCTCGCCGCCGCAGGTGCCCCCGTCCTGCGGCGAGCAGCGCCCGGCCGACGCGGCTGTCAAAGTGGAGGGAGGCGCGGCCGCGGGCGACCAGATCCTGCCGGAGGCCGAGGCGCGCCTGGGCCAGGCGGGCTTCATGCAGCGCCAGTTCGGGGCCATGCTCCAGCCCGGGGTCAACAAATTCTCGCTGCGGATGTTCGGCAGCCAGAAAGCCGTGGAGCGCGAGCAGGAGAGGGTGAAGTCGGCCGGCTTCTGGATCATCCACCCCTACAGCGACTTCAGGTAAGGCAGGGCGCGCGCCTCTGCCGTCCCTGCGTCCGCAGCCCGAGTTAACTTTGCTTCCTCCGCCGCCGCCGCCGCCGGGAGCTCAGGGGTAGGGATCGGGCAGGGGAGGGCCGGGGAAGAGGGGCGCGACCTCCTCCCTGCGGGGCGCGGGGAACTTTCCTCGGGCTCCGGGCGCGCCTGTCCCGCTGGGCCGCAGTGGCGACGGGCTGGAAAGGTGGTGTTAAGCCACACGTTCTGCCTCCCGCCTGAGGCTGCAGAGGCAGGGCGGGCGGGCGGCGGCGTGGGAAAGAGAGCTCCCTGCGCGCTGACCGCAGGCGTCCCTGGTCTGCTGCGGGGCACCTGGGAGCTGCGGGCCTGCTTTTTTCTCTGCGGGGAGCCGGAGGTCACTGGGGCGCCTGCCCGCCTGCCGGGAAGACGGCCTTCACCCACCATCACCTTGAGCCCAGCCCCTATGGCCAGCAGCTGCACCAGGAGGAGCAGGCGGCCTGGGCAGCTGGCCTGCGCCTGGCAGGGGGGGCAGTGACCTTGCTCACTCAGAGTGGTCAGTGAGGGTCCCTGATGTCCTGACCGCCGGCCGGCTGTCCTGCAGCCCCTCGCTGGTGGCGGGTCGGTCTGGTCCCCACACAAGAGGTGTGACTGCCAGTTGGGGAGAGAGACCCTGCCCTGTGCACATTATAGATGCCACTGCTCTGCGGATGGCGCTGGGGCCTGTGGGTGCCTGTGTTTAAAAGTGGGCTGTTTCTGGAGGTGGGGTCAGGGATGCCTAACCCTACTCAAAAGTCCTGGGGGGGTCTCCCAGGGTTCCTGTGGTCTTTCCTGGTACACAAGAGTGGGGTGGGGGCCTGGGAGACCCTCCCTGCCTTGAACCGGGTCTCCCTCTGGTCTCTTTCCGCCCTGCCCCCAGCTCATCTCCCTGCCTGCCCACCCTGCTTGCCTGCCTGTGTCAGTGAGTGTCTCGCCAGCTCAGAGCACCTCCTTTGCCAACTCCAGGGAAGCCGGTTTGTAATGAGAGCGAAGCTGGTTTTTCCATCCAATGAGAGAGATTTCTCGGGGCTGGGAGTGACCAGTCAGGCAGCACTCCAGGGCTTAAAAATAGGTGGTGAGCAGAGTCCCTCTTTGGAGGGACTGCTCTTTCTTAGCCTGGTATCCAGGGTTCCCGTTCTCCCAGGGTGCTGCGGCCACGGCCCATCGAAGCGTGCGAGCAAATGTGGGGACCCTCCCTCTCTGGCCAGGACTGGGACCTGAGGCCCACGCTTGAGCAAGGGAGCAGCGGCCAGGAGCCGCCCCGCCCCCACTGCTGAAGTCCGCCTGGTGGTGACAGAGAGGCTGTGCGGTGTCCACTGCCCGAGGCTGTGTGAGGGGCTTGGCTCCCTTGCTGGCCTTGTCTCGGGAAAGCCACGGTCAGGCTTCTCAGCGTCCAGCCCGCTGCCCGGGGTACCAGTACAGCCCCTCCCCCGCCAGGTGCCAGCTCAGGTGTGCCCAGCCTCTTGTCAGTCTTCAGAAGAGCGCTGTCGGAGGGCCTTCCACTGCTGGGCCCTGCCCTCCTGGCCTCCCTGCCCAGGGGGTGAGGAGCTAGGGTGAGCTCATCAGATGGGAGCCTTCTCCGTGCTGCTCGCTCCTCTGCCCGGCCGTGCCGTGTCTGCCTGTAGTCCCAGGATGTGGGCCACAGGGTGGATGAGGGCAGCAGGAAGAGGGCCTGAGCGGGCTTTGAATTTGGGTTGGTGCAGCAAGCAGCAGAGGCCGGCGGCTGGAAGCACATGTACTGCCAAGCCTAACGGCTGTCCGGGGCCAGGTGGGTGAGGTGCAAGGAGGCAAACCCAGGAAGGACCGCCTGTGCGCACGCGTGCGGAGGGGCGGGGGGGGGGGGGGGGTCCCGGCTCTCCTGCCTTTGGGCCGAAACAGCTCAGCTCATCTTCCAAAGACCAGCGAGGCAAGAGCCTGGCTCCACGGTCTGAGCACAGGAACCCCACACTCTGTTCCGCCTAACCCACGCCACCCCTGTACCAGCCTAGCTGCACCCCAGGGCCATCCCAGAGTTGCAAGTCCTGGCCTTGGGCTTTGCATGGAGCAGAGCCCCCCCCTCCATCCCAGCCCCCACCCCTGCCCACCTCTGGCTGCACCAGAGTGGCTGCAGCGCTGCTGGGGCCTGTTGAGGATTTATTCATCATTTTGATGGGCAGGAAGCTCGATCCAGCAGAATTGGTTTAATAAAGAATTGCCAGCAGCCGTGATCGATGGGGTTTGTGGTTTGGAGTTGAGGACTGCCGACTTCCGGCGTCTCCCGTGCGCCAGGGGGTGGGGGTAGGGGCGGGGCCCTGCTCCTGGGCCACACGGGATAGTAGGTTTTCCTCTGTTGCCCCTGCCAGGGCCCGCCCCACACACCAAACCCCGGTGACCCCTGTGGCTCTTCCGGCCTCTAACTGCTGCCTGGCCTTGAAGCTCATATTTACGGTTTGTCAAAGGAAGAGGCCTGGACATGGCAGGCGGGCTCTCGGGTCCTGGCTGAGCGCCTGCGTCCCCAGTAGCCGGGTCCTGGAAGCCGGGCTTGGTGGTGGGAACCTGGAAGAAGTCGAACATGGCATCAGGTCCTCCCGTGTGCCCGAGAGGAGAGCCAGGGAGGTGGCGGTGTAGCAGGTTGCGCTCTCAGACGCCGGGCCTGTGTGCCCAGGTAAGACCCTGGGGCCGTGGGGTGGGCTCAGGGACAGGCAGGGAAGTTTGTGTGTGGGGTGTCACTGCTGTGCCCCAAGGTGAGCTAGGCAGAGGCGTGGCCTTCTCATCCCCCCACCCTGCCCCTGAAGGCCGTGGGGAGGCAGAGGAAGGAAGTGTCTTAGGGCGTGCTTTCCTTGGGCAGAGGCAGCTGGGCGCCGTCTTTGAACTTCAGTTCTCCGACCTGGAAAGCGGGGACCCTGTTGCCTGTGTCCTGGTCAGACACACATGGGACCACGGTGGTCGCCCCCGTGGAGGGAGCTGCCCGACGGCCATACCTCCCCCACCCTCAAACACCCTTCCCCTGCTCCCTGGTCTGTCTTTGGTTCAGGCCAGAGTTTCTGACCTGTGTGGGATCCGAGGCCCCACGGAGAACCCGCTGGGGGCTGTGGAGTCTCCAGCCAGAAGGATTCGCGTGCATCCGGGCGCGTGCAAAGTGGCACTCAATTTCCGGTGTCTGGGCGTCCACTCTTGTTGAGTTGGGGCTCCGGGTTGTGAACCTTGCTCTAGCCATTCCGGAGGAGAGAGTGGGCCTGGCAGGAGGCGCGAAGCGATGGGGTGAGGGCCTCCGCAGTCGGGTCGGCTCAGAGTTGGGTACATGAGGAAGGACAGGTGCCTCCTTCCTCTCCCTTTCCCGTGGGGACTGTGCAGGTAGGAGGCGAGGAGGAGGAGGAGGATGGTGGCAGCCAGCTCTGGGCCTGGGGTCCTGGGACCCTGTCCTGTGTGGGCCCTCCTGGCCGGTGCTAGCAGTATGGAAAGCTTAGAGCTGCAGCCGTGGGGCCTGGGGGAGGGGAAGGGTGCCTGGTGTAGCTAGGATTTGAAGCTCTAGTGGGGAGACAGCCCCCCACGAGCCTGGGCTGGTGAGCTCAGGGCCCAGGTGCTCCTAGGTACCAGGCCACAGAGACCCCGCGAGGCAGTGGGCCAGGATCCTCTAGCTGCCTGCTGCAAGGCCCCAGCTCCCTGCTCTGGTGGCCTCGTGGTGAGAGCGGGGGCTGCCTCGGCCCCTGCCTGGCCCTGCCCCCTTGGGTCGCTTAGTGCTGTGAGCCGTGGGGTTTGGGGGCTGTCCGGTTGCCTGTCTCGGTTGGGCGCTTCGGCTGGGGTTGGTCTGCCCGCCCGTCCGTCTGTCCTCCACTGTGCTCTAAGGGCTGGCATCCCTGGCACTTACAGGGCCTCACTGGCCACCGTCCGTGCCCGCTCCCTCTCTGGCCATCGTGTGGCATTGGAATAGGGCTCGGGGTTTTGTGACAGTGCAGCTTCTTGCACTGCCTGCCATGCGGTCCGGTCCACCCAGAGGTCCCGTGAGAGTACGGTTCTGGTTCCGTGGGTCTGCAGAGGGGTCTGAGCCTGCGTTTCTGCTCAGCGCCCAAGTGCGACCGACGCTCCGGTGGCCCAGAGCCGGAGCGGGCTGCTGGGGTACAGTTCCAGGTTGTGTGCTGGGCCTGTGCTCCCCGGCTTCCCAGAGAACAGGGCCCCAGCTCAGCACGGCAGGTGAATTCTGTGACATGGGTTAAGCCAAGCCATGGAATTGTGCTTGCAGACTTGGAGATGTCGGAATCCAGGCGCCCCCCCCCCCCCCCCCCCCAGTCTGCACAGCTGCCGGGATCCTGCTGGCCCTAGACGCTGGCTACTGGGGTGGGGTCAGCAGGCGGAGGCCCCCGTCCGTCCCTGCTGTCCCACCCGGAGCAGCCTGGCTGGGGGAGAAGCGACGGCGTGTGAAGTGCCTGCTGTGCTGCAGGGAGTGTTCCAGAAGGCAGCAGATGTCAAGGAGAGAGTCCAGAGGAGAGAGACGGGGGGAGGGCGTGAGGTGGCTCTGACTGCGGCCAGCTGGGAGGAGGACAAAGCAGCTGCCTTCGCAGGGACACCCCCAGTGTGGATGCAGGCACCCCAGCCCGTGCTCAGTGTGGATGCAGGTACCCCAGCCCGTGCCCAGCAGCCTCCCCTGTTTCTGGCCTGTCTTCTCCCTGTCCCAGCCCAGCCCGCCACGGCACTGGCCACCGTGCAGTCCCCCTGGAGCAGAAGGTCCCGCCCCAGTCCTGCCGCGGGCTTGTCACAGATGCCTGCTGCAGCACGCACTGGCCCGGCTGGCGGGTGCTCACAGAGCTGCTGCTGCCAGTGCTAATTAATAGAAGGGCTACGGAGGCCGGCCAGGCAGCCCTGCCTGGGCCCAAGGGGACGCCAAGGAATCCGCGTTTGCCAGCCAGAGCGGCCACGGCATCTGCGGGGATGTTTTCCGCCAGCCAGGCTGCTGCACTGAGAAAGGCCGCCAGGGCGCTGGAAGCCGCTCCGAGACTCTCCGGCGTCAGCACCTGCCCAGAGCTGGGCCGGGAGGCGGCACGGAGAAGGGGTGAGCTCCCTGTCGTGGAGGGCGCTCGGGAAGAGACCCGGCAGGATCGGAGCAGAGGTGGCCGAGCGGTGTGGCGTGGAGCCGGTGCAGCTCCGGATGTCGCCTGTCTGGCCACGGTGTGCCGTAGCGATCTGACCGCTGTGTTAAAGTGCGCAGGTGGGCCGTGACCATGGGGCTGCGGGGTTCTCTGGTCGGGCAGGAGACCCTGGCAGCGCTGGCTCCCTTACCCATAGTCCCCAGGTGTCCCTAGGGTCACTGTCTGGCTCCCAGTCACATCCTTCGTGCCGTTCAGCTGCCTGACCCCTGTGGGCCTCTGAGCTCACAGCCCCCCGGCTCAGAACAGCGGGGGCTGATGCCGTGGGTCACAGGTCAGTGGGGACCGCTGAGGAGCCGTCCACCAGGGCTGGGCTGGGTTGGAGCGCAGTGTATCTCAGCCTGAGAAACTGTGTCCTTATGACAGGTAGTGTTACCCTCCCCACCTATGGGGGAGCCCCACCCCCGCATCATGCAGCCATGAATTCACAGGGCTGGGGTTCCACCCGCGTCTCCGGGATTGGACTCACGCGTGTCCCCTCCGTGTCTCTCTCCCTTCCTTTCATTTTTGACTGATTTTTGGTAGCTTCAAAAAATGTAGCTACACAAGGTTCAAGAGGAGGGGGAAGGGGCTAGGCCATCCTGGGCTCTTTGTTGTCCTGATGGGAGCAGAGGGCGGCCGCGGCCGGCCCAAGGTCACGGCGCATGTCAAAGATGAAACCAGAGCCGTGTGGGTTGCATCATGTCTGCAGCGGTCTCACCTCCGAAGCCCACCCCCTGCTCCCAGTCCCCAGCCCCCATCCCGAGGGTGTCCAGGGAGGCCTTTCCTGAATGGTCTTGTCCCTTGGAGCTTCCTGCTACCTGCACCCCGCACCTGTCTTTCTGGGGTGCGGGTGTTTCCAGCGTCCCATGAGAGGTGGGTCTTTCTGAAGATGCAGGGTTGGGGCTGAGCCCTACCGTCCTAACCCCGTCTCCAGGGGCAGCTGGCTGGGCCCCCTGCCCAGCCACTCCCTCCCGGCCAGGCCTGACTGCGTGGAGACCTTTGGGTTGTTGAAGCCACATCCAGTGCCTGTTCCGGAAGGGAGGTGGCTGGGACTCAGAGGGGCACGGGACAAGTGGCCAGTGGTAGCCTGTTCTGTCCACCAGAGAGAGGCGTGGTCATGGCTTTGTTACATCCTGCTGGGAAGTGAAGAAGTCCAGTGGGTCTGTGCCTGGGGCTCAGTGGATGACTTGGGTAAGGACTTAGCCTGGGGCCAGGGTCAGGGCTCAGCTTAGGATGAGGATCAGGGCTCAGTATGTGTCTAGGGCCAGGGCTCAGTGTGGGGCTGGGTAAAGACTCAGTTTATGACAAGGATCAGGGCTCAGTCTGTGGCCAGGGTTGGGGCTAAGTATGTGACTGAAGTCGGGTCTTAGTTTAGGGCCAGGGTCAGGGCTCAACTTAGGATGAGGATCAGGGCTCAGTATGTGTCTAGGGCCAGGGCTCAGCTTATGACAAGGCGCAGGGCTCAGTCTAGGGTCAAGGCTCGATGTGGGGCCAGGGTGAGGACTGAGTTCATGACAAGGATCAGGGCTCAGTCTGTGGCTGAGATAAGGGCTTGGTCTGGGATTGGGAACTGGAGTCCTCGAGCCCACCTCTGGGCCGATCTCGGCCTCCCTGGGACAGCGGTGCTGGGGCAGGTGGGCATGCTGCCCTCTCTGCCCCGGTGCCCCCCGTGGAGAGCTCGTCCCGCTTGCCCTGGGCATCTGAGCAGCTCCTCTGGTCCTCTCTAGGCGGTGAGGCACAAATAAACAGTGGAGCCGCCTCTGCCCATGCCGGGGCCAGCAGATCCATCCCGCACCCCAGTCTGTTCTCATTATTTTGGGGGTGCCTGCAGGATGGTGCTCAGAGCACATAGGCGGTCCAGGCTCTGTAGGGGGACACCCTGCACCCCTGCTCCAGGCAACTCCAAGCTGCAGAGCGGGCAGCGGGGTCTCCAGGTCTGATGACGGCGGCTGCGTGGCCGGCCGACTGGGTGCTGGGGGCTGTGTGTCTGCCAGAGCATTTCCCCGTGTGGGCGGCCATGATAACGTCTGCGTGAACAAGACTTCCAGAAATTAACACCCTAACGGACTGCCTGGCACGCTGTCTTCCTGGCGTGGGAAGGGGCGGCCCGAGGATGTCATGGCCAGCAGGGGCAGGTGTAGGGGACTGGCTCTTCTTGTTCCTGGGGTAGGGTCATGCCTGCCTGTAGGGGTTCAGACTGGTTTTGGGGTGCTGCAGGCGAGCGGTAGACCTAGTGTGGGCTGGCGGTCAGGGGCGGCTGCCTGGAGGAAGCAGGCCTGTAGGAGGTGTGGGTGTGGGTGGCCGCTGACCGGCCCCTGGGCGGGCCGAGCTCTGCTGCCCGCGTGGCCGTGCTGCAGCTGGGGCATGCGTGGGCCCCGTGGGCGCTGGGCACCCTGGTCCTCGAGCCCAGGGAGGTTCTCCAGCTCTCCCCCTGGGCCCAGAAGGCAGGTTCTAGCCCTGCGGTCATGTCGCTGAGCGTGTGGCCCGCAGCCCAGAAGCAATTACCCTGCAGTCCCGGCTGAAGGCTCGGGCCAGCCCCTGTCAATGATTAACGCGAGTCCCAGCCACTGGAGGCCACTGCCAGCTGGGAGCTGCTCCCAGACCTTTCTGGGGGCACCCTGCCCTTTGGGGAGGCAGGAAACACCCCATGGCCCCGCTGGGGAAGTCGGCCCCTCCCGAGCACCCCTCGCCTGTGGAGTCCTCCTGAGCCTCATCCCCTTCGGCTGCGTGGCCTCAGGAAACTCCCTTCCTCTCTCAGTGTCAGGGCTGAGCTCGGTCTGAGAAGAGAGCAAAGCTAATTGGTCAAATAGGTATTGAACCTGCCGTCCTGACCCCATTAGCGCAGGTCGAGCCGGCCCCTGCCGACCGCTGGAGCTGACAGACTCGGCCCGGGGACTCTGCCAAGGCCCAGCCGGGCCCGGGCCCGGGGGCAGGTCCCGTGGGGTCTTTCCCGCCGAGGCTGGGCAGCACTGGGGAGGTCTCCCTGGCGTGCTGTGTGGCAGTGCGGTGGCACGTGGCGGCTCAGAGCCAGGCCCCACGGAGGCTGCAGGCCACACTGGGAGGCTGTGCTGGGATGGGCCAGGGGAAGGCGTGGGGAAGACAGGGGCCACCAACCCAGTGCCGCTTCGAGAGCCAGAGCTGGGGGACCAGCCCTGACCCCGTCCGGCCCGTGGGGAGGGGGCCTGGGGACGCACCTCTCCGTACTTGCCGTCTTCGTCTGGGGCTGGAGCGCACAAAGCGCTGAGTCACCTGGGAGTTCTGCGTAATCAGAGATGCCCGGCTGCCGGGGGCGAGGCCAGGCAGGTGCACTTTTGGGAGGTACCCCGTGGATCTGCTCCTATTACTGGGGGAGTCGAGGAGTGGGGGCGTTCCCAAGGCCCCTTCTGTGTTCGCGGTTGCTCTCACCCTGAGTGCCCCCCGGGAGCCCCCCCAGGAACATGGGGCCGAACCCTGCCTGCCCAGCCCTTTGGTGATAGCCTCCTCCTCCTCCAGGAAGTCATCCCACTTTGTCTTTACATTAGGGGCCGAGAATTACAAAAAGTGCTGGAAGGGACCTTGGGGAGTGTGTCGTCCAGGGGTCCGCCCGGCCTGCCTGCCTGGTCTCAGCCCCAGCCCAGCACAGAGGGGCGTGTAAGCACTCCTGTGTTTGGTACCTGGTGCTCACGAGCCCCTGGGTGACCAATCCGTGCCCGAGCCTGCATGCAGGCGGCAGGGGAGCGTGCCGCCTGACCTCCCTCGGGGCCGCACTCCCGTGCTACTCCACAACAATGTTCTATTTTGGTGCCGTTCTCCTGAGTGGCAAGACAGCAGGTTTCTGGGCGTCCCGTTGGAGCCGCCTTTGGGTTTTTGTAAACTGGGCTAAGCCATTCTCCAAATGCCCGTTGCCCTCCCCCCCAACTCTTCCCCAGATGGTGCCGGCGGCTGGGCAAAGCACCGAGAGGTTGCAGGGCAGGGTCCCCTCTCCTGGAACTCGCTTCCTCTCCAGTCTACACTGCTCCCCACGGTCCAAGAAGAGCCCTGGCTTCTCTGCCCGGTCATCAGCTCTCGCTGTTCGGACCCATGCCTTCCAGGACCGGGGGCCAGCGTCCCAGGGGAGCAGCTGCCCTCGGCTGGCCTCACCCCCAGTCTGTGTGTCTCTGTCCCAGTGGGGAACTGAGGGAGGCCAGAGAGAGGTAGGACTTGCTCAAGGTCATGCTGCGGGTTAGAGGCAGAGCCTGCCTGGCCGCCTTGGCTGTCTGGCTTGGGCCCCTCTCCCGAAGCCCCAGGCTCCTGCCTTCCTGGTATACTCAGGTCCCGCCTCCTCTTTGGGTCCTGGGGAGGCAGCAGCCCCACTGCTGCCCCTGTCCTCCATCCACACCCCCAGGCCTGGCAGATTTTTCCCTGCAGGTTGGACCTGACCCCTCGTGGGAGGCTGGGATGGAGCTCCTGGCTTCTGGCTTTGGCCTGGCCCAGGCCTGGCTGTTGTAGGCATTTGGGGGCGAGAACCAGCAGATGGGAGATCTCTCTGACACCTTCTCAGAAAAACCAACTGTGGTCCTCAAATGACTGACGAAGATCCTTGCAGGCAAATTAGGGAGCAGAATCCAGAAAACCCATCCCTGCACCCGGCACCAGGTGCCCTTGGGGTTGAGCCTCGACTGCTCTACCTGGGAGCCCTGTGATCATTAGTCAGAGGTCTGAGGTGCGTTAAAAATAGAGCCCTGGTGGCCAGGTGCGGGTGCGGAGAAGAGAGCTGTGGTCTCCTGCAGTGGGGAGACCCTGGGCCAGCAGCAGCAGGCTGGGCGAGGAGCAGGCAGGGGGAGGCGCGTTTCCCCTGCAGAGGCCTGAGCCTGGTGGCCCAGCCTGGCCCCCAGAAGGCGGCCTGCAGCAGCTGACCCAGCCCTGCGGGGCTGGGGGAGGAGGAGGCTAAACTGCAGGTGCCAGGGCCAAGACAGGGAGCGAGCTCCTCGGGGGGTGGGGGTGGCAGTGGTGAGGTGGGGGGAGGTGGGAGAGGCTAGCCGCTCTGCCTTCGAGGTGACACACAGGAAGTGGACAGGCAGCGGTGGCAGGTGGACTTGGTTGGTGCTATCACACAGCTCTTACGGTGCTGGGGGGGCGGGGCGGGGGAGAGGAAGGTGTTGCTGTGTTTGTACATCATGCGTGTTTGTCGTGGGCTCACATGCATGAGACTGAGCGGGGCTCCTGTGCCCACACACCTGTCCTCCCGGCCCCCTCCCCCCTGCACCCTCCCCCTCCTCGGAGCAGTCTTCTGTGGTTAGCTCTGGCCTCCCAGTGTTTAGGGGACCTTCACAGCGTGCAACATGGGTCAGTGCTTAAAGGTAGATTTATTTTTCTGATTTTCAAGGCAAGATTTTCCCTTTGTGGGGAATGTAGAAAAGTAGGATGGGGAAAGCAAAAAAAAAAAAAAAAATTCACCCCAGATCTCACCACTTAGCCATAATCAGTGTTAACCCTTCAGTGTGTTCTTTTTTTAAATTTTATGTTTGGTAGTATTGTTTTCTCGTGATAGCAGTCCTTAATCCATCCACCCAGCCATCCATCCCCCCACCTACCCACCCATCCCCCCACCCATCCATACCCCATCCACCCACCCACCCGTGCATCCCTCCATCTATCTCCCAACCCCATCCCTCATCCACCCCTCATCCACCCACCCTTCCATCCCCCCACCCATCCATCCCTCATCCCCACCCTTCCACCCACCCACCCACCCATCCATCCATCTATCTCCCAACCCCATCCCTCATCCACCCACCCTTCCATCCCTCATCCCCACCCTTCCACCCACCCACCCATCCATCCATCTATCTCCCAACCCCATCCCCCCACCCATCCATCCCTCATCCACCCACCCTTCCATCCCCCCACCCATCCATCCCTCATCCCCACCCTTCCACCCACCCACCCACCCATCCCTCATCTGTCTGCCTGCTCATCTGTCCATCTGCGCCCCCCCCCGCCTCCGTTTACCCAAGCACCCCCCACCCTTGCATTTAACAGGAGAATTGTGTTGCCCCTCCACCTCCAGCCAGGCTATGTGTTCTGGTCTTGGAGAAGGAAATAATTTCCGGCTGGAGGCACACGTCAGGGCTGGGAGAGGAGGCTCATCCTGGGTCTGCATGGCGGCGCATGGAGGGGCTTCTGGGAGAGATGTGCAGCTGCCTCCTCCCTTGTCCTTGGCCCCCTCTGCCAGGACCACCTGCTCAACCAAGTAGGGAGAAGGGGGAACCCTTATGACAAGGGGCCCCGCGGGGTCAGGCTGGTGACGGCAGTGGCCTCGCCGCCAGCACTGTTTCCGCTGTCAGACACCCGGCCCGTGTCTCCACCACCCTCGGCTCCGGCCCTCATCCGTGACGTCTCCACCATCATCTTCAGCACCACGGGGGCCGGGTGCTGTGGCTGTGCTGCTGGGGTTTGGATGCCATGACTTCTCCCCGATCATCCGAGGCCTGGGACCGCCCAGCGGGGAGGGGCCAGGGACCTCAGGGCTGCCCGAGGGCTGCTGCTGCTGGGCTCCCGCCTCTCGTACAGCTGCTCATTCATCCACTTCTGCCCCTTTGCGTATTTATCAGGCGCTGCCTTGGTTGGTCAGAGGCACCGTGCCAAGTTCAGAGAGTCCAGTGACCACAGCGAGACAAGTGCGATGTGGGGACAGCACCGTGAGGTGGGGGGAGGGAGGCCTGGGGGCCAGGCAGGGTTGGGGGGCAGCAGCTCAGCAAGCCCAGAGGCATGCTGGGTACTGGCAGTCGCCGTGTCTGGAGCAGTGTGTGCGAGGTGGGCATTGGGGAGGGTCAGGGAGAAGGAGGTCAGGGAGAAGGGTTTCAGTTGGGGTGAGGGGCAGGGTGGATGGGCTTCGGGCTTGTGGAAAGTGGTTTGGAGAGAACGGTGACCCCTCCCTGACCCCAAGGGATGTGAGGTCCTGGGTCAGCCAGCAGCCCAGTTGGATGCCATCGGAGTCGCCCACGGGACCTGACAGGACTCCAGTTTGTTGTAGAAAGCCCCAAAGCTGGTCGTGGACCTGGGGCAGTGTGGCAGGCAGGAGAAGTCTCCATTGCGCGCGGAGCAAGGAGCTGGCAGCTGTCGCTCCTTTCCCTGGCTGCTTGAGGGGTCAGGGGGCAGGAAAGGTCTCACAGGTTGAAGCTGGGGATGAGCGGTGTGTGGGGGCTCACGTGGGGTCCCTGGTTGGCCCGTGGTGCCTGTGGCCGCCCCGTGATTGGTCAGCCACGCTGTGTTCTTTCGAGACGTGTGGATGATGGGCTCCAGTGGGTCTGGTGGTGACGACTGCTTGCTCAGGGCCTGCGGTTCCTGGGGCTTGAAAATAACTTCTGGAACATCCAGAGGTCACCTCCAGGGGAAATCAGTGATCCCAGAGTCTGTGACCCGGGACCCTTGGGCTGCAGCCCCCTCTGCCTCGGTTTGGTGAGTTGATACAGCAAGAGCAGGGCAAGGGAGGGCAGCTGGGCGCAGCTGGGGGCCCAGAGAGCCCATGTGATGGAGCAGCGGGGCGGGGGGAAGGGGTCTCCCCAGGGCTCCAGGGTGAGCATTTGAACGCTGGCACTGCCACTGTCTGGGAGCAGAGGAAGCTGTTCCATCGTGGCTGGATGTGTCACGGCCGGGGTTGCCACGGGACACGGGGGCGTAGCCGTGTCATCGGCAGGTGGACGCACGCCTGGAGCTCAGGAGTCAGGTCTGGTTTCCAAGTGGGCAGAGCAGTCACGCAGCCCTGGGAGTGGTGAGTCACCCAGGAGACACACACAGGGGAGAAGAGAGGAGGCCCGAAGGAGGGACACGTGGAAAGGTCACGCGGGGCAGCGGAGCCCGTCGTGGGAAGGGAGAGGAGAGGCAGAGGGCACAGAGGAGGACGCCGGCCACGTCGGGAGGCTCGGAAGCCGTGCAGGAGACCCAGGGGCAGAGTGGCCCACGGTGTCCACGGTGGGGACAGCCCCGGCAGAGCCCCTTGGTTCCACAGCTGGGCGTGGACTGGTGTGGAGAGAAGGGCAGGGAGGGAGTGGGGTGGTGACAGCCCCAAGGAATGCTTCTAAGAGGACAAGAGACAAGACGCGGGGAGGGCGTGCTCAGGGCTTTAATGTTTTTTCAGCTTAGAGAGTTGGAAAGAGAGATGGGATGGGAGAGGGTCAGCAGGTGGGGGAGGAAGAGACCGGGGGAGGGGAGGGAGGGAGGGGCACCCCCAGGGCTCCTGCTGTCTGGAGAAGGAGGCGGAGCCCACCCTGGTCTCAGGGCTTTGTGGAAGGGGAGATCATTCCAAGTCCCCGGCGTGGAGAGGGCTTGGGGAGTCCACCAGGGACCTCCCGGAAGGACGGGTGGCAGAGGCCAGGGCCCGAGCGAGCACAGAGGCCACGATGAAGATGTTGGGGTCCCCGGAGCTCAGGAACTCGGGTGTTTGGCAGGGGACTTTGGGGCTGTGGGGGTTCCTGCCTCCGTGCGCACATGCATCGGGTGGGGGCAGGCATCTGGCCCAGGACGCCTGCACCCCCCTCCGAGGGCCTGGCTCTGCCCGATTCCAGCTTCCTGCTGGCGCACACCCCGGGAAGCAGCATGATGGTTCAGGTACTTGCGTGTCCCTGCCGCCCACGTGGGAGACCCGGGTGGAGTTGGGGAATGAACCAGCAGGTGGGCGTGCTATATCTGTTGGTTTCTCCCTTTGCCATGAAGTGTTGGCGCTGGCCCTGGCCCGGAGTGTGATTTGGGAAGTGGGGGTTGCCGCAGAGCTGGACCCTGGAGGTTGGGTCGGTGGGGGGGGAGGGGGGAGGGGTCCAAGGGAGGGTCTAAGAGGTGTGCACAGTGCAGGCTGTGGGGACGCTGAAGTTCAGGCAGAGCAAACTGAGCTAGAAAGAGAAGAGGCCGTGGCGTGGGAGCATGGCTCAGGCGGTGCCGGAGGCGGGACAGCTGGGGGTGGTGGCGCGGCCCAGGTGTGTGCTGGTGGAGTGGACGGCAGCCGAGTCACCGCAGTCACTCCCGGGAGCCTGGGTGTCGTCTGGGCTGGTGATACAGACTGGCAGGCTTGGGAGTGGCACGGAGGGTTGTGGGACAGGTGCAGACCCCAGCCAGGTCCCCAAGGGTGGCAGACGACGCTGGGAGGAGGGCTGGCAGGTGAAGGACTCCCCGAGGACCCTGGAGACAGGAAGTGGCTGCAGTGGGGTGGGGGAGGGCCTGGGGTTTTGAAGGCTGGGGAGCAGCACCCTCTTAGGACACAGCTAAGGCTCGCATGTGGGGCAGGTGCAGAGGTCAGGGGGTGGAAGAGAGTGCAGGGGAGGTGTGTGGGGGGTGCAGGGTTGGGGTGCACAGAAACACCACCAGCTGCACTTCGGCCTGACTAGGGTTGAAATTCTCAGTCAAAGGTATTTAGCAAAGTTCTCAACTTCTTATGCCTCGGGCTTCCTTCCTTGTCTCTAAAATGGGCACAGTCCTAGCATCCGCCACCTAGGGCTTCCGTGAGGGTTAAATAAACTCATCCGTGTGAGGCACTCAGACTCCCGGCGACGGACATGACTGCTGCCTTCCCGGGAAGCCAAGGGGAACCTCCGGGCTCCCACCTCTCTTTCAGAGACGAGGACTGCTGGATTCTCGGGCTCTGTGGTTTGTTGGGGGGCTGGGAGGGAGTTAGGGGGCACCTGATGGAAGGGGCCGGACGTGACCCCCACAGGAGCAACGGCGGGGACCAGGGTTGGCAAACCCGGTGGAGGAGGAGGGAGCTGAGCAGGGCTGCAAATGAGGGAAGGGTTGCCAAAGGTGTTGGTTCTCAGGGGGAGGAGCCGGCGGCCCTGGAGCTCCGGGAGGGTTTGAGTCCCGGGGTTGAAATGCTGACCACTCCACGGTGTTCGGGAGGACGCCACTGAGTCGTGTTTGGTCCTTAGGTGTGTGGACAGCGGCCCGCCAGGTAGCACGTTTTACAGGCAGGCGGGGTGCAGGCTGGGGGCTGGGAGCAGTGTCCTGAGTGAGAGCCGTGCACAGCGGGAGCAGGAGGAAGGCGTGCTGCTCCCCGGGGAGATGGCAAGGTGGCCACAGGCGGCCACCAGCACTGCGGGGACGGCAGGGTCAGGGGAAGGCCCTCTCCCTCCAGAGCGCCCAGCGTCCACACTGAGCTAGAACCAGGGCTCAGGCTGGGCCGAGGGGCTCAGAAGAGGCGGCTCCCAAGTTGTCTTGGAGGGTGGGGCAGAGTCAACAGCAAAATTGACATCTGGCTGCCGACAGGGGACACAGTGGGTCTGCAAGGAAGCGTACACAGTGGGTATACACCCTGTGTGTGTGAAAGTGGATGTGCAGGGAGGACAGAATGCGTGTGGAGATTCACATACTTGTGTGTTTTCATGTGTATGCACACGTGTGCGCGCGTGCCTGGGTGCTCGGACAGGCGTGTGTGTTGCGGACACGAGGAGGCTGAACGAGGCCACCCCGCCTGGGACCGCCGTCCCTGCTGCTCTGTTCCGTTGTCTTCCTCATCCTCTTCCATGTCTGGAGAGAGAGGGCCCGTGGTCTGGCTGTGGGGCCTTGGGGCTCCGGGTCCGGATGCCCGTCTCTTCCCTGTCCCGTGAAGCTGTGTCCTTCCTCCCAGACCGGGCCGTGAGCAGGTACAAGTGCCAGTGGACAGGGCCGTGTGGCCTTTTGCCGTCCTGCACTCCTCCTGCACAGGGGCCCTGCCCCTCCAGTGCCTGCTAAGGGGTGACCACCTGCCTGCGTGGATCTGCGGGTCCAGCTAAGAAGCACCATCCAGGCCTGGGATCCTGGGGCTGAGCCTGGGTGGGCGCTTCTTGCTGGCCAGGACCCCCTGTGGGCTTAGAGAGCCCCGGGGCAGGGGAGGGGCCCCTGACTTTGGAGAGGCAGAGGTGGTAATTCAGATGGTTGGCGACTCCAGTGTGTCTGGAGCCTCCATACCAGGGACAACACCACCACCAGGAAGCAACCTGGATTGGGGACTTGAGGGCCAGTGTGGTGCTAGGGGGAGCACCGGGCATCAGCTTGAAGCCTTGGAAATGCTACTTTGTGGGCCTTAGTTTTCCCTTCTGTGGGATGGGTGCAGGCGTGCCCGGCTGAGTGCTGAAGAGGTTGCTGCGTTCCCCGTCACAGGGGACTCGAAGGCACCTGCATCAGGGGAATGGGTCCCCGAGCCCCCTTTGAAGGCTCGCCTCTCTTGTTCCTGGGGTGGGGGGTGGGGCTGCACTGCTGAGCTAGGGCTACCATCCCCCCACTGTGGACCAACCCCAAGAGCCAGACTCGGCAGTCCCCAGCCCTCCCTGCCTGCCGAGCGGTGTTGGGCCAGCGCATCCCCCTGACCTCACTGCCATCACCTGCAGGGTCAGCGCCGGTGTGGCGGGAAATGCCGCACAAAGGAGGCGTTCAGAACGCCAGGTGTTTGGGGTCTGCAGGAGCAGAGGCCTTTCAGTCACCTGGGAACCGGCGTCCGGCGACAGGGCCCCCCGCAGCGGCGGAGCTGCTCGCTACCACAGGGAGACAGCTGAAGCAGCCCCCAGCAGACGGGGCTGGCCAGGCGCTGTCCATGGTGCTGAACACAGCTTGGCCTCTCAGCCGGGCTGTCGGAGACCACACCAGCATCTGGTAGGGTGGTGCTCACGGCCAGGGCGGCCCCCAAGCCCCCCCCCCCACCTCCTCCAAGGCACCTTCCAGCCTCACCCTTCTCGCCCCCCACCCCCATCCCCGGATCCCACCTGGGCTCCTGGGATGGTTTCTTACCATCTCGCCTTTGTATCCAAGCCTGGTCTTCTGATGGGATCATGTGTTCTGTGGTCAGGGCGTCTGCGCTGAGGAAAATTGGCTCTGCCCTCTGATTAGCTGGGGGCGTCGTGGCCCCCGCCTTCTGCCCTGGCTCTCCTGGGTCCGTGATCAGCTCCCCTCCCTCTCCTGCCCCACCAGTCACTTGGCCGTGGCTCTCCTCTGGGAGATCTGACCTTCCTCTCTCACCTCTGCCTGCAAATGCATGGCGCTGGGTGATTGATGTACTCATTTCCAACAGCTGGGCAGAGGCCAGAGCACTTGCAGCCAGCACTGCGTCTCCTCTGTAGTCGGGGCCGTGGGGACCCTCGCTGAGCCCGAGAGGAAGCTGGCGTTGAAGAAGGAAGGGGCTTGGAGCGAGTGATGGGGCGGGGGTCCAGCTGGCCCCAGAGCTTTGCCTCTGCTGTCCCTGAAGCACTCCGGGAGGCTCTGGGATGGCGAGGGGAGGGGGATGTGCCAGACCCCAAAGTGTCTGCAAAGTCTGAGTTGGACAATGAGCCAGAATGCACGGAAATGGGTGTGTTTGCCGCGTGTAATTTGGCTTTATGAAGATCACTAAATGTGAACATTCTCCTGTTAATTACCATCTTGAATTCGGCGAGCAAGGAGGGCCGTGCCGGAGGGCCTGCCCGAGTCAGCGCTGTCTGCCGCCTGCGCCCGCTTCAGGTGCCCGCGGCCCTGCGCCTAGGCCACGGTGTTTGGTTTTTCCGAGAGGCTAAATGGAAAGGAGTTGCTGCTGTGTGTGTGTGTGTGTATGGGGATCCCCAGCCATGGTGTCTGCGTGTGTGCAGCTGTCTCCTGGTGGTGAGCCTGCGGCAGGCTGGGACGTGCAGAGCTTGAGAGCAACCCAGGAAGCCTGCTGTGCGCTCGGTGGAGGGCTGGGGCCTCCCAGCTGGCATGGAGGTGTTGGGGCAGGGAAGGAGTCAGGATGAACTCTCGGCATCCATCTTAGGAAGCCTTGGCCCCCCCAGTCCCTGAAGGGGCCCTGTGGTGTGGGACGCCAGCCTTGGTCCCCTTCAGCGGGGCAGGCCCTGGGCCCAGTGGCACGGGCTGGCCCTGCCATCCCCTCTGCCCCATTCTGTGCCTGGCAGAGAACACCCTCGGGCAGTGACCTCTGCACCCTCCTGGGCCTGTCCAGGCTGGCCCTCAAGGGAACTCGTTCCCTCTGCCCGCTTCCCTCGCGCCGGCCTCCTGCGGTGCAGAGAAGCAAACACGGTGCAGGGCTGCGTCCTGAGGGAGGGCGGGCTGCTGCCTCTCTGACCTGAGGAAACAGCTCTGCACAGCAGAGCTCTGGTCCTGGGGGTGGCCCTGGGAGCTGGTGTGAGGCGGCCCCTGGGAATGATGGGCCACACCTGCTGGGTGGGTGCGGGGTCTGTGCCCACCCTGTGCTGTTTCCTTACATTGGGGGATCGCTGGCTGGGCCGTGTTGTTGCCGAGCCTCATGGTCTCGGCTCTGCAGGCACCTCTGACCTTCCTCAAGCAAGAAGCACTTGCAGGGGATTCGCGGCCTTAGGGGAAAGGACGCAGGTGGCCTGGGGCTGGTCTCCTCTTACTGCGCTGAGTGACCCCTGCCGTTAACACCCCCTGCCTCCGATGCCGTTCTTGCCCTGCACTGCCTCACTAGGGTGCAAACCTCTGGGGAGGGAGGTGGTCGGGGCCAGCCCGGCGCCCGTGTGGGCGAGGGCCAGGTCGGCATTGTAGGGCCACCACAGGGAGGGCAGTGTGAAGCCAGCACGGAGCTGAACCCCGGCTGTGTCTGCACCTCCCCAGCTCTCAGCTCCCTGGTCACTGGGACGGGGGCCTAGGAGCCTGTCTCAGGCCACAGCGGACCCTCGGGGAAGATGGGGCATCCCGGCCTGAGCCCGAGGTGGATGAGGCAGTCTCTCTCCTCCCTCTGGTTGGCACAGTCTGCTTTGTCTTGCAGCCTGATTCTCACTCGGCGGTGCCGCCACCCTGAGCCTCCCATTGGCCCTCCCTGTGACCCACACTCCCTCTGCTGCAGGTTCTACTGGGACCTGACCATGCTGCTGCTGATGGTGGGGAACCTGATCATCATCCCCGTGGGCATCACCTTCTTCAAGGACGAGAACACCACGCCCTGGATTGTGTTCAACGTGGTGTCCGACACGTTCTTCCTCATCGACCTGGTCCTCAACTTCCGCACGGGCATCGTGGTGGAGGACAACACGGACATCATCCTGGACCCACGGCGCATCAAGATGAAGTACCTGAAGAGCTGGTTCGTGGTGGACTTCGTGTCCTCCATCCCTGTGGACTACATCTTCCTCATCGTGGAGACACGCATCGACTCCGAGGTCTACAAGACGGCCCGCGCCCTGCGCATCGTGCGCTTCACCAAGATCCTCAGCCTGCTGCGCCTGCTCCGGCTCTCCCGGCTCATCCGCTACATCCATCAGTGGGAGGAGGTGAGCTGTCAGACCCAGCCCCTCAGGGAGACGGGCTGTTCCCTGCCCCCTACGGGCGACCTCAGAGAGTTGGACCTGGGCTTTGGGGTTGTCACAGGTACGCGTGCTCCGAGAGGACAAGCATTAGTAATTTCTCGGTCTCTTGTCATGTGTTAGATGTTGCACCAAGAGCCTCTCATGCAGTGCCGTGGGAGTCTGTAGCAACCACAGGGGTGCCACGTAGATATGCCTAGACACCTGTCTATCACAGGAGGCAACCGAGACACAGAAAGATCGATGCCAGGTCACAGGTGAACCTGGAGTGTGGAGCCAGCCACCTCCAGAGCCTTTCCTGTTAACTACTGCAGGGTTTTGTGGTTTGTTTTTTTAAATACAGATTTTTATTTATTTATTTGAAAGAGTCCAAGAAAGAGTGAGAGAGAGAGGGAGAGGATCTCCTATCCGCTGGTTCACTCCCCAGGTGTCTGCAATAGACAGGGCTGGGCCAGCCAGAAGCCAGGAGCTCCATCCGGGTCTCCCACATGGGTGGCAGGGGCCCATGCACCCGGGCCGTCCTCTGCTGCTTTTCCCAGGTCAGAGCAGGGAGCTGGATTGGAAGTGGAGCAGCCGGGACACCAACTGGCGCCCATAAAGCCACTGCGATGCCAGTGTGACCCATGTGGGGGAGGCGTCATGCTGGCATCACAGTTAGTAGCTTTACCCACTGCACCACAACGCTGGCCCCTGCTGCGGGGTTGTGCAGGGTGCAGACTCCTAGCCTGCTGAGGCCAGGCAGGGACATGGATGGGTGAGGGGCAGTAGGACGCATGTGGACCAGGGAGAACTGGGGATGTTTCTGTCCATACGGGGCAGCCCCTGCCGGGTGCCAGCCAGGTGCTGCCAGGCGGGAAGGAGCCCAGGGTTGCTGCATCTACAGATTTGTCACACGCACAGGAATCTCGATTTCGGTGGCAGCTGTCGTACGTTGGGTGTTTCTGGAGCAGACCCTGAGATAAGGATTTGCATGGGAGTGTGTTTTTGGGAGACGCATCCCCAGGAGGATCTAGAATGGGACGGGGAAGGGGTGCAGGGGGGACGTCCACCTGGGTCCCTCAGGGGTGACTGTGGCCCATCCCACTGGGGAGCTCCGGGGCAGCGCACGCCACACCTGGGCAGGGACAAGGAGTTGGCCTGCTCGCTCCCTTCCCTGTCAGGCTGTGGCTCGGGAGCAGTTCCCGCCCAGCTGGCCCTAGGCTGAAGCAGTCGGATGATGGACACAGGCTGTGGTTGAAAGGCCAGCAGGTGACCTGCCGGGTGCTCTGGTCTGTGCCCGCCTCTGACCCAAGTGACACAGTTTGTGGCAGTGGCCAGCAGGCCAGCGCAGGGCACCCAGGGTTGGGAGGTGCTCTTGGGATGGACCCCTGGCGTCCAGGATGCTGTGGCTGGGAGCATGTGCCAAGTGATGTTTCTGGTGCATGGTGGCTGTACCGCTGGTCTCCTGGCCCCCTGAGGTCCCCTGCACAACTGGACGGCAGCCTCACGTCCGCCCCCAGCAGCACCAAGGCTGACAGTCGGGGTACTGGCAGATGCAGGTCAGAGGCATCACGCGGGCACGTGCCCCAGAGAATGCCTGCACCCACGTGGCTGAGCCACGCTGCGGAGAAAATCTCTGGCTTGGAAATTCTGCCTTATTCCTGCTGTCAGGGCTGGGGACTTGCTCCAGGTCACACAGTAGACCTCTGGCAGGACGGGGGCAGAGCCAGTCGGCTCTCGGGGCTCCTGGCCGCGTGGGTGTCCCCTGCCTGGCAGGGCGAGAGTTAGGAAAGGTGAGTGCCCGTGAGTGCCCTGGCAGTGCCGCGGTGGCGGGGTGTGCCCTGGGCCCCAGCGGGCCGGGGCCATGCCAGTTGTGTCTGGGAAGCAGGCAGCGGGGAGTTGGGTGTGTGATGGGCTGTGTGTGGGATGTCTCCGTGCAGGGAGGGCCCGACAGGGGACAGCACCCAGGAGGGTGGCCGGGCTGCTCCGAGAGGCCCTGGAGGAAGGGTGCAGGCCCACTTCCTGGAACATCCTGGCAGGTCGTCTCCTGGCTTCCATCCCTGGTGGGCTCCCTGGGACCCCAGCCTCTGTGCCTGGTTCTTCTTCTTCTCAAGCTTCGGTTCCTGTGGGGTGGAGGTGGGGGCGGGGGAGGCGGTGACCCCACTCCTCTCTGGGGCCTGGGCCCTGCAGGCCGCGGTGCCTGCTGGGAGTTGACAGTGGCCATTGGCTGGGCAGGTGAGTCCGGGACCAGGCTAAGCTCTTGTGTGCCCACAGCGTGCATCCTGGGAACCCAGGTCCAGGGCTGCTGCCCCCACAGTCCCAGCCTCCCACCCGCTGGGCTCTAGCCAGGTCCGGTGAGGTGGCCTCTGGTCCTGGCCTTTCCTTGGCCCCGGGAGGCCTCTGGTCAGCCCTCTGAACTGGCTGCTGCTCCCGATCTCGTGGGCAGGAAGGGAGATCCCAGGAGGCCAGATGGACGGCGCCCCGCCCCGCTGCGTCGCCCTTATCTCTCCTCCCAGCTGCCAAGGAAACTGCCGTGAGCTGGTTCCCGCCAGGCTCACTGCCCAGCTGAGGGCTCCCATTGGACCCCTGGGATCGGCCGGGGCTGCCCATCTCCGTGTCCCGCACAGTCAGCCAGCTCACCCGGGCTCCTGCCGGCCATGGCTTGGCCTGGAGGCCGCAGCCGGGAGACCCTGACTGAGACCCGGGAGGGGAGTCCATGGCAGAGCAACCCTGCCCTCTCTCCTCCTGCGAGTTCCTTCCTTGGGCCCAGTGGTCCCCAGCGTCAGGCGTGCGCTGATGCTCTCTGTGGCCGCGGCTCCCAGGGCTCCAGGTCTGGGCAGGGGTGGCGGTAGCCGCTCCTGGGGACACTGCTGTGCCCAGGGCTGGGGGCGGCGGCTCCAGAGCTTGCCCGCTTCCCCTCTGCCCCGGCCCCGGGGGAGTTTCCTAAGTGTCGGGGCTCGTCATGGAGTGGTCCAAGGCAGGTGCAGGTGCAGGCAGCCATCTCGGGGGACGCGGCCTCCGCCTCCCTCCCTCCCTGCCAGGCGATCTAGGTCAGCCCTGTCCCTTCCTGGGAGGTGTGAGCTTGTTACAGGCACTGAGGCTATTGTTAGAAACGGTTGCTGGCCCCTTCAGATGTTCCCCTGCAGGGCCCGGGGCCACCCAACCCAGAGGCTTTTGTCCCCCACCTTCTCCCTCCCCCACCCCACTCCCATCCTGGACTGGCAGAAGGGAGGCTGGGGCGCCAGGGGCCCCCTCCCATCTCTCAGAATCTGGCTGGGATGACAGACAAGAGGGTCCACGGGTCAGGCCTGGCCCTCTCCCGCCAGCCCCAGGGGCTCCCACCCAGGCAGTGCCCAGGACGCACATGCCAGCCACTCTGGCGTGCCTGGGGTTGCCGTCCTGGGCGCGGACACTTGTTCCCGGGATGCAGGAGCGAGGAAGGACTCCGCCAGGCCTGGGAGGGAAAGCAGCCAGCGTGAGCTGAGGCCCTACTGTGTGCCGGCTGCAGGCGCGATGTCGCCTGATTCCCAGCCCTGGGAGCTGGCAGTGAGCGACCCACTCCACAGACAGGGAAGCCAAGGTCCAGGCAGAGGAGGCCCGTGCCTGGGGCTGCTCTGTGTGGCCCCACAGCTGAGAAGATGCAGGAGGCCTGGGCGTGGGCCCCCCAAATGCTAACATGAGCGGCAGGGTGCAGTGAGGCTCGCCATGGCCTGGAAGTGACGGCGCTCACCTCCACCCCACCCCATCGGTGCCAGCATCGTCAACCCGGGTTTTAATGGCAGCTGGAGAGCAAGGCAAGTGTTTGTTTCGTGCGGGGACCTGCAGCCCGGTGCACAGTGCAGGCACGGCCGTGTCCAGCCTTGGCCCCTGCAGCCTGGAGCTGGCACTGCTGGACACTGGCAGCAGGGCGGTGGCCTCAGAGCCTAGGGCGCCTCCCGGCCCGAATGGCAGTGCCCAGGACACGTTCTTCCCAGGGAGCTTTGGCCCGTCCATCCGTCCATCTGTCCACCCGTCTGCAGCAGCCGCCAGCTCCCTGGAGTCTGCATCAAGGGCTCTGGGTGGCTCCCTGGAGGAGGAGGCGGCTTCTGTGTTCCTGCCACCAAGGCACAGGCAGTCGCACCTCCGCTGTGCGCGCTGACAGGAGCCCCGCTGGCCACCAGCCCTGGCACCGGCACAGGCACCTCCGGCGTCTTGGTTATGCGCCTCTCATGACCTTGGACTCTCCTCACCACGGAGGTCATGATCCAGGCAGAGTCAGACCAAGGCTCGGTCTTGGGAGAAATTTCTTTGTAAAGAAAGCAACGCAGGTGCCGTGAGAAGAGGCCACGGCATCGCGTGGAGTTGATGTGCCCTCGGACCCGGAGCCTGTGGACGGGAGCGGTGGCCGCGGCCGCCCGAGGCTCCCGGAAGCCCCTCCGCGGCGTCCGTTCGTTCCTGTTGGGGGGGGTGCGTTCAGGCGGAGCCCCAGGTGCTGGCCTGCTGGGTGTGGGAGGACGCAGAAGGGGAGGCAGAGCAGTGCCCTGCTCAGAGCCGTGTGCCTGAGCCACACGGGGTGGGTCCTGGGGAGGGCGGCGGGGGACTCCACACCCAAGCGGCGTCAGAGCTGAGAGCGTTGAGCTTGGCTGGGGGCGGGGTCCCTCCCTTGCCGTGGGCTCCCTGCTGGCGGGGGCTGATTTCGAGCCTGGCCTTCCGGCAGGTGGACAGAGAATATTTTCGTGGCCTGGGTTTACCACATCACATCTGCACAGCCAGGGTCTGTGGAGCACGCGCTGTGGCCTGGTGCGGCACGCTGCCCCCAGTGCCCGGCGAGAGGCGTGGGTGTCCCAGCCACTCTCCCTCCTTGGGCAGGGGCTGTGTCCAGAGGCTGGGCCGAGAGCTTAGACTCTTTAACCAGAGTGCCACAGCCGGGGGATCCCCATGGTTTGGAGGCTGGAGGATGGGTTTGGGGAGCCCCTCCTCCTGACTGGCAGGCGTCTGTTCACGAGGGCCCATCACCTCCCAGGGCCTCTTCTCCAAATAGCCGTGTGGCCGCCCTGGGCTCTCAGGCTTCCCCAGTGGGTTTAGGGAGAGGCTCCTGGCAGCCCTGAGAGATAGCACGGCGTGTGGCTGGCTTCGGCTGGCGAAGGTGCCGGGGCCGGGGGAGATGAGGGCAGGTGCCATCGGTGGTCCCTGTCACTGGTCCGCTCCAATCCCCCGGGTGAGGAGCAGGTGGCCTCCTGGTCGGCCGGCACTCGGAGGGCTGGACACACGCCCAAGGTCACAGAGCTGCCACTCTCACCAGGTGCCGGGGAGCAGAGTGCTGTCCTCTGGCAGCTTGGCGTCTGGGGCCTGCTGGGGGCGAAGGTGGGGGTGGGGAGCCGGGAGCTTCCTGGCAGGGGCCCCAGGCCCCGAGGCACTGCCAGCAGGGTCGGTGGCCCTGAGGTACCGGTTTGCTCGCAGACGGAACTCCCCCGGGGTCTGAGCCCCGCGCTGCCTTCTGGGCCATGGCAGACACTGAGCCGGGGAGCTGCTCTGCGGACAGCCTGCAGCTGTCCTGCCTCCCTGGCTGTCAGAGGCGACCCCAGGGACGTCCCCCCTGGCCCTGGGCCAGCCACTCTGTGATTTGTTCACAGAATGGAAGGACTGAAAACCACCCTCCTCCTCCTCCGTGGGTTCTGGGCTCCGAATCGGGCGGACCTGGGCCAACCACTGGCTCTCCCGCTGTCCCTGGACCACCCTCCTCCTCCTCCGTGGGTTCTGGGCTCCGAATCGGGCGGACCTGGGCCAACCACTGGCTCTCCCGCTGTCCCTGGACCACCCTCCTCCTCCTCCGTGGGTTCTGGGCTCCGAATCGGGCGGACCTGGGCCAACCACTGGCTCTCCCGCTGTCCCTGGACCACCCTCCTCCTCCTCCGTGGGTTCTGGGCTCCGAATCGGGCGGACCTGGGCCAACCACTGGCTCTCCCGCTGTCCCTGGACCACCCTCCTCCTCCTCCGTGGGTTCTGGGCTCCGAATCGGGCGGACCTGGGCCAACCACTGGCTCTCCCGCTGTCCCTGGACCACCCTCCTCCTCCTCCGTGGGTTCTGGGCTCCGAATCGGGCGGACCTGGGCCAACCACTGGCTCTCCCGCTGTCCCTGGGATCCTGAGCCTGGGTGCACAGGGACTCACGGTCACAGTCATGGTCACGTCACAGAGGGTTCTGTGGTCTAAGCGAGAGGACGGCCCGCGTGCAGCAGGGTGTCGCTGTCCCTCCTGTGCGGGCTCTGGGGAAAGGGGATGAGCTCAGCTCCCAGGCTCCGTGGAAGGACCCCAGGGCTTCTCGGCTGCAACACGCAGGGTCACACCTTCACAGGGGCTCAGATGTGGGTGTGGCCGTGGTCCCCCGGGACCCAGACCCAGGCTAAAGCCACTTTTCAGGAGGGAGGACTAGGTCACGAATGTCGGGGTGTCCTGCTCCCGACTGCAGGGGCCTCGCTTTCCCCAGCTGAAGTGGGCTCACGGGGGAGGGGGCTCAGTGGCATTTGACAAGCCCATAATTTGCACTCCCCAGGAGGAATATTTAGAATAGCTTGGAGGGATCAGACTGCGCTGAGCGGCTGGGGGTCCCCCAGGGCTGCCCAGGCCGGAGGTAGACTCGCGCCTGGCTCTCCACCCCCTCCTGCCCTTTCTTCCCCGTCCCGAAGCTTTGGCAGAGCGAGGGGTGGCGGGCTAGGACAGCTGAGGTTGGAGACGGGCTGGGGGGTGTCTGCTGGGCGCTATTAAAGGAACAGCATGGCTGCCAACGTATCTTAACCAATCCTCAGGATGAATGATTCATAGCAACGTTACCAATTAATAATGGTTTGCAATTTCTTAAACACCTCTGCACCAGTACTAAGCGCTTTACGCGTGCAATCGAATCGTTTTGAAAAGGCAGCCCACTTGAGTTAAGAATTCTGATCACCCTTTTCCAAATGAGGAAACATGATCAGAGAAGTTCAGAGACTTTCTCGAGGTTGCACAGTGAGGAGCAGGCTGGGAGGGAGGTCATGAGCCCATGGGCTTGCACGGCTCCCTCTGCTGCAGTCCCGTGGGTCCTGTGACAGGCTTGGGGAAGCAGCGGGCAGACCTGTGCCCACTCCTGGGCTGCATGGGGCTGCAGGGCCTCCTCCCCGCCAGTCTGCATCCGCCTGGGCCCTGCAGCTACAGCCTCCCTCCTGCGGCCTGGCCCGATGACTTTGCTGGGCGTGCAGCTGGGGGCCCGCAGGCCGTCGCCCCTCCTGGCCACCCACCTCTGGGTCCGCGTCTCCGCCTGTGCCGCAGATCTTCCACATGACCTACGACCTGGCGAGCGCCGTGGTGCGCATCGTGAACCTCATCGGCATGATGCTGCTGCTGTGCCACTGGGACGGCTGCCTGCAGTTCCTGGTGCCCATGCTGCAGGACTTCCCCGACGACTGCTGGGTGTCCCTCAACCACATGGTGGTGAGTGGCCGCGGCGCGGAGGGGCACGCGGCTCCCAGCCCCAGCCGCTGCCAGCCAGGCTCCCCCGCCCCCACCTGCAGCTCTTGGCTGTAAGCTGTCACTCCCACCACCTGACAGCCTGCACAGCAGCTGGGTGCCCCTGGTGTCCCCCCACCCCCCGACACGCACCGAGGAGATGAAGATCCACACTGAGCCTGGGTCGTACAATGCTGGGCTGGCAGCTGCCATGTCCCCGGGAGCCCGTCAGAGGCGGCCAGCCCGCCGGGGCACCGTGAGCGGCCGCGTCAGGGCCAGCCACAGCACCCCGCTCACGGTGGAGTCCTGAGTGGGAAGGGAGGGGCGGGCAGGAGGGTGGGCTCAGGGCCGGAGAGCCATGGGGCAGAGCGTCCCCCACCTGCTCGGGACAGGGTGGGCTCAGCATCTCCGGACTTGTGGGCCCCGATTGGGCTCCAGCCAACCCCTGCCTCTCTTCAGCCAGTTTGGTTTGGTCTGAGGCAAAGCCCCAGGGCCCCAGGGCCCCAGGGCCCCAGGGCCCCAGGGCCCCAGGAAGGAAAAATCCACTTCGAGGGAGGTGAAAAAGACCTTGAGGCGGCTCTGAGCATCAGGCAGACCCTGATGTGCAGCCTGGAGAAGGCCGCCCGCATCGCCTCTGCCCCACCCCAAGGCGGAGCCCTGCTCGGCTGGAGGCAGCCAGGGGCTCCCCTTTTTCCCCAGGCCCCTTCCACCCCTGGGGATCAGCCCCACAGACCGCACCCTAGGCAGGACTGAGCCACCAGAGCCCAGGGACTGGCTCAGCTCCGGCCAGCATGGTCTCCGGCCCGGTGACCTTGAACGGGGCACGTGCCTGGCAGGCTCCCATGCCTTTCTGAGGGTGCTGCTGGGAGCATCCTGGTGCCCGCTGAGTGCTGGGGCCCTGGGCGGGGCTCCAGGGAGGGAGACGCTGGGGGGGTCGTGCTCACCTGGCGCCCCCGCGTTTGGGGCAGAATCCAAGAGAGGGCTCTTCTGACCCTGGTGTTTCTTCACTGAGACCAGCCTGGGGGGCTCACTCTCCACCTGCTGCCCTGTGCCACGCACTCCAGAGTCCACCTGCGGGGTGGGGCGGGGCTGGAACCAGAGGCTGCAGCCCTGGCTGGGTGGGCTTGGGGGGTTCATGGGGGAGCCCCGTTGGCGGCTTCAGCACCGCTCACCCAAACGAGGGCAGCATTTTCAGCTCAGTTCTGCCGGAGCTCGTCCCCCCGGGGGACGCACTGCTGGGCTCATGACTGAGGTCAGTGGGAAATGGGCTCCGCCTGGCAGCTGTTTAGGGTGTGGGGGACCCAGCGCCTCAGCCTGGGCCCAGCTGCTAGGCTCCAGGCTGCAAGGGGTCAGAGCTGGGCTGGGCCGGCTCCCAGCCCTTCGCTGGGGCTTCCTGGTCCCTGCACCCCACTGCAAGATGGGGGCCTAAATGGAGATCCTTTGTGCCCGGGGATGCCCGTGCAGGCCTCGCCGCCTCACAGCAAGGCCGGGGAGCCTCAGGGAAGTGTTAGGGTGGAAAGGGAGGTGTGGGGCCCTCCGCAGGGCTTCCCCTGTCATCGGTGGCCCACCTGTGCGTCTGCCCGCAGAACAACTCCTGGGGGAAGCAGTACTCCTACGCACTCTTCAAGGCCATGAGCCACATGCTGTGCATCGGCTACGGGCGGCAGGCGCCCATGGGCATGTCTGACGTGTGGCTCACCATGCTTAGCATGATCGTGGGTGCCACCTGCTACGCCATGTTCATCGGCCACGCCACTGCGCTCATCCAGTCCCTGGACTCCTCCCGGCGCCAGTACCAGGAGAAGGTATGTTGCGCAGAGCCGTGGTCCACTGGCTTTCTCTGGGCGGGGAGGGGGGACCTGCTCCAGGGGGTCCAGGGTGCGAGGGGTCTCAGTAGGGGAGCTGAGAACAGCTCGCCCCACCTGACGCCCATCATCGTCTTTCCCTCCGGTGTGCGGCCTGACTCTCCCTGTGCCTTCCACAGGGCCAGGTCCGGCCTGTCCTCTTTGGCGACAGCCCCTCCGCCTTGGTTTTCCTCTTAGCCCCCGGCCATCCTCGCTGTGCTGTGCCAGCCTCTCATGCCAGCCCTGACACTCGGGTCCTTGGTGGCAGGCGGGGGCCTGAGCTCTCCCGAGCTGTCTCGCGTGTCCTCCGGGTGTTTCTGTATTGCCACCCCAGCCCCCCAGCCCCCCAGCCCCGTGCCTGTCTCTGCAGCAGGGCCCTAGCTAGAGCCGGGCATCTCCACATGTTGCCATTTGATGCCTCCCTGGACACGGCAGCCTTGTGGCATTGGTCTGTGGGCACCTTGTTCTCTGCCCTGGCTCCAAACCGTCTCATCAGTGGCCACCCCTGCCATTATTGCCCGCGTCCGAATGGCAGCTCCCTCTGCAGCCTGGCCGGCTTCTCGCCCTCCCCGGTCATGGCACGGCTTCCACCGGGAGCCCAGACGCCATCTCTGCCATTGCTGTGCGCCAGGTGCACAGCGGGAGGGTGACACTGAAAGACGAAGCGGCCAGCATTGCCTCTTCAGAGGCTTCACCTGGCACCTGCACGTGGACGGACTCCCTGGCGTGTCTCCGCCTGCCCCGCCTCGTGCCCCAGCTGTGGCTCGGGCCCCGGCCCCGGCCCCTTGTTCCAGGCTGCCTGTTCCCCCGGCCTTGGGCTCTCCCCGGAGCTCTGCTCCTCTTTCTGCCTGGCACCGTCTTCAGCCTGCCCGAACCTCACCTCCTGGCTGAGGCTCTGTGACTCAGCTGCCCGCTCCCAGCCGACCGGCCCCTGGCTCCCCCTGCTTCTCCCGCGCCGCGCACGCCTGTGACAGCTGGCTTACTCACATGCAGCCGTCGGCGCCGGCAGGTCAGGAGCAGGAGCGTCCCCCAGTGTTGACGCACTGCCTGCCTGACCCACGGCTGCCTCTCCGGTGTGGGTGGAGGTGCAGGCAGAGCCACGTGGGGGGAGGAGGGCTCACTTGGAGGAGGAAAGGATTTCTGGGCCAGTGATGACCGAGCGCAGCCAGGAATGAGCCTGTGTAGGATGCAGGGAGTGGGCTGGAAGGAGTGGGGAAGGGGAGGGGTGGGAAGGTCAGGGCTTAGCCCAGGCCAAAGTTAGGGTCAGCCATGGCCAGCCTCAGGGCTCAGCCTGGAACCAGGGCTCAGTGTGTGAGACAGGATCAGGGCTCAGCATGTAACCAGGGCCAGGGCCCAGTGTGTGAGACCAGGATCAGGGCTCAGCATGTAACCAGGGCCAGGGCCCAGTGTGTGAGACCAGGATCAGGGCTCAGCATGTAACCAGGGCCAGGGCTCAGTGTGTGAGACAGGATCAGGGCTCAGCATGTAACCAGGACCAGGGCTCGGTATGTGAGACCAGGATCAGGGCTCAGCATGTAACCAGGGCCAGGGCCCAGTGTGTGAGACCAGGATCAGGGCTCAGCATGTAACCAGGGCCAGGGCCCAGTGTGTGAGACAGGATCAGGGCTCAGCATGTAACCAGGGCCAGGGCCCAGTGTGTGAGACAGGATCAGGGCTCAGCATGTAACCAGGGCCAGGGCCCAGTATGTGAGACCAGGATCAGGGCTCAGTATGTGAGACCAGGATCAGGGCTCAGCATGTAACCAGGGCCAGGGCCCAGTGTGTGAGACAGGATCAGGGCTCAGCTGCTTGTGACCCCTCCTCGTTTTGGCCTTTGGCTGGTAGCTCGCTCAGTCTCCCTCCAAGTCTCCTCCATGTCTGGCTTAAAGAGGCTGCCCTGTTTCCCCGTCGACGGGGGCGTAGGGACCCCCTTACTTGCACGTGGGACAGAGCTGGGTCACTGCCTCATCTTCGCCTCCCCTCCCCAGGCTTGCTCCTGGGGATCCTCAGGTGCCAGTCCAGGGACAGTTGGGGTTAGGGTGACTTCTAGACGAATCTCTGGTGCCCAAGCCTCCGCTGGGAGGTGCTGGCTCCAGCCTGCTTCTTCCCTGGGCTGGGTTTGCCCTCAGCGACAGGGTCTCCACTGAGGCCAGGGCTGGGGGACAAACATGGGAGGAGTCAGGCAGCCCCCAGCCCCCTGAGCCGTTGCAGCCCAGTCCTGCAGCCTGGGGAGACCATGCCTCCCCTCCAAAGCCTGTGAGGCCACCCCATCCCCCTAGCCCCCTCCGAGGGTCTAGAGAGACTGGAGTGGCCTCCTGGGTGGCTCGTGTGTGTGTGTGTGTGTGTGTGTAACTGGACAGCCCCCATTGCCCCACCATCTCCGTAGCCTTGGGCCCTGTGAGGGTGGCTGGAGTCAGGCACAGGGCGATGTCACCATACCTCGCACACCAAGGGCCTCAACTCTCAAGGGACCACGTTCGGCCAGGAAAGGCCACGGCGCCTGCGCCCCGAGGGGTGGCCGGCTGCCGGAAGTGACCGCGCGCCCTCTCCCCGGCCCCAGTACAAGCAGGTGGAGCAGTACATGTCCTTCCACAAGCTCCCGCCCGACACCCGCCAGCGCATCCATGACTACTATGAGCACCGGTACCAGGGCAAGATGTTCGACGAGGAGAGCATCCTGGGCGAGCTGAGCGAGCCCCTGCGCGAGGTGTGCTGGGGGGCGGCGGCCGGGGCGGCGGGGCGGCGGGGTGGTGGGCCGGCACTCCCTCACCTCCTCCTCCTCCTCCTGCCCTGGGAGCAGGAGATCATCAACTTCAACTGCCGCAAGCTGGTGGCCTCCATGCCGCTGTTCGCCAACGCCGACCCCAACTTCGTGACGTCCATGCTGACCAAGCTGCGCTTCGAGGTCTTCCAGCCCGGGGACTACATCATCCGCGAGGGCACCATCGGCAAGAAGATGTACTTCATCCAGCACGGCGTGGTCAGCGTGCTCACCAAGGGCAACAAGGAGACCAAGCTGGCCGACGGCTCCTACTTCGGAGGTGAGGGGAGCTGGGGGGCCCGGGGGCAGGGGGGTCACTGCCGGGGGGTGGGCAGGGAGGACAGAGGCACGGGCTGCTGTCACCAACCCCGTTCCACCTCGTGCCATCTCACGTGGGGGAGGGGGAGCAGGCCAAGCCTCCTGGCCTTTATTTATTTCCCTGAAAGGTAGAGTTGGTTCATGCCTTGAATGCCCTCAACAGCTGGGGAGGGGGGGCCACGTTGAAGCCAGGAAGCCAGGACTCGATCCCGGTCTCCCATCTGGGTGGCAGGGACCAACGCACCTGCGCCATCACCTGCCACCTTCCCCGGGCGCATTAGGAGGAAACTGGGACTTGAACCCAAGCACTCCAATATGGGATGTACGACACCTCCTCCCTTTTTTTTCCCCCAAGGGCAACTCATGGCATTCATGAGGGCCCCTGATTGCCACGGCCAGGGGCTTAGGGAGTTAATGTCATGTATGACAGGGCAGAGAGCGCGCCTCAGAGCATCCTTTTGCTGTGGGAGGGGGTGGTATCCAGTGTGGTCAGGGCCTGGCAGGTGGGGGCCTTGAGAGCCCACCCTGCCCGAGTGCAGGGCGTGGGGCCCGCGGTCAGGCAGTGCCCACCTCCCGTCCCTGGCAGAGATCTGCCTGCTGACCCGGGGCCGGCGCACGGCCAGCGTGCGGGCCGACACCTACTGCCGCCTCTACTCTCTGAGCGTGGACAACTTCAACGAGGTGCTGGAGGAGTACCCCATGATGCGGCGCGCCTTCGAGACCGTGGCGCTGGACCGGCTGGACCGCATCGGTGAGGGCGCGCGGGTGGGGGTGGGGGTGGGCCGCGGGCACGGGCGCTCGCCCTCCCCTCCAGCCTCCCGGCTCGGCCCGAGCACCTGCTCTGTCTGCTCTGTCCAGGCAAGAAGAACTCGATCCTCCTGCACAAGGTGCAGCACGACCTGAGCTCGGGGGTCTCCAACTACCAGGAGAACGCCATCGTGCAGCGCATCGTGCAGCACGACCGGGAGATGGCGCACTGCGCCCGCCGCGCCCAGGCCACCACGCCCGTGGCGCCGGCCATCTGGACCCCGCTGATCCAGGCGCCACTGCAGGCAGCTGCCGCCACCACGTCGGTGGCCATCGCGCTCACCCACCACCCTCGCCTGCCCGCGGCCATCTTCCGCCCGCCGCCCGGGCCCACCCTCGGCTCGCTGGGCGCCGGGCAGACGCCGAGGCACCTGCGGCGCCTGCAGTCGCTGGCGCCGTCGGCGCCCAGCCCGGCCTCTCCGGCCAGCAGCCCGTCGCAGCCGGACACGCCGTCCTCCGCCTCCCTGCACGTCCAGCCGCTGCCCGGCTGCTCCACGCCCGCCGGGCTCGGCTCCCTCCTGCCCACGGCCGGCTCGCCCCCGGCCCCCACGCCCCCCACCACCGCTGGCGCCGCCGGCTTCAGCCACTTCCACCGGGCGCTGGGCGGCTCCCTGTCCTCGTCCGACTCGCCCCTGCTCACCCCGATGCAGCCCGCTGCCCGCTCCCCGCAGCAGCCGCCCCCGCCGCCCGGGGCCCCGGCGGGCCTGGGCCTGCTGGAGCACTTCTTGCCGCCTCCGGCCCGCTCCCCGACGTCCAGCCCCGGGCAGCTGGGCCAGCCCCCCGGGGAGCTGCCCCCGGGCCTGGGCTCCGGGCCTCCGGGCACGCCAGAGACGCCCCCGCGGCAGCCTGAGCGGCTGCCCTTCGCGGCGGGGGCCTCGGCGGCGGCTTCCCCGGTGGCCTTCAGCCCCCGAGGCGGCCCCAGCCCCCCCGGCCACAGCCCGGGCCCCCCCAGAACTTTCCCCAGCGCGCCGCCCCGGGCCTCGGGCTCGCACGGGTCCCTGCTGCTGCCCCCCGCGTCCAGCCCGCCGCCGCCGCCGCCGCCCGCCCCGCAGCGCCGCGCCACGCCGCCGCTGGCCCCCGGCCGCCTCTCGCAGGACCTCAAGCTCATCTCGGCCTCGCAGCCGGCGCTGCCCCAGGACGGGGCGCAGACTCTCCGCAGAGCCTCCCCGCACTCGTCCTCGGGGGAGTCGGTGGCCGCCCTGCCGCCCTTCCCCAGGGCCCCCGCGAGGCCCCCCGGCGCCGGCCCCGGCCAGCACGTCACCCTCACTCTGCCTCGGAAGGCATCCTCAGGTTCTCTGCCGCCCCCTCTTTCTTTGTTCGGGCCCCGAGCCGCCTCTGCTGGGGGGCCCCCGCTGACTGCTGCGCCCCAGAGGGAACCAGGGGCCGGGGCTGAGCCAGTGCGCTCCAAACTGCCGTCCAACCTCTGAGCCAGGCCTCCCTCGCTGTCCTGTCTTCTTGTTTCTCCCTGCCTTCAGGTTTGACTGTGATTAGGAGATACACCAATACCAATAACCGTTACCATTGACACACACACACACCCCAGAAAACCCAAGTCAGCAGAAATAACCAGGTATACCTAGAGCTATAGATTTTTGGTCACTCGCTTTTATAGACTATTTTAATACTCGGCACTAGGGGCAGGGGAGCAGGCAGGGCCCAAACACAAGAGGCAGAGGAAGGCAGCTGGGGTCCCCGGGGTGGGGCGGGGTGGCCGGGTTTGGGGGTGCAGGAGCAGACCTGCCATTGTATCCGTTTTAGGGCAGCAGCAGTCCCCTAGCTGTGGCCTTGCAGCCCCACTCCGCCAGGGGTCATTTCCTGTCCCCAGCCCCGGTGTGGTCCTGGGGAGCCTCAGACCCCCAGGACAAGAAGGGGCCGGGGCCTGAGGGCCTGGTGTTTTTCTACTGCAATTGTAGCGAGATATGTATATGACTATGTATACGTACATGTATGTAAGATGTGTATATGTATAGCTATGTAGCGCTCTGCAGAGCCATGTAGATAGCAACTCACACGTGCACACACGTGTGTGCGATCTAGCCGTCAACCCTATGTCGCCACCCCACCCCACCCTCGCCTGGCCCCTAGGCTGGGTGCTGCAGGTTCTGGGGTCCTCAGGGAAGAGAGGGCCCCCGAGACCTCGTAGCAGGACCCCGTCCCCGTCTCTGGGCTCAAAGCCAGTCCCGGCCTCACCCCTCAGCGTGTGGAAGCCGAAGACTCTGGGCTGTGCCTCTCCTGCGCCAGGGCCTCCGCACCCCATACCCTCTGGGGTCTGCTCCGAGCTGGCGCTGGTTTCCCGCGTCTCACACCTTAACCCCTGGTCCCCTGGGAGCCTACTTCACAGCTGAGGAGCTAATGTGGGGTGATTTCCCCGGCATTAGTAACTAGGAGTTCTGAGCTGGAAGTCCCATTCCTACCTGCCTGAGGCTGGGGCCTATATCCCTTTGGTCCCCAGACTGTCGGCAGGGGGTTGAGTGAGGCAGTCCCCATGCGTGAGGGAGCGGGGAGAAGCCAGGTTTGGGTGATAATCGGGTCTGGGTCCAAATCCAAGCCCTGCCAGCTGCTTAGCTGTGTGACCCTGGACAAGTTCTCTGAACTTTCCAAGTCTTACCTCATCCAAGGTGAAAATCATCGTCTGGTCTCCTCCCCAGGACCTCTGAGGCCCAGGTAAGAGCACCTGGCACACACAGCAGGTGCTTAGTAAACCCCCTTTCTCTGTCCCCTCCGCGCGTGCCAGCCCCTTGCTCCAGCGAGCTGTGGGCGGCCCAGGGAGCTTTGGCCCAAGCTCCAAGACTTAATCTCAGGACTCAGAAGGTGGCTGGGTCTCCCCAAGGACCCAAGGGACGTGTGTGACCACAGTGGGCTTTGTGCCAGGCCTGGAGATGGGGGAGAGGCAGAGGGAGTGGTTGGAGGAGGGGGTGGTGGGTGGGACGGAGGGTGCAGTGCGGGAGCTGTAGTGGGACGTGGGGGTCAGCGGGAAGGCCTCATGACATGGTGGGCTTGTTCACAGAGACAAGAGGGAGCCACAGCAAGTTCCAGGGTGTGACAGGAGTCTGCCTGCCTCCTACAGGGTGGGAGCAGGTATGGCTGCGAGACCCAGAGTAGGAGGGCTGGTCTCGCCGTATCCATCCAGAGCTCTGAGCCAGAGTGTGGACGCGGTCAGGCTTGGCTGGCAGCCAGGCTGCTCCATGGAGGGGCTGTGGGGTTGGGGTGGGGAGCAATAATCCAGCAAAGAAGGGGGTGAAGGACCCTAGAAGCCCCCTTGGTCTCACCCGTGCTGGCGAAGACCCTTGGCCCAGGGGGCTGTCAGAACAGGAGATACTACAGCGGCCCTCTGGTTTTGCACACCTTGCCCTGCGTGGACAGGGGCTCAGGGAGGCAGCAGGGCTCTCAGCCCAGACCCACTGCTAGTCTCGGCAGGGGTGTGGGCATAGAGCAAGGAGCCCCCTTGCCACGGCCCCTTATCTAGGCACACACGCATTTTGTAGGAGCTCTGACCGAGCCCAGCCCCTCACTGGGTTCTCCCAATCCCAGTCCCCTCCCCCCCACAAGCAATTTTCAAAATCTTCCACTTTTAAAACAGAAAACGGTAACTGCGCGTGTTGTATATTTTATTTAAATAAAAAAAAAATTCCAGCAGAGGCTGCCTTCTTCCGGGGACCAGGGGGCGGGGTGAGGCCGCGAGGAGCGTCAGGGCAGCCCCTGCAGCCCTGTTTCTGTTCGCCCAGCTGTGGGCGCCAGGTGTGTGTCTGCTTCTGGGAGGGCGAGTTCCACTGGAGAGGATGACAGTGAGGGTCCCGGGAGGAGGAGGCAGGAGCAACCAGCACACGAACACCGCGCGGCCGGAAGCAGGAGAGGCAGGCGGGCCTCGGCAGCAGGCCGGTAGCTGGGGACACAGATGACCAGGCTGGGAAGGCCTGCAGCAGTGTGATGAGGGCTCCGGGCTCGGCATGGTCAGGCAGCCTGAGGGCTGGCCCAGCCCAGCCTCACTGCAAAGAGATGGGGGGGGGGGGGGCCCAGGCCTGGCTGCAGACGGCCCCTGTGCTACTTCTGCTTGCACAGTGTCCGCTCTCAGAACCCTCTGCTGGCCCTAGGGTCCCTCGCAGGTCCTGGGGACCCCTCCCCCAGGCTCTAGGACCTCGGCAGTCCCCACGCTGGAGCGTATCACCGCGCAGGGGAGTCCTCGGGAAAGGCGGGGAACCCTTCCCTGTGCTGTTCCCCGCTGTTTCCATAGCAACTTGCCTGGGAGTCCCCAGTACTCAGGGAGGACATGCGTCTCCATGACAACACCCCCCCCCCGGGTCCTTAGGGAGCCAGTGCTGCCCCAGTCGCTGCCCTTCCTTCCCCACCCCGACGAGGGCCCTGAGTCGGCACCTGCTGTAGTGTCCACATCGTACCCTCCACCCTGTGGAGCAGGGCGCAGGGACAGCATCGCGGCCGCAGGCAGCAGGTGCTCGCTGGGCCCCTCCACGGGCTCAGCTAGGACAGCCGGGGTGGGGGCACAAGCTTGCAGGGATGTGGGGCGTGCAGTCCGGGGACTCCCCGTGGGGTTGGGGGGCAGAAAGGACCATGTGCGTCCTGGGTTTGCCTTCTGTGTCCTGCTGATTGTAGTAAAAGCTGTGACTGCCCCTGACGTGCCACCCAAGCCTCTGACCAAGGGACATCTGCCATGCTGCAGGTGGTGTGGGACATGTCTGCCTTCCTGGCACCAGACTGGACATTTGTGTAAGAGAAAACCCCTCTCTTCTTGGCTGCTACCCCTCCCCTGTTCAGCTCACTTCTGTCCCTGGGTCACTTTTGACCCCTGTAGTCCATCTTCCTCTTCTAACAGCCCAGGACCAGGTCTTCAGGGCTGGAGTGGGTTCGGGGCCTGCCCTCCCCATCTTTGTGGTCAGCTTCAGCTTTAAGGGCCCCCAGAGGCTCACCAGCCACTGCCTGGCCCATGACCGTGACCGTGACCACTGGATCCCCTGCCTGGGCTTTCCCTTTAGTTCAGCCCCACACCTGCTGAGCCTCAGCTGGGCTCCTCAGCCTGGACTCTTATATTTTTTTTTTTTTTTAAAGATTGATTTGATTGGGAAGGCTGAGTGACAAAACACCAGATCTTCCATCCACTAACTAGTTCACTCCCCAAATGGCACAACAGCCAAGGCTGGGCCTGGCTGAAGCCAATAGCCTAGAATTGCATCTCGGTCTCCCAAGTACTTGGGCCGTCACCCACTGCTTTCCAGGAATGTTAGCAGGGCGCTGTATTGGGAGCAGAGCAGCTGGCCGCCAACTGGCACTGATACGGGATGCCAGCCTTGCAAGCGGCGGCTTAACCTGCTACGCCACAACGCCTGCCCTTTCTACTCCTGAGGGCGTGGCTCCCAGCGCACCCACCTCCTAGCCATGTTGCTTCCTCCATGTTTGATCCACTGAGATATCGCACACTCACCCAAGATGCACTGGGTGGGCAAGATTCAAAAACAAGGTGAACAGCTCACGTGGAACATGAGGGGTACCGGGGAAAACACCTCCCCACCACCACCCAGGAAGACCACTCCTGTGAATTTTAATTTAATCCTTAACTTTTCAAGCTTTGTTTACATCCATAAACAACATTCAGACGCGTACCAAGGAGTGGGGGGTGGGGATGGGAAGTGTTTACCCTTGTGGGGAGGCGGCAATTACCCGTAATATCGGCAATTACCTGTAATATCGGCCAGCCAGCATTGCTGACGGATGGTGATGACAGAATTCAGAGACGGGAGGGGGCGGGCATTTGGTAGCATCGTTGACACTGCCGGGGGGGCTTCCAGCCCACGTGGGAGGGCCTGGGTTCAAGTCCCGGCTCCACTTCTGACCCAGCTTCCCGCTAACGCGCACCCCGGGAAAGCAGCAGCAGGTGGTCCGGTACTTGGGGAATCTCTGTCTCTCTGCTTTGCTAATACAATTGTAACTTAAACAGCAGACTGGCATTTAGTCAGTTCTATTATGGTTTTACAAGTAAGGCGCCTACTGGTTCACTCTCCAAGCTGGGGCCACAGCAGCTTGAAGCCAGGAACCTGGAACTCAATCCCGGTCTCCCAGCAGGCACGTTGCGATGCGCTGGGACTTGAACCCAGGCACTCCCATGTGGGGTGCGGGTGTCCTGACCGCTAGGCCACTGCTCCGGCAGTTTCCCACTTGGGCTCATTTTCTGGTTCTGTTGGAGCCTTTACTTCCTGGGAAGCGAGCCCCTGGGGAGTGTGTATACTTCCCCTGCTCGGGCAGGACCGGGGGTCTCATTTCCCTTCTGCAGTGGACTTGGCGTCACCCTCGGGGGCACTGCGTCGTGGTGGCACGCTCTTGACTCACGTTGCCCAGAGCGCTCTCACTGGCCTTGTCACACTTCCGGGCAGGGCTGTTCCTGTCCCTTCCTCCCTCATCTTGTTTCCCCAGGGGCCTGCACACTTAGGCCCTCAAGAAAACCCACAGAAATGACGAATGGCTTCCGGCTGCTGAACTGGCCCCGAGTGTCCCTTCTTCCCTTCCCACTTCTTACCTCGGGCTCTCTTTGGCATCAGCTCCAGTTTCCCCTCTGTGCGTGAGTCTAGAATGTTCTTCCACTGCTTCTCCTGACAACCCCAGGCAAGCTTGTCTGGGGGCCTCGGGCACTGCCGTGCCTGCAGTAACAGGCCCCAGCCCCCCTTCCACCAGAATGCCCAGCGAGACCTGGGTTATCAGCTGATGGAAAACCCGCCCCAGCCGTGGGGTCTCTCCTGGGTGGGCGGGCCCCCACTCTCTCCTGAGGGCTACCCCTTGGCTCTGCTGGGACCCCACACTTAATCCAAAAATGGAGGGCTGAGCACAGGCCTGGTGCAGCGGGCCGGAATCCGCACCTTTCCAGACCACTGGGCCACAAGCAGCAGGCAGCTTCCCAAACTCCAAGCGGCCTCGGGCTGCTGCCTCCCCCAGCCTCGCAAACCTTTCCCGAGGAGGCTGCTCCCAGGGGGACGAGGCTCTGCCACATTCGCTCTGCTCCAGCCCACGAGGTGGCGTTTCAGGTCTGTCCTCCGTGCCAGGCAGGTGCTAGGCCCAGCCGCCTGCTGCCCTTAGCGAGGTCACAGGGGCTGGAGGAGGCAGAGGTGCAGGGGACTCCAACACGTCCCCGGGCAAAGGCAGTGAAGAGATCAGCTCACCTGGTGCAAAGACTGAAATCCACGTGCAGTTTTTAACCTAACGTGTATTTTTCTATGAACTCTTCCAAGGCCCCCTCATGTGAACAAAGCCTGGGTCTTCACAGAGGGAGAGACGTTGGCCAGCAGAGAGCGCCAGTAGGGAGCAGGGGAAGGGGGCCGCACAGAGCCCCCCAGCCCGGGTGGCCGAAGGGAGGGGCGGGCGCAGTGGGGATGCCCTGGACTCCTGGTGGCAGGCAGGGGAGGGGCTGCTGCAGGATGCTGAGCAGCGGGAGGCTTCAGCCCCTGGGAGACTGAGCCAGGGGTCACAGGCGTCTGCTCTGGGGACACTGGCTAAGCAGCCTACAGAGCCTTGAAGCAGGAGTGGAGAGCAGCTCCCAGATGTCTCCTTGGGAGCCCAGGTACACGGGATACACCTGTTAGCCAGGGGCACGCACCTGCCGGCTGGGACCCCAGGCGGAGAGGGGAGGTCCCCGCGGCAGAGGCCAGTCTGCCTCCAGGTGAGGGTGGGGCTGGGCAGAACCCACTGAGTCCACCTGCAAGGCCGGCGTCCTCCCCTGCCGACTGCTGTGGCCGCCCAGGGTCCACGCAGGGGTCCCCCCCAGAGCCAGCAGCAAGGCCCTCATGGCACACGCTAGGCTGGCTGCGGCTCCTCTCGCTGGGAGTGACCACAGCTCCTGCAGGGCCGTGTGCACAGCGCCAGGCCGCCTCCCAGACTGCCACATTCCAGAAGGGCCAGGCCTCCCCCGCCACAGCCCTCCTCCATCCTGGTGGTGGGGCCCCACGCCCACCCCCTCCTGCCCCAGCAGTATTTCAAGCAATTCCTGACCCTCCTCGCCAGAGCGAGCAGCAGGTGCTCCCCGGGGCCTTTTGGGAGCTCAGCCCTAAGCCACATTCTCAGGTCACAGGATTCTCCCCCGCAGCTACCGTCCCCCACCCCGACCCTGGTGGCCGAGTCCGGCCGGTGCCTGTGTGCAGGGGTGGCCTCCTGGCTCCCTGCCGCCCTCACCGCCTTCTGTGCCAACCCACGCCACGCCCCCCAGCAGGCCGCAGACTGGAGGGGGTGTGGCCTGCAAGGCGCTTCCTCCTCTGGCACTTGCAGATCCCCTGGCCCTAGCTGCGGGCACATGGCGTCTGCATCGTTTCTTAGGAGTCTGTCGCTGTCATCCTTCAGGTGGGGTCACGGCTGGCACCACCGCACGAGACTCGGGGGTCCCTGTGAGGGAGGGACGGGGCCTGGGAGATCTCCCGCCAGCTGCAGCCACTCGTCCTGGGGAGGGGCCATTCTGTCCACTTGTCTAGGAGACAAGCGGTGGCACTGGGCACCGAGGAGACACTGTCTCTTCCCTGAGCCTACAGACTTCAGGGCGAAGCCAGCAGAGGCCGAGGTGCGAGCCAAGGGCTCCACCTAGGGAGGCAGAGGGGCAGCACTGGCCGTGGGACCAGGAGCACTCGGGGGCTTCCGTGGCTGGAGCCCGGTGCCGTGAGGCTCACACAGACAGCACCAACGCGGGCCCTGTGACGAGCCTTCCCCCCGGGGGCTGCAGGAGGGTGGGCGAACGGCCAGCAGTGGAGCAGCGACCACGGTGCTCCCGCCCAGCCTCGCAGGGTCTGCAGCTGCTGCGGTCACGGCCAGCAGGAGGAACCTCCGGAGTGAAGGTAGCGGGGGTGGGGTGGGGGGGTGGCTCGGGAAGGCGCACCCCTGCTCCAGTGTCCAGCGCCACGGGTGGTGGGCCGAGAGCAGGAAGGCCAGGCCCCAGGGCTCACCACCTGGCACGGGGGCTGCACATCACAGCCAGGTGTGGCCTTGGTTCCTCAGGGCGACAGGGCTGGGGGCAGGGACAGGGCTCATCCCTGGGGCGGGGGTCGGTCAGTTCACCTCCTGAGACCCCCTCCCTGTGTCCCCCTCAGAACGCCCGGCTTCACGACGGGGGTGTCACCCAGAGAGGCCCAGGGCTCGGAGAAAGGAAAATAACTTTTTGACCAGACCACAGTTCGACTGGATTAAAAAAAGTGTATTGGGTTTCCAATACTAAATAAAAACATGAAATTCTCTCTTTTTTTAAAAGCCATAGAGTTTACAGCATCAACTACAGAAAAGGCCAAACAAGTGTGTATAGAAACGCGTCCCGGCGCCCCGCGCCCCGCGCCCAGGCAAGGACCCCACGGCCTCCAGGCAGCGGCTGCGGCAGCGCGACCGGGACAGCACAAGACACGCGATGGTTTAGTTCCAAAAGTCACAGGAAATGTTAAGAAAATGTATTAAATTGTGAAAAGGTGCAATACAGAATAGGTTTCCTTTTTCTTAGTTTAAAAAAATCCCCAGCTTTGAACAGTTATTTAAAAATAGGTTCCCCACCCCCACCCCGCCCCACCCCAACTCTGCGGCAGTATCCAGGTACCGAGGCCCTGAGGTAACAGTGGGGGGCACGGGAGGGGACGCCTCCAATACTGAGCATGCTCTTTGGGCGGAGGTGAGATGGGCGCCGGCACGCAGCGCCCCCACTGCCTGTGGCTCCAGGGCTGCGGCCCTCGGGGTCCCAGGATCTGGGACCGGGGGACGTGCAGTGAGGACGCCGGCATGGCACTCTTCATGGCCCCAAAGCAATAAACACAGAGTGCCCCTCGCAGAAAATCAAAGGTGTGATGAGACCCCAGGACCCGCGTCTGAAGGCGGGGCCTGCGTGAGGCCCTGGGGGTGGTCAGAGCCGCGGATTTCCTCTAGGCCCCGCTGACCTCTCCGCCACCCCCCACGCTGTCCCGGGGACCAGAGGCAGCCTCCTGGGGGCCAGGCCTGTGTGTCACATTGGGTACCGGGACTACTTCATCCACAGCCACGCAGATCCGGAACCGCCACACCTCACTGACGGCCGTGCTGAGCGCCTGGCCTGGAGCCGGCCGCCCCGCCCCTGGAGAGCCAGGTTCTCAACACCGCGGGGAGCCCCCCGCCTCGCCTCACTCTTGCTGACCTTCCACCTGCAGGGCCTCTGCTGCGTGGCCGCTGCCCTGGCTAGGGAGCAGGCCGCGGGTGTGGGGTTGCTCCCCCCAGCCTCCACCTCCCCTCTGGGGGACGAGCGCTGGCAGCAGGAAGGGGCCTCCCTCCCGCCTCACTCTGACCTCCAGGAGGGGGCACGCTCGAAAGCGGCTCAGCCTCCAGCCCCCTATTGCACAGCAGGATTTTAAACCAGATGCAAAATGAGAGTGCACTTGCGATGTGGACATGCCAGGAAAGACCGTCGCGACGCGTCCATCCTCTGCGGGCTCCCGGGAGAAAGCACAGCACAGCACAGCCGGAGCGGGGACCGGCGCCTCGGCTGCCTCCGCCTCCCATCCCACCCCACCCGCCCCCAACACGAAACTGCACAGGAAGCACGAACAAGCCTTCTCGGAGGAGCTGCGCTTCGCTCGGCAGCTCTGTGGCCTCACACTGGTGGAGGAGAAAGACAGGCCTTTAATAATTAGGATTACAAAAATAACGAAACCGCTTACCAACAGCAACGCAACGTTTCCGCCCCTCCAAGGGGTGGGGTAACAGCCGGCGGAGGATGCGCTGACTCGCAGAAAACAACCAAAACAACCAGAAACAAGCCCACCCCTTGGAACAACCCCACGTCAACGACTTTCCATACAGAACTGGAATAAGCAGTCAAATGCCAACCACTTGCGGAGAACACCACGGACGTCCTTGGGTTTTCGATAGCTTCTCTTTTCTCGAAGGTAAAATAAAATAAAATCATACATGAACGCCAATGTCTACACGCCACACGGGTGACAGTCACAGCACCGAGACGCGGCCTGAGCAAGGAGAAACGCAGGCTGCGTTCCTCGCCTTTGCCCTGGACACAGAATTTGGCCCATGGTGCCCAGTCCTGCGGGTGTCAGCAGGCAGAGGGAAGGCTTCCTCCAGGCTGACCAGGGAAGGCGGCGGCCAGGCCTGGAGCCACCCCCCTGCGGAGGCTGCTCCGCTGCTGGCCACGTCACGTGCTGCCCCTCGTGCTCTGTACAAGTCCTTGTTGCAAGGCTCCGCCCACGACCTCTGACCCGGGCTCGGAGTCGTGCCGTGGCGAGGGCCGTCACGCGGTCGTGATGGCGTTCAGGTCCTTCATCAGTCCTTCCAGGTGGGCCATCTCTTTGGTCAGCTCATCTGGTTCATAGCTCTAGGGACGAGAGAACAGCGTTACCGGGCACGCTCTGCGGAGCTGTCCAGAAGCAGAGCCCAGAGAGACGGAGGCCCAGGGGGCAGGTGGGCTGCCTTGGACGCCTGGGCCACAGGAACCAGGCTGGCGCGGGAGAGGCGGGTGGGAGGGCACAGCCACAGCACCGAGATCCATTTCTGGTCGCTGATCGTTGTGCAATCCCTTCCTCCCAGCACGCTCCCCAGGGTCACAGCGGCCTCTCAAGGCCCACGTCCAGGCCCCTGCTGTGTCAGCACAGGGCCTCCCTGATGTCTGCGCCCCAAGCTTTCCTCCCCAGCATCTCGTGCCCGGAAGCGCCGAGGCAGACGTGTTAACTGGGACGTGGAAAGGTCAGTGGGGGGCCTGCGACTGCTGTTTTGAGAGCAGTCACTCCAGAGCCTTCTCCAGCCTCCAGTTCCGAAAACACCACAGGCGGGACTGGTGGTCAAAGAACAAGTGGACGGCTCAGCCCAAGACAGGAGGGCCAGGCAGAAGGGCCAGACTGGGGAGGGCGGGCAGGCGGGCTGTGTGTGCGTGGTGTGCTGGGTGCTAGCTAAGAGGCTGCCCTGAGATACCACAGAGGGGGTTTCTCGGCACAGATCCTGGGTTAGAGGTGCACGGCGCACCTGCTCCACAGGTGAGCCCATGGGTGGTGGGGACTTACACTCTCGGAGTCTTCCAGCATCCGGGTGGTCTCCTGCACCTCGGGGGCACTGGGAACAACCACGGGCATAGGAGGCCGGCTCCTTCCCAGAGTCCCGATGGAGGCCGTCTTCACCGAGTGAAGGTGGTGGTTCAGAGCTGGGGGAGGGGACGAGAGGGGGAAGGACGCGGTCAGGCCTTGGGGGGCCACCCAGTCCGAGGCTAGAAGCCTCGTGCGGTGAGTGGGGCACACACACCCAGGGCAGCCGTCCTGAGCAAGGAGGGGCCGCCGGGCACTCACGAGGCCAGAACACAGACGGCTGTAGAGGGCAGACATCCTGGGCTCTGCCTCTCGGAATGCAGGGGTCACGGGCCCTTGTGGGATGTCCGGGAGCACGCAGCGCCTCTCCCAAGAATGCTGGGGGCATTTTCATCCTCCACGGAGGGTGCAGGACTAACAGGGCCCCACCTGCAGTCATGGACTGCACTGGCACTAAGAAAAGGGGTTTCACTGGGGCCGGCGCTGTGGCGTAGTGGATCCCATATGGGCGCCAGTTCAAGTCCCGGCTGCTTCACTTCCAATCTGGTTTTCTGCTATGGCCTGGGAATGCAGAAGATGGTCCAAGTCCTTGGGCCCCAGCACCCTCGTGGCAGACCCAGAAGAAGTTCCTGGCTTTGGATTGGATCAGCTCCGGCCGTTGTAGCGATCTGGGGAGTGAACCAGCGGATGGAAGACCTCTCTCTGCCTAACTCTGCCTCTCAAATAAATAATAATAAAAAAAAGCGGGGGGGGGGGGGGTGGTGGGTTCACACGGGACCGTGTTTAGGGGCAGCACTACAGATGATCTTCATGCGATCAGCCCTGTGCGTGACGTGGGAAGCAGGCCCAGAGCACTCCGTCTCAGAGCACGTGGCGTGCACGGAACGCCACCACGCAAAGAAACTGCTCAGACATTTTCTGGAAAGTGAATGAGGCCAGCCGGTCAGTTCAAGATAAAAATATACAGTGTTTTCATTTTGTAAACGGGAAATTCATGTTTCACGTGAAAACTGCAATACTGAAAAGCTTGCACCTGCTGCCGCCACTGTGGGCTTGCCGGCCTCCCTGGACTTACACAGACAGCGGGTGTCTGAACGCCGCTTTAGATATTGAAAAATAAAATGTATCACTAGAAGGGTCTGCATCAGTTAGAAAACTGTTCTACCTTTAAAAATTTATTTATTTATTTGAAAGGCAGAGAGACAGAACTTTGCCTCTGCTGGTTCACTCCCCAAATGGCCCCAATGGCTAAGGCTGGGCCAGGTTGAAGCCAGGGTCCGGGAACCCCATCTGGATCTCTCATGTGGGTGCAGGGGCCCAAGCACTTGGCCATCTTCCACGGCTGGACCAGGAGTGGAGCAGGCAGGACTCTGCCAAGCGTGCCAGTGCTGAGACAGCAGCTTACCTGCTGCGCCACGCCAGCCCCTCTCACATTTTCCAACGACCAATATGTGATGTTTCAGTGTCAGACATTGAAGATGAAGAGGGACACAGTCGGAGTGGCCCCTGGGTGTGGTTTCAGAGTCCACGTGACCAACTGTGACTGTCGGGAGGGCATTTACAACCATCCATGAAAAGGCTACAGGGAGGGCACTTGGCCTGGGGACAAGATGCCCGCAGCCCACACGGGAGGGACTGGGTTTCACTCCGACAATGCAGCGGCGACGGCTCAGGTACCTGAGTCCCTGCCACCTGCACTGAGCTCCTGGCCCGGCCCTGACTATGGAGGGCATTTGGTGAGTGAAGTAGCGGACAGTGGCTCTCCCAGTCTCTGTCTGTGCCGCCTAGAAAGGCTGCAAAAATGTTCTTCCCTTTTCTGACCATTGCTCTGCAGGCCAGAGTTTCCCCTCCTGGCCTCAGGTTCAGTGTCAGTGACAGACAGAACCCACGCCCGGAGCAGCTCTTCTGTGTTCTCACAGCTAGGGATTCTGGAGACCACGGAGTCTGAAGGCCCCGGACTCGCTCTGAAACAAACCGTCCCGGGACCAGCAGCAGGGAGGACACACAGGCACGTGAGGCAGGGCTGCCTGCACCTGGGGCTGGGCCAGTGCCCTCCCTGCTCCAGGCGGCTTTCCCTGGCTGAGGCCCCTTCAGGCCTCCCCAGCCCCGGGCCCAGGCGGCCCCTCCCGAGCCTGCAGGACCCACACGGGCCGGGGTGGGTGGGTGACACAGAGGACCTGGGGCCCACACGCAGGCCCCTGCAGCCTAATGCAAGGGTTCTGCTTGGACAACACCATTCACATGGCCGCTCCTGCTCCCCAGAAAGTGCTGCCGTGTCCGTGTGTTCCCAGAGGGGAGCCCACGGACCCCGGCGCAGGGCCACGCCACACCGTGAGGCTCACCTGCGCAGTGCTGTGCCCTCACTCACCTTGCTGGGACAGTAACGGCGTGCTTGGCAACGCCGGATCATAGGTGGGGGGCCCCGGCGGCGGGACTGCCGGCACCGCGAAGCTCTTCAGCGGGTGGGAAGGGCGGACGTGGGCCGTGGGAAGACCCTGGCCCGAATCCTCCTCTTGGGAGCTGGCCAAGTAGGAGGAGCTGGTAGCACCTTCCGGGTCCTGGTGGTCGGCACAGCACGTCTGGGACGAGGAGGCTGGCATGGTGTCGGTGCTGGGTGTGTTGCGCACGGACTCTGCGGCAGGAGGGGCCCAACGTCAGCGTTCTCCACGGCACACGGAGGCGGGGCTGGCTACCACTAGGGGCCCCCAGCCAGCTCAGTAAGCACCAGGCACGTGAGCTGGCACCATGGCCAGGGCTAAGAATGGACCAATCTTATGGGTCCAGTTCTGTCCTAACCTGGCTGCTCCAATGTTCTCACCTGCAAGCTAAGGGGTCACACCTCACTGATTTCGAGAAAAGACCCTCAGACCCTGTCTGTTAAGGTATGAATACGCATACAAGAAGATGAAAATTCTCACTGAGACTGGCCCTTTCATGAACACCCACATGTGGTCACTGGGGGCTGGGGGTGACTGGAGCTGGCCCTGCCAGCAAGGCCTGGCGCTGACCGCCACACAGTTCAGCGCTACAGGCCCTGTGTGTCTGCTGGGGACGGTGTGGCCGCCCCAGAGCAGAGGGTGCCAGTGAGAACGCGACAGGCGACAGCACAGTGTCTTACAGCAGTGAGCTCAGGTCAGAGGTAGGGCGCTCTGGTCCAGAGGAGTAAACAGGCAGATCAATCCGAAGGAGATTCAGGAAGGACGTGGCCGGCCTCGGATTACGAGAAGGGGCCACAGTGGTCGCAGGGCGGACAGTGGGGGCAGGAAAAGCCCTGGCTCCGGAGTTGGACAGACCTGGCTCCAATCCTGGCAAGCTAGTGAGTGGATGTGGCAAAGTGAGTCTTTGAGATGGCTGCTTCATCTACAACCCAGACTGAGCCCTCAGTCTCCCGAGGACCCTGCGAGCTGTGTGCGAAGGGCAGCGTCGGCGCGGCGCGGCGTGATCGACCCAGCTCTCCGAGGGCACACACGCCTCCTCCACGCTTTACCGCCTCACCCCTGCAATCCTCAGGGCAACAAAGCAGGCGCTGGGAGGGCAAGCAGCCGGCCCGCCGCGTGGGACCAGCGGGCAGAACCCCCATGCCCAGCTACGTGCCCGCCATGCCCAACGCCGCCCGGGCTGTGTGGGCAGATGGCTCCCCAGCGAGGAGGCATCGGCTGGTGCTCCCTTGTGACTGTCAGGCCTCAGCCTTAGGAAGCGGCACACGAGGCGTCTGCAGGAGACGCCTCCTTCCCCTCCTCCACGGCCGAGCAGACTGCCGTGCTGGCCGTAGCCACCTCCTTTGCTGGTGGCTCTGTCCCTGGGACGAGGCCTCCCCTCCTTCCCAAGTGTGCCCGGCTCTGCCTCTGCTGAGCCTAGCAGGCCCACCCCTTCCTGCCTTTAGAGGGGTGTGCCAGGGACTCCACTTCCCAGCCCCCAACTCGGCTGGGGACCTGCTGGTCCCGCAGCGATCCTGGGCCAGCGGGCAAGGTCGGCTCCTGCCCTGATCGCTCAGCCTGCGCTGGCAGGAGTGCTAACTCAGCGCTGGGCATGGCCTGCCTAGCCTGTCTCATCTGCCCTCACCTTGAGCACAAACACCTGGGGGCCGCAGAGATGGTGGCACAAGGGAAGGAAGGCGGAAGGGGCTGCCGTCACCAGTCAGAGCCCAGGCCAGCTGCCATGGGGCGGGGCTGTGGGTAGAGCAGCTCCACAGGGCACCGGGCAGGTGGCATCTCTGGGAGGGAGCTCCTGACGCTGGCCACCACCACTGGCCTACGCAGAAACTAGGCCTACTTCCAGAAACACGAGCTCCACTGGCCAAGCTCCTACGCAGCGGGAAGCGCTCTTCCTAGGCGGCTGCCCCTAGAGCAGGGACTGCCCTGACCCACGGCTGTGGCCTCTCTCGGAGCTCCAGCTTACAGAGGCTGGGAACACAGCAGCAGAACTTGGGTCCCGTCCAGACCTCGCCCTGCGTTCTGAGGGGGCTTTCAGTGAGTCTCGCTCTGAAATTCTACTTTATCTCCTCTAGTCGTTAAAACAGAAATTTATTTTATTTATTTGAAAGGCAGAGTTAGAGAGGGAGAGGGAGGGGGAGGAGGAGAGAGAGTATCTTTCATCCACTGGTTCACTCCCCACATGGCCACAACAGCTGGGGCAGGCCAAGCCAAAGCCAGGAGCCACAAGCTTCATCCAGGTCTCCCATGTGGGTGCCAGGGCCCAAGCACTCTGGCCATCCTCCACTGCTTTCCCAGGCACCTTACCAGGGAGCTGGATTGGAACTGGAACAGCTGTGACTCAAACTGGCACCCATATGGGATGCTGGTGCTGCAGGCAGCGGCCCCAAAGCAGCAATGTTTTTATACTGCAAACTGTTAACCTTTCCCTCCTCTGCTCTCTGCCTAGCTCCACACAGAACGGGATTTTTACTAACACCAGCCTGTGTGGGTGAGGGTTTAGTGGGACATGTGCTTCTCCCCAGCCCAGCACTGCAGAGCAGGGAGGGCGTGCTCCACTCAGGAGAGCCTGCCACTGGCCAGAGCAGGCCCTGTCCTAGTACCTGGGGCTCCCTGGCCTGAAAACTGCAGAAACAAGGTGCGGGTACTGTGATGCAGCAAGCTGAGTCCCCTCCTCAGGGCTCCTGCATCCCGTATCTGACTGCTGGTTCAAGTCCCGGCTACTCCACTTCTCACCTAGTTTCCTGCTAATGCATCTGGGAGGGAACAGATGATGGCCAACTACTTGGGCCCCGGCACCCACGTGGAGACCCAGAGGGAGTTCTTGGCTCCCCTAGTCCTGGTTTTTGCATGCATCCGGGAAGCGAACCAAGGAATGAAAAATCTCTCTTGGGGCTGGCGCTGTGGCGTAGCGGGTGAGGCCGCAGCCTGCACTGCCAGCATTGCATATGGGTTTTTTTTTTTTTTTAACTTTTGACAGGCAGAGTGGACAGTGAGAGAGAGAGAGAGACAGAGAGAAAGGTCTTCCTTTTGCCGTTGGTTCACCCTCCAGCGGTAGCGCGCTGCAGCCGGTGCACCGCGCTGATCCGATGGCAGGAGCCAGGTGCTTCTCCTGGTCTCCCATGGGGTGCAGGGCCCAAGCACTTGGGCCATCCTCCACTGCACTCCCTGGCCACAGCAGAGAGCTGGCCTGGAAGAGGGGCAACCGGGACAGGATCGGTGCCCCGACCGGGACTAGAACCCGGTGTGCCGGCGCCGCAAGGCGGAGGATTAGCCTACTGAGCCACGGCGTCGGCCTGCATATGGGTTTGAGTCCCAGCTGCTCCACTTCCGATCCAGCTCTCTGCTGGGGCCTGGGAAAACAGTAGATGGGTTGGCTTCTGTCTTTGGATCGGCAAAGCTCCAGCCATTGTGGCCAATTGGGGAGTGAACCAGTGGATGGAGGACCTGTCTCTCTCTGCCTCTGCTCTCTCTATGTAACTCTGACTTTCAAATAAAACAAAACAAAACAATTCTTTAAAAAAAAAAAAAAAAGCTCTCTTTCCTTCTTTGTCACTCTGTCTTTTAAATAAACAAACCTTAAAAAAAAACCAAACAGATGAACAGATCAGGTAGAACACCTCCTAAGAGCAGATCTGGGAGGTAGCCGCTGGTGCTCTGTTCTGAGACCATGGGGGGGCAGACTGTATCTCCTGCTGCTGGCAGAAGGGTCCCTCCTGTGTGCATCATTTCCCTAGAGGAGGCCCCAAGCCCAGCCCCGGGGGGAGGTCGTGCGAATGCCTGATTCAGACCTGAGTTCCAGCAGGTGAGGGCTCGGGAAGCAGATGACGCTGGGAGTGGAGGCGTCACAGCTTGGGACACCTGTAACTCCGAGTGCCGAGTGGAGTCCCCGCTACCCTACTTTCCATCCAGCTGATCTATCCCATGTGGCAGCAGGTAATGGCTCAAGCACTTGGGCCCCTGCCACCCCCGTTGGCGACTGGACGGAGCTCCTGGCTCCTGGCTTTGGCCTGGCCTAGCACTGGCTGTTGCTGGCATTTGAGGAGCAAACCAGCAGATGGAAGATTTCTGTCTCCCCCTGCCTTTCAAGTAGATGACAAATAAACATTTACAAGCACCCAAACATTTAAGTGAGGGGGATGTGGCCAATCCTGTAGCACGACGTTCTGAGCTTCTTTTAAAATGGAACTGACTTGAGATTCCCTCACTTCCCAGAACCCCCAAACCTAGCTCGACAGTGACAGAGTAACTGGCAACAGGTGGTTTCAAGTGACAGAGAAAACAGAATGGCATAGTGTGAATTAATTTTCAATCGTGTGGATCAGCGTAGTCACTGCGTTTACCCCTTTCCCTCCTCTTCCCCTCAAACTGCCTGACAAGGCTGCTTCTCCACGTGAGCAAACAGGGCCCGAGTGCCTGCAGCTTCAGCAGCGACCTCTTCTCTGTGCACGCCCTCCAGGTTTGACGCACAGGGTCGCTGCGGTCTCAGCGTGGGGGGAGGCCTCACTCCCTGACTCCCTGACGCTCCTGCCGTGGTCCACGGCAGAAGTGACCCGTGCCCGGGGGCATCCTAGTGACCCTCCCACTGCCAGCGTGACTGCAGGGCTGAGTGCCGCTGGCGCCTGGAGATCACCCCGGGAAGTTTTCCTTTCGTGTGAGGGGATTATTAAGCAATAAAGACGTTAGAGATCCAGCGACTGAACTGAGACGCAAGCTTCTGAACAGGAGGTGCCGATGGGATCGGCCACCGCTGTCTGACAGCAGGGCACCTGCACCGAGCGCTCGGAACTCAGGGAGGAAAACGGGGCGGATCTTCCGACACACACCTGAGCGAGTCACACACAAATGCATGGCAAGTCAGTCACACGGAGACAAGTTCCGGAGCCCTCTTCTGAGGAGGGCAGGCCCTTCCCACGCGCACCTGCCGACTCCTGCGGAAGGTTCTCCACCTGGCTCGACCCTCAGCTCTCACCTGTGGAATTGGCCCTGTCTGAAAGGGACATGGATGTGGCCACGGGCCATGGGCTGCCTGGGTGGTAGAGGTGGCTGCGGGCTGCAGAAGCGAGGCTGCTGGAGTGGAAATGATGGTGAGGGTTATCGAGGGAATGGATGGGATGAGCACTAATCACGGCTGTGAATGAACACAAGACAGAGAGAGGCTTAACACACTCGCACCGACACACACAGTTCAGTTTCATAACAAAGCCACCCGCCCCTCCCACCCACCCCCCCCCCCACCCCCACGGCCTTCTGCGGCGGCGGCGGCTGGATCTGGACACGCAGCCACCCATTTCACACGGGTTTCCCACAATGACCACCACCCTGTGCACGTGTCCATACACGTGCAAAAAAAAGTCAGAGGGCCACGGGCAAACGCTAGGACGCTAACAGTGGTTGTTCTGTTGGAGGGACAATCAGGATTAGAAGAGTATTTTCTTCTGGCCTATCTGTATTTGCAATTCTCCCATTGTAAACACAGATTACCCGAGTTATTAAGAACAGCTGCTTGAATGTCACAATATAAACCCATAAGCAAACAAATAATGGCTTAGCATTCTATTATTTTTTTGTCCCGCTAAAGCGATAGAAATCCCTCTCCCCCAGCATGAGCCTGAAGTACATGATTCCTAATCCATTCTGGTTTTTTTTTTTTTATTTGCTGAAAGTTATGCTATGGGTTTTACGCCACATAAACGAGTAGCTATTTGATCAGATTTCGTATCTCAAAAGGGAAGCCAAATGAAATGTAACTACATGGTCCAACCTGGTACTAAAAGCGTGAACTCCAGGGCTATGGCAGTGCCTCACTGCTCCCAGCCTGGGTCTGAGGCACACCCCCCTGCATTCTAAAAACACATCAGGGGCAGGTGTGTGGCACAGCAGTGAGGTCACCACTGGGGACGCCCACGTCCCATGCTGGAGTGCCTAGGGTCAAGGCCTGGCTCCACCCTCCTGCCTGGCTTCCTGCTGATATGCACCCTGGGAGGGAGCAGGTGATGGCTCAGGCAGCCGGGCCCTTGCCACGTGGGAGACCCAGATGGCATTCTCGACTCCTGGCTCCAGCCTGGCCAACACCGGCTGTTCCAGACATCTGGGCAGTGAACCAGTGAATGGGAGATCTCTTCCGTTCAAAATAAATGAACAAATAAATACAATTTATGTGATGACAAAAAGGTATCTTTACTAACTTTTTCTTTCCTTACCATGTACTGGGCTAAGGACTCAATTAGCGCATTTAGCTAAATACAGACTTCCATACAGTGACTCCGTGTGTGACTTTTGGGGAACATGGAACACCTCTTTCACGAGGGTCCATTATCCACCCCAGAGAGGGAAACAAAGTCAGAAGCGCGGAGTTTGGGAGCAGCTGTGGACACGGAAGGTTTAAACTCCCCAGACAGGCACACAGGCCGGGCGCACAGCAGGAATGAGAAACGTCTCTTTAAGCAAGGGAGCCTCCTGACCGCCTCTGTCTGCAGGGGTGGTCAGCGCCCTGTGTGCAGCAAGTCCCAGCCCTGTGCTGTCCTGGTCACACACAAGCAGGCAGGTGGCACGGCTGAGCTAGGGCCTGCCCCTCCTCTGCCCAGGGCCCACGGCTCTCAGGAGGTCCCTGCCGGCAACAAGTCTTTCCGAATAATTAAAAAGAAAAGAAAACATCAGCGTGGCCTCCTGGAACGCAGGCGGCCACAAGAGCTGCTAGCGGCCTCTGAGCAGGGCCGTCTTGGACGGTGGGTGCCCGGTCCAGTCTCATGCCAGGACCCAGAACGCAGGAGACCCCAGCGTTCTGAAAAAGCCCCGTAGCCATGTGGGTTTTGGAAAGGAAGTCTCCAAGCCTAAAGGGTGCCAGCGTACACATCTGGGCACCAGGGCTCAGGTCCTGGATCACAAGACTTCACCGGGCGCCCACCCGACTGTGGAGCTGTGGCGTAACGAGCAGTGCCTCCCCATCACCAAAAATCAACGCGCTCAACTAGAACCGCTGACCTCTGTCCTTCATGTTCTCTGAGTAACGCCTCTCTGCAGAGGAGGGAGTCACACTTCACAAGTTTAAACAACAAGCCGATTTAGGCAGGAACTCAAGTTTCATACAAAAAAACCCCAAGCAGCCAAGCTCCCATTTTATTACAAATGCACTGGATGGATTCATTCACTTGTGCATTTGTGGCTTTCAAGCTGGGCGCCCCCACCCTCACCTCCCCTTACAAGAGGGAAACAGCAGTTTCTCCCCACGGGGCTGTCGGCCAAGGCCTTTCTCTCCTCACAGACCCCACACGTAAGAAGCCACTCTGTGAGAAACCACCTACCACTGAACAGGGCCTAACTGCAGGCCAAGCTTTATAACCAGGTGCCTTCTGTGTGGTGGGACTAGCTTCCGTGTTGTGTCTGTGTTGTGTCTGTGCGTGGGGACGGCTTACACGTCGTGTGTATGTGTGTGTGTGTGGCGGGAGCAGCTTATGTGTTGTGTGTCGGGGGGTGGTGGCATGGGAGGCATCTGCATGCTGGGGGGGCTCCCCTCATTGGGGCGCAAGAGGGCTTTCCCAAGTGTGGGGTGCCCGGGCACCCTCCCCACGTGTGGGACACCTGTGGCCACCTAAACTTCTCTGGCCGACAGAGGCGATGCACAAGTCTGAGTGCGTCTCTGGAATGAGGACTCAGTAGCTCAGGGAGAAAAAAAAGAAAGAACTGGTTTGTCCCAGGGCTTTCGGTTTTCAGCCATGACATTGAACTCATTCTGACTTTCGGCTGGTATCGGAGGGAGCTCGGCGACTCTTACACTTACTGGAACAAGGCCGGGTCAAATACGGCTGGCACAGGCTGCTCTGAGAACCTCGCGCTGCAGTGCGCACGCGACTGCACACCTGTGACATCTGGCCACCTCGGCCCCTCGGGCAGGGATGCTGTGCCCCTGGGCGAGAGCGTGGAAATGGGTTTTTGCTTATCTGCCATGATGTGCAAACACTGGCCAAGAGCACCATGGCAAAACATGGCAACTGCCTGCTGCTCCTCCTTCCGGGGCCACAGCCCTGCCAGGCCCATGTCTTGTGCTGGGACCCAGTGGGGCCACAGGGACCCCTCACAGCGGCTCCCCAGTGACGGGAAGACAGCACATGGGCTGGGGGAAGCTTCTACTTACGCTGGGGCGGCTGGGAGTCAAACGGCATCATCATTTTTGGTCTCATGCTCCGCCTTCCGGCCAGTGTAGACATGCTGTCCTCTGACTCGTGCCCTAGACATCAGACACAGAGGTCAGCCACAGTGTGTGCCCTGGGCCGCTCGCAGCTCAGCGGCCACCTCTCGGGGGACTCAGGGCCCACAAACGCCACGGCTGAGACAAGGATATTCCACCTCCTAGAAGCCCCACTGAGAGCACGGGGTGATTACCGCCGCCCACGCCACGTGTCGGTGCACCGTCTGTGAGCGGGGGCGTCCAAACCAGCACTCTTGGCGACACGACAGAAGCTCAGCCCTCGAACGCTGAGGGGAGGCCTAGTGAGAGACCCACCCTCTCCCGTAACGACCCAGCTGTTCTTCCTACAGTGCTGACCCATTTCTCTACAGATTCCTTCCCTGGGGAGGCGTGCCCCGGGCAGGCTACCTCGGTAGGAATTCCGTCTCTGGTGGGTGCTGCCGTCCGAGGAAGTGCCCACTGGCGTGGTGTCCTGTGAGTGCCGAGGAATCGGCGTGTCCGTCATGATGGGGTTGGGGTCTGGAGATTTGGCGATGGGCTTCAGCTCCAGCCTTTCGTGGTGGATCCACAGGTCCGGGGGCTTCACGTCTTTGGAGTTCCCTTTGTACTTGTGGGAGCCGTTCACGGATTTGCAGGCAGCGCGTTTCCTAGCACGGAAGGAAGAGATTGCCATTTTTTTCTGAACGTATTTATCAGGAAGGATCGGCGGAGTACAAGTGCCTCTCTGCAAGATGCTCAAAGCAAAGGCAGAAATGAAAAACCGGAACCAAGACCAAAACCAAAAACCAGGGGCAAGAAACTCACTTCAGGGACGAGCACCCGTAGGTCCCTCCACCCCAGGGTCTGGGAAGAGCACCCGCAGCCCCCTCCACCCCAGGGTCTGGGAAGAGCACCCGTAGGTCCCTCCACCTGTGTCTGGGAAGAGCACCCGCAGCCCCCTCCACCCCAGGGTCTGGGAAGAGCACCCGCAGCCCCCTCCGCCCCAGTGTGAGGAGCCCGCGCCAGGGGTTGGCAAAGGCAGCTGTGACTACTTGGCGTGTGAAGAGGCTGACGTCTCTCACGTGACAGGTGCCTGCAGCAGTTCCCAGTGAGCAGCAGCACAGCCCCGGAGCAGAGGTGCATTCTGGGGCTTGAGGAAGAGGAGGACTGACCTCCAGGTGACCCGACCAGGACCCCAGCTGGGCTGTCAGGGCGTGACGGCAGCACCTGCTTCTCCAGCTGTCTCAATCCACCCGCTCACCAAGCGTATTAGGCTACCCAGCCCTTGGTACTTTTGGTGAGGCAGACAGACACTGAATGATTATTTTAAAATGCCTGGGGCCAGCACTGTAGCACAGCGGGTTAAGCCTCTGCCTGCAGTGCTGGCATCACATATGGGCGCTGGTTTGAGTCCGGGCTGTTCTGCTTCCAGTCCAGCCCCCTGCTAAAGCACCTGAGAAAGCAGTGGAAGATGGTCAAGTGCTTGGGCCCCTGCACCCACGTGGGAGCCCTGGAGGAAGCTCCTGGCTCCTGGCTTCAGCCTGGTCCAACTCTGGCTGTTGCAGCCATCTGGGGAATGAACCAGCAGATAGAAGGTTCTCTCTCTCTCTCTCTCCATCTCTTTTAAATAAATAAGTAAATCTTAAAAAAAAAAAAAAAACTAGATAAAATGCTCTGAGCTTAATGGTGTGAGAGGGGGCAGTGCAGCAGGCCCCCGGGACTCTGGGCATGGTGAGAGGTGGGGGCAGTGCAGGTCCCCGGGACTCTGGGCGTGGTGAGAGGTGGGGGCAGTGCAGGTCCCCGGGACTCTGGGCGTGGTGAGAGGTGGGGGCAGTGCAGCAGGCCCCCGGGACTCTGGGCGTGGTGAGAGGTGGGGGCAGTGCAGGTCCCCGGGACTCTGGGCGTGGTGAGAGGTGGGGGCAGTGCAGGTCCCCGGGACTCTGGGCGTGGTGAGAGGTGGGGGCAGTGCAGGTCCCTGGGACTCTGGGCGTGGTGAGAGGTGGGGGCAGTGCAGGTCCCCGGGACTCTGGGCGTGGTGAGAGGTGGGGGCAGTGCAGGTCCCCGGGACTCTGGGCGTGGTGAGAGGTGGGGGCAGTGCAGGTCCCCGGGACTCTGGGCGTGGTGAGAGGTGGGGGCAGTGCAGGTCCCCGGGACTCTGGGCGTGGTGAGAGGTGGGGGCAGTGCAGGTCCCCGGGACTCTGGGCGTGGTGAGAGGTGGGGGCAGTGCAGGTCCCCGGGACTCTGGGCGTGGTGAGAGGTGGGGGCAGTGCAGGTCCCCGGGACTCTGGGCGTGGTGAGAGGTGGGGGCAGTGCAGGTCCCCGGGACTCTGGGCGTGGTGAGAGGTGGGGTGCAGTGAGCCCCACAGAGGACGCTGTGAAATAGTGTGGGGATCGGGTCAGGGGCCAGAGCAATGTCCAGAGCCGGGACTCCCCTGTGAGCAATGGGAAGCATGGGAAGCTGCAGGCAGGACAGAGGTCAGCTCTATCAAAAGTGGGCAGCAGGGGCCAGCACTGTGGCATAGCAGGTTAAGCCGCTGCCAGCAAGCTAGTATCCCATACGGGCACTGCTCCACTTCTGATCCAGCTCCCTGCTAGTGTGTCTGGAACAGCAGCAGCAGATGACCTGAGTGCTTGGGCCCTGGCACCAACATGGGAGACCCAGATGGAGTTCCAGACTTCTGGCTTCGGCCTGACCCAGCCCCAGCCAATGCAGCCATTTGGGAGTGAACCAGTGGATGGAAGGCCTCTCTCTCCCTCCAACTCTGCCTTTCAAATAATTAATATTTATATATTTTAATATATATTTAATTTATAATATATATTATATTTATATATTTTTAATTTATATATAAGTATATATTTAATTTATGATATATATTATATATATACATATATATATTTTTAAGCGTGTATGGTGGGAGAAAGAGCCAGCATGCCATGGTAGTAACTGAGCTGGAACAGACAGGACCTGGGCTGTGGGGACGGAGGAGGCAGAAACAACAGAACGTGGTCAATCAGTGCATGCAGAATGGGGTGGGGGTAAAGAAAAAGCAAGGTAGGAGGTGACGCCAAGGTTCTGGGTTTAAGCCGCTGACACAGGGAAGAACGGGCAGAGACTAGCCTGACCAGAAACTGTGAATCCTGGTTTTGGATACAGGGAGTCTGAAGCGCCCCTGAAACAGTCAAGGGCCACAGAAGCAGTGCCTGGGTGCACAGCCTGGCACACAGGACGGGGAGGCCGTGGCCGGAGACAGACACACAGGAGGAGCCCTGGGCGAGTAGGGGGTCCCCTGGTAGGGGGAGCCCAGGAGAGGGCGAGGCCAGGAAGATCCACATCTGAGGCCGGGCTGTGCAAGAGAACTCTCGGCCTCGGGATCTGAGAGAAGAGCACGCTTCAGAAAGGGGGAGAGGCCGGCTGTGTGCTCACTGTTTAGGGACCCAGGGAGACTGAAAACGGCCCTCGGCTCCAGCAGGACAGAGGTCAGTGGTGAGCCACCCTGGTGAACCGGGAAGTGCAGGTTCTAGCATGTGTGGGCGGGGAGGCAGTCGACAAGCTGAGTGCCAACAAGAGTCAGCCCTTTCAATCTGGGAGTCCCACACCTTGGATCCAACCAACCACGGAGCAGAAGTATTAAAAAACAAAATGATGTCGGGGGCAGGCATTCGGCAGAGGTAAGAGGCTGGCTGGGGTGTCTGCATCACAGATCAGAGTCCCCTGCTTCTGATTCCTGCTTCCTAATGAGCACCCTGGGAGGCAGCAGGTGATGGCTCAAGTACTTGGGTCCCTGACACCCACACGGGAAACCCTTACTGAGTTATGGGTCTGCCTCAACTGTCGCGGGCATCTGGGGAGCGAACCAGCAGATGGGAACACTCTGCCTCTGCCTTTCAAATGAAATATAAATTTTGCCAGTGCCGTGGCTTAACAGGCTAATCCTTCGCCTTGTGGCGCCGACACACTGGGTTCTAGTCCCGGTTGGGGCGCCGGATTCTATCCCGGTTGCCCCTCTTCCAGGCCAGCTCTCTGCTATGGCCCGGGAGTGCAGTGGAGGATGGCCCAAGTGCTTGGGCCCTGCACCCGCATGGGAGACCAGGAGAAGCACCTGGCTCCTGGCTTCGGATCAGCGGCCATTGGAGGGTGAACCAACGGCAAAAAGGAAGACCTTTCTCTCCGTCTCTCTCTCTCTCACTATCCACTCTGCCTGTCCAAAAAAAAAAAAAAAAAAAAAAAACAAATATAAATTTTAAAAACTGTAGCTTTGGGGCAGGCGCTGTGGTGCAGCGGGTTAATACCCTGGCCTGAAGCGCTTGGCATCCCATATGGGTGCTGGTTCGAGACCCGGCTGCTCCACTTCTGATCCAGCTCTCTGCTATGGCCTGGCAAAGCAGTGGAAGATGGCCCAAGTCCTTGGGCCCCTGCACCCACATGGGAGACCCGGAAGAAATTCCTTGCTCCTGGCTTCAGATTGGCACAGTTCTGGCTGTTGGGGCCAATTGGGGAGTGAACCATTGGATAGAGGACCTCTCTCTCCACCTCTGCTCTGTGTAACTCTTTCAAATAATAATTAAAAAAAAAAAAAAAAAAAAAAAACAACCAAAAATCTGTATCTGCGCTGAACATGTATAGACCTTTTTCTTGTCATTATTCTCTAAACAACACAGCTATTTACAGATGACTTACAATCGTGTTCAGTGTTACAAGCAGTCTAGCGATGATTTAGTGGATACAGGACAATGTGCACGTTCTTTGCAAAAGCTGTCTTTTTTTTTTTTCTTCTTCTTTTTTGACAGACAGAGTTAGACAGTGAGAGAGAGAGAGAAAGAAAGGTCCTCCTTCCGTTGGTTCACCCCCCAAATGGCCGCTACGGCCGGCGTGCTGCGCTGATCCGAAGCCAGGAGCCAGGTGCTTCTCCTGGTCTCCCATGTGGGTGCAGGGCCCAAGCACTTGGGCCATCCTCCACTGCACTCCCAGGCCACAGCAGAGAGCTGGCCTGGAAGAGGAGCAACCGGGACAGAATCTGGCGCCCATATGGGGTGCCGGCGCTGCAGGGGGAGGATTAGCCAAGTGAGCCGCGGTGCTGGCCACAGCTGTCAGCTTATAGAGCGCACTGCGCACCTGCAGATTCTGGATTCTGTGGGGCCAGGGAGCCAGGACGCCATCCCCTGTGGATTCAAGGGATTGTGTGGGTAACGGAAAGAGGTTCCTTGGCAGAAACACGCAGCAGAGGCCGAGTTGTGATCGTCATGGCTAAGATGCAAGTCTGCACACATACTGCCCCAGGGCAGCGCCAGAGGAGGCGGAGACAGCCACACAGAGAGAGGGTCCCCGCAAGCACCGGCCTCAGAAAGACAGGACGAGATCCACAGGGTGGACACACGAGCTGGCCTCCAGCAGGAGGAAGCAGGCTGCCAGGCTGGGGCTGGGTGGCGAGGAATGTCACCGGAGTGAGAGGAAAAGCTTCAGTCGAAGGGAAAGCTTTAGGTGGGGCTACGTGGTTCTCATCCTGGCAGGAAGAGAGGCCAGGGCTACCCGCTGAGGGGCGGAACTCACTAAACGCTCTGCCGCGGCTTGCGTACATTCTGAGCCCATGTGAAACAGTAAGGGGGCAGAAAGCAGTCAGACTATGGGGTTTACGGGGGAGCCCTCGGGTGATTAGCATTACGGAGTGTCAACAGAGGGGGGTGTTAGCCTAGCGGTTAAGGCGCCCACATTCCACATCAAACTGCTAGGGGCTGGATCCCAGCTCTGCTCCTGACTCCAGCTTCCTGCTAGTGGGAGGCAGCTCCCAGCTTTGGCCCAGACCAACCCCGGTCCATTGAAGGCACTGAGGGAGTGAACCAGGGGAAGAGCACTTGGGTACACTCTCTCACTCTACCTCTCAAAAATCTTCAGGGTAGAAACCCCAGGAAAGGGGGAGATCAGAAGAGGCATGAGTGCTCCCTGTCTCTCCCCTAGGCTATGCTCTGTGCTGCCTCGGGACTCTGCCAGCCAGAAGCCACCACTAGATGTGACTGCTCGGCCCTGTCCCTCCAGACTGGGAGCCAAACCTGGTCCCCCCTCCTAGCCTGATGGAGACGGGAAACAAACCAACAAACGCTCTGACAAAGCTCTCTGTGGCTACCACCCCCACGGGAGGCACTCCAGGTGTGAGAGGAAGAACAGCAGGAAGGGAAAGCTCACTTCTCTTCCTCCCCCGTCAGTGGAGCTGGAGGACAGCACGACCCTGGGGGAGGGGAGGAAGATGGTACAGGGTTTTTTTTTTTAATTATTTATTTGAGAAGCAGGGAGAAAAGGAGAGAGACAGAGAACAGGCTCCTGTCCATTGGTTCACCTGCCCAAATGCCCAAGCAGACCAGGCTGAGCGGGGAGCTGGGGACGCAGTCCAGGTCTCCTAGCTGCGTGGCAGGGACCCAATCACGTGAGCCGTCACCACTGCCTCTCAGGGTCTACACTGCAGGCAGCCGGGAGCTTCAGTGTGGTGTGGGCATCTTAATCACTAGGCAGATGTTTCCAGACTGTTCAAAGAGGGGCCCGAACCTGCAGGACCTGCAGACTGAAATACAGAGTAAGGAGGTTCTTCCCAAACCACCTTCCCAGAGGCTCGCTGCTGAGTTCTTTTTGTTTACTTTGAATTTGTAATCTCTCAAAGCACTAAGAAATTTTGTCATTTTGGTTTTCAGTTTTGTTTTTTTTTTTTTTTAAAGAAAAACCTCAAAATTTGTAAAACCAGGTGTAAAATCAAATTCCCGAAAATGGGCAAATGTGAAATGGCAAACAAACAAGCTTGCACAGAAGTTCTAGGGCAGAAAAAATGTGGTCCTTGAAGCTTTTAAGAGACTCCGTTTTCAGTATTAAAAAGCGGACGGGGAGAGCTGTCTGCAGCAATGGTCAGGAGGATTTCATGGACGAAGACCCTTCATTAAAAAAAGTAAAAAGCCATCTTATTTGGGCAAAAGAGAGATGGGGGTGGGTGTTACGGTGCAGCAGGTTGGGGCACCTGCACCCCAGGTTCGGGTCCCAACTCCCCTGCTCTCCGATCTGGCTTCCTGCTAGTGCGCGGGAAGGCAGCAGATGACGCTCCAGTGCTTGGATGCCCGTCACAAATGGGAGACCTGGATGAAGCTCCTGGCCCTTGGCTTCAGCCTGGCCTAACTCTGGCTGGTGTAGCCACTCGGAGAGTGAACCAGTGGGTGGAAGACCTCTGTCTCTTCCCTCTCCATTGCTCTACCATTCAAATCAATCAATCCATCCACAAAAAGGCAGCACGGTTTCAATGATCACATAACGTGCAGGAACCGACATGAAGTCATTCCAAGCAGCAGCCAGGGTCACCTGCACCTGCTCTGTCCTTTGGGAATGAATCTATCACTTCTGGACACACGTGTCCTTGCCTCGGGCAGAGCAAATCCAAATGGATGGTAACACCCGAAGCTGTGAATTTTAGGGAGCAACATCCTCATCTTAGGACCTTACTGGATACTACAACCTGAGTCCTTTTATTGTCCATACTGTGGTTTTGCTATGAGGAGTAATGCAGGAATCTCCTCCTGTGGTACGTCTCACTGGTCAACACAGATACAAGCTCTGATCCAGGTCCACACGTTGAACGTGACAGGTGAGTTGACTTAATCCAGGGTCCAGGACTCTCTCTCTCACTTAGGAGTCTAAGACATTACACCAAGCACCGGTACATAACTGAACTCCCTTGCTACCTGCTTCTGCAATAAGCCATAAGCTCGAAACTCCAGGGGGGTTCAGTCATTTGAACTCTGGAAAACTGCTATGTTGGTTAATACTCATTTCTTAAACAAGAAATTTTTATGAGCATTAAAACATTTTAATGAACATTAAAATATCCCCACCCCAACATGCAGATATATTAAAATGTTTTAAAATGTACTTATCAAGAGCGAGAGGAAAAGAGAGAGACAGAGATCTCAATCTCTATCCACTGGTTCACTCCTCAGATGCTTCCAACAGCAAGGGCTGGGCCAAGGCTAAAGCCAGGAGCTGAGAACTCAATCCAGGTCTCCCACGAGAGTGGCAGGGACCCAAATACGTCAGTCACCACCTGCTGTCTCCCAGGGCGCCCATTAGCGGGAAGCTAGGACTGGGAATGGAAGGGGATTTGAACCTGGGCTCTCGGCGGTGGGACACGGAGGTCCCAAGCAGTGCCTTAACCACTAAGCCAAATGCCCCGCACTGCCCCCCCCCTCCCCCCAATTCTTCAGTTTGGATTGAGAATAAGACGCTTCTGGTCTTCCACCTCTGCTGGCATTTGTGCCGCGACGTGGCCTGCAGGGACGCACACACTCCGGGTGTCTGTCGGGCTCATGGTGGCACAAGCGCCATCTCCAAGGGGCTGGACGGCAGTCGCTCTTCTGTCTATACGTCTTCCCTGTTTGGCTCTGAAACTTGGGGATAGCTAAACGAGTGCCATCCATTACGGCAGGGTGACAGTGGGTTCTGGCAAAGGCCGGGGGTCAGGGAGGGTAGGGGTCCTGCAATGGCTGCATTCCTCTTGCTGCCTCCGGCCTCTGGTGGCAGCCCCTCCTCTCGGCCCCGCAGGCCTCAGTTGACAGTGCAAGCCCCCGACCACCCCTGCCCCACTTCCCCACCTCCACCTCTGACTTGGTAAAGGGTCCCTTCCGGACGCCTTGAGGGAGCCAGGGCCCCGTGCGTATGGGAGAGGGGCCACTCTCCGTGTCCTCTGAAGGCACCTGAAACCGCTCCTCCCGGGCCCCTGACGGGGCCACCGGCTTCCTTACTTCTTCTGGTGAGAGGTGGTGCGCCGGGTGCAGAAGACGGCGATGATCACGACGGCCACGATGGTGACGACGCCCACGGAGACGATGAGCGCCAGCAGCACGCTGCTGTCCAGCGGGGAGGTGGGGCTCCCGTGAGGGCTGTTGCTGCCTGCACCGGGGGAACGCGACACGGTGAGCGTGGAGAACACAAAGCAGCGGCGGAAGTGCCTGCCTTGGCACACAGCCTCTGCAGACTCCTCACCGGGCCAGCCGGGCACAACGGTGCGACAGCGGGGCTGTCTCCTGCAAGTGCCACAGAGCTGTCTGCCCTGCGCGGGAGCTCGGCACACAGCGCTGCCCAGGGGCAGGGCTCGCTGGGCTCCCTGATGGCCAGGAGCGGCCAAAGGTTCAGACAGACGTGGACAAAGGTGCCCACGCGACACAAATTCATCTTGTGAAGCACCACTTGTAAGTCACCCACTTTTCTAGCTTTCAAAACCATCTGAAAAATGTACATTCAGGCAAAACCCGTCTTTCCCCAACACACAGGTGTCTGAGATTATGTAAACAGAATCACCTGAGAAATGAAGGCTGTGCTCATGAATACACACGCAGAGGTCACTTGCTCATTCAGCTGAGGGGAAGAGGAGGCCCGAGCACACGCACTAACCCGGGAGGCACGCGCTGGGTGGCCACGCGGGGCCAGCCACAGCTCTAGGAGCTACAGGTGCAGTGGTGGACGGCAAAGATGTAGCCCATCAGGGAAGGGCTGTGGTGCAGAGGGTCCACGTGGCTGACTTAGACTGAGCGGGCAGCAGAAGCTTCCCCGAGGAGCTGGCATCGGAGCTGAGCTACTGATGACAAAAGGGTCTGGAGGGAGGGACAGCCCAGGGAAGGTCCCCGTGGGGCTGAGCTCTGGGTGGGGTCAGGGCCCAGGGCAGGGTGGGCACTGTGCGTCTGAGGCAGCAACAGTTCTCACACAACTGCCCTGGACTCTGACAGCAGAGCCAGACAAAAGCTTCCTTCTGCGGCTGTCAAGGGGAGCGACAGCTCTCCTGCAGGGCCGTCGTGGCCAGCTTTCCTTGCACCTGCCCGCAGCCACGCCTGCCGGGCTTCACACGCTCGCGGGGGCCCCCGCTCCTTCTCCTGCCACTAGAGTGAAGCTCCCTTTCTTTGCACAGGTGCTCTGTCTCCGACAGGCTGCCTCTACTCTCCTTCCTGTCTCTGGGCAGGGGGGCCCCGCGGGCGGGCTTCAGACACACTGTACTGCTTCTGGGACCGTCCAGCCCGCTCTGACACTTGGTGGCCTTCAGTGTGTCAAGACCCACGTGAGCTGCCACCCCTTCTTGGAGGTGGGTCTGCTCCCCTTCTTGCTCCTGCAGCCTGTCTCAAGGCACCTGAACCTTTGAAGACACGCACGTGAGAAAGAAAAGGTAAATGAATGCTTCCTCTGGTCACAGCCTCACTGAGCACGACGCTGTGGCCAGCGCATGCCTGGACGTGCACAGAAAGGAAAAGTTGTAAACCAAGGCCCAGAACCCAGGGCACACAGACTCCTTAAAGTGCGTGCGGCTCTGGCTTTCTCTAGAACACTCGGATTTCCCTGGAGGCTGGGCGGCACAGCACGGCTCCTTACTTCCAGGCGGCGGGGATGAGAGCCCCACTGCCGGCCTGCAGTCTCCCGGAGTGACCCTTCCTCTCCCGCGTGAAGATGCAGGAAGGGCTCCTGTGGACACCTGGCCACTCCCCCAGGTCTGGTGGAGAAACCTGTGTGTCTCGGGCTGCCCGCATGGCTCGGCAGTCAGGAGAGCCTGGGTTCTGGGCCCAGGACTGCCCCCGTGGGCAGCCCCAGGCACGCACCTTTTCCACCAGGTCTGTTCACGTACTACGGAAGTAACGGTTTCTGTTCTCCCTGCTCTGTGGTGACGGGAGCATCCAACGCAACTTCACGTGCGAAATAACACAAATGATGCCGTCTGTGGAGAAGCAGGGGTCCTCGCTGACGGAAAGGCCCTGGCTCTTAGGACGGCCTTGACAGTGGGACTTTCCAGAATCCCCAAACTAAAGAACAGGGCTGGGAGAACCTAATGACGCGGAACACTCCTGCAGCTTGTTCTAGAGCCACTGGAGGGTTTATTTTTGAAAGCAGAATTCTAACTCTTTTCTGGAGGCAGTGGGTAACAGGTTCCTTGGGGAACCAACTCATCTCAGGCTGGCTATGTGGTGAGAGCACTTTACGTATGGATCCGTCAAGAATGGGCTTGTGGTAACTTGGCAGGCGTGCCAGAAGATGCCCAACGCTAGATGCATTCAACGGAAGGACCCAAGACAGCTTGGGCCAGGCATCAGCACGCCGATTCCAACAAAACCCTCTCAGGCCCACAGCAGGACAGGAAGCCCTGGGAAGGCCCTTACCGCTCACTGGAGGCTTGTAGTCGGATCCCAGGTCTGGCAGCCGGCTTCCTTTTCCCGCAGACCCTGAGGCTGAAGGAGAGGACGACAGGTCAGCAGTGCCCCCGCCCCAGAGGGCACGTGCAGTCCCCCGTGTCCGTGAGAAATGAAGCAGCACACGAGCGACGGGGAAGTGCGGTCAGCAGTGCCCCCCGCCCCAGAGGGCACCTGCAGTCCCCCGTGTCTGTGCGAAATGAAGCAGCACACGAGCAACAGGGAAGGGCGGGCTCCATGCACCCAGCAGAGAGGGCGCAGCTGCTGTGGCATGAGGGGCATGGCTGCTGTGCCATGTGGCATCTGAAAGTCGGACCCCTGGCTCCATGGCTCTGACCGCACTGTCGCTCTGCCACCCAGTAGCTGTTTCTCTCGCCTAAGAAGCCATGCCTGGAGGTCCGCTTGGAGGACTGCAGGCAGAGGTCGCCTCTCTGGGGAGAGGAGCCAAGGGAACTCTCCTCCCATCCTCCCAGGGACCCGGCCACACTGCTCTGGCCTGCAGGTCCCCCTCACATCCTGCAGGAACCTGCTCTAAGAAGGAGCAGGAAGGCAAACGGAGGCTCCACCCAGCCTCTCAGTTCCTGCCCTGTCAGCAGGCAGCCCCGGGGGGACAAGGAAGCCTCCCTCTAGCAGCTCCCAAAGGACGCTGTCCTAATCCACTCTCGGCGAGGTCGCCAATCTCGGTCATGGGAGTCGCCCGGAATATGTGCAAGCATTTGTTTAAGAAGTTCGTATTTTTGGTCTTTTTTGTTTAAATCTGAGTGAGGGCATGCGTGCCTGGTACTCACTCCTCTGCTGTTAACTCCCCAAATGCCTGCAGTGGTGAGGCTGGGCTGGGCCCAAAGCCAAAACTCAACAGTCCAGGTCTTACGTGTGGGTGGCGGGAACTCAAGCCCTTGGGCACCCCCACTGCCTCCCAGGGTCCACACGAGCAGGAAGGGGGAGTCAGGAGTGGAGCCAGGTACGGAATCCAGGCACTCAGATGTGGCACGTGGGCATCTTGGTGTTTCCTCATCCTGGTCGCCAACTCTTCCACATCTATACAAAGAGCTGCTTGGGTAAAGCAAACACAAGGAACTGTTCCCCTACAAAGCACACGTATCCCTCACTCCACAACCTGAGCCCAGAGCCCAGAGCCCAGCGCACTCGTCCTGAAGAGAGGTCTGCGAGAAGCGCAGTGTAAAAGCCGCCCTTCGTGACTGACTCAGCAGCTTAGAGACTGTCTGCTCTGGGCACTGGCTCCGCCAGCCACGACCGCCTCTCCCAGGGCAGGTGACTCCGCTACTCTTCTGGGCCTTGGTTTCCCCAGAAAACGGGGCTAACAACGGCGTCTACCGCACGGAGCTGTGGTGGGGCTTACATGGAAACCACACCATAACCCTGAATGCCACCGTGGGTGTAGGAAGTGCCCAGTGCCCACGAACCGTGACCGCCCATGAACCATGACCACAGCGCAGTCTCCAGGAACGGACGCTTCCCCCGCTCCACGGAGGCAGACAGCACGGCGCTCCAGGACACACCGATCCAACAGGGCTCACTCTGGAAGCTACCTGGCAGGGCCCGCCCTTCCCACTGCCCACACCCTCCCGGGACACCCCTCACAACGAGTTCCCAGCTGTCCTTGGCCGTGATGAGGTCTAGGGGCCAGAGGGCTGAGCACCCGTGAGGTTCTTGGTACTGAAGGGTGTGGAGCTCCCAGGACAGCTACACTTGAGCCCATCTGCCCACAAGGCTGCACAGGGTGAACAATACCCAAAGGCAACACACCGCCTCACACTGGCTGGTTTGTGTTCCCGTGCTGTAAACCAGGAGCAAGAAGCTCCGAGGATGGGCCTCTCACCAATATCAAGCAGCCCTGTGGCTCACCAAGAATGACACTCTGGCTAGCGAGGGACACTGAGCGCTCGGGTTCCGCGCAGACGCGCTAGGATTCCTTCTACATTCCCGCTGTGCGCGCCTGTCTGCAGGCTCTCCAGTTACAGCACAGAGTCACTGGACGCTAACACATTTCCACAGCCCTGAAACGCGGCAGCTCAGGTCTGACTCCTCTCCGCCAGCCAAGGTCCACAGCCCTTGCATTTCCGGTCCCTTCTCTCCCACCACGACAGCACGTGTCAGACTGACTCGCGGCGCTCTGTCTCAGTGAACGCCAGCTTCAGCTGCCTTCCCAGAGGTGACAATCACCAAGGACAGCTGTCCATGGCTATTGCAGTGATGACACCCAGGTCCAGGCTGCCCAGGTCTCCATTCCAGTAGTCTCTGTCCTCTGCCCTCTTTGAAAATAACCACATGTGTGAGTGTTCAAGGGAAGAAATGGAAAAGGAGCTCCAGATGAAGCTTCTGGCGACATGACAAAGCCCAGTCTGGCCAGAGAGCCACAGACGTCGCATGGCGCAGGTGCAGGTTTCCGTAGGGAGGAAGACGGGGCATTCGCTGAGGGGGATTTCCACCCTTCACTCAGAGACACTAAGAAAACTCTGGATGCCATGAATAGGGAAATCCATGTGACTGTCCTTGTCCTGACGTGAATGCCCACCTCCGTCACAGGTCACCTGAGGACAGCCCAGCCCTCACCAACGCCACTGTCTTAAGGGTGCAGACCCGAGTTTTTCCCCTGCCAGGCTCTTTAGCTCCTTAGTAGCCCCCAAGCTTTTCAGATACCCCAAGTGTGCCACAAACATGGACCCAACTCCACTTTGGGTCAATAATCATGTGGTTTTCAACACACGGTACTGATTTTCAGGGAAACAAAAAGGAAAAGGCAGTAAAAGGTCACAAAAGAGAGAGAAGGCGAGAGAGGCCATCTACTCATTTACCTTGGTCATTGGGCATTTTATCAGAGGAGTCCGCTAACAGGCCGAGCACAGGGGAGAAAAAACAAGAGCAAGGATCACAAGCAGAAGTTCAAAGGAACAAATTAAACCCCACACACGTCTGACCAATCCAGGTCTTGCTTTTAAGGCTAACAGCAAAGAAATCCACAACGGTTTCCATAGCTCCATAGACTCAGTTCCCAACTGAACGGTACTAGCCCAAGCTCCCTTGGCTGACCCTTTACCTTCCCCTTCTGATCCGGTGTTATGTATTAGGCCCCTCTCATGCCCTGTCTCTCTACCGAGGCGTACACATCAGCTTCTGGGTCAGGAGCCTGCGCGTGCCAATGGGGAAGCATCCGTCACCGTGGCGTGAACCACACCAGATTGAGTGCTGCACTTCACCTGCCCCAAGCGGCCCACAGCCAAAGCTCACCAGTGTAGCACACAGTCAGGCTGGAGATGCGGGGAGCCCCGTGCTCTGGCGGTCAGTGGGTGGGGACAAATCCGCACACCGGGGACCCGCGTGTCACCCATGGCCTGTCTTGCAGAGGCGACAGGCGCAAGCACAGCCTCACCAGAGACCCCAGAGATCCCCAGCTGGGGCGGTACCTTTAGGGGTCCTGAACTGGACGGCTTCAGACATGGGCCCCATGCCCTTGGAGTTGCGGGCCTGGATCTTGAAGTAGTAGGGCGTGTCGAGCGTCAGCTCCTGGATCTGGTGGGTCAGCCTGTTCCCCACGACGGGCTCAATGACCCAGTCGTGTATCTCGGCATTCACATCAGTGCTGTAGTAGATGATGTAGCCTGTCCAGAGAAGTGAACGGGAAAGAGACCTCAGTCCTGCTCCTCCTGTAAGTCTGCGTGCCTGTGACGTCATTTACACGTTACAGCACGAGGCCTGAGGGGCTACAACTAAATTAATGGTTTTGAAAATCAATAATGGCTGCCATGCTGCGTGAGGGCTCACCAAGCGGAGCTCCTAGGAGAAAAGCAGCAACCTGGCAGGCTCTCACAGACTTGGCGCAGGGGAAGCCATGGGAAGCTGTCGGCTGGTACTTCCACCAGGGGGCGCTCCCTTCCCATCACAGAGGCACGAAGCGCCAATGGCGAGCCCACCTCATCGACAAATCATGGCTGTATCCTTACTGGTCTGAAAGGTCAGACAGATTCTAACCCAGATCAAGCGGGGTGTGATTCTTTCACCGAAGAGACCAACGTCTATGGGGGCAGTTCTTCCTGCAGCTCAGAGCAGACAGTGCTAGGGGCTCCTCTCCACTTGCTTGGGCCACCTCACGCACGCAGAGGAACTCCGCACATGTGGAGTGCAGCCGGGCGCCAGGGAAGTGCTGGCAGCGGAACCTCGCCAGGCTCCCTCCGTGATGAGGCTGCGGAAGGCCAGTGTCCTCCCTATTGTGGGAGGTCCTCTGAAATCCCAGGAAAAATCCCAGCTCTTTTCGAGGGCCTCGGCCACTGCCAACCTTTCACTTTTTTTTTTTTGAACAGGCAGAGTGGACAGTGAGAGAGAGAGACAGAGAGAAAGGTCTTCCTTTTTGCCGTTGGTTCACCCTCCAATGGCCGCTGCGGCCAGCGCATCTCGCTGATCCGAAGCCAGGAGCCAGGTGCTTCTCCTGGTCTCCCATGGGGTGCAGGGCCCAAGGACTTGGGCCATCTTCCACTGCCTTCCCGGGCCACAGCAGAGAGCTGGCCTGGAAGAGGGGCAACCGGGACAGAATCCGGTGCCCCAACCGGGACTAGAACCCGGTGTGCCGGCGCCGCAAGGCAGAGGATTAGCCTGTTAAGCTACGGTGCCGGCCTCAACCTTTCACTTTTGATACGGACACGGGAGCCTGAGGCAGGCGGCCAAGGAAGTGCAAACCTAACGCATCACCAGAATCCGGGCAGAAGAGCAGCATCTGGCTGTCACCTGGAGAATTAGGCAGGGGTGGCCGACTCCAGAGCTAGTCATTCAGGCAGAGGCAGAGGGCAACGGGTTTCCTAGAGAAAATAAACTTGTGCGCCAGGTCCCAGGAGAGCCAAAGGCTGGTGTCCGGTGCACCCTGCAATGGCCCAAGTCGGCCCGTTCACACCCACCGTGGGCCGACAGCACACCTCTGCCCCAGCCTGACGGGCGGCCCAACTCACACCGCCCTCAGATCGGTCGAGTCGGCCTTGCGCTCCCGCCGCTCCCAGCGGCACAGTGCCCTCCTGAGATGCTCCTGCCAGGCAGGATCCCGGGGCGCAGAGCGATGCCCGTGCAAAGACCTCTTACCTGTAATTTTGCCGTTGGCTTCCGAAGGAGGCTGCCAGTTCACAATTATGGTTCTGGGTTTGCCCTCCTTACTCACAACGGTCACATCCTTGGGCGGAGAAGTAGGAACTGCAAAATAACAACACGTTCAGGAACTCCCGTCCATCTCAACTCAATGCACCATTTCCTCAACCCTTCCCACCTGAAAGGCGCAACAAAGTGTACAAGACAGACAAGAGAACGCCTGCTTCTCTCTGTCTGTTTAAAATCAGATCCAATAAAAAGAAGAAAATATTTAATACTGAGAAAATACACAGAACTGGCAGCTCAGCTGGGAGTCAGGGTGCACGGGACAGCCAGGCGGGCACTGTGCCAACAGCACCTCACTACACTGAGGGGCTCACAGACCAGGAGGACAACCAAAACCAGGTGCCTTTCTCCCTCTGTCGGGAGTATTTTTGTTAGAATAATTTTAAGTGTAAAGCAGTTTTCTCTCTCATTTACAGTTGGCTGTCTCAACCTATATGACCTTTCTTTAAAAAAAAAACAAAACAAAACACGTTAATTTTCATCTAGCTGAAAGGCAGAGTAACGGGGTAGGGGTGAGACAGACAGGTGTCTCTCACGCCATGGTCGGTTCGCTTCCTAACTGTAACAGGCAGGGCTGAGCCAGACCAAAGTCAGGGCTGGAACTCCATTAGGGTCTCACACAGGGGTGGGAGGGGCCCAGGCACTTGAGCCATCACCTGCTGCCACCCAGGGGCACGTTGTCAGGAAGCAGAGGAGCCAGGACTTGAACCAGGAACTTTGAAAAGGGATGGAGAGTCCCAAATAGTGGATCAAGTGCTGCACCACAACATGCCCTCCCCCCCCCACGACTCTTAGAAGCCCTATGTGCTCAAAGAATAAATGATTCATAAATGAAACCATACTGCCAAATATTGAGGCTGTTGCTCTTAAATAAAGCTCTTTATGCAACAGAAAACCCAGGAAAATCCGAACAGTGGTGTACTGCTAGTGATTTCATGTAATGGCTGAGAACTTCTGCTACCAGAGAAACAGGACGACACGTATCCTTACTTACAAGGATTACATATACCCTTAACTTTACCCTGTTCTGCTCAACACTGGAATGCACACAGGAAGGACGCCTGGTGAGGTGCAAACGTCCTCAGAGAAGCTGACGGGCTAGAACGAGAGCCTTCCTTATACCAGCAGAGGAAGCAGACTCGAGGTCCGTTAACCTCCTGTGCCCGAGCTCTCCAAACGCAGCTCCTTTCGTGGCTGTCAGTGCACAGGCAGCAGGCCCCGTCCAGCCGTGGAGAACCCGTCATCCCACTTCTTCGTTGTGCATAAGCCGAAGAGCAGGAAGCGGGAGGCCAGGCTGGACGGAGATCCCCCAGTGACCCTGTGCGTGGGAGGAGAGCCCCAGGGGAGGCAGAAGTTTGGGTCTAAAAGTGGGCACAAGGCGGCTGCTCTCCCCTTAACTTCTCTCTCACGTCCGCTCAAACAGAAACCCAAGAGGGAGTTTACAAGTCACTCACTGTTGCTCCAGAAAGCCACCAGGCAGCTCTGCTGGGCACGGCACTGACAGCTGTGTGGTCGAGGGCGGTCACGTCTCCCTGTTCCCAGGATTAATGACGATAACCCCTTCTGTATACCTCGGGGTCTGAACTACCACACGCTTGCCCAGCTCTCCCCTCTTTTGCTTAAGGAACTCTACAAACCAGCAATGGCAGGGACTGTCCCCCTCTGTCAGAGAGGAAGATCCTGAGCTGGGAGAGAGTGGGTGATCTCACGACCACACAGCCGGCAGGTGGCTGACCTGGGACTGCACTCGCGTCTCTCCACTCCTAAAATCGAGTATGCTTTGCACTGTATCACCCTGCTATCTGCTACTGTCCTTGTACTCTGACGACAAAAATAGCAACCGCGGCACTCACTCTGCCCTGTACACACCTCCATTCACTCTCGGGTAGCAAAGGCAGGCGAGGAGGGGTCTCGTGACCCCGAACACGCCCAGCACTTGCAGCCCCCAGGGCTCTCCTGTCTTGCGAGGAAGAGGAGTCCTGACAGGTGACACCTACCCAACTCGAAGGTGGTCCCATGGGCTGTCATACTCCACGTGCTTGACCTTCGACCTTTGGTCACCATCACAGAGAATTCGTACAGGGTGTTTGGCTTTAAACCAGTCACCAGGTAACTCAAAGTTGTCGCATTTGCATTCTGGGGAAAAGAAATGAAACCAGGAGCTTTAAAGTGCAGAGAGCAGCAAGGATTAGCTGCCTCCCCCCAGAACGACCGTGTGCGTACCTTGTACTTGGTGTTTGCCGGGATGTTGGTTTTCCACCGCACCGTGTAGTAGCGGGAGTCGGTGATCTTCTGGTGTTTGGGCAGCGAGTTGTCTGCCCACGTGACCCTGACGGTGTCGTGACTCAGGATGGAAGCCTGAACTCCCACGGGAGGCATCATGGGGGTGGGATCTGGCACTGGGGTGTATGGAGCATTAACAACAAATAAATCAACCTCAGAAGTGTCTGGGTAGAAAGGAATTTCAAAAGGGAAGTGGCATTTTTAACAAAAAACAAAAAGAAAAGAAAAGGGAAATGCAGGGTGATATAATGGAATGAAAGGTGAGAAATGGAGAAAAAGAAAGAAAACCCAGAGTTAATCGCTGCACATTATTCACTGGAAGGAGTATTTCCACTTGTGTGTTCTCTCAGGCAAAGGCTCCAGGAGAATTCTGAACCACATTCTCTACGGCAAAACGTGTTAATCCAGTGATTAGACAAGATTATTCACACTTGGATTCTTCTAAAGCCACTTGAAAATTCTACCTCCTGTCCCAAACGGATCAAGGAAAGACAAAAACCGCGTCTAGACCCGGTATAATCTCTGAGCAAGCGCACGGAGCTCCGGGCTGTCCTGAGACTTCAGTGAATGAGGCTCAAGTTCTGGGAGCCTGGTTGCCAGGGCCGTCACCGAAGGCCTGAGTCCCGAGTGTCGGCCAAGGGCAACTCGGCCTGGCCTCGGTGCCAGCGGTCAGAGTGGACCCTCTGTGTCCTGGGTCTAACGTCCACAGGAGGCGGCCCGGCACCACCCGCCCTTGAGAAAGGCATGCTGACTCCCACTGGACTAGGAGGCCCCACGGAGGGTGGGGACGCGGGACGCAGACTCCTGAACGTCACAGTTCTTATCTGCTGTGCTGCACCATCCCCATGTTGCTGAGCGGCACCGCCCAACAGGGCCAGAACGAGTGCAGGCGCTCCGAGGAGCAGCAGCCCACCTGGCCTCCCCAGCCCTCAGGCTCCTAAGGCCTTACTTCAAGTCCAGGCCTTCCTCTAACTCAGACCCCGCACGGCACAGGCTTTGTTCATGGGTAACTGCCAAGCTAGAGCAACAGTCCCCATCTGCCCACCTCCTTCATGGTGAAGACAAGGACCACCAGAGGAGTGGTGCACACTGGGATCCGGGGCTTTGTCCCAAGCCCATCGGACACACACCAAATGCTACAGAAAATGACCCTTTGGGGCAGAAATCACCAGAATACTTGGGGAACGTTTTCTGTACAGACCAGCTCTTGGAAGAGCTCACGGGGCTCCGTGACCTGGGAACGTGCTGGGTGCCTTTCTCACAGCAGGTTCACTTAAGCTGTGTGGAGAATCACTTTAGTCTCTCCCCATTGCAGGCTAATTTAAGAGGTAGCGGACTGCTTACGTTCAATGTTCTCTTTTTGACCTTTATTTTTTTGGTTTCCTTCCTGAAATACTAATGCTATTTCTACACTAATCCTGAGCACACAGGACAGAATCGCCAGGCGTGCAGCAACAGCATGGCGTACACAAAGTGGACAGAGGTGACATTTAGAGGGAGCCTCGGCACGCAACGCACACAGGACATGGTGCGGACTCCATTTCTGGGACACGGGTGGAAGGCGCAGTTTCTGCTGTTAGCATTCTTCACAGAACTTCAGGCTCTAACACGTTTACTTCAACGAGCTTCCCCACTGGGATGAAAATCAGCTGTTTTGTATACCTTTAGGACTGTCACATTATATGTAGGTTAACTTGAGATAATTCAAAGACAAAACAGTAGGCCCCTGGTCTCACAGCAAGTGCACAGGGCCTCTGCCTCCACTACCGACCACCTGTGGCCTGCGGGATTCCTCCACACACAGAGGACCCAGCAGCTCTTCACCAACTCGAGTGGCAACTCACGGGCTCACGTGATGGGAAGCCAGTACTGAGTCGCTCAAAAGTGTGCTTTCTAGATCCTAATGCCCATCAAAAACCTGCACACATACCGGCACAGAACGGCTTCTGTGACAGGATCAGTGTTTTCCAAAAAGCAAATGGAGAATGGACAGACCCTTCCCCGCTGAAGGCCCGCTTCCCCTTTCGCAGCCCGCACCCTCAGCTGCCACAGGCTCCTCCCGTACTGACACGCCCCAGGCGGCCGCGGGCGGGAACTGTACCTGTGTGAGGCCTGGTCACAGCGCTCTCGTACAGGGGGATGCCTTCGCCCACGTGGTTGAACGCTTTCAGCGTGATCACGTAGTGAGAGCTCGGGTCTGGCAGAAAGACACAAGTCAAGAACACTTTTAGAACCTGCTCCCCACAGAATTCTGAATACTCAGGGGTGACTGGGCATAACCTTAACTGCAGGGGAATTCAAAAGAGAAGAATTTCCGATCTGGTGCGTGGTTTTGGTTGGGGGTGTGGGGAGATGTGGAGCAGGGGCTGGCTGTGCCCAGGATCTCTCTGGCCTGCAGATGAGGCTGTGGCAGAACAATGAAAGAAACACTGCCCCGAGGTCCAGGGAATCCTGCTGGCCAGACCGAGGGAGCGAGGCGCCCAGGTGAGTGGACGTGGGTCATCACACACCTGACCCAGGTGAGCATTAGCACCTACACCCCTGTGAGAGATCTGGACAGATCTGCAGACTGGAAAAGGAGCGGGGCCTCAGGCCCGGGCCCTCTGACGTGGGATGCAGGTGTCCCGGGGAATCTGCCCGCCCCCAGATTGATTTCCTTTGGGACTTGGTACAGGCCTCTTTCCTCACAGCGTCAGCACACGTGGCGCTCCTTCTCGCCTCCGGGCTTCAAGACCTCCCAAGTCCATCGCTGAAGCTCGAAGTCCACCCTGACTGCTCTGCTGTGACCTGCCAGCTCTCCCCTCTCTGAAGGCACTTCAACGTGCCCCACTGCTTCTCGGGTTTTACTTTGCTTCTCCCATTCGATGAGAAGCACCTGAGGGTCAGAGACCGTGTCCTATCAACAACGCAAAGGATTTTCTCTTCAGATGGAGAGGTGGCGCTGGTCACCACGGCAACGTCAGCATCTCTCCAGCAAAGCTCTCCCACGACTGACGGCCTGACAGCTCCCTGGGGAGGTGGTGCTGCTGCTTGCAATGAAAACGAGAACGCTCCACTGTCTATGACTCCAGACTTAAACCACTGCTTCGTGCCTACCAGCGAGGATGTGGGAATTCGGGATTCTTCTTAGGAAAGATGCTTACAAAGCAATGATCAGAAGAGACATCTTGTCAGCAGATTTTGAGTTATAAGAGAAGTCTTTCAAAGAAAGACCTGTGATGCTAATCCAAAAGTAACTGTAACCACTCAAACTCATTCCCTATGACGAAACATGGCTGAAATTCTCTTTTGAAGATCAACTGGGGTGTATTTTCCAAACATAACACGGACCCACTAAAGTACGCCGTTAAGTTTTAACAAATATATCCACCTGCAGCACGGCCAGCACAATCAAGATAAGAACACTAACACTCCCGTGTCCCCTGTGCCCGCACAGCCCAATCCCAAGGCCCTGGCTCCGTGCAGCACTGTCCTCGCTCCACTGCCAGAGGCATGCCTGCCTGCTCTGTACTTCCACGCGATGAGGTGACACAGCACCACTCTCCTGACTGCTGCTGCCCGGCACTACTGTGAGACTCATTTCTGGCCCACATGTTGACAGCCTGTTCCTTCCAATCCCTGAGCAGTGTTCCATTGTGTGTGTCTGCCATTGTCCTACTGATAGAGAGTGGTAAGATTTCTCCTCTGGGGCTGCTGTAAATAAAGTCAACGCAAACACCTGCGCTGAAGTCTTCACGTGCACGCGTGCTTTGACTTCTCTTGGTTAAACATCTATGAGCAGGATCGCTGAGGAAACCTCCAAATTGTTTTCCACACTGGTCACAGCACAGACGTGCTCACACAAATCTGAGGAGTGGAGTTCTGTGTCCTTGCTGGTGCTTGGCGTCGTCAGTCAACCCGGCTTTAGCAATTACGGCGGGAGGATCATGGCATTGCATTATGGTTTTAATCTGTATTTAATTTACGTTAATGGGACCGAGTACCCTTGCATGTGCTTGCTGTCCTACTCACACGTTTAGTACAGTGTACATACAAATGTTCTGCCTGTGTTTTCCCCTGGGTCATCTTCAAATTTAGTACTAAGAATTTCTATGTATTTTTGGGACACAAATTCTCTCTCTTTTTTTTTTTTTTTTTTGACAGGCAGAGTTAGACAGTGGGAGAGAAAGACAGAGAGAAAGGTCTTCCTTCCGTTGGTTCACCCCCCAAATGGGCCGCCATGGCCAGAGCTACGCCGATCCGAAGCCAGGAGCCAGGTGCTTCTCCTGGTCTCCCATGCGGGTGCAGGGCCCAAGCACTTGGGCCATCCTCCACTGCACTCCCAGGCCACAGCAGAGAGCTGGCCTGGAAGAGGGGCAACCGGGACAGAATCTGGCGGCCCAACCGGGACTAGAACTCGGGGTGCCGGCGCCACAGGTGGAGGATTAGAATAGTGAGCTGCAGTGCTGGCCAGGACTCAAATTCTTTATTAGGTATTTTAACAGCAGCTCTTTTCTCCAAGTCTGTGGCTTTTCACTTTACTGGTGTCTTCCCATTTTACTGGTCTTAGATTAAGTCCAGCTAATCAAGTTTTAAAGTTTCCTCTTTTTTTTTGTACCCTAAGTGGTCCCTGCCTGCTCCAAGGTCTTGAAGATTCCACCCCCACCATGCTTTCTTTAACATTATAGTTTTAACTCTATACTTAGGTCTGTTTTCCCATGGTATAGAGGAAAGGTCAGGGGTGGGTGTTGTGGCATGGTGGGTTACACTGTCACCCTAGATACCCACATCCTGTATCAGAGTGCCTGGGACTGAGTTCTGCCTCCGCTTTCAAACTAGCTTCCTGCTAATGTGCCTGGGAGACGGCAGACAGTGGTGTGAACACTTGGGTTCCTACACCCCTGTGAGAGACCTGGACAGAATTCCTGGCTCCTGGGTTTGGTCTGGCCCAGTTCCAGCTGTTGCGGGCCTCGGGGAGAGGGAATCAGAGGATGGAAGATCTCTCTCTCTCTCTCTCTCCTTCGTGCCTTCCACCCCTCAGCGTCACTTGGTCTTTGAAAACCTTTAAATAGAGGGATCACGGTTCCCTTCTTCTCATACAGATATCCAATAAACGCCATCCCTTTTGTAAAGAAGGCCATCCCCTCCCCAGTGAACTATCTCAGCACCTTTGGCAACAATCACTTATGCACACAGAGATCTCTTCCTGGACTCGACACTGTCCTACTGATCGGAACCATCTGTCTTCACATAAACGCCATTACAGTGTCTACTGCTGTACCTTTCCAAGAAGCCACATGTCCGCAGTATGAGTCCTCTAACTTTGCTCTTCTTCTCAAACATGATTCTAGTTTCTTTGCTTTTCATATAAATTTTAGAATCAGTTTATTTCTAGAAAAAAAATCTGGATTTTATTTATAATTGTACTAGTGAGAACCTGTCCTCGAATCGATGAAGGATGTGGAATTCTGTTCACGTCTTCTTTAATTTTGCTCAGTAATGACTTTCCTGGTTTTGATACAAAGATCTTGCATGTATTTTATAGGTTTATTCCTTGTACTTCATATTTTTTGATGCTCTTCTAAGTGGCACTATTATTTTAATTACATTTCTATTTTTAATAATAATATAATTATTATTTTAATTACAATTAGAACTGCTTATTGTTAGTGCATGGAGATGCAACTGATTTTATATGTTGAATTTGTATCTTGCAACCTAAGCTAAACTCATTGATAGTTTTAGCAGGCTTTCTGTAAATTTCTTGGGATTTTCCACCCCAGTAACAACAAACACATACAGTACTCAGATACTTGTTCTTAAGTATCACTTCTGCACTGGGTGTTCAGCATGGCAGTTGTCCCTTGGGACACCATCCATGTCGGAGCAGCTGGCTGGACTCTGATCCTACATCCTGCTGAGATCCACCCTGGGAGGCTCCAGCACTTGGGTCCCTGACACCCACATGGAAGACTGACTTTCAGGCTTTTGGCTTTGGCCTGGCTGACCCCGGCTGTGTGCAGTGAACCGGTGGATGGAAGATCTTTCTATCTCCTTGCCTTTCAAATAAAATGAAGTAGAAACTTTAAAACGTCACTTTTCATAAAAGAAACCAACGTTCCTTGGAGAAGTGTCCGATTCTAGGCCTGAGACTAGGAAGATATCAGATGGGGCTGGAGCACCTCACTGCGTCTCACAAGGAGGGACGAGCCGCAGACAGACAGGAGACGTCGCACGGGCACGAGAGCACCTACAGAGGACACCACTGCCCTTCCCTCCCTGTGAGTGACTTCTTCCTCGCTCAAGAAGGCTAACAGGTACGGAACGAGGGAAGCACCGTAACAGCCACTGCTACTGCACATGCTAAAACTAGCGCGTGAACGTTTGGTGCAAAACAGGATATTTACAAAGACTCAAGGTATCTCCTCCAAAAGGTACCTATCACAAAGGAAAAACAGGTAACGGTATAGCGGGGGAATGCGGCAGATACTTTATTTTTTAAAAAAAGATTTACTTATTTATTTGAAAGGCAGAGTTACAGAGAGGCAGAGAGAGAGAGGTAGAGAGAGCGAGGGAGGGAGGCAGGGAGGGAGGGAGAAGGGTCTTCCATCTGCTGGTTCACTCCCCAGATGGCTGCAACGGCCAGAGCAGAGCTGATCTGAAGCCAGGAGCCTGGAGCTTCTTCCGGGTCTCCCTCGCAGGTTTAGGGACCCAAGGACTTGGGCTCTCTTCTACTGCTTTCCCAGGCCAAAGCAGAGAGCTGGATCGGAAGTGGAGCAGCCGGGACTTGAACCGGCGCCCACACGAGACACCGACACCGCAGGCGGCAGTCTCACCCGCCGTTTTGATCAACAGATTAGTTAACATCACCAGGGACAGGCGCTGTGGCACAGTGGGTAAGGCAACTGCCTGTGGCACGGGCATCTCATATGGGCGCTGGTTTGTGTCTCGGCTGCTCCACTTCCAATCCAGCTCCCTGCTAATCTGCCTGGGAAAGCAGAGGAAGATGGTCCAAATGTTGGGCCCCTGCATCCACGTGGGAGACCTGGAGGAGGCTCTAGGCTCCTGGCTTCGGCCTGGCCCAGCCCAGGCTGTTGCCACCACTTTGGGAGTAAACTAGCGGAAGGAAGACCACTCTCTTTCTCACCCTCTTTCAGCATAACTCTGCCTTTCAAATAAACAAACAGATCTTCAAAAAAGTCAGCATGGCTGCCAACAGACCACCATGCCCTGGCAGGAACCGGCTCTTCCACGCACCTCCCAGGGATGGGCACCTTGAGCGCAGGGAGGAAGTAACACGCAAGTCTAGACTAAGGCGCGTGCTACCAAACAGCAACGACCTGTTCTGGCAAGAAATGTCAGTTACCAAAGTCAAGAAGACCACCCAGCAACTGTTCCTTAGCAAAGGAAGTTGATTGGTATTAACTAAAACAGCACGTTTTCTAAGGCCAGAAAACACGTTTCCTTTCACCCTCGAGGACATTCGTGTGAACACTGGCAAAATGGGAACAGACTCTTCAGACAGCGTCTTACTCCCCTGACGTCGACATTAAAACACTAACAGGAGAGTCCTCCCGCCTGCAGCTCTCTCTCAAATGGGTTGGGGAGAAACACACACAGAAAGACAGAATGAAGGCAAACATGGTTAAACGTCAGCCTCTGAGAAATGTGCATTAAGAATGTATGTATGAGAATTCTTTGCACTATTTTTATGGCTTTTTTTCCCTATAACGATAAGATCACAACTCAGGAAAAAGTGACGACCAGAGAAACCCCCCCCACAATTACTTCCTGCACTTGGCACACGTACCGAGATTCTCGATGGTGTAGTAGCGCTGTTTATAGTCCACCTTGATGGTCTGGGCGTGGGGGCTGCCAATGCCGTACCCGATGGCATAGCCTCTGACCACAATGTTCTGGTTCTCAGGTGGCGTCCAGCTCACGACGATGCTAGTTACGAGGGGGCGGACATGAAGAGAGCTGGGCACCTCGGGAACACGGGTTTCTGGGAAGGAAAGTGGAAAAGCCGAATGAGACTTCCATTCCCTTAGAACACTTGACCGCCGCCGGGGAATGGTGTTCAAGCTTGCCCTAGGGTTCAGAGAGAACCTGCAGGGCAACGGGGTCGATGCTTCCCCCTGCATTCTAGGAAGAAAACCATCCCAGAGCCCCTCCTACAAGTCACTGCAATGTTACTTTGAAAGAGGGGACACACAGACCCTAGAACCTCTGTGCACTGCAGGAAAACAAACTATCTTTCAAAAGCTGTGCTTCCCTCTTGGTCCTGCGGCCCATTCCCAGACTCCAGCAGGAGCAAGGAGTAAGGCCTAACACTGAGTTATTAGAAGCCTATAACGAGCAGGTGACCAAACATCGTATCACAGCAGTGGTACCAACTATGGACTCCACTGCGTAACACGGTAAGTCAGAAAACATGACATTTGAGAGTTCCAATGGATTGAATTGGTAGAGAACTAAGAGGCTTAATTAAAGAGGTGGCAATTTACAGTCTCCCTGCACACAGTCAAGGCACAAACTATGACCGCAGTTTGACATTTTGTAAACTGAGACTTAACAATAAGGACTCTGGCACCTGTCGCTGACAAAGGTGCTACCTACACACACGCGTGTGCACTTCTACCTGAATAAACAGGCAGACAGACAGGCAGGTGTCCAGCACTTGGGGAAACAAGTCCCATTCTAACCAAGGCACGATTCACGTGGCCCTACCAGACGTTTTAGATCATGCAGCCACCTAATGGCCTCAGCCAAACACCCGACTGACAGCACCTGCACATTCCATTTGTTCCGGTTCTGCTTAAAGGGACAGTTCTCTGAGGGTCACTGTGAAACTCCCCTGCGGGGGTCCTGCCGCAGAGAAACACCCTGGGGCTGACAGGGAGAAGCCACGTGCGCCCACTCTGCGGCCTTCCAGTCTGACTCGCCTGGCCACAGCCGAGCCCACCGCGGGCCGCTCCGCCATTCTTACCATCCAGGTCACTTTCAAAGGTTTCCGCAGAGAGCCAGTCAGTCGCCGGGCCTGTGCCGTTGATTGTTAGAGCAGCCACTCGGAAGTTATATTCAGTACCCCGATCGAGACCTGACACCCAGAGGACAAAAAAGAAAAGCTGAAAGCGAGAACACACGCAGTCCATGGGTGATGGCGCTTCAGCTAGAGCCGGCACACGGCACACGGCAGATCACGGGTTCAGCGCAGGGTGGCTCCCTCCTCCGAAGGCAGGGCTGGAGCCCAGCCAGCCCCAGAGGAAGAGACATGCCCAGTGCAGGTCACAGACTTCATTCCAGAGCCTGGAGGCACCGCCGAGGGCCTTCACGCAATCTCCTCGTTTTGTGACAAAGGAAGCGAAGGCCAAGAAGGGCCAGAGAGTTCCTGCCAGGGCACCAAAGTCAGCTGGTCTCAGTGATGCCAAACCCCAGAGAGGAATGCAGAGGCACTCCTGTCAGGTACCTCTGCTGCCTGAGCTACCCCAGAACCATGCAAAGTTGCACACATTACAGACGGCCCAGAGATCCACTTCTCAGTAACCAGTTTCCTGTATGGACACAAGAGTAAGCCACGGAGGGGGACACTCACATCTTTGTACACAGCTTTCATTAACTGCCAGTGAGTAAAGCTAAAGATTCACCAGTGCATCAAACACCATGAGACCCACACATGAACGTATCCCCTACAGGGCAGGGCAATGGTCAGAACGGTGGCCAGGGAGCCACAGAGCCACGCACGCATGCGTGCATCCTGAGGGCACTTCAACACCAGGCGCTGTGGTGGGTCTTGTAGGGGGTTTCTGGTGAGCATCACAGCAGAGAAACTCCAATCAAAGGGCCAGTGAGAATGTGAGTGATTTAGCCAGGATGCAAATGCGCCCTGGCTGAGTTAACGAATCCTGTCACATGGTGTCAGGGAGACAGCAGGTTCTGTTCCCACGGCCCATCCCAACTTGTCTGCCCACAGAAAGCAAGGAGCAGAATGGCCAGGCCCAAGTCAGCTTACACGCCGTCACGTGTCTACACACGTGGAGCCAGAAAGTGCTGCAGCACACGCGCGCGTGTGTGTGTGCGTGTCTGTGTGTGATGAGACCACAACGGGACTGCGCGCGTGTGTGTGTGTCTCATGAGACCACAACGGAACTGTGTGTGTGTGTGTGTGTGTGTGTTCTCGTGAGACCACACCGGGACCAGCGGCAAGCACAGCTCCACCACGTCCTGCCAGACTCTGACAATGCGATCCCCAGCCCCGACCTTTGGGGAGCGAGCGAGCACACAGGTGTGTGTGCAGAGGCTGAGCGTCCCCTCCCGCTCTGCAGCCGACGGCGCGTGCGGTACACACAGTGCTAGAACTCCATCAGAGATCACCGTACGGCACAGGCGCCTGCTGATCCTCACAGGCCTCTAGTGTTTACCAAGCGTCAAGAGAACAAGGCTCTGTGTTCATTCGCCGTTTTATACCCAGTGCTGGCCAACGCTAATAAAAGCTCAATAAAACCTACTGAGTTAGGTATGATATTTAAATGCAAGAATTTCCATAACAAAGTTATTTTTCCTGGGGAATTATATTTTGCTTACAGATCAGATGTTTCCCTGAGGGCATGAGTTGTCTCCTCGTGGGCTAGGACTGAATTTTATTCTTGTGTTAGCAGTAAGAACAGGGTCTGGTGTATAATAAATAGCCACTCTGAAATACTCCAAACAAAAGCCTCACAGAGGGGAAATGGTACGTACCTGACTCTGGAGTAAAACCAGAAACTGACTTTGAAACCACCGGGATCAACGCCCCCTGACGGAGACGCTCACCACCCCTCGGAACCTGTTTGTTGTGCTCAGGGTGGTGGTGGGGGGGGTGGGTGGGGGGCTTCTCTGCAGAAGCCAGGAGACTGAGGGCAGCCATGGAGCCAACCCAGTCTGAAGGCCTGAGTCCCACCTGTGAGGTCACGTGGCAGGACAGAGGTCTGCTGGCTACCCCGGCTCAGGTTCCACGCCAGGGGGCCTCTTGGCTTTCAGAAGCTTACAGCATCTGCAAGGGAGGCAGACCTTGGCTCTCAAGACCTGGCCCCTGGGGGCTGCGCCAGCGTGGCTGACCTTTCAGCCCTACCCAGGAGCGACGCCATGTACCGAGAGTAGTGTCCAAAGGTGCAGACAGGAGTTCCCGGCTTGGACGACAGTGCCTCCAGTCCTGCAGCTCTACTTCGGAATTTTACAGAACAACCCCCTCAAGAACAGGTGTCTGGAGAAGAAACACCCCTGCTGTCACAGTCCACATCTATGGCTGTGAATGTGCTAAACTCAAATTCATCTGTTTGCTGGCCAAACTCAGACAAGCTAGGCCAGTACACAGACAGGCACCGCCGTGGTGAAGGCACTCCTGGGACAGGTGGGGCCGCGGGCTCGGACCTGGGCATATGTGGCGGAGGCCGACCGAGTCTCGGCAGAGCTGGGAAGGACGTGGACCATGATCAGTGCTAGTCCTGTAGGGAAATCCCTGCTGCCCAGGGGCCTCTGCCTCCATTCTTTGTAAGCAGGGTCCCAACACCAGCAGGGTGAGGCGCTCCCATAACCTGCCTCTCCCCGGCCTGCAAAGGCACCGGCAGCCCCTCCGGGGAAGGAAAATGGAGGAAGAATCTGTATGAGCCAGGCACTGGGCCCACTTCCCCCAGATATGCCAGGGGAGAGTACACAAGGCACCATCGCAGACGGTTTTCTAAGACCTCACAGTGCTTTAAGGCACAAAGAGGACCGCAGCATTGCAGGCTGCTGCAGGCCACAGGCACGCACACACAGGGCTGGTGTTGCAACGCGCGTCACTCTGTGGACCTCTGTTACCAGCTGGACAGACTGGGGCAACTGCTTAGCTTTTATAGCTTTGCTTCTTCACCTTTTCAGATCACAAAAATAGAATATATACACTCAAAAAAGAAAACATGGAGAATACTGGAAAAACATAACGGAGGAAATCAGACAACGCAATTTTACCACTCAGAGATGGTGTGGGCTGTTGAGAGTGTTTTCCACTAATTTTTATCAAGTCAGCGGTAGGAGAAGCCATCAGCAACGTCTGGCCGCGTTTAGTTTGCTTGTGTAAGCGGATACCCTGAGCAGCTGTTAGACTAACGTAACTGGACGTCGGGGAAAGGCACCAAACCCAAGCAAAGCAGCCTACCTTCGATCAGCTGAGACAGCTGTGTTCCTGCTACCAAGGTCTCGGTGACATCACTCTTCCGGGAAGCCTTTCGGTAGCGAATCTTGTAGCCGGAAATGAGCCCGTTCTGTGTGGCTGGGGGAGGGGGCTGCCAGTGAACCACGATGCTCTGGGAAAGACAAGGTCACAGGGCAGAGTGAACACTTGAAAGCGAGGGTCCTCACTGCTGTAGGCACCATGACCTGCTCCGACGGGGAGCGGACAAAGAGGTGGCAGGGTGCTCAGTCTCACAGCCACTGGACGATTCCTCGGAAGTCACTAATCTCCACACCCTTTGGTGACCAAATGGGGAGACAATTTACTTGAGCAGTACATATGCTCTGGACCCTTGATCTCCTGGACGCTTTGTCAGAATAAAAACGCTGGACAGAGTCTCAGAGAAGCTTCCAGAAGCAAACGTGAGGTCAGAGGCACTTTGGATGAGGGAGCAGACTACTGTCAGGGACAAAGGATCATCCCCATCGCCAGTGTGGAACGGCTGAAACTGAACAGCTTCCATGTCAACTCTGAAAGAAAAGGGCCGCCAGGCAGCAGCTGGTGGCTTCCTCAAGGAGACTTCCCGAAAGCCCTCAGTGTTTCAGTGGTCGTGTAGCCCCTGGAGGCACACACGGCCACGTGGCCCTCGCTGTGCCGCAGACCTGACAGGAAGTGGAGGCCAGAGTGCACACAAGCACCACCCACAGCTGCCCTGACTCGCGCCTGGCCCACCTCAGAACCCAGAGGAACCACGCTGTCACAACTTCCTTGTGCTGCTGTCACCAAGGCCTGCATGGTTAAGATCTAGAACACGGGCTGTACAGAAATACGGCCGCCTATTTGCTAAAGGCTAACGGAGCTTTGAAAGTTGAACGGAATCAACACGTCAGCTTCCGGGCCCAGGTCCAATGGCAAGTGCAGCAGCGACACCATGTTCTTTGTGTACCAGACCGTGTGTGTTCTGCACAGTAAGTCTGACAACACGGGCCTCCGGCTGCTCGGATGTTCTCCCGTGGAATCTCCCCTGCTGGAAGCCTGAGGCACCATGGTTCACATCAGTAAAAACGAACAAAGACACTGTCAAGTTTTACCTTTGAGTTTCTCACTTCTAAGGACAAATTCTGAGGAGCAGCACTGGGAACTGCAAGGCAAAAAGAAAAAAAATAGTGTTAAAGGCCCCATCACGTGACTGTTCCTGGCTGGACTTCCCACAAACACACGTCCCCAGCACTGTGGATACAACCAGCTCTACTGTGTGGATAGGGTGTGGCCATGTTTCATTCTTTTTTTTTTTTTTTTTAAAGATTTATTTATTTATTTGAAAGTCAGAGTTACACAGAGAGAGAAGGAGAGAAAGAAAGAGAGAGAAAGAGAGAGAGATAGGGAGAGGTCTTCCATCTGCTGGTTCACTCCCCAATTGGCTGCAACAGTAGGAGCTGTGCTGATCTGAAGCCAGGAGCCTCTTCTGGGTCTCTCAAGTGGGAGCAGGGGCACAAGGACTTGGGCCATCTTCTACTCCTTTCCCAGGCCACAGTAGACAGCTGGATCAGAAGTGGAGCAGCTGGGCCTCAAATCGGCGCCCATATGGGATGCTAGCACTGCAGGTGGCGGCTTTACCTGCTACGCCACAGCGCAGGCCCCTCATTCGTTTTTAAAAACGAGGATGTCGGGGCAAACACTGTGGCCCAGCGTAGTGGATAAAGCTGCCGCCTGTGAAGCCAGCATCCTCTATGGACGAAGGTTCAAGTGCCGGCTGATCCACTTCTGATGCAGCTCCCCACTAATGCACCTGGGAAAGCAGAGGAGGACAGCCCAAATGTTTGGGCACCTGCTCCCACCAGGGAGACTTAGAAGAAGCTCCTGGCTCCTGGCCTCGGCCTGGCTGGCCCAACCCTGGTCCTTGTGGCCATTTGGGGAGTGAACAAGTGGATAGAAGACTTCTGTCTCTCTCTCTTTCAAATAAGTAAAAATTTTTAAAAATAATTGAAAACCTAGGGAAGTTGAGTTGGCTCTGTACTCGCCTAGACACTCAACTTTTCTAGTCCCTCAGTTCATCTGCATTTTCCTGGAGGCAGCCGTGTGTTTCTGGGAACCGAGTCTACCAAATGTGGCTGAGCTGGGTACGGGTATTATGGATGCAAATGAGATGCGCGTACATCAGTGGGTTCCGCGTGGAGCCTCCCAGAGGTATTTAAGCAACGACAGCTTCCCTGAAGGGAACCATCTGGCTTCCGGAGGCAGCTAAGCATCAAGGAACACCCATCTAGAGGCAGGAAGTCTGGGACTGTTGGTTAAACAAACTGCTGCATAGCTTTAGTTCCTCACGGATGAGAACATAACACAGAATTTCAGTTTGTGGCCCCACACTCTCCAGCATCTCCCTTCATGTGATGGCTGAACAAAGAAACTGAGGTACAGCACCCACACCGTGCTGGCTCCAGGCCTTCTCTCCTCATCCCCAGGAAACTTCTCTTCCTTCCTCTCCATCCGGTGACCAGCTACTGACCCAGCTAAGGCTGCTGGAAGGCAGAGATGTGTCTCGGTCACTGTCGTCCCTGGGGGTGCCTCAGCCCTCAGCCTGGAGATTCAGGCGCAGTCTGAAGGAGGACATAGACCTGTCTGATTCTAACTGTCTGTGCCCAGAGATCATCGGGCTCAGTGGCAGAGGCACTGACAGCTGCTGTCACCCCCAGGAAGCAGTCTCCATCACCATTCCCATGTCATAGCCGAGAATCGACAGACACCTGCCAGGCAGGCGTTTGTCTTAGTGGGCCTGGATCCACCGAAGTCTGCAGCCACTTTGTTGAGTGGTGCTCCATTCCTACAGGCACTGTGGCCAGCGTGCCGACCCTCTTACAGCAGATTCGCACGCAGACACAAATGCCCACATTAGCTCCTCCCCAAATCATGATCAGTGGGCTTATGCAGGTGGATAGCCAAACTATATTTTCTTTTCCCCAACTTTTTTTTTTTAAGGTTTTATTTATTTATTTGAGAGGTAGAGTTACAGACAGTGAGAGGGAGAGACAGAAAGGTCTTCCATCTGCTGGTTCACACCCTAAATGGCGTCAACGGCCAAAGTGGCCAAAGCTAGGCAGACGCGAAGCCAGGAACTTCTAGGTCTCCCATGTGGGTTCAAGCACTTGGGCCATCTTCTACTGCTTTCCCAGGCCATAGCAGAGAGCTGGATGGGAAGAGGAGCAGCTGGGACACAAACTGGCACCCATATGGGATGCTGGTATTGCAGGCACAGGCTTAGCCTACTGTGCAACAGCGCCAGCCCCTTTTCTCCAAACTCGTTAAGTCTGAGAATGTCAAGCCCACCGCAGACAGTGAAAACATCGGACAATGAACAGTGTGTGTGTGTATATGTGTATATATGTGTGTGTGTGTATATATATATATGTATATGTATATATATGTATATGTATATATATATGTATATATATATATACTTTTCCTATATTGTCAATTATCACTACTCTGCTTTACTGCTCTCGCTATGAATGAGCACACACACACACACACACACTGCTTCTGAGTTAGCCAGATGGCTGCAGCCATCACGCCTCCTAAACCTTCAAGGCACGTCGTCACATGTGTGCTGGCGCTGGGATGCTCTCCAACAAGGTTACAGGACAACACTACATCCAGGACGCTGATGCACACGAACGCACTGTCATCCAGCACACAAATAACACAGCTAACGTTCACCACTGCCTGGTACACCCAATAACACAGCTAACGTTTATCACTGCCTGGTACACCCAATAACACAGCTAACGTTTAACATTATCTAGTACACCCAATAACACAGCTAACGTTTATCACTGCCTAGTACACCCAATAACACAGCTAACGTTTACCACTGCCTAGTACACCCAATAACACAGCTAACGTTTACCACTGCCTGGTACACCCAATAACACAGCTAACGTTTACCACTGCCTGGTACACCCAATAACACAGCTAACGTTTACCACTGCCTGGTACACCCAATAACACAGCTAACGTTTACCACTGCCTGGTACACCCAATAACACAGCTAACGTTTACCACTGCCTAGTACACCCAATAACACAGCTAACGTTTATCACTGCCTGGTACACCCAATAACACAGCTAACGTTTATCACTGCCTGGTACACCCAATAACACAGCTAACGTTTATCACTGCCTAATACACCCAATAACACAGCTAACGTTTATCACTGCCTGGTACACCCAATAACACAGCTAACGTTTACCACTGCCTGGTACACCCAATAACACAGCTAACGTTTATCACTGCCTGGTACACCCAATAACACAGCTAACGTTTAACACTGCCTGGTACACCCAATAACACAGCTAACGTTTAACATTATCTAGTACACCCAATAACACAGGTAACTTTTTTTTTTTTAATTAAACTTTTATTTAATGAATATAAATTTCCAAAGTACAGCTTATGGGTTACAATGGCTTTCCCCTCCCAAAATTTCCCTCCCACCCGCAACCCTCCTCTTTCCCGCTCCCTCTCCCCTTCCAATCACATCATGATTCATTTTCAATTCTCTTTATATACAGAAGATCAGTTTAGTATACATTAGGTAACGATTTCAACAGTTTGCCGCCATATAGCAACACATAGTGAAAAAAAAAATACTGTTGGAGTACTAGTTATAGCATTAAATAAGAGTGTATAGCACATTAAAGACAGAGATCCTACATAATATTATTTTTAAAAAATTAATTAATTTTCTATGCCATTTCCAATTTAACACCAGGGTTTTTTTTTTTTTTCATTTCCAATTATCTTTATATACAGAAGATTGATTCAGTATATAATTAGTAAAGATCACATCAGTTTGTACCCACGCAGAAACACAAAGTGTAAAAATACTGTTTCAGTACTAGTTATAGCATCACCGCACATTAGACAACACATTAAGGACAGATCCCACATGGGATGTAAGTACACAGTGACTCCTATTGCTGACTTAACAATTTGACACTCCTGTTCATGGCGTCAGTAATCTCCCTAGGCTCTAGTCATGAGCTGCCAGGGCTATGGAAGCCTTTAGAGTTCGCTGACTTTGATCTTATTCCGATAGGGTCATAGTCAAAGTGGAAGTTCTCTCCTCCCTTCAGAGAAAGGTACTTCCTTCTTTGATGGCCCCATTCTTTCCACTGGGATCTCACTCACAGAGATCTTTCATTTAGGTCTTCTTTTTTTTTTCTTTTCCATGGTGTCTTGGCTTTCCATGCCTGCAATACTCTCATGGGCTCTTCCGCCAGATCCGACTGCCTTAAGGGCTGATTCTGAGGCCAGAGTGTTGTTTAGGACGCCTGCCATTCTATGAGTCTGCTGTGTATCCCACTTCCCACGTTGGATCTTTCTCTCCCTTTTTGATTCTATCAGTTAGTATTAGCAGACACTTGTCTTGTTTGTGTGATCCCTTTGATTCTTAGACCTATCAGAGCCATTGGTTGTGAACTGAAATTAATCACTTGGACTAGTGAGATGGCATTGGTACATGCCACCTTGATGGGATTGTATTGGAATCCCCTGGTACATTTCTAACGCCATCATTTGTGGCAAGTCAGATTGTGCATGTCCTAAATTGTACATCTCCTCCCTCTCTTTTTCCACTCTTAAATTTAACAGGGATCACTTTTCAGTTAAAATTTAAACACCTAAGAAGAATTGTGTGCTAATTACAGAGTTCAACCACTAGTACTAGAACAACAACAACAAATACTAAAAAGGATAAAGTATTACATTGTACATCTAGAGCCAGGACAAGAGCTGATCATGTCATAGATTCTTATAGTGTCCATTTCACTTAACAGGTTTCCCCTTTGGTGCTCAGTTGTCGCCGATCAGGGAAAACAAATGAAATTTGTCTCTTTGGGACTGGCTTAATTCACTCAGCATGATGTTTTCCAGATCCCTCCATCTTGTTGCAAATGACTGGGTTTCATTGTTCCTTACTGCTGTATAGTATTCTATAGAGTACATGTCCCATAATTTCTTTATCCAGTCTACTGTTGATGGGCATTTGGGTTGATTCCAGGTCTTAGCTATTGTGAATTGAGCTGCAATAAACATTAATGTGCAGATGGCTTTTTTATTAGCCAAATTAATTTCCTTTGGGTAAATTCCAAGGAGTGCGATGGCTGGGTTGTATGGTAGGGTTATGTTCAGGTTTCTGAGGAATCTCCAGACTGACTTCCATAGTGGCTTAACCAGTTTGCATTCCCACCAACAGTGGGTTAGTGTCCCTTTTTCCCCACATCCTCTCCAGCATCTGTTGTTGGTAGATTTCTGAATGTGAGCCATTCTCACCGGGGTGAGGTGAAACCTCATTGTGGTTTTGATTTGCATTTCTCTGATTGCTAGTGATCTTGAACATTTTTTCATGTGTCTGTTGGCCATTTGGATTTCCTCTTTCGAAAAATGTCTATTGCGGTCCTTGGCCCATCTCTTAAGTGGGTTGTTTGTTCTGTTGTTGTGGATTTTCTTGATTTCTTTGTAGATTCTGGTTGTCAACCCTTTATCTGTAGTATAGTTTGCAAATATTTTTTCCCATTCTGTCGGTTGCCTCTTCACTTTCCTGACTGTTTCTTTTGAAGTACAGAAACTTCTCAATTTGATGCAATCCCAAATGTTAATTTTGGTTTTGACTGCCTGTGCTCCTGGGGTCTTTTCCAAGAAGTCTTTGCCTGTACCTATATCTTGCAGGGTTTCTCCAATGCTCTCTAATAATTTGATGGTTTCGGGTCGTAGATTTAAGTCTTTAATCCATGTTGAGTGAATTTTTGTGTAAGGTGAAAGGTATGGGTCTTGCTTCAAGCTTCTGCACGTGGAAATCCAATTTTCCCAGCACCATTTATTGAATAGGCTGTCCTTATTCCAGGGGTTAGTTTTGAATCTTTGATCAAATATAAGTTGGCTGTAGATGTTTGGATTGATTTCTGGTGTTTCTATTCTGTTCCATTGGTCTATCCTTCTGTTTCTGTACCAGTACCATGCTGTTTTGATAACAACTGCCCTGTAGTATGTCCTGAAATCTGGTATTGTGATGCCTCCGGCTTTGTTTTTGTTGTACAAGATTGCTTTGGCTATTCGAGGTCTTCTGTGTCTCCATATGAATTTCAGCATCATTTTTTCCAGATCTGAGAAGAAGGTCTTCGGTATCTTGATTGGTATTGCATTGAATGTATAAATTGCTTTTGGGAGAATAGACATTTTGATGATATTGATTCTTCCAGTCCATGAGCATGGAAGATTTCTCCATTTTTTGGTATCCTCTTCTATTTCTTTCTCTAAGGTTTTGTAGTTTTCATCGTAGAGATCTTTTACGTCCTTGGTTAAGTTTATTCCAAGGTATTTGATTGTTTTTGTAGCTGTTGTGAATGGGATTGATCTTAGAAGTTCTTCCTCAGCCGTGGCATTGCCTGTGTATACAAAGGCTGTTGATTTTTGTGCATTGATTTTATATCCTGCTACTTTGCCAAACTCTTCGATGAGTTCCAGTAGTCTCTTAGTAGAGTTCTTTGGGTCCCCTAAATAAAGAATCATATCATCTGCAAAGAGGGATAGTTTGAGTTCTTCCTTCCCAATTTGTATCCCTTTAATTTCTTTTTCTTGCCTAATAGCTCTGGCTAAAACTTCCAGAACTATATTGAAGAGCAGTGGTGAGAGTGGGCATCCCTGTCTGGTACCAGATCTCAGCGGAAATGCTTCCAACTTTTCCCCATTCAATAGGATGTTGGCCGTGGGTTTTTCATATATTGCTTTGATTGTATTGAGGAATGTTCCTTCCATTCCCAGTTTGCTTAGAGTTTTCATCATGAAAGGGTGTTGTATTTTATCAAATGCTTTCTCTGCGTCTATTGAGAGAATCATATGGTTTTTCTTCTGCAGTCTGTTAATGTAGTGTATTACATTGATTGTTTTGCGAATGTTGAACCATCCCTGCATACCAGGGATAAATCCCACTTGGTTTGGGTGGATGATCTTTCTGATGTGTTGTTGCATTCTATTGGCCAGAATTTTATTGAGGATTTTTGCATCTATGTTCATCAGGGATATGGGTTTGTAATTCTCTTTCAATGCTGCATCTTTCTCCGGCTTAGGAATTAAGGTGATGCTGGCTTCATAGAAAGAATTTGGGAGGATTCCCTCTTTTTCGATTGTTTTGAATAGTTTGAGAAGAATTGGAGTTAGTTCTTCTCTAAATGTCTGGTAGAACTCAGCAGTGAATCCATCTGATCCTGGGCTTTTCTTTGTTGGGAGGGCCTTTATTACTGTTTCAATTTCTGTGTCAGTTATGGGTCTGTTTAGGTTTTCTATGTCTTCCTGGCTCAATTTAGGTAGGTTGTATGTGTCCAAGAATCTGTCCATTTCTGATAGATTTCCCTGTTTGCTGGCATACAAGTCCTTGTAGTAATTTCTGATGATTCTTTTTATTTCTGTGGTGTCTGTTGTTACGTTTCCCTTTTCATCTCTGATCCTATTGATTTGGGTCTTTTCTCTTCTTTTTTTAGTTAGTTGGGCCGATGGGGTGTCAATTTTGTTTATTTTTTCAAAAAACCAGCTCCTTGTTTGGCTGATTTTTTGTAATGTTGTTTTGGATTCAATCCTGTTGATTTCTTCTTTGATTTTAATTATTTCTCTTCTCCTACTGGGTTTGGGTTTGGTTTGCTGCAGATTTTCTAGATCCTTGAGATGACTTGAAAGCTCATCTATTTGGTGCCTTTCCAATTTCTTGATGTCAGCACCTATTGATATAAACTTTCCTCTTAACACTGCTTTTGTTGTATCCCAGAGGTTTTGGTATGTTGTGCTTTTATCCTCATTTACTTCCAGAAAATTTTTGATTTCTCTTTTAATTTCTTCTATGACCCATTGTTCATTCAGGAGCATGTTGTTCAACCTCCATGTGTTTGCATGTGTTCCATGGATTCCCGAGTTGCTAATTTCCAATTTCATTCCTTTGTGGTCTGAGAAGAGCTAATGTTTAACACTGCCTGGTACACCCAATAACACAGCTAACGTTTAACATTATATAGTACACCCAATAACACAGCTAACGTTTACCACTGCCTAGTACACCCAATAACACAGCTAACGTTTACCACTGCCTAGTACACCCAATAACACAGCTAATGTTAAACATTATCTAGTACACCGAATAACACAGCTAACGTTTATCACTGCCTAGTACACCCAATAACACAGCTAACGTTTACCACTGCCTGGTACACCCAATAACACAGCTAATGTTAAACATTATCTAGTACACCGAATAACACAGCTAACGTTTACCACTGCCTAGTACACCCAATAACACAGCTAACGTTTATCACTGCCTGGTACACCCAATAACACAGCTAACGTTTATCACTGCCTAGTACACCCAATAACACAGCTAACGTTTATCACTGCCTGGTACACCCAATAACACAGCTAACGTTTACCACTGCCTAGTACACCCAATAACACAGCTAACGTTTATCACTGCCTGGTACACCCAATAACACAGCTAACGTTTACCACTGCCTGGTACACCCAATAACACAGCTAACGTTTAACACTGCCTGGTACACCCAATAACACAGCTAACGTTTACCACTGCCTGGTACACCCAATAACACAGCTAACGTTTATCACTGCCTAGTACACCCAATAACACAGCTAACGTTTACCACTGCCTGGTACACCCAATAACACAGCTAACGTTTACCACTGCCTAATACACCCAATAACACAGCTAACGTTTACCACTGCCTGGTACACCCAATAACACAGCTAACGTTTATCACTGCCTGGTACACCCAATAACACAGCTAACGTTCACCACTGCCTGGTACACCCAATAACACAGCTAACGTTTATCACTGCCTGGTACACCCAATAACACAGCTAACGTTTAACATTATCTAGTACACCCAATAACACAGCTAACGTTTATCACTGCCTAGTACACCCAATAACACAGCTAACGTTTATCACTGCCTGGTACACCCAATAACACAGCTAACGTTTACCACTGCCTAGTACACCCAATAACACAGCTAACGTTTAACACTGCCTGGTACACCCAATAACACAGCTAACGTTCACCACTGCCTGGTACACCCAATAACACAGCTAACGTTTACCACTGCCTAGTACACCCAATAACACAGCTAACGTTTAACATTATCTAGTACACCCAATAACACAGCTAACGTTTACCACTGCCTAGTACACCCAATAACACAGCTAACGTTTAACATTATCTAGTACACCCAATAACACAGCTAACGTTTACCACTGCCTGGTACACCCAATAACACAGCTAACGTTCACCACTGCCTGGTACACCCAATAACACAGCTAACGTTTACCACTGCCTAGTACACCCAATAACACAGCTAACGTTTAACATTATCTAGTACACCCAATAACACAGCTAACGTTTACCACTGCCTAGTACACCCAATAACACAGCTAACGTTTAACATTATCTAGTACACCCAATAACACAGCTAACGTTTACCACTGCCTGGTACACCCAATAACACAGCTAACGTTCACCACTGCCTGGTACACCCAATAACACAGCTAACGTTTACCACTGCCTAGTACACCCAATAACACAGCTAACGTTTACCACTGCCTAGTACACCCAATAACACAGCTAACGTTTATCACTGCCTAGTACACCCAATAACACAGCTAACGTTTATCACTGCCTGGTACACCCAATAACACAGCTAATGTTTACCACTGCCTAGTACACCCAATAACACAGCTAACGTTCACCACTGCCTGGTACACCCAATAACACAGCTAACGTTTATCACTGCCTAGTACACCCAATAACACAGCTAACGTTTATCACTGCCTGGTACACCCAATAACACAGCTAACGTTTACCACTGCCTGGTACACCCAATAACACAGCTAACGTTTACCACTGCCTGGTACACCCAATAACACAGCTAACGTTTATCACTGCCTAGTACACCCAATAACACAGCTAACGTTTACCACTGCCTGGTACACCCAATAACACAGCTAACGTTTATCACTGCCTAGTACACCCAATAACACAGCTAACGTTCACCACTGCCTGGTACACCCAATAACACAGCTAACGTTTATCACTGCCTGGTACACCCAATAACACAGCTAACGTTTAACATTATCTAGTACACCCAATAACACAGCTAACGTTTATCACTGCCTAGTACACCCAATAACACAGCTAACGTTGATCACTGCCTAGTACACCCAATAACACAGCTAACGTTTATCACTGCCTAGTACACCCAATAACACAGCTAACGTTGATCACTGCCTAGTACACCCAATAACACAGCTAACGTTTATCACTGCCTAGTACACCCAATAACACAGCTAACGTTTACCACTGCCTGGTACACCCAATAACACAGCTAACGTTTACCACTGCCTAGTACACCCAATAACACAGCTAACGTTTACCACTGCCTGGTACACCCAATAACACAGCTAACGTTTAACATTATCTAGTACACCCAATAATACAGCTATCGTTTAACATTATCTAGTACACCCAATAACACAGCTAACGTTTACCACTGCCTGGTACACCCAATAACACAGCTAACGTTTACCACTGCCTAGGAATATCCACAGTCACAGACCAACAGCCTCTCTTACAGCCGTTTTCACCTCCAGATCCCAGGCCCAGCCATGATCACCCGTGCTGTATTTCATGTGTCTTTCTTCTTCTGTCTAGATTCCATGATGACTCCTCAGCTATTAGTTGAGCAGCAGAGTGGGGGTGGGGGCCAGGAATTCCCTCAGTTTGGGGGTGTTTGTTTCACTGCAACCTGATTCCAATTAAGCATTTCCAGCAGGGATACAGGAGTCTCGCGAGGCCACATGTCTACCCACGCCCCACAGCAGTGGAGTGAGCGCTGGCAGTCGGTCCACCTCTATGCTGGTGATGTCAAGTTCAACCACTGGCTTGAAGCAGGCGCACTGTAGCTTCTACAGCATGCGTGTTTACAGATGGAAGGGCTATTACACACACGCACACACACAGTTTTCAGACATTTTAATTAAAACACACTTATTTAGTGCAATGAACGCTAGTATTTTCTAGTCTGAAGACACTGGTCTCGACCGCCTCAATCTCTCGGGCAGTCTGTAGTCTGAGAAACACTGCCTTGGTCACGGGCACACACAGGCAACTTTGTTCCGTCATAGGTCAGAAATGAAACTGTCACAAAACACGAAGGGATTAAAAAGACCAACACGGCGTGGGACTCCGACTGCTAAGCAGAGTAAGAGTGAAGCTAACCTAACAGCCCCGACGGCTCTGTCAGGAAGAAGCAGTACTATCGACAGGCACAGAGGCCCTGCTCAAGCTAACAGATGCCAAGGGAGCCTGCACAGTGCCGGGCACCGCGGGTGCGATGCCTTCTCGCTGAACCTTCCCAACAGCCTGACCAAGCCGGGGTCTCTTACACTCAGAAACGGAAGTGACCTGACCAAAGCCACACTAGAGAGGCGTGGGCCTGGGCCTTCTGTGCCACAGGAACAGACTCACCGTCTGACAGGGTCCGCACAGCGACGTCCTGCGTGGACACCCCGGGGCCGTGCTTATTGTAGGCCACCACTCGGAAGGTGTACTCGGTGTGTTTTTTCAGCCCGTTAAGGGTGTAGGAGTGACTTGAAACGTCGACGTCCTGGAATGAAATAAAACAGTGCAAAGATACATAACGTGGGCAAAAGAAACGCTGCAAGACAAAGAAGCCACCCCAGAAACGCTGCCTCCTACCCAACAGCACAGGCCTCCTTCCATGTTCATCACACCCAGGGCCAGTGTACCTGGAGACACCACCTGACACCTAGCAACCCTTGCTGGCACCACCAGACTCTGTCAACTCTCCACTTCCTGTACCTCGTCCTCCACCCGGTGAGCAACTACTGAGATGTGGAAACATGTTTCAACCCTGCTCTCCCAGGGAAGGGGCCACGGCTGGCTCAGTCCTCTACCTGTTCCTTGTCCGTCCCCTTCTCCAGGTAGTACAACTTGTAGTTCTGAATCTCTCCATTGCCAGACAATGGCGTCTCCCACGTGACAGTGATGGAGGTAGGGGACGTCGCATATGCTCGGATGTTAGGTGCTGGGCCAGGGAGCTGGACTGGAGGGAAAATTTCGAGAGAGAACCAAGAAATCATTGAAAATGACCAACTCTTCGCTAAGCATTCTCGGCAGCACCGTCACGCCGGTCGTATCTTAAAAACAGTAAGACCTAAGAAAATAAATTATTTGTCTGAAGCGGTTTCACTTTGCATTTTATGACTCAAATCAAAACCAAATATTATCTGTGAAGTAGCTACAATGCATTCAAAATACGAAAAAAATGGGACACTGCAGGATTCGTGGTTTATAAAATCCCAGCTTTGCTGTGGGGCTGTGCAGCAAAACCCAAGGCAACCGCCCAAAAAGAGAGCCCGCTTCTGCCAGACCTCGCGGGAGGCCCTGGGGGTACAGCAGTGGCCAGAGCCCCTGCCCACGGAGAGCAACACCCGGCCTGGGAGGGAAGTCAGACACACCGTGACAGCAACGCCCGAAGTGCTAACAGGTTAGGGAACACAAGGCACAGAGTACCCAGCTGTGTCTTGGCAGGGGCTGGTCAGAGCAGGGAAGGACTAGGGGGCTTCCCAGAGTCCAGAACAAACAGTGCCCTCAGGTTCCCAGCAGAAACGGCTCCAGTCAATGGGGCGCTGCAGCTGGGTGGAGACGAGGAAGGGGAACATGGCGGAGGGCACAGAGCGCTAGCAGGCGCTGGGGGTTACGGAAGCTCTCTCGCCAGGGGCAGGGCGTAATCAGGCCTGCGTTTAGAAAGGACAAGTGAACATGCACACCGAAGGAAGAAAGCAAAGGACCAGAACCAGAAAAAGGGAGTAACAGGGAACTGTACACACAGCCAGCCTTCACTGACTGCTCAGCAGGCCGCACGCGTGTGTTCTCGCGTGGTCTCCACGCTGATTCCTACGTGGCAGCTGCTCCCATCACCCCTGCTGACAGCTGAGGACTTTCCCGAGTGGTGGGAACAGTAGCCGGCGGTGGTGGTCTCTGGTTCCAGAACGAGTGCTCAGGAAGACCAGGAAGAGAAGATGACCATACCCTCGGCAGGATGCGAGCGCCTGGCAGACCAGATGGTTGGCTCACCTACGCGCAGCGCCATCAGCCTGCCCCGGGGGTCCTAACTCCTGTGACGGCTCACACAGCGTTCCAGTCCCAGCTCGGACATAAATCCTGGGCAGCTGCCTACGCCTGCACTTGGATGGGCGCTCTGTATCTGAGAACAATTTCTCTGGCATCAGCATTTTCCGCAGTAGCTACTCATTGGGTGTAAGAGCTGGAAGGGCGGGACCTCACAGATGTTAGACAAACTGGCTTTCCCGGGTAACAGCACCACAGCACAGATGAGTTTGGCTGTGCCAAGGGGAGAAAGCCGAACGCAGTCACTCCCAGGTTTCCCGACTTAGTCATGACTCACGTCACTCACTTGACATTCAGATATTTTTTACGGCCTGCCGAATGTACAGGAACGGATTTGTTACACTTGTGCTGCTACTGAAAACTCTCCTCTAACTTACTGAAGGGAGAGGAGAATAAAGCAGCCCCTCCGTCTCTGGAGAGCGCTTTCAATGCATTCATTGACTAAGGTGTTGGCCTGAAAAAGGGTGCTAATGAATTCTCTCATTTCAGCTGCGTGTGGCGTAAGCGGAAAGCATTATAAGTTGGTCTGTGAAGCTAAATATGTAAAATATTTTCCAAGGCTGAGTCCAACATCTGTGCCTCCCCCACACAAGATGAACAGCTCCACACGAAATGCAAATCTCTCTCGAGTAACCACTTCCCTTTCGCCAAAACACATGATGCTCCCCCTCCATCCCTAAAACACCCTCCCCGAGCCTGCTGCCCCTCCCACCGCACTCTCTTTCAGCCAGCACATCACACTGCCTTGTCTCTGCTCCTCTGTGCCTGGGGCGCTAAGCTCCTTGTCTTGCTCATTTTCCATCCTGACAGCCTAGCACAGCGACTGGCACAGGCTAGGCACTCAACCAACCACTCTTCTGCACACCTGTCCCCTCACCTCCCCACTCCACACTGACTCCTGGTTCAGTGGCCCTCAACGGTGCGACTCGCAAGCTCTGAGAGGACGATGACAGCTACAGACCCCTTCTTTCAGAGGAAACCTGAACATGCGTGTGCGCACGTGTGCACACACACACACACACTTTCACGCAGCTTCCGGAGGTTCACAGCTTCCAGCGGAACCTGTGTACTGGATCCCATCCAAGGGCTTCTCGTCCATCTCCTTCACGGCTCACCTCGCCTGCGCCTGTCTGGTCTTCTTTCCAGGACTGGGGCGAGGGGAGGGGGCTTCCTGGAGAAAGCTTGTTCGACCTCTAATGCTCAAGATGACCTCGGGTTTCTGCCTTCCCTGGGACCCCGCGTGGACTGAGCCATCTTCACTGTGGCCTTTCCTTGCTGTGTCTCCGTGTCTGGTGTGTGGTGCCTGAACACGAGACCTGACGGAGCTCTAACTCTAATGGAGTGCTCCGGCTCCTGTCTGAACGTGGAAAACCGTGAAATTCAAGCCCCTCTTGCTGTCATCGGGAACACATTCCTCCCTTAGGGGATTCCGACCCTTGCTTAGGTTCGACTCCTGACTGTTAACCTCCAGCACTGAGATCAGTGGCCTCCCATCGTGCCTGTTCAGTCTTTAAGGCTCTTCCTGTATCTCGGGAACACTGCACAGCACCTGGCGTGGAAGGGACTAGATGAACCAGACGGACGATGCGCTACGTCAGTGAGCGAAGCTCCACAGCGTCCTGCCTTCCTTCTCCCCACCCGGCGAAGGCCCTGGAGTACTTGCACAGCTCAGCTGCACGTTTAAGTCACCTCATCTGCTCTGCGCCCTGCTCAGCAGCTTCCACCAGTGTCCCTCACACGCTCTTTCTGAAGTAATATGGCCACTGCTGGAGGTCAGCTGTCCCTCACACGCGCTTTCTGAAGTAACATGGCCACTGCTGGAGGTCCGCTGTCCCTCACACTCGCTTTCTGAAGTAACACGGCCACTGCTGGAGGTCACTGCTGGAGGTCCGCTGTACCTCACACGCTCCTTCTGAAGTAACATGGCCACTGCTGGAGGTCAGCTGTGCCTCACACGCTCTTTCTGAAGTAACACGGCCAATGCTGGAGGTCAGCTGTGCCTCACACGCTCTTTCTGAAGTAACGTGGCCACTGCTGGAGGTCCGCTGTCCCTCACACGCTCTTTCTGAAGTAACGTGGCCACTGCTGGAGGTCCGCTGTCCCTCACACGCTCTTTCTGAAGTAACACGGCCACTGCTGGAGGTCAGCTGTCCCTCACACGCTCCTTCTGAAGTAACACGGCCACTGCTGGAGGTCCGCTGTGCCTCACACGCTCTTTCTGAAGTAACATGGCCACTGCTGGAGGTCCGCTGTCCCTCACACGCTCCTTCTGAAGTAACATGGCCACTGCTGGAGGTCAGCTGTGCCTCACACGCTCTTTCTGAAGTAACACGGCCACTGCTGGAGGTCAGCTGTACCTCACGCGCTCTTTCTGAAGTAACACGGCCACTGCTGGAGGTCCGCTGTGCCTCACACGCTCTTTCTGAAGTAACATGGCCACTGCTGGAGGTCAGCTGTCCCTCACACTCGCTTTCTGAAGTAACATGGCCACTGCTGGAGGTCAGCTGTGCCTCACACGCTCTTTCTGAAGTAACACGGCCACTGCTGGAGGTCAGCTGTGCCTCACACTCGCTTTCTGAAGTAACACGGCCACTGCTGAAGGTCAGCTGTCCCTCACACTCGCTTTCTGAAGTAACACGGCCACTGCTGGAGGTCAGCTGTCCCTCACACGCTCCTTCTGAAGTAACACAGCCACTGCTGGAGGTCCGCTGTGCCTCACACGCTCCTTCTGAAGTAACACGGCCACTGCTGGAGGTCAGCTGTCCCTCACACGCTCTTTCTGTAGTAACACGGCCACTGCTGGAGGTCAGCTGTCCCTCACACGCTCCTTCTGAAGTAACATGGCCACTGCTGGAGGTCCGCTGTGCCTCACACGCTCTTTCTGAAGTAACACGGCCACTGCTGGAGGTCAGCTGTGCCTCACACGCTCCTTCTGAAGTAACATGGCCACTGCTGGAGGTCCGCTGTGCCTCACACGCTCTTTCTGAAGTAACACGGCCACTGCTGGAGGTCAGCTGTCCCTCACACGCTCTTTCTGTAGTAACACGGCCACTGCTGGAGGTCAGCTGTGCCTCACACGCTCTTTCTGAAGTAACACGGCCACTGCTGGAGGTCCGCTGTCCCTCACACGCTCTTTCTGAAGTAACACGGCCACTGCTGGAGGTCAGCTGTCCCTCACACGCTCTTTCTGTAGTAACACGGCCACTGCTGGAGGTCCGCTGTCCCTCACACGCTCTTTCTGAAGTAACACGGCCACTGCTGGAGGTCAGCTGTGCCTCACACTCGCTTTCTGAAGTAACATGGCCACTGCTGGAGGTCAGCTGTGCCTCACACGCTCCTTCTGAAGTAACACGGCCACTGCTGGAGGTCAGCTGTCCCTCACACTCGCTTTCTGAAGTAACACGGCCACTGCTGGAGGTCAGCTGTCCCTCACACTCGCTTTCTGAAGTAACATGGCCACTGCTGGAGGTCAGCTGTCCCTCACACGCTCTTTCTGAAGTAACACGGCCACTGCTGGAGGTCAGCTGTGCCTCACACGCTCCTTCTGAAGTAACATGGCCACTGCTGGAGGTCAGCTGTGCCTCACACTCGCTTTCTGAAGTAACATGGCCACTGCTGGAGGTCAGCTGTGCCTCACACTCGCTTTCTGAAGTAACATGGCCACTGCTGGAGGTCAGCTGTCCCTCACACTCGCTTTCTGAAGTAACACGGCCACTGCTGGAGGTCAGCTGTGCCTCACACGCTCCTTCTGAAGTAACATGGCCACTGCTGGAGGTCCGCTGTGCCTCACACGCTGTTTCTGAAGTAACACGGCCACTGCTGGAGGTCAGCTGTGCCTCACACGCTCTTTCTGAAGTAACATGGCCACTGCTGGAGGTCCGCTGTCCCTCACACGCTCCTTCTGAAGTAACACGGCCACTGCTGGAGGTCAGCTGTGCCTCACACGCTCCTTCTGAAGTAACATGGCCACTGCTGGAGGTCCGCTGTCCCTCACACGCGCTTTCTGAAGTAACATGGCCACTGCTGGAGGTCAGCTGTCCCTCACACGCTCTTTCTGAAGTAACACGGCCACTGCTGGAGGTCAGCTGTGCCTCACACGCGCTTTCTGAAGTAACACGGCCACTGCTGGAGGTCAGCTGTCCCTCACACGCTCTTTCTGAAGTAACACGGCCACTGCTGGAGGTCAGCTGTCCCTCACACGCTGTTTCTGAAGTAACACGGCCACTGCTAGAGGTCAGCTGTACCTCACACGCTCTTTCTGAAGTAACACGGCCACTGCTAGAGGTCAGCTGTACCTCACACGCTCTTTCTGAAGTAACACGGCCACTGCTGGAGGTCCGCTGTCCCTCACACGCGCTTTCTGAAGTAACACGGCCACTGCTGGAGGTCAGCTGTGCCTCACACGCTCTTTCTGAAGTAACGTGGCCACTGCTGGAGGTCCGCTGTCCCTCACACGCGCTTTCTGAAGTAACACGGCCACTGCTGGAGGTCAGCTATGCCTCACACGCTCTTTCTGAAGTAACGTGGCCACTACTGGAGGTCCGCTGTCCCTCACACGCTCTTTCTGAAGTAACGTGGCCACTACTGGAGGTCAGCTGTCCCTCACACGCTCTTTCTGAAGTAACGTGGCCACTGCTGGAGGTCAGCTGACACTACACGCGCAATTACCACCACATGGAGACCGGACAAGGATTTAAGGAGAAACAGTGGCTTATATAAAAGGCGGCAAGTCTAGAGGCCAGGGTCGTGGTTCAGTGGGTAAAGCTGCACATGGAAGATCTCTTTCTCTCTGCTACTCTTTCAAATAAATAACTAACTCTTAAATAATAATAACAATCCAAGTCCAGAAGAAAGCCCTAGTGGGAAGAGCAGCTGGTATGATCTAATCGCTTCTTGCAACTGTAGGCCTATTGTTTGCAGTGCAAACTTAACATACACAAGACATTCTTAAAATAAGCCAACCTGAAACTGATTCGGGTCACAGAAGATCCTAGAAATGTAATCAGAAGTAAGACTGGCACAGGAGACCAAAATAGTGCCTCAAAGAGCTTCTAAAAAGTGTGGTATAAAGACAGGACAACTACATACGTGCACCACGTGCAAGGCATGGCACCAGACATGACAGGAAACAAGGGTGACAGAGGCTTCGTCTCTGCCATCAGACAAGCAGGACATAACTGAGCACAACTGAGGGCAGAAAGTGACGATGGATTTAAACCTGCGGGGACACAGCATTCGACAGGTGGAGAGGAGTCTAGGAGGCAGCTGAGCCAAGTCTCAAAAGGGCAGCAAGACAGGAGCACGTGAGCGTCTCACACAGAGCCAGGCCGTCCCCTGGGACATCCTGCAGCTCGCTGCTGGCAGAGGACAGGTGGTGGAAGACTTACCTTCAGGCTGTGTCTCCACACGCAGTGGGGAGGAACGCTCGCCAGAGCCATGCCTGTTCTGAGCCGTGACTCTGAAGATGTACACCGTTGCTGGCATTAGGTTTTGAATGGTTACTTGCATCTCTCCTGGGCGACTGGTATTTTCAACACGCTCCCTTTGGACAAAGGATTTGGAAAGAGAAGGGAATCAATCAGGAACATTGCCAGAATGAACAGCTTCATTTCCCACTCCACGTCAAGATCCCATAACTTAAGCCAAGGTAACGTCCACAACTTGAATGTGGGAACCGACAGAGAGGCAGGGCCACAGGTCTCGGACAGGCCTGCTGAGGTCCTGCTCCACGCTGCCTCCCAGAGAACACAGGACTCCAAGGGGGGCGTGGCCCCCAGCTGCACACAGCCTTAGGCCGTGCTTCTCCAGGAAGAGAAGGTGGTTTTAGGCAGGACCTGATTTTCATAGAAAGTTTACATTGACTTTGGGTAAGAGACTGAATAAGAAGAAAGTTGGTGGTTCTCACTTTTGGGAGAAAGAGAACATTAAAAATTTAAATGAATCCCAAGCGGACCATGGCTCTGATTTTCGTTTGTGAATGAACTTCAGACCCATCTGAAAAGCAGCCAATCTTACCACCAGCAACACAAGAATCTGGTGGCCCAGGACTGTGAGATGACACTGTAAAAGCCAGTCCTTGATTAGGTAGCACGTCTGGGTTCTGCTTTGGGAGTGTGGGTCCAGCAGAGGTCCAGAGTGCTGCCGAGTCTGCTGTGCTAGCAATGAAGACAGGACTCCAGCACAAGGAGTCTAACACGTATGGTGAAGAAATGTAACTCAAACAGCTGGCTTTACGACGGCCATTTACGCAAAGAGCCGCCGCCATCGTGACCAACACGAGTCCCAGACTACTCTGCGGAAGCAATCATTCTGAACGACCTAACCTCCGAAGTGAGGTTCCTTAAGACAGCAACGATTTGGCTTGAGATTGCGATGACAATCTGCCAAGGGCTGCAGGCCACGCGCCAGTCTGTCTGAATGCACGTGAACATCGGCATCTCAGAGAGGCATCTTTCATGCTTCCCACAGCTTGTTATCTTCAAACCTCGCAATCACAGGCCCCGGCAGGAGGGCACTGGCTGACTTCTCACACTCCGCGGCTTCCGACGCTCGGCCTGCACACGAACGATCCCCAGGACGAGAGCTCCACGGGCGAGCACGGGCTGGACCTCTCTTGTTCGCCCTGCGCCCGAAGGTTTTAACAAGTTCCCTCTTACAGAGATGACGGGGGCGGGGGGAGGGGTGGAGCAGAGGACAGTGTCTCGGCACAGTCACACACGGCAGAAGCACTCCGCACAAGGCTCACACGGGGGGCAGCATTACAAACATACACTGAGAACATCTGTTCCTACGTGGAAGGGAAAGATCGGGAGAGACGAGCGTAGTAAAAGCTAAAACACTTACGCAGAGGTACCGCGGTATTAAAGACCCGGTCACAGGTGTGGCTCCCCGAGATAAGACACCCAGACACTGACAGGCTTCTGACACTATCCTGCTCCAAGCTCCCACAACCCAGCTTCCATCCAGAAAAAACTAAACTCTCGGACAAGACCCCAGGTGCTTGCGAAAGCACAGCTCTCCCAGAAACGTGTTACACGGCGACCGCCAACAGTCAAGACAGCGAGGGGAAGGTGCGGGGCGAGGAGCTGGCAGAGCCAGTTCTCGCTCTGTGGTGCTGCCGCTTGTCAGGGCCACTGGCACATCACTCACACCAGAGAGAGAGGCGCGGGGCACAGAGGTTTCCCTAAAAGGCCTGACAGTGAACACACACAGACTAAGGAGCGAGTTACTTACATAAAAAGCAACTCCTAGCTCCTGGGCCCAAAAGTAATGGCTGATCTGGCCTAACGTCCGTAGTTTGTCGATCCCTGGCCTAGACGAGCAGATCTCTGCACCCGGTTAAAATCAGGGATAACTTACTCTCTGTTCTCCATCTAACAGTCAGTATCAGGCAAGTGCTGTTGCTTAAATTAAGGGCGATTTTTTTTAATAGAGTGAAAATTACACAGTTGAAAAAGCAGAGGGTCTTTCCCCTCCTCGGCTTTTTCAACTCAGGTACCCAACACAATGATGGATCAGAACCAGGACATAGAGCGCCACCTACTGGCTGAGCTCTCAGATGCAGAGAGCGGGGGAATTTTCCAATGTAAGTAGTGGCATAGACATTTCTTAAGACAGGAAAAATGTAAGCCTAGAAAGGTTAAATCAATCCTGCTTAGAAAACAGCCCTGTGACTCACAGAGGTCTGTATCGCTCCTTCCTGGCCTCCACTCAGAAATCATAAACTTCAAAGTAAGGACAGCAGCTTTCTTTTACACAAGTCCCTGAATCTGTCCTGTTGTCCCCTGGCCACTGCTCCCACCATCCTCCAGGCCATCACCACACCTCCAGATCAGCCTCACAAGCCCACTGGGCCCACGACTCCGTGCCTTCACTCTGGTCCTGGGTAGTGCACCCGGAGTACTGCTAACCACGCAAGCTTCCACGGCACACACCTGCTGAAGAGTCTAAAATGTACAACGCCCCCTCCTTCCCTGAGTCTGACTTCTTGCTGGGCAGCCAGCACCTGGGTCCAGGCTTCCCTCTGAGGCCTTCCTAATCCTGAGCTCAGACTCTGGGCCCAGCAGGCCAGCGTCCCTGACTTCTCGTCCTTCTCACACCAGACCCACAGGGGGACAGGATCTTTGCCTGCGTTTTTCTTCATTTTCACTTGTCTCTCCACTCGCCCTGCCAGTTTAACTCGGGTGTTTCTTTCAATTTCAACTTCATTTCTAAAGCATCCTTTCTTTATACGCTGTTGGACGAAAGCCCCCATCCTTCCTCCTAACCTGTCCTGCCTGGAGACCTGAGCGTGGCGTGTGCTGACGTGGTTTCAGCAGGCCCCCCAGCAGGGGCTCAGCCTAGGCACTGAGGCACTGGGCGGGACAGTCCCTGCTGTGTACACTGCAGTGTGTCCATCAGCATCCTGGCCTCTGCTCACCAGAAGCCAGTGCGCAGCTCTGCACTCTGACCGGACGCCAGAGACTGCCTAGTGCCCCCTGCGGGACTGGGGGCTGTCGCCGGCCGCGGAATCACTGCTCTTGGCATGTACTTCCACAGCAACATGTAAGGTTTCATTTTAAAAACCTGCTGTATCATACTTGAGATGGACACCATATTATGTGCCCTGTATTCTCTAACGGGAAGTCTGCCACTGATGTCCTATTCCTATTCGCATCTGTTTCAGACAACTAGAAGTGTGACTGCTGTATTGAACGCTACATGCATTTAAAACATGTAAGAATTCTGCAAGTCACCTTCTCTACCGACGATGCCACCATATCCCAGAGCAGATTCCTTCCAGTCTTCAACTCACTGCACACTGGACATCCGCACCCAAGATTACTGCCAGCCTTATGCGTGAGAAAGGGTAACTCCTTATTTTGTGTTTCCAAGACTGCTAGTGATGGTGAAAACCGTTTTTAACGCCAATGGGCTTTCCACTAGCTTCGTGAGTTAGTTTTGGCTTGAGCCTGCCCCTTGGGACAGTGTCTCTCACTCGTGAATTGTGGGAGCTGCTTATTTAACTGGATGTCTACACAATCCTTTAGAAATGTTGCAAACATTTTTTCAGTTTGTCACTCGACACATTAATCTTGTTTATGATGTTTTACCACGTGGAATTCTATACTGTTACACAATACACTCTGTCAACCATTCTTGTTACGGTGTCTTGATTTCCTATCTTCCTTTAAAAGGCCTTTCCCGCGCAGCAAATGCTAAAAATGACTTCCATATTTTCTTCTAATGCGTTTATAGGTTTTAAAACTATTTCCATATTACTCATCTATAACTTGTTATATACAGGTAAGACAGAGACACAATCCTTTCTTTTCCTGCCGAATGGACAGTTATCTCAACATGACTTCTCCAACATCAGTTACCCTCCAGAGTGCAATCAGCTGGTTTACTTACACACACTCCCTCAGCGCTGACCGCCAGACTGCTGCATGCACGGGACACACTCTGCAGAGCAAGACTGACACCGTGCGTGCGTCCACGCAAGACAAACCACAGAGACTGGTTAAGTGCTCTGAGAAGGCAAACTGCAAAACGGAAACCCAGCCAGCGTAACAACACAGGGGACGCAGCAGCAGTGTGACCGGGGAGACGTCTGAACGCTCAGATCGGGTCTGCAGCCTCTGGGCTGTGAACACTCCCCCTCCCCCACCCCACCCCGCGCCTGACTCTGCAAAACGGAAACCCAGCCAGCGTAACAACACAGGGGACGCAGCAGCAGTGTGACCGGGGAGATGTCTGAACGCTCAGATCGGGTCTGCAGCCTCTGGGCTGTGAACACTCCCCCTCCCCCACCCCACCCCGCGCCTGACTCTGCGCTGGCAGGCCATGGCAGCAGCAGGTGTGCAGAATTTCCTGAAAATCCAACCGCTGGCTGGGAGAGAAGCTGGCTCCAGCACCCCACCGTGTGACAGCAGTGCGGGTGTGTGTGTGTGTGTGTGTACGGCTGGGTGGTCACTCAGGAGCTGCCTGAGACATTCGCTTGAGGGTGACACACACACACACAGCGAGACACGGCACCACCAGGGCAGAGGCGTGGGATGGAAGCCTGGGGCACAGAGAGCTGCTCGGTGCCTTCCACCCCCTGCGGATTCCAGGAGACCTGCAGGGAGACTCACCCACGGGGGACACCTGAACACTGACACGTGTGCTCGCCGTCTGCCAGACAGGTGCTGCCATTCTGTAGACAGGGCTACACTTTCCCATACTTGGAAAACCCCAAACTTCTAATATGGTGTTCAGGGGAATGTCACCGACGAGTAACGTGAGCTCTGCCTATCGGGTTTAAATCACATCATGCGCAAGTTCAATGCCACTGGACCCTCTCAGGAGTACTAAATGAAGAGGGTGCATCTGCAGAGCCCACCAGTCTGGCATTAAAACAATGTTTGTTTTTTATCTGATGTGTTGAGTCCAAGCTGAAACGTGTTTCAGCTTTCTCGTTTCAGTGGGAAGAGCAAATGAAGGGATCCCCCCAGCATGTGGCAATGGTTCCTCCCACAGGGTCTATCGCCAGCAATGGTTCCTCCCACAGGGTCTATCGCCAGTTGGAAAAACGACACACGTGCACAACACATAATCAAAGAATGACCACTCAGGGAAAGACCACCTGTCATTACCTTGAGTGCCAGGATAAGTGTATAAACACACACACACACACACAGACACACACACGAGAAAAGCCGCACACACTGGAAGAGGTGGGGAGAGCTCTACAGGGGCTTCTTGGGGCTTACCCCTGGCCAAGAAGGGTTAACGGAGCGTAGTGTTAGCTGAGAAAGGGGGAGGGGGAAGGGACTGAAGAGAAGACAACGGCAAGAATAAAGCTGTGCCATCAGGCGGGGTACGCTGAGGCTGGACACACCAACCGAAGCCAGGCTGCGGCGTGAAGCAGCGTGGGGAGTCTGGGAGCTCCTGAGAGGGGACAGAGGAGCTGAACCTGCACCGCCGCCTCGAACCACGCTCGCACCATCAGGAGCTCCTGAGAGGGGACAGAGGAGCTGAACCTGCACCGCCGCCTCGAACCACACTCGCACCATCAGGAGCTCCTGAGAGGGGACAGAGGAGCTGAACGGGAAACGCCGCCTCAAACCACGCTCACACCATCAGGAGCTCCTGAGAGGGGACAGAGGCGCTGAACGGGAAACGCCGCCTCGAACCACGCTCGCACCATCAGGGAGCCTTCCTGGAGCTCAGCGGCCCACGCGCAAGGGTGCAGGCAGACCTCGCAGCCTTGACAACCTGTGCTCACTGCATCTTATGAGTAGAGTGGTCCTACGCACTCCTCAAGTCATCCCACAAAGGCAAGAAAGGACATGGGACTTGTCTGCTTGGAATTTCTTCGATGGCCTACAGTCAGGAAAGAGGCACTGCAGTACCCAGACCCTGCACAGCAAAGCGCCACGCTGGGCGGCGTGGGCCGGGGTGGCCAGTGGGCTGCAGTCACACGGGCACTTACCGGGCAGTCCCCTCCTTGGTGTAGAGCACAGAGTAGGTGAGGCTGTCTCCCTGAGGGTCCGACGCAGGCGTCCGCCACGTCAGCTTGATAAAGCGGGTCGAGACCAGGGAGGCCACGACATCCCGAGGAGCCGAGGGCAGTGGTCCCGTCGTGGCTGGCGCTAGATGGTCAGTAGTGGCACTGGTCAGTGAAGTGGGAGGTAATGTTGGGATGGCAACATCTTGTCATGTGCAAACATTGGGGAACATGAAGGGCAAACCACGACGGTTTTTAAAAAGAGAACAGAAAAAACAAAAAACAAAAAAGAAATAAACAAAACCGGGATGGAAAATAAAATAAAATGAATGAACATAAAAAAGGTCATTAACCTGAAGGCTAACATGCAGGCCAGGGGTCACTAACGGGCACTATTCAAGACACACCCCTGCAGGGCAAGCAGGCTTTCTGGTCACTAAGATGGCTGTGGGCGAGGGAGGTGACAGGTGAGAACAAAACACCTCACAGAAGGACACAGCAGCCTTAGACCCGAAAGCAGCAACATCTGTCAAACTCCCCACCTGCGACCCACCCGCCCGCACCATGCGGCTTCAATGCTTTCCCCCACTTTGCCAAGATGAGCACCGCGTGTAGCACGGACAAGTCTCATCACTCAACACGGACCCACGGCATGACCTCACCGTGGAGCCGTGACTTCAGCTCTGGGCGAGACTCGGAAGCCCCATCTTCAGCTTCTGTCTGCATAGCAAACCCTCTCACTGTATCTGGCAATACCCAGGGAAGTGGGTCATACCACCTCCCCCACCTTGTCACTGCTCTTACCTATGACAGTGTCAAATCTCGAATCAAAGGTTCCAATTGGACAGGCTCATGTGTGAACAACCCTCATGCAGGGGCATGAGAGCGGTCTGCTGACCTCAGGAACTTCAGGGGGGACGGCACAGCCCCAGGCCCGGCTCTGCCGTAAACCCGACACCTGTAGCCCCAGTAGCTTCTCAGAGATTGTTTACTTTCATTTTATTTGAAAGGCAGGAAGACAGTGACAGGTCATCCGCCCCAATCGGCTGCATCAGTCCGCCCGGACGGAGAGGAACGCAGTCCAGGTCCCCGCACGGGTGGCACGTCCTGGAGCCATCACTGCTCCCCCCAGATGTGCACCAGCAGGAAGCTGATCTGACCCAAGCAGGCACCTGGACACGGGACCTGGGCATCCCGAGTGGCATTTTAACTAGCGTGCCAGACCCCTGCCCCACTCCCGGTAACTTTAACCTCCTGAGGCATACCACCCAGAGTTGGACAGCTCTCATTTAAAAACTTATTCCTAATACTGAACCAGAATTCTTCACTTGAAGGTCAGAAAATCTAAGTTTAATCTCACAATTTTAATTTTTTTATTTGAAAGGCAGAGTTATGGAGAGAGAAAGAGAGAGAGGGAGGTCTTCCATCTGCTGATTCACTTCCCAAACGGCTGTAAAAACCAGGGCTATGCCAGGCCAAAGCCTGGAGCCTGGAGCTTCTTCCAGGTCTGCCACATGGGTGCAGGGGCCTAGGACTTGGGCCATCCTTGGCTGCTTTCCCAGGTGCATTAGCAGGGAGCTAATTGAAAGGAGAAAAGCTGGGACCAAGCCGGCACCCAGATGGGATGCTGCAGGCTGCAGTTTAACACACTGTACCACAGCACTGGCCCCTCAGTTTTGATTTTTTAAACTTTATTTTCTATTATTTGAGAGAGACAGAGCAGTGAGACAGAGAGTGCATGCTTCTAATTCAGTGGTTTACTCCCCAAACGCCTGCAACGGCTAGGACTGGGCCATGTCGGAGCCAGGAGCCAGGAACTCAATTCAGGTCTCCCACTTGGGTGGAAGGGACTCAAAATGCATCACCTGAGCTGTGACTGCTGCTTCCCGGGATCTGCACTAGCAGGAAGGTGGAGTCTCCACGACATCTTCAAAGCTAGGCCAAACTCCTGCCCGCAATCTCACCATTCTAAACTAACAGAGTTCACTAGACTTGTGGTATAACCTTAATGGGGAAACGGGCAGGAGAGGCAGAGAGCAAACTGTGAAAACTGCAGACGCCAGTTGGATGAAGTGGTGGGGCAAAAATCTTCTGGAAACGTCTATGGAGGACAAGGAAATCCCCAAGTGAGGCAGACTAAGTGATATGCCAGACAACATCTCTCCCAGGACATGGCAGAGGAGGGTCAGCCTGCAGGGTCCAGATGGGTGGGCAGGGGGAGAGAGCTGGCCCGCAGCCTCCTGGAGTGTCTGATCCTCACAACAGCTCCACCAGACAGCGGCTATGCCTCTCCCCACCTCGGTGGTCGAGGCGGACACGTAGAAGCCACCCGTCACTTGCCCTGGTGGCAAAACCATCAGGAGGCCTCCGGCTGCAGCCACCAGGGCTCTGGCCGCGCCGCTTACACTTACAAACTGTCACGTATCCCCTCCGCGCTCGCCTTTCCAGCCCTCTGTGCAAGTGCTTTTACGAGGGCACGCTGCTACTGAAATGCAAGATTATGAAGTTTTAGTTCAGATCTAAGTACCCACTTCCCTGCAACAAGGGTCACTGGCATAAAAACGTTCAGCCTGCATGGCCTCCAAGACCTTCCACGTGCTCCCCAGGCCTCAAAGCACTGTTCACCCTCAGCTTTCCCAGTTCCTTCTCGTGTATCACATCAGTTTTCATACAGCAACCCTAGCGGGCAGGGTGCAAATGACAGGGTTAGACGCTGGGATGAAGGTTAGGAAAGAACCAAGAACTCCCACACTGCAGGCTTTGGGGCCTGCGCAGTTGGCGGGGTCATCAGCTGAGGAAGGGACTATTAAGGTGACAACGGAAGACCAGAGGCAGATGAAGCACTTGTCTTTGAACACACTGAGTCCAGCACAACCCAGCACCTATGGAAGACACTGTGCAGCAAGCAACTGGAACTAGGGCCTCACATTACTGTGAAATTGAGTCATCAGAAACTGTCCCAGCGAAAACGGGGAAAAGAGGAGCCTGAACACAGTGCTGCTTTGCTGCCTCACCCCGTGCCTGTCTGGAGATATGTTAAGCTGCTCCGTGTTGGACCTGAGTTGCCACACTTAATTTTCCCCAATCACTTAGGGGCTGGAGAGGAGCGGAAGCCCATTATCTGAGAGGCATCAAGCACACTGGACAGAGCCCAGGATTCTGAGCACGGAGGCCTCTGTTCAAAACCTGACTCCGCTGCTTCCTACAGAACGAGGCTGGCAAGTGACTCGGCCTCTCCGACACGTCTCCTCGCCTGCGGACAGGGAACAACAGCGCTCCCTCCCCAGGTCCCAGGCCAACAGGAACCTGTGAGCACCAAGTAAGGAACATGCGTGCATGTGGCCGTGCTGTGTTAGTCCTGCCCACCCAGCCTGAGCAGTCGAAGCACAGCACACCAGGGTGAAGGCTGCGACTGAGGGAGGGCAGGCAGGGGGCCCGGGAGACAAGGGCCCCTGGAGGAGGCGTACAAACACCCCGACACTTCTGCAGGGCTCTGGCGGCAGCTGGACTTCCTCGTGTTCACGCCCTGTCATTCACACTAGCATGTGTGTTCCTTGGGGCAAAATGCGTATCTGTTTCATCGCAAAATCACTCACGGGGCCTCTGTAGACTTTACATGACCAATCAATGTGTATTTATTGCGCTAATAAACAGTAGAAAATCCAGGAACGATGTTCCTGCAATGGAGACTGATGTTTCTAGAATCTCATCAGCTAAGGCAGTATTTTAATCTCTTTAACTGCTACCAAGTATATACACATCACATTATATAGAGACGCACCATTTGCAAGGACAGTGTGTTGTTTTAGTTATCTGGGTGAAAGTATAAATCAAGCCAGACCAACACAGGAAAAGCCCCCACAGCCCCAGCTTCCTGTCCCAGCTTGGTTCTGTGGCTGCAGGCCCACATCCAGGCTGAACAGGTAAGGAGAGACCGTGAGACCACAGGAGATCAAACAGATATCCGGTTACAGTAATGTCAGGGTACAGTCAGTGGCAAGGCACAGCACTTGGGACTTTGGGTGTGAAGGTTTGAGGAGGTGGACAAACCCTCCTTCCCAAAACCGTCTAAGACTGGAAACTGACCGAAGGCACCTACTCAGGAACACTACTGTGTATCAGGGATAACAGACTCCATGGCACTGCCCCGCTCTGCTGTGGGGGCCACTGAGCCAGGCTAGCACAGGTCTGAACCCTAATGGCTCCAGGATGTTGGGGCGCATGATGAAGTGTCATCGGGGACAGTGGCAACCCGGGCAGGGTGTGGAGGACAGGAAGGGCCAGAGATACAGGTAGGCTGCTGGGGAATAAGGTGTTCCCCTGCGTGGCAGTGACAAGAAGGCCTGAGAAAGCTCCATGCACCCAGGTGACCGGGAGCCGTGGGGGAGCCCCAGGGACTGGAGCTGGGCTAAGCCACCCACACATCCCTGGCTGAAGGAATCCGTGTGTATGTTTGGTGCAAGTGCCTGGTGCAAAGCACACACTGGGGCAAGCTAAAAAGACCCGAATTCTGAGCGCATTCCCCAAAGCACAAAGACCCACCAGGTCAAAATGGCAGGCTTCCTGGCTGGAGGCATATGTGAACACAACTTGTGAGCGATCTTTGGCTCAGCTCCAATCTATACAGACACAGGGGCTGTGCTAAGAAACAAACCTAGACTCCTGCAAAACAAACCCCACCACCACCACCAAAAAGGGAGTCGGACACAAAAGCTAAGCAGAAACACCACTGGCTGCGAGCCCCGGGAAAGACGATGTTACGGATTCAGTCCAGGCAACACACGGAACACTCACAGCAAGAGCAGCTTCCAGGGCCAGGGCTGGGGGCAGGCAGGGGTGCTGGAAAAGAGCCCACTTCCAGCAGAAAATGAAGAGGTACGCAAAGAAACGGAAGGGTGGTTGTGCTGGGGGAGAGGGCAGTCAAGGTAGAGGCCTCCAGGGCCCTCAGATCCTGCACCTGAGACGGATTTCAAAGCTGTTCCTAAGATACATTCTACAACTAAAGAACCTGCAGTAGCCGTGGGCGCTGAGAGCTAATCCCAGGTATAAGCCATGGTGCAGTCCACCACGGCTGCACCGGTGCCAGCAGAAGGCACAAGTCCTCCTGTACCAGAGAAAACAACTTTACTATCCAGGGCACTGGCAGCAGCCAGGAACGCTCGTTTGTGTTAGTTCCCATGCAGACAAGCAAAGGGCCCAGATGGACGCCTGCGTGTGCAGCAGCTGCCACAGGACAGGGTCTGAGCTCAAGTATTCAGCACTCTCACAGCGAGCAAAAAGGGCCCCAGACAGAGCAGTCCTGCGTGGACGTCTGACGATGGGCTCAGCCTTTCTGGTTTTGCCCCAGCCTGTGGTCTATCGTCCTGCAGACAGCTCTCTGCGTGCTTGGGGAGAATCTGTATTTGCAGCTACTCTTGATTATTAAAGTCTTGTACACCCTTTCTGACTGAGATCTCCAAATACCACAACTGAATTACGTGTTTCTTCTCTAACAATTATAAATGCAACTGCATCTATCAGAACCCCAGAATAAATGAGAATTTAAAGAAATACAGGGAAACCCCAAATGTTTGGAAATTAAACAACACAATCTTAAATAACCCATGGTCAAAAAGGAAATCACGAGAAAAAAATTTAAATATTTAAATTGAATTAAAATGAAAACAACATATTAAAAATTATAGGATGTAACCGGCACCGTGGCTCAATAGGCTAATCCTCCGCCTTGCGGCACCGGCACACCAGGGTCTAGTCCCGGTCGGGGTGCCGGATTCTGTCCCACTTGCCCCTCTTCCAGGCCAGCTCTCTGCTGTGGCCAGGGAGTGCAGTGGAGGATGGCCCAAGTGCTTGGGTCCTGCACCCCATGGAAGACCAGGAGAAGCACCTGGCTCCTGCCTTCGGATCAGTGTGGTGCACTGGCCATTGGAGGGTGAACCAATGGCAAAAGGAAGACCTTTCTCTCTGTCTCTCTCTCTCACTGTCCACTCTGCCTGTCCAAAAAAAAAATAAAATTATATATATATATATATATATGTATATATATATATATATGATGTAGCGAAAGCACAACTTATAGGGAAATTTTTATCAGTTTAGACACCTGTTAACAGAAGAGAAGAAAGGCCTCAAATGAGTTACCTGAGCTCTTACCTTAGGACAAGAGACTGACTAGGAAAACAAGAGAACACACAACTGACCCAAATCAAGAATGCGAGAGGCGTACTGCTACCAACCCAGCAGATGTTAACAAGCTACAGGGGAAGACTGTGAACAAGTTTATGCCAACAGGACAACGGAGATGAAATGAACAAGTTCCTACAAGGATGGAAGAACAAGTAACATCAGACAGGCCCAGAACAAATTGAATTAGTAAATAAAAATCTCCCCACAAAGAAAAGCCCAAGCCCAGATGGCTTCATCAATGACTATTATCAAGTATCTCAGAGGAGAGACAATACCAACCCTTTACCCACTCTTACGTCTCCCAGCTCTTCCTGTGAATTCAAAGCAGACTGAGAGACAGGAAGAAACACCTGCATCTTCAGGAGGGCACGTACGAAGCCCTCAACCGAGCACCAGCAGACCGGGGCTGGCAGCGTGCCCAGAGAACTGCATTACATAGCACATTATAGGCCATCCTCCTTTCCGGCCTGTTTCCTGGCCGTTCTGTGCTCTCCCTTTGCCTGGTTACTGGACGAGAGAAGACTTCAGGCTTCTGCACCTTTGTTCACTCTGCTGAAGCCCCTGACTTAAGTCAAAGACACCTGAGAAGTTTAAGAGACGGCATCGTACTCTCAAAATGTGAACATCAAAAAAATGCTGGTAGCTCGGACCTGTGCTCGGTCATGGACACCTACAGGCCTCACGGGCTCCTGGAAAGTGCAGGCTGGGCTGGTCTGGCTGGAGGCCTGGAGAACGGGGTTTCTCCTGACCAGAATGTCCCTGGACGAAGTCATCGGAGCCAGCTCTTCACTTTTCAGAGGCTGCTTTTCAAGCCTGGCTGCACAGTGGCTGCTGGCTCTGATTCAGCCTGGGTTTAAGTTTATATTTACCTGGAAAGGCTCCAGCTTTAATGCATTAGCTCTGTGACGGATAAAGTGTCACCTGTATCAGTGTATGTGATTAGCCAAAGCGTGCATGTCCTGGACATCACTCTGATGGTGCAGACTGTTAAACTCTGCTGCCCCTGGCTAAGCAGATGCAACTGCTCCCACCCGACACCCACCTGTATCAGCCAGGTGAGCCGAGCAGGCACATTTTTCTTTTTAAAACTCAATTTCGTTCACTGCGCATAATCTCTCTTTTGGAAAAAAAGGTGAGTTTTGAAGTTCCTTTCAGCATTTCTGACCTCCTTCAAAGCTAACATGTCTTTCTTCCTGCCCCCGAGTCTCCTCGTGCAGATCAATCCGTTAAGCTGACTTCCCAGAGCTGTCTGCAGTAGCACTGCTCAGAAGTCATCACGCGGCAATGAGCCGGACTTGCACGGTGCCTATTTCACAAAACACAGCAGCAGGTGAATGAAGGAGAGGCCCACAGAGCTCCAGGTTCAGGAAAAGTTAAGAGCAGCAGCCACAGACACTGTAGACACCAAACAGCATACCACGACAAAGCAAACAGCTAACTGTGGGGACCACGGCGATCTGCCACACTTCCTAGCTGGTTTAAGACTCCTGGGGAGCAGGCACTCAGGTTAAGACTTCCTCCCTGGGTCCGATCCCCAGCTCTGACTCCTGCCTCCAGCTTCCTGCTACTGCAGATCCTTGGAGGTGGCAGGTGATGGCTCAGGTGGTTGGTCCCCTGCCACCCATGTAGGAGACACAGACGGAGTTCTTAACTCCTAGCTTTGGCCTGGCTCAGCCCCAGCTGTGATATCTGGGAGTGAAGTAAAAAACACAACACAAAACAAAAGCAAAAAAAAAAAAAAAAAAAAAAAAGACACACAACAAAATCCCCAAAAAACCTAGCAATTCTATAGGACAAAACCATCTTCTGTCTGTGAAGCTAGCATTTCCCATCCTCATTCAATCACGAAATCTCTTCCCCAAACAGAAACCCAAGTGGGGAACTTGGACTAAAAGCCAACCAAGCCACGCCCAGCTGCGAGCCCCCGCCTCCAGACCTGCAGAGGCCACTCAAGGGTTCACAGCCCTCTACTTCTTATTCTGTGTTAGCATAGCCAGGCTGGAATTACACAAAGGGAAAAGATGACGCTTCCGCTTTTCATCACATCAAAATCCTGTGCTGAGAGATGGGGCACTGCTCCCAGTCCTCTTCAATGGCACACAAACACACACACAAACATGGGGCAGAATGCGCTTCCCCCGCCAGGACACACACACGCACCTCCTTGCTCCTGACCATCCCGTCGGATTCCACGATACAAACGCATCGCAACCCACGGGACCACCCTCTATAGCTCCTTACATTTAGGCTGTTTCTGTCGTTTTTTTGACTATTTTGGGTTAGCACAGATTTTCTGTCAACTTTCTCACACATAAGGCAGAGACAGAGAGCCTCCCACCCACTGGTTCAAGCTCCAACTGGCCCTGTGCAAGAGGAGCTCCTGTTAGTGGAGACGCTGGGCCAAGGTCTGTGTATCCTCCTGGGTGTCAAATATATTCCTGAGCCCAACACTTCACAAGTAGTTCCAAACAATCATCAGGGCAAGAAACACTTACACAAATCCCACCTGGATGAGACGCAGAGATATTCCGGATTATAATCTCAAGCCAAAATACACACAAAAACAAGGTGGACAGAACGAACCCACTGAACAGGAAAAACCGCCCTGAGATCTACACAGGGACTTCAGAGGCAGGTGGCTGGAGAGGAGGTTACAGTAAAGGGAGCTCACAGGCCCTGCAGAGAGAGTGACAGCCTGGAGAAGCTAAGCACAGGTGGGCTCACAGGTGACCCCATGGGACTGGCAGATACCACCTTATTCACACGATCAAGGTTAAGGCCATCAGATACCAAGACATACTGAAATCCTGCACCTCTGGCACAGAAATGCTGAGAGGGGCACATGGGGGCTGGCCGTGTGGCACAGAGTACGTCGTGGCTCGCAAGGCCAGGGTCCCCTACTGGAATGCCGGCTGCGCTACTGGCTGCTCTGTTTCTGATCCACTCCCTGCTAACACCCTGGGAAGGAAGCTGTAAAAACCCAGTTCATGCTTTCTCAGCTTTTCAATGGGTCTTTCCTATCCTACTCTTGTCTGATCTGCTCCCCCTACCCCCAAAAGGGAAGGGGGCCTTCCTGTGAGCCCTGGGCCTGTCAGGTAGCATCTGTAAGGCAAGGTCTCCACAGTAACCATGGGGCAAAGACATGCTACTCCTAGAACCTAGATTGGAGTGCCAATCAAAATTGGAACATGTGCCTGCCCCATTCGGCATTATCATTTAATAGCCACGTATGAGCGTTCAAGCATCCTGTTCATTCTCAAAATTTCTCTACTGGATCCTTCTCCATGACTCTGATACAGCAGTTCATTTCCCTGCACTGCAAACAGCTCAAAGATAGCAATCAGAAATCCTTGAGAAGCACAAACACCAACCAGAGTCCAATAAAACAACTGTTTCTTCAGATTCAAGACACTCACAGGAAGCATGTGCACCCAGTGGGAAGCAATCACACCAGGCGATTAATCACAGCACTTTGTGGAAAACAAAACACTGGCAGCAGTGAGAAGAGCCGGAGAGTAAAACATGTGGCCCTGACCCTGAGGCCAGGGTGCACCCACTGCTCCCACCAGAACTCCCAAGAAATCAGTCACATTTCAGGGAAAGTCACAAGCAAGAAGCATACATTTCTAACTCCCTTCCCAAAGCAGTAAAACCTCTCACTGTTTCCACACTTAAAATACAATGACATTAAATTACAGAAAACAGGAAAAAACAACGCTCCCACGGTTCTGATGTGGGACTGTGCTCTAATTCCAATCACAGTCTAATTCATAAATGCTCTCAAGGGAATCACACCGACAGACAGCTGCAGCCTGCTGCCCGCGGCCCACCCCGTTCCAGAGGCTCCCCCCAGGACCGCTGTTAGTCAACACATTCAGAAGACAGGGAAAGACAAACTTTAGAAAACAGAGGCAGATCTTAGTTTAGAGAATTGGGGGCAGCCTTGTGATATAGCAGGAAAAGCCAGTCCTGGCTGCTCCACTTCTAATTCAGTTCCCTGTTAATGGCCTGGGAAAAGCAGCCAAAGATGGCTCAGATGAAGCTCCTGGCACCTGGCTTCAACCTCATCCAATCCTGGCTGTTGCAGCCATACGCGGAGTGACCCAACGGATAGAAGATCTCCCTCCCTCCCTCTCCTTCCCTGCCTTCCCCTCTAACTCTTTCAAATAAATAAATAAATAAACGATTTATTTGTTTATTTGAAAGTCAGAGTTATACAGAGAGAAGAGAGGCAGAGAGAGAGAGGCAGAGGCAGAGGCAGAGAGAGAGAGAGAGTGAGTCTTCCATCCGCTGGTTCACTTTCCAATTGGCCGCAACGGCTGGAGCTGCGCTGATCCAAAGCCAGGAGCCAGGAGCTTCTTCCAGGTCTCTCATACAGGTGCAGGGGCTTAAGGACTTGGGCCATCTTCTACTGCTTTCCCAGGCCATAGCAGAGAGCTGGATTGGAACTGTAACAGCCGGGACTAGAACCAGCGCCCACATGGGATGCCAGTGCTTTAGGCCAGGGCATTAACCCGCTGCACCACTGTGCAGCCCCAAATAAATCTTTAAAAATAAAATCTGATCATTGTTCAAAGCTACAGTTCTCACGTTGTGAGAAAGAATGCTCTATCACTACTACTCTAAATATGATCACTGCGGAGGGAGAGTCTGCAACACTAAAATTCTCTCATTTTCTCTACCAGGAAAAAACTCTTGCAAATAAATTTCAAGATAGATTCCAGGCTTAACATACCACTTATTTGAAATGGCACATTTTTTGCTATGTACTATTTAAAAGAAGGAGACCTATCAGCAAATTGCTTTGTGAAGTTCTGATAGGAGTCTTAGGACTTGACAGATAATGCTACTCAAGCTTCACAGGACAGAAACAATGACTTGTTTGATGCCCACTTTTCACGAAAATCATTTTCCACATTAAAAACCATGTTATGGCTGGTGCCGTGGCTCACTACGCTAATCCTCTGCCTGCGGCGCCGGCACACCGGGTTCTAGTCCTGGTCGGGGCGCTGGATTCTGTCCCGGTTGCTCCTCTTCCAGTCCAGCTCTCTGCTGTGGCCCGGGAGGGCAGTGGAGGATGGCCCAAGTGCTTGGGTCCTGCACTCGCATAGGAGACCAGGAGAAGCACCTGGCTCCTGGTTTCAGATCAGTGCAGCGCGCCGGCCATAGCAGCCATTTGGGGGGTGAACCAACGGAAGGAAAACCTCTCTCTCTCTCTCTCTAACTCTGTCCCCCCCAAAAAAATGTTATTTAAAAGTTTTAGTTACCTTGCCAAATGTGTAGTTACCATGCCAAATGTTCCCAGATAGCCTGAATCCTCTTGTAATTTCACTCATATTCAGATATCTCTACTGAGCCCCTATCCGATTGGCTCTGAGACTATCTGATATTTGTTGGACAGTCTTAAATAGTAATCCCAAAGTAGGATTAAAACAGATGCCCAAGGGGCTGGCACTGTGGCGCAGTGGGTTAACGTCCTGGCCTGAAGCACTGGCATCCCATATGGGCGCTGGTTCTAGTCCTGGCTGCTACAGTTCCAATCCAGCTCTCTGCTATGGCCTGGGAAAGCAGTGGAAGATGGCCCAAGTGCTTGGGCCCTGCACCCATGTGGGAGACCAGGAAGAAGCTCCTGGTTCCTGGCTTTGGATTGGAGCAGCTCCGGCCATTGCGTCTATCTGGGAAGTGAACCATCGGATGGAAGGCCCCCCCCCCCCCTTTTCTCTGCTTCTCCTCAGTATAACACTTTCAAACAAATAAATATTAAAAAAAAAACAGATGCCCAAGATCCTTTATTTATCCTGAAATAAAATCCATATATACAGTGAGCTACACAACCCCTGACCTGCTGCCTCCCAGCATGCACTTAGACCAGGTACTGATACGGGATGTAGGTGTCCCACGTGGTGACTCACTGCATCAAATGCTTCCTCCCACCCAAATCATTTGATGTTACAGAAACAACTACTTGGATACAATCCTAAAGATTCAAATGTTCAGTCTTTTTTTTTTTTTCTGACAGAGTTAGACAGTGAGAGAGTGAGAGAGAGCGAGAAAAAGGTCTTCCTTTCCATTGGTTCACCCCCTAAATGCCCACTACGGCCACTGCACTGTGGCCGGCACGTTGCGCCGATCCAAGGCCAGGAGCTAGGTGCTTCCTCCTGGTCTCCCACGCGGGTGCAGGGCCCAAGCACCTGGGCCATCCTCCACTGCCTTCCCGGGCCACAGCAGAGAGCTGGACTGGAAGAAGAGCAGCCAGGACAGAATCCGGTACCCCAACCGGGACTAGAACCCGGGGTGCCAGTGCCGCAGGTGGAGGATTAGCCTAGTGAGCTGCGGTGCCAGCCCAAATGTTCAGTTCTTAAAAGCAGAGACTGTGGGCCAGTGCTGTGGAGCAGTGAGTAAAGCCACCGCCTGCAGTGCCGGCATCCCGTATGGGGCGCTAGTTCGAGTCCTGGCTGCTCCACTTCTGATTCAGCTCTCTACCGTGGCCTGGGAAAGCTGAACAAGATGGCCCAAGTCCCTAGGCCCCTGCACCCTCATGGGAGACCCAGAAGAAGCTCCTGGCTCCTGGTTTCCGATCGGCGCAGCTCCGGCCGTTGTGGCCATCAGTGGATGGAAGACTTCTTTTTCTTTCTGCCTCTGCCTCTCTGTAACTCTTTCAGGTGAATAAATTAATCTTAAAAGAGAGAGAGAGAGAGAGAGAGAGAGAGAGAGAGAGAGAGAGAGAGAGAGAGAGAGACTGGTTTCATTAAAACACAAGAAAAGAGAGATCTAGAGCCAACAGTGGCAGAAGAAAAAAATAGCATTCAAATGAGCGGAAAAGAACAAGGCCAGAGGCGTTCCACAGGACAAAGGACAGAGAAAACACACAGGTAATTAAACAAGCAGTGCCTCGGGAATACTTGATCCGAGAACATTTCCGCTTTGGCACATACTGAGCCACCTTTTGCCCCAGTTTTATTCTGGGGATAAAACCTTAAAATTCGTCTACACCCAAAAGATTACCTAGGGCAAAATCTGCATCAACAGACTTTTCACAGGTCAATAACAGAATAAACAAAGGTGTCATACAGAATTAACACAACGAATGAGAGGCACAAGGGGCCAGTGTTGTGGCGTAGTGGGTTACACTGCCAGCTGTGAGGTCAGCATCCCACGTCAGAGTGCCAGCTTGGGCTGGCGCCGTGGCCAATGGTTAATCCTCCGCCTGCGGCGCCAGCATCCCATATGGGTGCCGGGTTCTAGTCCTGGTTGCTCCTCTTCCAGTCCAGCTCTCTGCTGTGGCCTGGGAAGGCAGTGGAGGATGGCCCAAGTGCTTGGGCCCCTGCACTAGCATGGGAGACCAGGAGGAAGCACCTGGTTCCTGGCTTTGGATTGGCGCAGCGCCAGCCTTGGCGGCCATTTGGGGAGTGAACCAACGGAAGGAAGATCTTTCTCTCTGTCTCTAACTCTACCTGTCCCCCCCCCCAAAAAAAAAGAGAGCGAGCCAGCTTGAGTCCTGGCTGCCCCTTTGCTGATCCAGCTCCCTGCTGATGTATCCTGGAAGGCAGCAGAAGATGGCCCCCGCTACCCAAGTGCCTCCTGGCTCAGCCTAGCTCAGACTGGGCTTGTTACAGCCATTTGGGGAGTAAACCAATGAATGAAAGATTTCTCTGTCTCTCCCTCTCTCTCCTTTGCAAATAAACCTTAAATAAAAAATCTAAGAGAGAGGTACAAAACCCAGTAGGAGGGGTGGGCGTTGGCTAGTGGTTAACATGCTGTACTCTTGACTCCAGTGGTGGTGGCTCATAGTTGGGTCCCTGTCTCCCACGTGAGGGACAGGTACCGAGTTCCTGGCTCCTGGCTTTTACCTGACATAGCCACAGGGATTGTGTGTATTTTTTAAAAAAAAGATTTATTTATTTATTTGAAAGTCACAGCTACACAGAGAGAGGAGAGGCAGAGAGAGAAGTCTTCCATCTGATGGTTCACTCCCCAGATGGCCACAACAGCCGGAGCTGCGCTGACCCGATGCCAGGAGCCAGGAGCTTCCTCCAGGTCTCCCATGTGGGTGCAGGAGCCCAAGGACTTGGGCCATCCTCTACTGCTTTCCTAGGCCACAGCAGAGAGCTGGATCAGAAGAGGAGCAGCCGGGACTAGAACCGGCGTCCATATGGGATGCTGGTACTTCAGGCCAAGGTGTTAACCTGCTGTGCCACAGCGCCAGCCCCCAAGGGATTGTATGTATTTCTGAAGAGTGAACTGCTGCATGGGAAATTTCTTTCTGTCTCTCAAAAAACAAAACACATCAGGAGAAGCAGTCATCAAAACAACAAGCAAATGGGAAAACTTTTAATAGATGTCAAAGATTAGAATATCATAAAACGAGAAACTGCTGAGGCTGGCGCTGTGACACAGCGGGTTAACACCCTGGCCTGAAGCGCCGGCCTCCCATATGGGTGCTGGTTCGAGACCCGGCTGCTCCACTTCCAATCCAGCTCTCTGCTATGGCCTGGAAAAGCAGCAGAGGATGGCCAAAGTCCTTGGGCCCCTGCACCCGCATGGAAGACCTGGAGGAAGCTCCTGGATCCTGGCTTCAGATTGGCACAGCTCTGGATGTTGCGGCCAACTGGGGAGTGAACCAGCAGATGGAAGACCTCCCTTCCTCTCTCTCTCTCTCTCCCCCCTCCCTCCTTCTCTCCCTCTCCCTCTCCTCTTTCTGTGTAACTCTGACTTTCAAATAAATAAATAAATCTTTTTAAAAAAAAGAAACTGCCATTATTAAAAAAAAAAAGTTTAGAGATCTTAGAAATGCAAAGTGTGGGCAAGAGAAATGTGTCGAGAGCATCAAACACAAGGGAAATTGAGTAGGCCGCCCCTGTCAAGAGCAGCCTATGGAGAGGGTGACTCAGTGCGGGGTGGCATCCTGCACAGGACCCCGGGGAGGAAAAGGACATCTGACGGAAGTGAAAGGAATCTGCACAGAGTACTGGCTTCAGTTCATAAAAAAAAAAAAACAAAGTACCATGTTGGCTAATTAACTGGGACAAATGTTATCACAGCAATGTAAGACGTTAACAGCAGAAGAAACACTGTGAGATAAGGGAACGCTTCATAATTTTCTGTAAACCTAAGACTATCCTAAAATGAGGCTTATTTAAAATACAAGCAGAAAAGCAAACTGAATTAAAAAAGATGCACTTAGTGCCCTTGAACGAAATTCCAGGGGCCGGTGCTCGGACAGCAGCTAAGCCACTGCTTGCAATGCCAGCATTCCACAGAGCTGGAATGTGTTCCAACTGCTCTGCCTCCAGCTATCTGCCGGTGTGCTGGGAAGGCAGGGGATGGAGGCTCAAGTTCATGGGCCCCAGCTACCTGTGTGGGAGACCCAGATGGAGTTCCTGGATCCTGGCTACCGTACAGCCCAGCCCCAGCCATTGCAGCCAAGTGGGGAAGTGAACCAGTGGAAGGTGTGTCTGTCGCTAGCTCTGTTTCTTTGCCTCTTTCTCTTCTCTGTGTAACTCTTCCAAGTAAATAAATAAGATAAAATTAGTGGACTAGAAAGTAATTGCAGGGATGTTTCCAGCCTGAAAGGAGGCGACAGCAGGAGCAGCAAGAGCCATCAGTAATCTAGGGGACATCAGTCACACATAGAACACAAACAACTGCCACCCCAAAACGGACCACACACAGGATCACCAAAGGAACCTCCAATTCCAGTGACTTGGAGAACGCAAGGCCATTTGGTGAAGTAGGGGGTTGTAGGTTTGAGGAGCAGCGAGGTTTCAAATAACTGACACACGGGGAAGGGAGAGGGAGACCAGGAAAACCCACCTGGACCCCGCAGAACTCTGAGGCCCCGGTGAGGATGCAGCACCAGCCCCCGAGGCTAGGAGAGACAGGAAGCCACGGGGGGTCACCCTGACACCTGAAATGTCGTCCAGCCCTCCTGCTGACCAGCGACAAGGTGTGAAGCGAACTTCCAATCTGACCCAATGCCCCTCCACACAGGAGGCAGTGCTGCCTGCCTCTGAGAGCTCCCCCGGACTCTAGGACCAACCTCCAAAGGCAAAGAGGAGCTCATCCGGTGCCCAGGAACAAAGCCTGCTGGGGGCTTCTCATTACCTGTTGTGCTCTGGTAACTGCCCTCCCAGCAACTGCCGGTTTAAACAAATCACGTCTATAAACAATTACAGGAAATTATAAAATAAAACGAACACAAAATACTCCTCCCATTCTGGGGTGCGGGACAGAAGTTTTAATTCTAAGGAAGTCATCTGACTTTTTCCTGACATCAAAAGCACTCATTAAACAAGGTGTGCCAGATGTGAGTGACGCACTGACCCCAGCAGTGAGCCGGGAGGAAGTACAGCCTCTCCCCTGCAGGAGAAGGGGACAGGCCAGAGCGCAGAGCCATTCAGGCTAACAGAAAGGAAGAACTGCTTTTTGTCTCAATGTGTTTACTGATTTATGTTAACTCTAATCACAACTAGTCTTCCAAGAAGTAGTTGAAAAAGCAATAGTATTAGCTATTTTAAAGATTCCAATTCAGAAGATCAAATTCAAGCTGTCTTTATTTCCCCAGATTGTGTAAAAATCAATGGAACTCAAGTAGTTCTTAAGGTCTTTAATAAAACTACTTTAAGGGCCTGCGCTGTAGTGTAGTAGGTAAAGCGTCCGCCTGCGGTGCCGGCATCCCATGTGGGCACTGGTTCAAGTCCTGGCTGCTCCTCTTCCAATCCAGCTCTCTGCTGTGGCCTGGGAAAGCAGTGGAAGATCGTCCAAGTGCTTGGGCCCTGCACCCACCTGGGACACCTGGAAGACAGGCTCAGCTTTGGCTGTTGCGGCCACCTGGGGAGTTGAACCAGTGGACTGAAGACCTTTCTCTCTGTCTCTAACTCTACCTCTCAAATAAATAAAAATCTTTAAAAAAATTTAAAAACTACTTTAAAATAAACTACAATTAACCAAATTTATAAGAGTGAAACTGAAGAGGAACTTCAGGGGAACGGAAGAGCATTAGCAAAAACAAAACAAAACAAACCCACCAGACTGAAATACAACTAAAAAATTCCCCATATGGATCACATGGAGTCTACAATGCTTGGGTACCTACAGTGTAAGGGAAAACTTGGGCTAATACTAGCTGAAAACAAGAGGTGTTTTTTTTTTTTTTTAGTGCACACACGGGGCTGATGCTGTGGGTAGGTGGTTAAGCCTCAGCCTGCAGTGCTGGCATCCCATGTAGGCACCAGTTCAAGTACTGGTTGCTCCACTGCCTATTTAGCTCCATGCTAATGTACCTGGGAAAGCAGCAGAAGATGGCTCAAGTCCTTGGGCCCCTGAACCGGCACTGGGAAACCCAGAAGAAGCTCCTTGCTCCTAGCTTCAGCCTGGCCCAGCTCCTGCAGCGTAGGCGCCATTGTTGCCATTTGGGGAGTGAACCACTGGATGGAAGATTCTGTGTGTGTGTGTGTGTGTGTCTCTCTCTCTGCCTTTCAATTTCAAATAAATAAATCTTTTTTTTTTTTTTTTGACAGGCAGAGTAGACAGTGAGAGAGACAGAGAGAAAGGTCTTCCTTTTTGCCGTTGGTTCACCCTCCAATGGCCGCCGCGGTAGTGCGCTGCGGCCGGCGTGCCGCGCTGATCCGATGGCAGGAGCCAGGTGCTTCTCCTGGTCTCCCATGGGGTGCAGGGCCCAAGCACTTGGGCCATCCTCCACTGCACTCCCTGGCCACAGCAGAGAGCTGGCCTGGAAGAGGGGCAACCGGGACAGGATCGGTGCCCCGACCGGGACTAGAACCCGGTGTGCCGGCGCTGCAAGGCGGAGGATTAGCCTAGTGAGCCGCGGCGCCGGCCATAAATAAATCTTTAAAAAATCCACACAGTTAAAAGATTAGGACAATATTACTGTAGTTAATTCCAGAGAAAAACACTGGTTGAAAAGCATATCAAATTATTCTCTGCTTTTAATTATAGCCTAAAATGAAAAACATACTGAGGCAGCATTGAAAGTACATGAAATCAAGTCCACAAGCAACAATGACACTACACGAGATCACGTCCACACACGGCACCCACACTGCAGGAGATCACGTCCACACACGGCACCCACACTGCAGGAGATCACGTCCACACACGGCACCCACACTGCAGGAGATCACGTCCACACACGCACCCACACTGCAGGAGATCACGTCCACACACGGCACCCACAATGCAGGAGATCAAGTCCACACACGGCACCCACACTGCAGGAGATCACGTCCACACACGGCACCCACGCTGCAGGAGATCACGTCCACACACGGCACCCACGCTGCAGGAGATCACGTCCACACACGGCACCCACGCTGCAGGAGATCACGTCCACACACGGCACCCACGCTGCAGGAGATCACGTCCACACACGGCACCCACGCTGCAGGAGATCACGTCCACACACGGCACCCACGCTGCAGGAGATCACGTCCACACACGGCACCCACGCTGCAGGAGATCACGTCCACACACGGCACCCACGCTGCAGGAGATCACGTCCACACACGGCACCCACGCTGCAGGAGATCACGTCCACACATGGCACCCACACTGCAGGAGATCACGTCCACACATAGCACCCACGCTGCAGGAGATCACGTCCACACACAGCACCTATGCTACACGAGATCAAGTCCACACACAGCACCTATACTACATAGAATTTTTGTAGCCAGATTGTCAGTGATGTCTTTCAGAACCACATGATACTCTGCCAACTATGACATTATTGTATAATTTAGCATCTTTTAAATATAACCACCAATTAAAAGATATTCAGACATCCTAGACTCCTTCTGGTGTCTCAGCACTGCATAATAGTTTCTTTCTTTATAACAAAATAATGGCACCAAATTCAAATTCAAGCTTGCATTCTGATGATTTGTAAAACCTTTCTTGTTTCCATAAATGTCATCTGCAGGACTTCCATTTAATTGCCAAGTATCAAAAAGTATCAGAGGCACCAAATTGTTATCCAGAGCTCGCAAGTTGTGGCCTGAAAACTCAAGACTTTGGCATAGATGAAATTGACGATCAACATTAAACTATTCACGCTTTAATTATAGGTCTCTCTCCAAAGCTATCGAAAAACAGATCATTCATTGTAGCTCAACTCAACAGGAACAGGAACAAACTTTCTTAACCCAAGCAGACTAAGAATCCTACCTTCAGAGGTACACAAAGAATCCTTCCACTTCCAGCCAGGGTAAAACTCCCAACTCTGCCCTCGCCCTCTCACAAGCGCCTTCTCCTCTGGGCACATCAGCCCAGCATTTAACAAGCATTTCTCGTGTTGTAAGCCTTTAGCGGACAGAAAGTCTCCCCATCGTCAGCACTCAGCCAGGGCCTCACGCGTCTCCCCTGGCTGGGGTCAGAGGTTCCACATTCTCCTTTCTGAACCACTCAACAGCACATTAACCTTCTAGAAGTGCTACTTGTTTCCTCAGATAGCATGAATTACTGAGCCTCCCAAACACCCTCTGGCTTGCTATGAGACACTCCGGTCTAGACCGCCATGCCAGACGAGCAAGTTCTGAGCTCTCACTCCTCAGCACTGGGGACCTGAGCCGCTGCTCTTCTCCAACGCACTGAGCCTTCTTCCTCCGACGTGAAATGCCAGCCTTCTTCCTTCCCCCTGTAACGTTCTTCCAGGCTCAGCTGAGATGCCACATTCTTCAAGAAGCCTTGTCTACCAAACCTGGCAGAAGTGCTTTCTCCCCACTGAGAGCCACACTAGCATTCTGACACTCTACAGTCTGCAGCCTAGTCACTTACATTCACAGTCTAATACCTCTACCCTGGCACTGTGCACAAACTGTCAGATTCAATACATCGCCAATAACTGGGGTGCATATACTGGCCTCACCCTCATACCACTAAGTGCATAGTAATTATGCTGGGATGACACACTTGGATATATGCTCATCCCAGCAAAGTGGCACACGTAACCAGCCCTCATCAGTAAGTAAAAGACTAACTCTGAGCTTAACAATATAAACGGAAGAGAGAGAAAATAAATGATGTTTGTCTTGAAAGCATTAAATTGGAAGTGGTACAGGGTTTGCTGAAATTGAAAACCCAGGAGTCAGTCCTGACTTCAGATGCCGCCTGGTTATTTGAAGGCAGGTCACGTAACTCGTTCTCCACGTGCAATCCTCAGCTCTCCGGGGCACATCCTAGACAGGCCCTGAGTTCACACCATCTCTGCTAACAGTCAGGCACAGGGCTGCCAGATGACTGCGAATCTCCGTATACCACAGGTATTTAATAAAGCACATGGTTAAACAGAATAAACGTGTTTTAATATTTCAATAAGCTACACTCAGCATGTGTATGATGACCCCAGGTGCCAAATACTCTGGGCTAGATGCCCAGCTCAGCTCCTGACTCCAGCTTCCTGCTAACACAGAGCCTGGGAGGCAGCAGGGATGGCTCAAGTAACTGGGTTCCTGCCGCCCATGTGGGAGCCTGCATTGAGCTCCTGGCTCCTTGCTTCAGCCTGACCCACCTAAGCCTTTGCAGATATCTGGGGAGCAAACCAGCAGATGGGAGCTCTCTGTCTCTCTCACCCTGTCTCTCAAAATAAATAAGTACAGAATTAAATAAATAAAAACACGATAAACCTCTAAGTACTGATGAGTGCACACACTGCTATTCAATACAAAATCACAGAAAAACATGACTCCACTCTGCAGACAGAGCTCACCTGTGGATGTGCGCGGATGCATGTGCAGGAGCAGAACACACACACAGGCCGCTTTAGGCCTTCGGGCGGCGACTTCGGCAGCACCACTTCAGAGGCAGCGCCTGTGCACCCTATTTCAAGCAGCTCCCGCTCCATCTGCAGGGATCCTTGCTCAGACCACCCTTCTTATTTCCTCTAAGTGCACACAGAGCTGTTTGTTCACCTACGTGCTTATCGTCCACCGCTACTGACAGACTAAGCGTGATGACAGGGAAGCCTGCTGTGCGTCCCCACCACTCAGGGAGTGCACACTTCCCACAGCGCACACACTGAGCAAACACACGCACAAGGACTTCCTCTGGAAAGTGTGATCAGTGAAGGGGTTAAAAAATAAATGCGCTTTTATTTCAATTATGTATTCTTATTTCTGACAGTGAACATGTGGTATGTTTATTTTATGATATTTTGGTGCAAGCTACTTTCACCATTTAACATGCCTTGCAATCTGGTCATGTAAGATTATTTTCTTGTTTTGCAAATGTAAATGATCTAACTGAATGTTTAATGGATTTTAAAAAATAATCTTCAAAATTTACTTCATAAAGTCAGCTTTTATCTTTTCTCTAAGAAAATTGAGGGCTAGAGAGAGAGAGACAGACAGACAGACAAGAGTTCACATCTGCTGTTTCACTCCCCAAATGTCTGCAAAAGCTGGGAGCTGCAAACACGGTGCAGGTCTCCCAGGCTAGCGGCGGGGATCCAACCACTGAAGTCGGGGATGAGGAATTTCCTGCTCAATCTTTGGTCTGGCCCTGGCAACTGCAGGTGGGACTCGAAATTCAGTAAATCTACAGCAGGCTGTTATTTAAGTTGGTAACTACGTATGGCCCAGGGAAGATGTTATAAACATCCAAATAGCCTCTGGCACACAAAAAAGCTTCCGCACCCCAACTTACTCCATCAGCTGCTGTCTCCCAGGAAGCAGGCGGAATCAGAAAGGTCTGGCCGTAGAAACCGTAATGAGCAGCCAGAGCCAGAATTCATCGCAGGTGCTCTGACACGGGGCGCGGAGACGCAGCCGCTGTCTTCACTGTAGCCTTGTTTAACGCTGCCTATTGAACTCCAGTGGGTGCTTTGGCGTTGTACATTCTTTCAAACCACTATCGCCTCACAGCTGCAGAGTGCTACCAGCTTACAAAGTGCATTATCCTATGTGCCCCTCCAAGGTACGCTGTGCAGGGACGACTGTCTACACCGACAGGTAAGGAAGCCGATCCCCAGGGAGGTGAACCACTTCGTTCACGTGAGCCTGGGGCAGGAACGCAGTAGTTCCAGTTGGTAGCACAGGCTTGTTTCATTCTACATGTGATGGCTGGTCACATGAAATCACTAACTGGCAAAGTTTCCATCTGTCTCCTAACAATGTATTCCCACACTCAGAAAAGGCACGGAAACACCTCATATTGAATGCATCAATGGCATCTATTGGAGTATCTGGAATGCTGAGGGACCTAACAGACCAATGAAATCAATTCAAGGCCTGATCCACTCACTCACTCAGCAAAGCAAGCTACCAGAAGACAAGAACTAGAACCCAAGCACTGACACTAGATGCATTTCCAATGCTGTAAAGTTCCTAGATGTGGATTTACAATTAAGAATCCAGTATCTTGAATAAAACTTTTCCTAAAGCTGGAATTACTGCCACAAAAAAAAAAAGCAAAATAACTGATTAGAATTTATCCACTGATTGACACCAACACCAACGACTATATATCCTAACGCTTCAGACTTAAAATATTCCACTAGTGACTAGTAATGCCTGCCATTTAGCTAATGTGTAATCACGCCAGGCCATTAGTCACTCATTCCAAAACTGTATTATTCAGTGTTAACCTCAGACACTATATGGAACTTTTTACAAATGTCTCTGTCCAAAGGGGGGATAAAAGGATGCTCTATATGTACTCTTATCTGTCATGGCCATGATATCTGAGCTGGTGACATGTGGACTTCCTTTACTGAAAACAACTAAGTGCTCCTCCCTTTTCACCAAGCCTTCTTTCCTTCTGGGACTAAAACACGGCCCCTTATCAGACATGGCATGGGAGGGCACACAGAGAAAAAGGGCTCTGCGGCTGTTTTTACATCCTAGTCTTACACGGTAACTCTGGAATCTATTTTAAAATCCAAACTGACAGGAAGAGAGGCCAATAAAAAGTTAATGGACAGAAATCCTTAATTCTGGCCACTCTTAACATCCTGGTAAAAATTTATATGCCAATGATTTCTTTTGAAAATATCATTCAATAGAGATTATAAAAACCAAAAAGACTTTAGAATCAAACATAAGGCAATATTAATTTGAAATGTCAGCAAATAAAAATACCACTTATGGGGCAGGCATCTGACACAGTGGTTAGGGTTCAAGCCCTGGCTCTGCTCCAACACCAGCTTCCTGCTACTGTGTACCCTGGGAGGCAGCAGGTGTCTTTGCCACCCACACGAGAGATCCAGACTGAGTTCCGGGTTCCTGCTTCAGCCTGGCCCAGCTCTGCTGTTGCGGGCATTTTGGGGAGTGAACCAGCACATGGGAAATCTGTCTGTCTGTCTGCCCTTCAAATAAAACAAATACTCTTTTATGTTCGAGTAAATATTTTAGAAGGCAAGATCCTCTCAAAAGCAAAAGAGCTGCTATTCTAAAGCTGCATTTAAAAAATTATCAAAAATTATTTTTTAAATGTTACAAGAAACAGTGTTTGAAGCAAAATTCAAATCGTGGCTGGAAATCCTGCTCCCTGGTAATGCTGTACAAATGTTCTGTACATTCTGACCATAGCTGTGAGATGTCACTCTGTGTTCAAAGGTGGTCGCTAACAACCACGCAGTGCAGTGGTCTCACAGGCCAAGGCCGGTGCTGTACGGCCTGCGTGCCGAGTGCCAGCATCCTCAGCCAACTGCCCCTATGGAAATAAGATGGTGGCACAGACACTCAGTGATGATTGATGATTTTTAAACAAAAATACTGAATGCTTTTGCATGTTTGAGATACAGGACACATAAAGATAAGCACCATCCCAATAGATTTCTTTCTTCTTCCAGCGCTCAAGTGTTTCTCAGACTTTAGTCAAAGGATGTCTGGCAAATGATCTGCAGCGTGGAATCTCCCAGCCATGCAGGCATCAGTCTGGGTGGGCACTGTGGTGCAGAGGGCTGGACCACCACCTGCGATGCAGGCATCAGTCTGGGTGGGCACTGTGGTGCCGAGGGCTGGACCACCACCTGGGATGCAGGCATCAGTCTGGGTGGGCACTGTGGTGCCGAGGGCTGGACCACCACCTGGGATGCAGGCATCAGTCTGGGTGGGCACTGCGGTGCCGAGGGCTGGACCACCACCTGCGATGCAGGCATCAGTCTGGGTGGGCACTGCGGTGCCGAGGGCTGGACCACCACCTGCGATGCCCACATCCCAAGCAGGAGTGCATGGTTCAAGTCCCAGGTACTCCAATTCAAATCCAGGCTTTTAATTATGTACATCCAGGGCCAGCACTGTGGTATAGCAGGTGAAGCCTCCACCTGCAGTGCCAGTATCCCGTGTGGGCACCAGTTCTAGTCCCGGCTGCTCCACTTCCATCCAGCTCTCTGCTGTGGCCTGGGAAAGCAGTAGAAGATGGCCCGAGTCCTTGGGCCCCTGCACCCATGTGGGAGACCCGGAAGAAGCTCCTGGCTCTAGATTAGTGCAGCTCTAGCCACTGTGAAATGAATCAGCAGATAGAAGCTCCCCCCCGCCCCCGCCGCCTCTCCATAACTCTTTCAAGTAAATAAATAAATCTTTTAAAAAAAATTAATGTACATCCGCTTTCTCTGTCTCTTTCTTATTCAGTCTTTCAAACAGAGGAACTTACAAAACAAAACCTGACTTTCTTCTTGTACCTTTACATCCCTCACCCTTCTTCTGTCTCTTGTCTCGTTTTCATTTACTAAGTGTTAAAACAGACTTACGCTGACCACAAAGAACTTAAACCATAAACCAGTAGGGCTGAAAGGTATGCATCATGCAGACCTGTGAAAGGTGGGAGAGTGAATGTTTGAGGCACCGAGGACGCTCAGTCTGTCCAAACTGCTCATCTCTGCCGTCACTGTGCATCATCATTCCATTAGGGCATCAAAGACCAGGGCTGGGACATGGACAACGGTAAATGGCTATGTTCTACTAAAACCTTATTTACAAAAACCACCAGTGGGCTGGGTTTTGCCTGCGGGGCACAGTCTGTCCACCTCAATCTGGTCCAGCCTCCCAGGAATATCCCCACATCAGTGTTTGTCCACACTGTGCCCTAAAGAACAAACAAAAGATGCTGCTGCACAGTCAGTGCTACACACAGAGTACATTCCTCCCTTGGAGACTCACAACACCACTGGACACAAAGGCAAGGCCTCACTGCTCCTCCTTCAGGCTGCCAGCCCTCTGCCGCTAGCCCATCAAGTCATGAGACACCAGTGAAGTCTAGCGGAATATACTCTCTTTATGGGCAACACAACCGAACTCTGCGGGGAGAGGAATCATCTGTAAGCTCTTTATTATTTTTGATTGATGTCGCTGGCAGAAAGCCCTCAATGTTACGTCTGTACCTTTCCCACCCGTGGGCACTGACTGAAGGTGAGGTTACCACAAAGGAGGGAGAGAGTAAGAAAAGGCTCACGTCGTTATCTTACAGCACTGAGAGAATACCGCCACCTGAAGACAGACAATGCTAACATTTTGGTGCAGGGATGTCTCAAAGGGTATGTCTACTGTAAATGCAAATAGCTTTCTCTTTTACTTGATTTTATATCCTGAGGTTTTTCTGATACCATTAGAAAGTTCAAAGCATGATTTTTAATGGCCCAATAAATTTTCCATCCTGCTGTTGTACTATAATTATTTTAACTACTTCCTCTATTTTGGGACATTTAAGTCATTTCCTATGATTTCTCTATCACTATTTCTTTTTCTTGTAAATTACTAATATTGACCTCAGTAGTCTTTGTCTAAATCTTTGACTCTTGCTCAGGAAAAATCCCAACAAGAACAAATAATGAGTTGAGCCAGTGATTTTTCAGATGCCACTGTCAAAATGGTTTCAGTGAATGACGTGACAATTTACATTTTCACCAAGACTGAAGGAAAGATAAAAAACTAATCACACCCTAGGTAGCCATTATAAAACAATGTTCACTTAAAAACAAAATCCTTGTTACCCGGCAAAGTGACATTTTATTCATTTTTTCATCTTTGGGACATGGAATGTGTGTCACAGGTCTATAGAAATTGTCTTTGTTCTATTGTGAGCTCTATGTTTATATTAGTTATTTTATCATAGCCATCTGACTATTGTTAAATTTAGAATACTAATTTTCTGTGACTCTTATGATATTCTTCCCTAGCTTGTCTCCTCTTTTATTTGGTTAAGGTATTTCTCATATACAGAACATTTTAATTTTTATACCCCAAAATGAGAAAGTTTTCCTCTATTTTTTTTTTTTACCATTCAGAAAAGCAAACAGCAAAGACTCTTCCATCCTTTCAATTTTCTTGTGAATTAGATTTACACTCTCTCCTTTATATATGTTGATATAAAATACGTTTTCCAAGTCACCAACTAACCATTCACATACTATGTAATGTGAAATCCTTCCAGCACACACTGACTGGAGATCTCACCGAGCACACGCCAAACCGGTGAAGCGCATTTCTGCTGCACAAGATTCTTTTAGGCCACCATATTTTTACAACAACAATTGTGACAGATCAGGTTCTATTAGAATTTAAACCAATGAAATTAGCAAGAAGGGAAAACAATAGGGAGGCTGGTGCTGCAGCTCACTAGGCTAATCCTCCACCTGCAGCGCCCGCACCCTGGGTTCTAGTCCCAGTTGTTCCTCTTCCAGTCCAGCTCTCTGCTGTGGCCTGGGAGTGCAGTGGAGGATGGCCCAAGTGCTTGGGCCCTGTACCCGCATGGGAGACCAAGAGGAAGCCCCTGGCTCTTGGCTTCAGATGGGCGCAGCGCCAGCTGTAGTGGCCATTTGTGGGGTGAACCAATGGAAGGAAGACCTTTCTCTCTGTCTCTCTCTAACTCTGCCTGTCCAAAAACAAAACAAAACAAAACAAAACAAAACACAGTAGGGAACATGTGCTATCTTTAAGAAGCTAATAGCCAGCGCCGTGGCTCAGTAGGCTAATCCTCCGCCTTGCGGCGCCGGCACACCGGGTTCTAGTCCCGGTCGGGGCACTGATCCTGTCCCGGTTGCCCCTCTTCCAGGCCAGCTCTCTGCTGTGGCCAGGGAGTGCAGTGGAGGATGGCCCAAGTGCTTGGGCCCTGCACCCCATGGGAGACCAGGAGAAGCATATGGCTCCTGCCATCGGAACAGCGCGGTACGCCAGCCGCAGCGCACCTACCGCAGCAGCCATTGGAGGGTGAACCAACGGCAAAAAGGAAGACCTTTCTCTCTGTCTCCCTCTACTGTCCACTCTGCCTGTCAAAACAAAAACAAAACAAAAAAAAAACAAAAAAAAAACAACAACAAAAAAAAAGGAAGCTAAAACATGGCATTGAAGTTTAAGTCCACAGAAAGCAGTGGTAGTTTAAGACAGAATTGAAAATGAATTTCCATCAGGGAGGAAAGAAGCACATGGCAAACAGTTTATCAAAAGATTACGGTGTTATCTGCGGGGACTCTACAGAACATTTAAGCATGGACGTCTGACGACACAGCCCTTCAGTGGCATCTGCTGACGGCTGAGGAGCTTCAATCTTCCACGGTGTACAGAACACCAGGATACAAACAAGGACACAATATTCTCTATGCCCAAGAAAATACAGCAGTACTCAACCGCCTTAACTCCTAGCAACAACATGCTCAAGACACTTGAGATCAAGCAAACCCAAAGCATGTCATTTCCTTGCTAAATTCTCCCCTGAGCTGCTGATGTGGACTACCCCCACCCCCGGTTCTGGACATTTCTACCTGCTTTATGCTGAAATCCAAACTCAATGCATCTTATACCCATTACGTCCCATGGTCCTGCTTATAGGACATGCGTAAAGGCTTAAATCGGGCAATAAATATATCACTTATGGTAACTTTGAAATAAATATCATGTTGTTGAAGTATCTACAGAGCTGAAAACCTTCTGGGTTGAAAGGACGGCTTCCATCCCTAACAAACCAGCTCCCTTTTCATGTTCAGTGGCACGAAGCTGTCCACGACATTTCTTCACATCCTCAAGTCTGTAGGGTCTGTACTGATGCCCTCCCTTGGGTAATGGGTGGGTTTCTGTTTTTCTTGATCCACCTGGTCAAACATACTTAAATTTTATCAATCTTCTCAAAGAACAGGACCTTGACTTCATTTATTTTCTCATTTTCCATTTCATCATCGCTGCTTGTGATCATCTCCTCTTGGTTTGCTTTACAGTTAATTGCCCTTTTAAATTCAGTTTTCAAAAGCTTCCCTCAGAGCAACACCTCGTCCCACAAATTTTGAAGAGCTGTATTTCCATTGTCACTCAGCTCAAAATATTTTCCAACTTCCTGGATGACTGGCACGTGGGTTATTTAAAAGGGTGTTTAATTCCCAAATAGTTGGAATTTTTCCAAATATCTGTTACTGATTTCTAGTTTCATGCGACTGAGGTCAAAGAACATGCTCCCTATGACTTAAATCCTTGTCCTAATCCTCAGAAACATTTGCATGTGACACAGTAACTGGCAGGAACAGATTTAAACAGAGTGGATCTTGCTAGTTGCCTCTTTCTCTCTTTTTTCCCACTCATTCTGTAACTTTTGCCCCTCTTACTGCTTACTTCAGACTGGGAAGTTGTCAAGGTTCCATTGTATTTCTACTATCCAATTAGTCTTCCTATTTCCTTGTCTGGTGCTCAGTGGTTTCCCTAAGAGTTAAAGGAAGCATCTTCAAATTACAGTCTCCATCCAACAGTGTGCCACGGTCTGTGCTGCATTCAGTCCTACGTCATACTGAACATGGTTTTGTATCATAAATCCCTGTTGCTCTGGGCCACAGGTCAGCGGAGGCCCTGCCACCTGCTTCCTCAGATGCAGCTTCCCTGAAACAGTGGGGGCTGTCTGGACCACCAGTCCCTCCGGAGCCACAGCAGCAGGGGTAGAGGCCAAAACAACAGAAAAAGCCAGTGGGCTCCTGCTCAGATGTCCAACTATCTCATAAGGCAATTAAAAATAACAAAACATAACCTTGTATTTACTTTTTTATTTAAAAACAAATCACTCTAGCCTGCCAGTTTCTCTGTGAAGCTGTTTTGGGCTTCTATCAGGCCTCGTCAGAGCACTGCGGCCTGAAGGGCCTCCTTCAACGTTTCTTTAGGGCAAGTCAGCGGACAATCCATTTTCTCAGCCTCTGCTCTGCAAAGGTCTTTCCTTCAGTTTCACTTTTGAGAGAGACTTTGCTGGGTATATAATTTGGGCTTTTTTCTTTAAGAGCTTTAAAAATGTGGCTTGATACCTTCATTGTCTTCTCATGATTTCTGAAAAAAAAACTGCATTATTTCTGGTGAAAAGTCATAGTTTCATTGCTTTGTTAATTTTTCCCCTTTAAATTTCTGGTCGCCTTCGAGATTTTCTCATGGGGTTTCCAGTAACATGCTCTCTTGTACAACTATCATTTTCATATTTAGTTTACAAGGGGTTAATCTGAGGACCCTTTTGGACCTGTAGTTTGTTCTTAGTCATTTTTTAACATTCTTGGCCAGCATTTATTCCAGCATTTGTTTTTCCCTGTTCTTTTTCTCTTTTTTCTGCGAGTCTCCAATTTATTCGACTACGCCACCTAATACCGCCCATCTCAGATGCCCTCTTCAGTAACAGTCCACAGCTCGGAGGCGCTACAACTGGCTTGTCCACGCACACGCTGAAGGACAGACGTCTATCTAGACTGCTTCCACGTTTTGGCAGTAACGAATGAACATGCTACAGGTGTTTCTGTGTAAGCTTTGTGTGAACGGATGTCCATGGGCACAGTCACACCGAGTCTGCCGGCTGGATCTTATGGCAAGAGTAAGGAACTGCCGCACTGTCTCCCAGCCATGACGGGGCGTTCTGGTCACTCCTCATCCTCACCAGAACATGAGGGTGTCAGTGTTTCGGATTTTAGCCATTCTTGTAACTGTACAGTGGTAGCTCATTGGTTCTAGCTATTTTGGTTTTTCAGACTATACTTTTTTTTAACAAGTTTTAGGTTCGCAGCAAAATTGAGCAGACGTGGAGATTTCTCGTATATCCTCTGCCGTAAGGTGCACAACCTCCCGGACCAGAGTGGCACATTTGTTAGAACGGATGAGCTCACCCTGACACCATTATCATCCAAAGGCCACAGTTCACTCAGTGTTCGCTCTTGAAGGTGTATATTCTACGGGTTCAGACAAATGAACCATGACAGTACTCTCCATCAGAGAATCCCATACAAGAGCTCCACTGCCTTAAACCTCCTGGGCTCTGCCTCTTCACTCCTTTCTTCCCCGACCCCTGGCAATCACTGATCTCTGCACTCGCTCTGCAGCTCTGCTGTATCCAGAATGCCAGAGTGGCACACGACCAGCTGCGGCCCCTCCAGACGCGCTTCCTTCACCTGGTAATACGGATTCCTGACTGCCCGCGTCTGTCACGGCGTGCCATGCATCCCCCAGTGATGGCAATACCTCACTATCTGGGGTACCACCCCTTCCTACTGAAGGGCATCTTGGCTGCACCCGGGTCTGGGCACGAGGAATAAGGCTGCTGCGAACGCCTGTGGGAAGGTTTTGTAAAGACCTAACTCCAACTCAGGAGAACGCCAAGGGGTGTGGCTGCTGGATCATACGTTAACTGCATGTTTGGGGGCCAGTGCTGTGGTACAGCAGGTAAGGCTGCCGCCTGCAGTGCCAGCATCCCATATGGGCACTGGATAGAGTCCAGGCTGCTCCACTTCTGATCCAGCCTCTGTTATGGCCTGGGGAAGCAGTAGAAGATGGTAAAAGTCCTTAGGCCCCTGCATCCACGTGGGAGACCCAGAAGGGGCTCCTGGCTTCAGATCGGCACAGCTCCAGCCATTGGGGCCATCTGGGGAGTGAGCCAGCGAATGAAGACCTCTCTCTCCCTCTCTCCCTCTCTCTCTCTCTCTCTCTCTCTCTCTCTCTCTCCCTTTCCCCCTGTAACTCTGCCTTTCAAATAAATAAATACATCTTTTTTTTAAAGAGCATGCTTTGTGTCTGAGTTCTTGGCTCGGATTCATCTTGTAGTGGGTAAGAGCAAACCTGCTGCTTTACGCACAGAGACACACCGCTGTCTGTGGTCCTGCTGCTTGTGTCTGTCCACATAGGCAGGCCTCTGCTTCTGAGCTGACGATGACTGCACAGCAGCAGTGAGGCCCGCTTACACCTGGAAACCACGCCTCTCCTGTCACGCCATCAGGGGGCGGGGGCTGCTGAGCTGGGTGTGGCTCTCGCTGTCACAGCTCATTTCAGGCTACCCTAAGTGTCACACTCCTCTGTGGCCAGACTTCTTCCTTCGTCCTGTGCTTTCCAGTTCCCCTGCCTGCCTGCCTCTTTGCTTCCAACCGTACCAACATCCAGGGATTTCCACCCCTGCTCACCCTTTCTGATCAGTACGAGGCGTTGGTTCCTTGGTGCGGGGTTCAGCTGGGGCAGGCGGGATTCTCCAGCCTCAGTATCTGTGCTGGGAGAAGGTGGCAGTTTCCTGCTCTTGCGCCACTGTGGCAGAAGACCCCTCTTGGCACCGGTGTAGAATCCTGGGGCCCCAAGTGTCCTTCTGCACCTATTCAGGCAAAGGGCTTTCTCTCCCACCCTTCTCCCAGGGACTCAGGGCCAAAGGGCTCCTCTAATCTGACCAGAAACTTGGAAATAAGGCTTCCTGCTCCTCCCCCCGCTGGCTGGAGTTTGCAGGGGATGGGTCTACGTAACGGGAGGGCAGATCCCCACCCTCACCTGTAGAGCACACATGGCCTTCTCCCTTCTCCTGCTGTGCCCAGCTTAACCGGGAGCGGCCGACAGAGCTGGTGTTTGCAAGCAAGTGTACCCGAGACCCCAGGTCGTCCAACCTGGCCCACATCAGTTCAGTTTTTGGCAGTTTTCTGCTCGCCCACTTTCACAGAAGCCGTCTCTTCTCTGACTCTGCCACACAACCACTGCTTGTCCTGCCAGGCCCTGGGCGGCTTGGCTGCTCTGCCAGCTCGGCTCTGATGCCCAGGAGAGGCAGCGAGTGGACAGATTACCAAGCTCCTCCTCCTGACGGGTTGTTCCTCGCACACTCTTTGCACCCTGAGTGGAAGCACAGCTCCCTTTCCGCTCTCAGTCACCTTCCTCTCCTCCTTCTGTGAGGTCATCACCACTCGTCCGGGCACCCAGACGGAAACTTGGGAATTTATCTGGCTTCTCTACAACACTCGGCATCCACCTGAAGGTGTCAGTCGGATCAACCACCAGTAGCTCTTTACTTAGAGCCTTTCTTCCCACTTCTCTGGACAAGCACTCGTCACTGCAGCACGCTCTCTGGCGACAACACCCCTGCACTCTGCCTCCCTGAACCCTCCCTTCCCCATCACTGTCTACCACAGCACTGCCAGTCCCATGCTGCCTTCACAGGTCTCCAGGCGACTTCCGGAACCATCCAGACCATCTTTCTAACAAATGTCTACAAAGTTTCTCTCTTAAGGCTTATTAGAAACTAGAGATCCTACATGAAAAAATTCCCTGGTTACAAAGACAAAATTCTCCTCTGAACCCCGTGCTGCTTTATTAGCGCCACAAAAATAACCCTGATCTGACCGCACTACGCCTGTAGACAGTTCACACCGTTAATATACTGTGGTCCAGAAAGGCAGGGGTCGGCTCTTTTTTTTTGACAGGCAGAGTGGACAGAGAGAGAGAGAGACAGAGAGAAAGGTCTTCCTTTTTGCCGTTGGTTCACCCCTCAATGGCCGCTGCAGCCAGAGCACTGTGCTGATCCAAAGCCAGGAGCCAGGTGCCTCCTCCTGGTCTCCCATGCGGGTGCAGGGCCCAAGGACTTGGGCCATCCTCCACTGTACTCCTAGGCCACAGCAGAGAGCTGGACTGGAAGAGGGGCAACCGGGACAGAATCCGGCATCCCGACCAGGACTAGAACCCGGTATGCCAGCGCCTCAGGTGGAGGATTAGCCTAGTGAGTCATGGCGCTAGCCTAGTGAGTCATGGCGCCAGCCTAGGGGTCAGCTCTTACAAATGGCCACATTCCCTATTTTAGCTTCCCCATATAAATATTTATCTTGCAAATTAAAATAAAACAGCAAAATAGAAAACAAAATTAATAACATGACACATACTTTCCATTTTAAAATCTATGCATCCTTGAGATATCCCCAAAAAGGTCAACTAAAAATTTTTACCAGTTCATTCATTTAATGTGGCACTGAGAGAGAAGCATACACACTATAACTATGACACCACCCCAGTGTTTTTCAGAGGAGGGCTTAATTAGGGTTAGTTTAGGGACCTCCTAGAATAACCAATCATTTCTACTTGTCAGGGTTTGATTTATAAAGCTAACTCCGAACACAAACGTACTTAAGTCCCTCTGTTGAGTTTCACGTAAATCTAGCTCGGAGCACTCACGAATGTCGCCGCCACCCGACAGAGCAGCGAGCCTGTCTACTTCCCGGATCCTGCTAGTGTGCTATTTGGTAATTTTATGCCTTTTTATAACAGAACTCACTAGCACACACATTTTTAAAACAGCACATAAAACCCTACTCACTACTTTGGTGAAAAACCAGAGCGATCCCTTCTTTGCCAATGAGCTTCCTGGCCAGGACACAGCTGTCATTGGATTTGACCTGGAACCACCCCGGCACCTGGCCACTGTATAAAAGATCAGACACTAAAGTGCCCCTTTTCATGAAGCCTTTGAAACGCTCATCATGAAAAATGCTGCAGTTGCTAAAACAGATACAGCATTCAACAGGCGCCTTTATTGATTTTACGCAGAACCGTTTCCCAACAATTCAATTGTTAGTAATTCAGTATGAGAAAACAATCCCATGAGAAAGTTTCATGTGGTGGGCCTTTGGCCCCGTGGTTACGCCTGGGGAAGACATTTGCACCCCACAGTGCTGTGCCTAGGTTTGTGCCTCGATCAAGTCTGAGTCCAGCTTCTTGCTAATGCTTCACCCAGGTGATGGCTCAACTAGCTGGGTCCCTACCATGAACGGAGTTCCTGGCTCCCAGCTTTGGCCTGGCACAGCCCCATCCACTATTGGTACTTGAGAACCACGCCTTTCAGAAAACATAGGACTGTTCATAATAGAAAAAAATTAGGAGACATCTGAAATGTCAACAACTAGGAAACCAGTTAAATAAAACAAAGTGCACATGCATTACCCAGCAATGAACAATGCTGGTGTCGATCTGTATTTGCTGATATGGAAAGATGTTCACAGCATGCTGGGGCAAGAAAACGGAAGGTCCCAACACACACAGCTGTGTGCACTAAGGAGTACCCCTGGGTGGCTGGGTCTGGAGAGTGGGCCAGATTTTACTTCCTCTCAGTTCCAAATTCAGTTTCATTGCCTGCTCTGCAAAAATGGGGCCAGGAGCGAGGTGCTGTGGCACAGCAGGTAAAGCTGCCACCTGCAGTCCCAGCATCCCATATGGGCGCCGGTTCAAGTCCCAGCTGCTCCATTTCTGATTGCGTCCCTGCTAATGGCAGGGAAAGCAGCAGAGGACAACCCAACTGCTTGGGCTCCTGCCCCCACATGGAAGACCCAGAAGAAGCTCCTGGCTGTGGCCTAGCAGAGCAGCCACTGGGAGCGACCCAGCAGAAGGAAGACACCCTGCCCCCTCTGCCCTCCTCCCCACAACTCTGCCTTCCAAATAATTAAATTTTGTTTTTAAAAAAATAGTGGGGCTGGGCTCTTAGCTATTTTCCCTTTGCCAGTGGGTACACGTGCTGAACGTCTCAGTGTAGAGCACTGGCCACAGGCTGCCGCTGGGCAGGGCCTCCCTGGGACAGTGCGCTTGGCAGGCTCCTCTGGCCCGAAGCTCCCAGCACACAACCCCTCAGCGGTCCTAGAGCAGAACTCCTGTGGGGAGACACCTCACTGTGAACAACTCTCCCCAGTACCCTTGGGAGGATTCTGAGTGACAGTGGGCACCACATCAACTCCTCTGCCTTCCAGTAAACCACGGCCACACCCTCCCCACAGAGTCTGATTCCGGACCTCTCTCAGACCAAGGTTAACAGCCACTCCTTCCACTTGCCACTTCCTACGGCCTACCCCAGGGCGACTCCAGCTACTACAGTTAGTAACTTCATGGTACGCTTTCCCTGCTCAAGTTACAGTGTGGTTCTTCCCACCTGACTCTGGTTGATACAGGGAGAAGGTTTTGTTTTCTTTATATTTCTCAATATTGTCTGAATTTTTTGTTAGAGACTTTTTTTTAAAAGTGATATTTAGAAAAATCAAGTTAATTTTATTTGGGGGAAAACTGAAGACAATTCAATGCAAAGTGATCATTACCTTAAGAAGTTTCTCTGGGACCAGTGTCATGGCACAGGGGGTGAAGCCACTGCCTGCAATGCCCTCATCCCATATGCCAATCCAGCTCCCTGCTAATGTGCCTGAGAAGGCGAAGATAGCTCAAGGGCTTGGACTCCTGACACCCACGTGGGAGACCCAGATAGAGTTCGAGGCTCCTGGCTTCAGCCTGGCCCAGGTCCAGCAGATGGAAGATTTCTCTCTCTCCCTCTCTCTTTGTAACTCTTTCAACCAAATAAACAAATCTTTTAAAAAAAATTGTGAGATTAAAATGACTGAATTCCAACAAGCATTCGTCTAAAACTCTGTATTTGTTCAGCTTTCTTTAATACCAATTTCTTGTCATTACCCCAAATTGTGTTTGTAGGTCACTGAAGTGATAAAAATGATTTAGACCGCTCTTCCTTTCTCTTAGGCCCCAAGACACAAAGCCTGCGGGCCGCGGGGGCCGCCGTGCCAGCTGCTCACACACAGTCCCTGCAGCGAGGCGCCGCGGTCCTGCTGCCTCCACCCCTTACCATGCTCCAGGATGATGAGCTGGGCTCCAGCCTGCGCGTTCCCAGCGTCGTTCTCAGCGATGCACTGATAGAACCCTTCATCCGACTTCACCAGCCCTAAAACCTGAAGGTTGTGTTCCTTCTGAGGAGAAAACACACACAAGTTTATGATCTGACTGAAGAGCACTTCTGAAAACCTCAAGAGTATGCATTTTGGGAGGAAAAAAAAAAGATGCTATGACTCAATCACTGGTTACTGCCTGTGTGCCCACGGACTGAATTTTCTGTCAAAGTACTGGGACGCACTTACTTAACTGACGAGGACAGTAGATTCTGTGACTCACAATGAGAACTGCAATGCTCACAGAAAGTCAGACTGTAAACTTGATCTTTACTTGGAAAAACATTTAGCAAACAACACCACGTGACCACAGTAACAGTCTGAATTTGGGAATTGAAGGTATTATTGTCCTCAGATTATCAGTAATGTCAATAGTTCTAACAGTTCCACTCTAATAAATTAAATGAGGTAGTTAACACAAGAGTTTTCTTTAGACTACAAAGTTCTGTATGAATGCCCACTATAGTTATTCATGTAACAAATAGGACTTCAAAACAGTGAGCATATATGGATAAAGAGTAAAGAATGTTAATTTAACCATAGCAGATTGCTCTTTCATATTAAATATTTGAATTTGTAACATGAGATTATACATTTCAAAAGCAGAAAATATGTTCCTACTAAGAGTGAACTACTTGCATGACAAATTGATAATGAGACAGTAAGTCTCCAAAACACTGATAAATTCTGATCATGTTTATGTATGCCATGTCAGAGAGACCTTACACATATCATTAATCCTTTCTATACTGAAACCTAGACACTGTCATTACTAGGATGTTAGCTAACGATGGCAATACTAGCAGACAGACCAACTAATACATAAAGGCTCTTCATTGTGTCCACCTCGGACACTGAAGGGTCTGGGCACCAGTCTATGATTTTTGGTGAAGTTTTGTACAGTCTGTTGCACTCTTAGTTAAAACATCAGGATCATCTTTTCACACTTTCAGGGAGCGATTTCTGCTCCCTGACTGGGTAGCTGGAAGACAAGTGGGGCGGTGCTCACAGCACCATGGTGCTACCACTGCACTCCACATGGCCTCCCACGGACCGCCAGGACGCTCCTGGGCAGAGCACGCCCACAGGCCAGGGAGGACTGCACGCCAGGTGGCTCCTGCTGTCTTCACGTGCAGGACGAAGCAGCTGTGCAGAAGGTCACTGCTCTCCGGTGATCACATTTCAGGACACCTTCAGGTCTCAGAAAGCAGTGCCCTTCTCGGGAAGATACTTACTACAATCTTGAAGTAATCACTTGGGATCACCATGTCCCCATTTTTGACCCACTTCACAGTTGGCGCTGGTTTCCCAGTCACTTCACACTCGAACACGATATCCATGGACTCGTGAGCATACAGACTGGCTGGCCGCCTCAGGAACGCAGGGGGAGCTTGAAGAGAGGAGAAAACCAGGATGTACTAATGACAAAAGCAGGCCCCTATTCATATTTCGACCAGTTTTTAAAATAAGACACAAAGAATTTTTCTTTGAAGACTTCACATTTTTTTTTTTTAAATTTTTTGACAGGCAGAGTGGACAGTAGAGGGAGACAGAGAGAAAGGTCTTCCTTTTGCCGTTGGTTCACCCTCCAATGGCCACTGTGGCCGGCGCACTACAGCTGGTGCACTGCGCTGATCCGATGGCAGGAGCCAGGTGCTTCTCCTCGTCTCCCATGGGGTGCAGGGCCCAAGCATTTGGGCCATCCTCCACTGCACTCCCTGGCCACAGCAGAGAGCTGGCCTGGAAGAGGGGCAACTGGGACAGGATCGGTGCCCCGACCGGGACTAGAACCCGGTGTGCTGGCACCGCAAGGAGGAGGATTAGCCTACTGAGCCATGGCGCCAGTCTGACTTCACATATTTTTATAAAAGCATATAGCAAATATATACTAAAAAACATGTTAGAAACATACTGTCTTTAAAAATTGATTTTCTGATGTAATTAACTGTTATAAATTAACTATTATAACTTCTCAGTTTCCCTAGCTCCTTGTTGAGAGTTATTTACGAGGCTGATTATATCGGAAAAAAGTGAAAATACAAACATTACAAGCTCTATTAAAGTATACAGTAAAAACTACTTCCCTCAGAGTCAAATCATTTTAGCACAGCCACAATTGAACCTCAAGGACTTGAGGCCAACGAGCAGTGACAACAACCAAAAATACAACAACCGTCACCAGAGAGACCGTCACCAGTTCCTGCACAACGCACTCTTCACTAGATGGGTGGGAGGACCCTGACAGGACCCTTGGGGGACAGATCAGAGTACTTGGAAAAGCCAGACTTCCAGTATCTCCCAATCCCTTTGCTCCACAGATGTAAACTGCTAACTCATACACAACAGATTCACAAGACTGTTAATTCCAAGAGATGAAGTAGACCATCTAGACCAATCTCCCACTGAATGCTTCCGTTTTCTCTATAATGTTCCTGAAAAAGGGTCTTACTGATCCCTGCTGGGCGATTTCACAAGGTAAGGAACCCGTCTCACTGAGCAGCCAGCCCGCTGGAGGCCAGTTCCAGCAAACGACAGCGGCAGCAGCCGTGCTTACGGCTGAGCTACCAAGGGCGCAGCCTGCTGGGCTTGTGTTGCATCTGTAGCAACCTGACATTTTAATGATACACGATCTTTCTTTCATAAACGTGGTTTATCTAAATGTTCATTAATGTTTTATAAATCTGTTTATATATACTTTGCTAGGTATATACCCGAAGAATTTCATTTTTTTAAAAAAGATGTTATTTATTTATTTGAGAGGTAGAATTACAGACAGTGAGAGGGAGGGAGAGAGAAAGGTCTTCCATCTCCCTAAATGGCGTTAACGCCCGGAGCTGCGCCGATCTGAAGCCAGGAGCCAGGAGCTTCTTCTGGGTCTCCCACACGGGTGCAGGGGTGCAAGCACTTGGGCCATCTTCCACTGCTTTCCCAGGCCACAGCAGAGAGCTGGATTGGAAGAGGAGCAGCCGGGACTAGAACCAGTGCCCATATGGCATGCTGGTGCTTCAGGCCAGGGCTTTAACCCGATGCGCCACAGTGCCAGCCTCAGAATTTCACATCATTTTGGTGCTACTGTAAGCGGTACTTTGAAAACTCTTTAATTTCCGATTGTTCTGCGCTAATCTGCAGAGGTCTGACTCATGTGTATTAACCTTCTACCCCATGACCATACTAAACACACTCATTAATTCTACCAGCTTCTGTAGAGACACTTTGGGATTGTCCCCACAACCGTGTTCTCTGTGAATGGAAACAGTTTTATTTCTTCATTTCCAATCTGCTTTTCTTTAAAGATGTTCTTCTTCCCCACTGTTCTGGGTAGAGTCGGGCAGGCCCTGGGAAGAAGTTCCAAGTGGCGACATAACACAGGCAAATGAAGACTCAGAGGATGGAGAGTAGGCACAAGCCTTCCTCATGAAGGGAAATATTTATTTTATTATTTACCTGAAAGAGTTACAGAGAGAGTTAGAGACATAGAGAGAGGTCTTCCATCCGTTGCTTCATTCCCCAAATGACTACAACAGCCAGAGCTGAGCTGATCTGAAGCCAGGAGCCAGGTGCTTCTTCTGGGTCTCCCATACAGATGCACGGGCCCAAGGACTTGGGCCAACTTCCACTGCTTTCCCAGGCCACAGCAGAGAGCTGGATTGGAAATGGAGCAGCTGGGTCTTGAACCAGTGCCCATACGGGATGCCGACACTGTAGGCTGGGGCTTTACCCACTGCACCACAGCGCTGGCCCCAGAACATATAATGCGATACCCTTTCCAATACTGACCAGTCATGTGTAGTGAATTATCTACAGACACACTCTGCTGCATTTTCAATTAGAGTGTTCGCAGTTTTCTTATCTAAGACTTTTTCCTACAAGAATAGCTATCAATTTATGGCCTCTCAGCTCCAAAGCAACTATTTTTTTTTTTTTCAGTGATAGATGCTGACAGTCGAGCTGGCACTTTGTACCCAGCGAGGGCACAGGGCTCCTCTTCCAGGTGGGAGTACCGAGCGAGGGCACAGCGCTCCTCTTCCAGGTGGGAGTACCCAGCGCAGGGCATAGGGCTCCTCTTCCAGGTGGGAGTACCCAGCGAGGGCACAGGGCTCCTCTTCCAGGTGGGAGTACCCAGCGAGGGCACAGGGCTCCTCTTCCAGGTGGGAGTACCCAGCACAGGGCACAGGGCTCCTCTTCCAGGTGGGAGTACCCAGCACAGGGCACAGAGCTCTTCTTCCAGGTGGGAGTACCCAGCGCAGGGCACAGGGCTCCTCTTCCAGGTGGGAGTACCCAGCGAGGGCACAGGGCTCCTCTTCCAGGTGGGAGTACCCAGCGCAGGGCACAGGGCTCCTCTTCCAGGTGGGAGTACCCAGCGAGGGCACAGCGCTCCTCTTCCAGGTGGGAGTACCCAGCACAGGGCACAGGGCTCCTCTTCCAGGTGGGAGTACCCAGCACAGGGCACAGGGCTCCTCTTCCAGGTGGGAGTACCCAGCGAGGGCACAGCGCTCCTCTTCCAGGTGGGAGTACCCAGCACAGGGCACAGCGCTCCTCTTCCAGGTGGGAGTACCCAGCACAGGGCACAGCGCTCTTCTTCCAGGTGGGAGTACCCAGCGCAGGGCACAGGGCTCCTCTTCCAGGTGGGAGTACCCAGCACAGGGCACAGCGCTCTTCTTCCAGGTGGGAGTACCCAGCACAGGGCACAGGGCTCCTCTTCCAGGTGGGAGTACCCAGCGAGGGCACAGCGCTCCTCTTCCAGGTGGGAGTACCCAGCGCAGGGCACAGCGCTCCTCTTCCAGGTGGGAGTACCCAGCGAGGGCACAGGCCTCCTCCTCCAGGTGGGAGTACCCAGCACAGGGCACAGGCCTCCTCCTCCAGGTGGGAGTACCCAGCGCAGGGCACAGCGCTCCTCTTCCAGGTGGGAGTACTCAGCACAGGGCACAGCGCTCCTCTTCCAGGTGGGAGTACCCAGCGAGGGCACAGGGCTCCTCTCCCAGGTGGGAGTACCCAGCGCAGGGCACAGCACTCCTCTCCCAGGTGGGAGTACCCAGCGAGGGCACAGGCCTCCTCCTCCAGGTGGGAGTACCCAGCGAGGGCACAGCGCTCCTCTTCCAGGTGGGAGTACCCAGCGCAGGGCACAGCGCTCCTCTTCCAGGTGGGAGTACCCAGCGAGGGCACAGGCCTCCTCCTCCAGGTGGGAGTACCCAGCGCAGGGCACAGCGCTCCTCTCCCAGGTGGGAGTACCCAGCGAGGGCACGGCGCTCCTCTTCCAGGTGGGAGTACCCAGCGCAGGGCACAGCGCTCCTCTTCCAGGTGGGAGTGGTGGCTGCTGGACCCAATGACGGTGGCCCTGTCTCCAGCAGGTGGCTGCTGCACACCTGGGGGAACTGCGGCCTCATCATCAGTCAGGCTCACCGCGCGCCAGCAGGCGGTCTCCTGGGCCCCAGCTGGGGCCCTTGCCGAGCTACAAGGTCTGAACACAGTCTTGAGTGTGGGAAGTCTCTTCCAAGCGTGCTACTTTTCTGGATTCTCTTCCTGCACTCGGGCAGTAGCAGTAAGTGATCCTCACGGCTGCAGTTCTGTGCTCCTGAGTAAACTTACCCCTTTGCGAACACATTTTAGCGTGGCTTCTGGCCCTTGACTGACGCAATAAACTACCATTCCCCTTTCCTCTACGTGCTACCAGGGTTTCTTCTCGGTCTTCTCTTTCACCTTCGACTTAAGGGACTGATTGCTGGACCAATGTTTAAGCTTCTCCTGTGGTCAGGTTTGTCAATCCTCTCCACACTGGTGTCTCTCTATTCCACTACTACTTTTACCTCAAAGGCTTTCCCTGCTTCCGGAGCTCTATGACCACGTTCGCTCACAACAATCGGATTGTTCCGATTATCTTCGGAACAATCCAGACTCCCTAAGCATCCGGCTTGGTGTTAGTCACAATGAGAAGAACTAATTTCAAAGAGTTAACATCATGTCATGTCGCAGGACTGCAAACTTACCCTGTGGCTATGCTGCCATCTGTAAACACATTTAGAAGCATATTGTTTCCTTTTTCTTTCCAGTCTTAGGAATTACTCTGTAAATTTCTTAATGTACAACACTCATGTACATTCAAACAAGTCTAGCTTCAACCTCAAGGCCCCCGTCCTGTTTTCTCCCTTCCCTGCAGGTAGCCATTGTTATTTCTCACGTGTTACCCTTCAGATAGGGGCCCGTGAGCAGAGGAGCCCCAAGGCTGCCTGCAGTCTTCGTGCACAGCCTCCCACCACCCAAGATCCAGCCCCTTCCACGTAGGTCCAACGTGGCTGCAGGCTCCACGTCCACTCTCCTGGTGCACCTGAGTGTCACTTCCCATGCACGCAGAAGTGCCATGACAACCAGGGGCGTGCTGCACTCCCCGTGGAAACGCCAAGACATCTTCCTGGAGATCGCCATGTGCCCTGGGGCTGTACCATCTAATATTCAATCAGGGCACCGCTCCCTGCCCTCCCCCCAACCCTGGTAGAGCCACTCTTTCCTCAGGGAGGGAGGGTGCACGTTCACCTCTGAACGTGCTACCTCTTAAATAACTCCTTCCTGCTGCACTTTCGTTTACATCTCTGCCATGAATTCTCTCATGCCCAGACAGGAACTTGAAATAAACCTTGCTGTGTTCCCCACACACTTCCAGTTTTAAACTTAGAAGCAAGCAAGCAAGCGCACATGCATGGACACACAGAGAGAATTTGTATTTAGATTAGAAACAGTAACACCAAATGCTCTTCCACCTTCAAAGCCTGAACTCTAACTACTGTGGCCTCACATTTCCAAGAACTGCACATCACTTGAGTCTAAAAGACTCAGGCTACCCCTAAGGTAGAGAAAGTAATTCTGGAAGATACAGCAAAATCCTCTTAAAATTAAATTTATATAATTTTCACGTGACTTTTTAGCAAATAAACTTTCAAAGACTACTACAAAAAAAAATCATCGCACTGTTCATTTATGGTTCTCCTCTCACAAATTAACAAAATAATGCCCTTAAAATGTTCTTTTGGGCTCTAACTACTCTGTATGTAGTACTCACACCAATTACACACAATATAAGAGCAGATGTTTGTGGTGGGGAAGTTAAATTGATAACCAGAAAACAAATGAGTCAATTACCATGAGAAAATAAGGGTTGTAATGGAAGATTATGCATTCCATTTTGTTACCAAGAGATAATTGGGCTTCAAATCCTCTGTGACAGCTTCCTCTCCAGTCTCACACCATCATCATTACAGGAATAATTTTAATTGCTAAATGTACAAAGTAGAATTTAACACTAAAACACATTATACTTGCAAAATTCTTCCACTAGAAACATCACTTAATTCCACACTGTTACATAATGCTGGAAATTGCCACTCAATTCAAACAGAAAATAATACAGGGCCAACATCAATACTTGAAGGTTACTTTATTATGCTGTGATGTGGAAGATAACTGTTTTCATTTGTATTAGCTGTGAAATGCTGGCGTTTTTGTTGTTTGATTTTAAAGTCTTAAGTACTGAAATTCTTATTAAGCTCTTTAGAGAAGTAAAGCAATTTTGTCCATTTGTGCAAAAACTGCACATTCAATGTGCTTACAAGCTTGTCTTCAGTAATTTGCAAATTTATATCTTAGTGCTCAAAAAAAAAAAAAAAAAAAAAAGGCGCTCCTACCCCTTAGGCTGTTAGGAGAGCTGCCCTCCTCTGAAACCACTTCCCCTCTTCCCCACACTCCAGCTCCAATCACACAGCTGTACCCCACCCCACCACTGAGCTCACAAGGACCAATCCCGTGAATCTCACTTAAAAGCATTTCCCTGACCCAGAGGCCCTCAATTCTCCCCACTGCCTGACTGACCGTGGACATCCAGGGTCTAAACTGCAATGCGTGCTCAGGGCTCAGCCGTTCAATAAATGCTGATCCGACGTTTCTAGAAGTCCCATCCGTCAGCACCATCCCGAGGGCTAATGAGCGGTTCTGGATGAGAGCTTCTTCCAAGGATCACCGAGTTTCTGCCCATCACATTCCCTGTCTCTGACAGCCACTGATGTGCTTTCTGTGGTACAGATTACGGTGCTTTTTCCGGTGTTTTGTGTCCTCGGGGTCACACAGTATATTCTTGCTCTGTCTTTGAGGAGGGGGTCTGGCTTCTTTCACGCAAGCATGTGTACATGTATTGGAGATTTATTTTATTTATGTGAAAGGCAGAGAAAGAGGGAGAGGGAAGACAGACAGAGATTGTTACTCTCCAAATGGCCTCAGTGGCTGGGGCTGGAACAGGCCGAAGCCAGGAGCCTGGACCCCCTGTGTCTGCCATGTGTGTGACCAGGGCTCAAGTACTTGAGCCACCTTACCCTGCGTTCTCAGGCATGTTAGCAGGAAGCTGGATAGAAATGGAGCAGCCAGGCCTCCAACCAGCCCTCCCCGACTGGATGTCCGCAGATACGGGATGTCAGTGTCAGATGCAGCAGCTTAACCCACACTACCGCAATGCCAGCCTGGTGAAATGTGTTTTAAACACAGAAAAATGTTTGGAATGTTCACGTACCAAAAATACTAAAACCATTTCTCTCTGGGAAAGGGAAAGGTATTGACAGGTGGTTTGAGGCTTGGTGAGAAGGGGCGTTTGTGTTTTCAGTGTTCTTTTTCAGTTTTCTTGCCCAGCCCCTGCCCTGAGGCTGCTTAGGGAGTGAAGCTCGCTTGCTCTCTCTCTGCCTTCAAATAAATAAAATAATTCTCTAAAACACATACACACATGCTCGTTTTTTAAGATACATAACAGGACAACCAATATTTTTCTGAAACTTGTGTTTCCCTCTTAATATATAGCCACCTCTCTTTATATTGAATATTATTCAGGTTTTTAAATCTGAAAACAATGAAAAGGAAAATAGAGGAAAGAAAGCAAAAGATACTCTGTCGACAGGAAAAAAAAAAATACCATGGAGAAACAAAGCAGACCAACTTCAATCATTGAACTGTCAGTAAAAAAAAATTTTTTTTTTAAAAAGATTCACTTATTTATTTGGAAGCACTAGAGACCTTCCATCCTCTATTTCACCCCCTAGATGGACAGAGTAGCTGGGGCTGGGCCAGGCCAAAGCTAGAAGCCAGGAGCTTCAATTAGGTCTCCCTTGCAGGTGCAGGAGCCCCGAGTACTTCGGCCATCCTCCAGGCCTGATGGAGCTGGGTCAGAAGTGAAGCAGCTGGGACTTGAACCAGCACCCATATGGGATGCTGGCATCATGGGTGGTGGTGGCTTTACCTGCTATGCCACATGCTGGCCTCAATAAAATATTCTCTTTTTTAAAGATTTATATTTATTTGAGAGGTAGAGCAACAGACAGAGGGAGAGAAAGAGAGAAAGGTCTTCTGTCCGTGGGTTCACTCCCAAGTTGGCCCTAATGGCCAGAGCTGCGCCGATCTGAAGCCAGGAGCCAAGTGCTTCTTCCCAGTCTCCCATGTGTGTGCGGGGCCCGAGGGCTTGGGCCATCTTCTGCCTTCCCAGGCCACTGCAGAGAGCTGGACTGGAAGAGGAACAGCCAGGACTGGAACCGGTGCGCACATGGGATGTCGGTGCCACAGGTGGATGATTAACCTACTGTGCCATGGCGCTAGTCCAATAAAATACTCTTAAATGTTGTATTCACTGAATTTTATCTATACATACAGATAAATTCTTCATTCCTCACATTGCAACCATTGTCATGATTCCCACCTCACATGTGATATCAATAGTCCTGTTTTATATAAACAAAAAAGTAGTTGTGTGTATATATGTTTTATCTCCATATGAAGTGAATGTGGCAGGATGTTAAAAAGTTGCTAAGTATTCTAGTCCCGGTTGGGGCGCCGGATTCTGTCCCACTTGCCCCTCTTCCAGGCCAGCTCTCTGCTGTGGCCAGGGAGTGCAGTGGAGGATGGCCCAAGTGCTTGGGCCCTGCACCCCATGGGAGACCAGGAGAAGCACCTGGCTCCTGCCATTGGATCAGCGCGGTGCGCCGGTCACAGAGCACCAGCCGCGGCGGCCATTGGAGGGTGAACCAGCGGCAAAAGGAAGACCTTTCTCTCCGTCTCTCTCTCTCACTGTCCACTCTGCCTGTCAAAAAAAAAAATTTTTTTTAATGAAATTTTATATGTAGTGTGTGATCATGATAAAAAATGGGGGCTGGTGCTGTGTACAGGGAGTTAGAATCCTGGCCTGCAGTGCCAGCATTGCTTATGGGCTCGCCCATTTGAGTTCCACTTCTGGTCCAGCTCTCTGCTATGGCTTGAGAAAGCAGCCAAGGATTGCTGCCTCTCCTCTTTCTGAGTAACTCTTTCAAATAAATTAATTAATTAAAAAAAGACAACCCCAAAATTATCAAATAAGAACAGCTGAAGTTACAATAAATGTGAATTAAAAAGCAGAATAAGATAGATCTTTTCCCATTGCATCTACACAGATTCTAAAACTTGATTGTGGGCTGGCGCCGCGGCTCACTAGGCTAATCCTCTGCCTGTGGCACCGGCACCCCAGGTTCTAGTCCCGGTTGGGGTGCCGGATTCTGTCCCGGTTGCCCCTCTTCCAGTCTAGCTCTCTGCTATGACCCAGGAAGGCAGTGGAGGATGGCCCAAGTGCTTGGGCCCTGCACCCACATGGGAGACCAGGAGGAGGCAGCTGGCTCCTGGCTTTGGATCAGCATAGCACACCAGCCGTAGCAGCCATTTGGGGGGTGAACCAAGGGAAGGAAGACCTTTCTCTCTGTCTCTAACTCTGCCTGTCCAAAAAAAGAAAGACAACTAACCAGGTGTACAAATGTGCACGGGCCAGGACTTGCTAACGGTGGCACTCACAGTACTAAAACACAGAAACTACCACATGCTATTGAGGAGCCCACATCCACAAATACTGGGATACGACACAGCAGGGGCCAGCAAATAACTGTATTGGAATGTAGGCGTGTCCACGGGTTTAGGAACCATCTACAACTGCTTCTCTGCCGCAGGGAGGAGCTGAGTGGTTCTAACAGACAGACTTGCAGAACTGAAAAGACCCATCCGGTGCTTTAGGAGCGAGATTGCTCACTGTGCTGTAAGGCCGCTGTACACAACAACTCTGTAGCTCCTCACATAGAGACACAAGCATGCACACAACAGAAAAAGAAACGCTTGTTTAGGCAAGTTTGAAATATATAAACTATAAGATTAACTAATATTATTTCTGGGTGGTAAGCTTATAAATGACTTACTTCTTCATACTTTACAGTTTCATTTCTGTGGGAGGGGGACTATAAAAATCAATTATCCTAAGAAAGTGACGAAGGGTTACTTTCTAACACCAGAGTCCAGAGAAGTAGCTCTGTCATCGCATCACAACGGCGATGTGACTCCTCCAGGGCTCATCATCGCTGAGCTGCTTCGGAACGCCAACTCCTCCTCGCTAGGGATGAGAAGCTCGTTCTTCAGCACGTTCTGTTTGTCAACTGTGACTGCGTATTTATCTTTCACTCCGTAACACCCGTGAAGATTCTCCAAGTTGGCCTAGCACAGAAATATCTTTGTATGCTTCTTCCAAATGCAAACTGAAGTGTGTACTTTTAAAGATCCCGCATGGTAGCTGAGAGTGAGCATTTCCGCTCTGAGATGTTCCACAAATCGCTGAACTTGCTGCTCAATATAAGCACCAGCTTATGCGAGGCAGAATATCTGTCTCCCAAATGGATGACCTCACGGCGTACCAAGAGCAGACACTGAAAGGGGACATTTTTATCCATAGGACTTTAAAATAAATGCATTTAAAGCAGCTCTAGTTTGGATTCTCAGCATGTGTGAGCAATTCCAGACAACGTCAGAGAGAAAATACTCCTAACAGACTCCCACCTGCTACCGGCTGGACTAGGGATGTTTCACAAGGTCTAAGGGATTGGGCGGGACAGAAAACAGCCCTCCTCCGTGACGTGGGCAGGCACTGCTTTGTGACACTTGTTTCCAGGACAGACACACAGATACATGCACTGAATCACAGCGTAAAAACGCACTCCTTACTTCTTGTACAAGTATCTAAGAGCTACTGAGAAAGACACAAGACACCAACGAGGGGGCACAACACTGTATGAAGGAGCAAACCTAGGAACTGGAAGTTCTGGGCTTGTAGTTCAGGCTTTGCTTTCAAGCACGTTCTGTGTTCTTGGAGAAGTCAATTTTCATTAAAGGGATGCAAGTCATAATTATATGTAAAAATACAATTTAATACAAAAAATCTTTAAAGAATCTGGCAGGTATATCTATATAATGTAAAATGTGACAATGCATGAACTGTATCTTGGGAATAAAATAAAAATTGCATGATATTATTTCTACTATAATTAAATTTCTTGGCAAGTCAAAATGGCTCAGAATTCCACTACTCTAATGTTCCAATTTTTCAAAACACAGCAGCAACTATTTTCAGCAACTTAGGAAAAGAGTTAAAGGGGGAGATCGGCTTAGGGATTTTCAGGAGCTGTATCACTCAGTGGGTTAACAACAACCCCTTTACCAGCTGTAAGTCTGGCACTGTAACACACACTTTCTCTAATAAATATCTTTAAGGCTTCCAAAACACAAAATATATTTCTGCATATAATTTCATTGTATTATCTCTGTAAATCAGCCTCTACAGTCCCACTGAGCAAAGCAGATGCTGACCTGAGCCAATACAACAACTTGATGCCGCACTGTTTCCTCACGGTAACGCGGGGTGTGAAAACACTCCAGATTTTGCAGTCTGGGACCTGAACCTTAGAAAGGGAAAAGGTTTGCGAATAATTTGCCTCACAGGTATGGAAAAGAAGAATTCTCCAGGTTGTGTCACTGCAGTGCTAAGATACCAGATTTTCAAAGCAAGTGTAACTGCATCAAGCCCAGTCTGATGGTAAATTTTATGCATCAACCTGGCTGGGCCCCAGGGTGCCCAGACAACAGGCCAGGCATCGTGCCACATGTCTGCAAGGACAGAATTTTCACTGAGAAGGGGCCCATGCAACATCCTTTCGTGGTGCTGATGCTCTGTCCTGGGGAGGGTTCAGTTGTCTAGGGATGCACATTTGTTCAAACACAGGAACAGTTCAATGAAGATTTGTGCATTTCACTGTCTATAAATTTTATCTCAAAAGAAAAAAATCTGCAAATAAAACATCAAATCTTAGCTAACGACATAAATGCTCAGGTATTTGGGTGCATTTGTAACTTATTCTGAAACTTATCACAAAAATTTAGATTGTGGGTAGAACGACAGACAGCTGACACAGCAATCAGAGTAAAATGTCAGTTAAAGATGCAAGGCAATGGGTATCTACTGCAAAATTTTTTCAACTTTCTGCATGAAAAACTAACATCCCAAACTGTTGAAAACAATTATAGAAGATTTTTTCCTTGGGAAAAATTTTTTCCTTTGCATTACTAATACTAGGAAATTACTAGGATTAAAATTTTAATAAATAATTTTAAAAGCATTACTACAGTGGTGTAGTAGGCTAAGCCTCCACCTGCAGCGCCAGCATCCCATGTGGGTACTGGTTTGACCCCTGGCTGTTCCACTTCTGATCCAGCTCCCTGCTAATGCACCTGGGAAAACAGCAGAGATGGCCCAAGTGCTTGGGCCCCTGCACCCATGTGGGAGACAGGGAAGAAGCTTCTGACTTTGAATCAGCTCAGCTCCGGCCATTGCAGCCATTTGAGGAATAAACCAGTGGATGGAAGACCTTTCTCTCTGTCCCTCTCTCTGTAACTCTCCCTCTCAAATAAAATCTTTAAATAAAAAAAAAGCACTACTATGAGACCCAGCTGTAAGAAAGAACAATGCAATGTAAGATAGAACAGAGGGGCCAGCTCCGTGGCTCACTTGGTTAATCCTCCACCTGAGGCGCTGGCATCCAATATGGGCACCGGGTTCTAGTCCCGGTTAGGGCGCAGGATTCTGTCCCAGTTGCTCCTCTTCCGGTCCAGCTCTCTGCTGTGGCCTGGGAGGGCAGTAGAAGATGGCCCAGGTGCTTGGGCCCCTGCAACCACATGGGAGACTGGGAGGAAGCACCTGGCTCCTGGCTTCGGATCTGCACGGTGCGCCGGCCGCAGCAGCCATTGGGGAGTGAACCAACGGCAAAGGAAGACCTTTCTCTCTCTCACTGTCTATAACTCTACCTGTCAAATAAATAAATAAATAAATAAGACAGAATAGAAATGGAGGACAGCGATCAGGGTCTCGACCACGGGTGTGGTGCTGAAGATGGCACAGGAGGCCCAGGTGACTCCAGTCATTTCTCGGGGTCCTAAGTCAGACTCCGGGCACAGAAACTCTGCTTCCAAACTACAAGAGAAGAAAACTAGCTAGGCCCATGATCCTTACTGAGTTAGAACTTACACATAAAAATTCCTTTCCAGAATATTTTTGCAATGCTTAGACTGTGACTGTCAATTCAAGGAATGAACTTCCAGTGCTGTGGCGTAGCAGGTAAAGCTGCCGCCTGCAGTGCCGGCATCCCATATGGGCGCCAGTTCAGGTTCCAGCTGCTCTACTTCCGATCCAGCTCTCTGCTATGGCCTGGGAAAGCAGTGGAAGATGGCCCAAGTCCTTGGGCCCCTGCACCCACGTGGGAGACCCTGAAGAAGCTCCTGAATCTTGGCTTCAGATCGGCGCAGCTCCGGTCATTTGGGGAGTGAACCAGCGGATGGAAGACCTCTCTCTCTCTCTGCCTCTTCCTCTCTCTGACTCTGGCTTTCAAATAATAATTATTAAAAAAAAAATCCTTACAAAAAAAAAGGAATGAACTTATCTGTAAAAATGATAAGGTGCCATTTTTTTCCCTTCAGCTTTCTGCACCCAAGTCACCAAGATTGTCTGCGTGAGTCTCGGGGACAGCTGACACCCGACAGTGCAGCTTTGCACCTGGGCGGGAAATGCGCGTCACTTCTCTGGCTCACCCCGCACATCTTCCGGGTGAGGCCTGGGCGCACGTGCTACTGTATCTCCGGTGATGCTGCCTTCTGTCTCTTGCCTATCTGTGGTAGGCACGGAATAAACATGGCTTGAAAAAGAACTTTGATGTCGCTTTTAAGGTAATCACTGAAACTATACATGTAATCACTGACAAGAAAAACAAAATCCCAAGAAGGAACGGAGGGACGAGGGTGTGGATGCTCTACTATCGCACCAGCTTCCATCAGGGCAGGTTCCGTCTACCCATTTTAAATATCTGGCTTCCCAGTAAGACTGTGCTGGAGTTTCCTGGACTTCCCGCAACACCCTAAAAGTCTGAAAACCACTGACACGATCCCACCCTAAGGGATGGCTGTGGCTCCATTCACAAGGACTGGGGAAAGGCAGGACAGGTTCAGATTCACGCTGCTCTTCATCAGAAGCGCTCAGAACGCAGCCCTCTGCTTCCCGACAGGTGAGGGTGGCTGTGGTCTGAGAGAAGGCAGTCCTGGGGGAGGCCCCATGCCACTGCAAACTGAGATGCTTGAAAGCGCCCTGGGTGCACATTCAGCAGTGGTGGGTAGGAGAGGGCACAGGGAAAGAAACGTAAAATCAAGAAGAAATCTGTTCTGGATAATCATTTCCCCAGATTATCTTGCCAATGCCCGCACTGCAGCATCCGGGTTTAGTTTTAAGGAAGAAAGAAGTCATTTTAACTCGTGAACCTGCTCCACCTTCTCTGCTGGTCCTAATCCTACATCTGCCTGATGAGTAACAAGGAAAGGAACCAAAGAAGGGGGTGTGAGAGACTTGGTCTATCTAATACGCCAAGCGCTTGCAGTGTAACTGACGTCATTTAAATTCTTCATGGCCTCTCTCTCGACCAAAGACAGCGAATCTGGAAACATCACATGAAGTAAAACAAATACGGTTCAATAAAAGACAGCAAATAGAAAGCCAATTCCTCAATAAAGCTGAACCAGATACTGGCTCAAGCTAAGCTAATCAACAAGAGACCCAGAGAAGGCAAACTTAGGGAAGCTTGAAACACCGAGGTCAAGAAAGACAAGCTAAGAAGCCATGTCTCACTGTCTGTGGGACACAAGAGGCCCGGCTTTGCCCTCAGGTTGCAATTCTGCTTTTTAAATAATAAAGAGCATGTACCAACCCTGCGTCCAATGTACGTCCCAGACAACCAGGAGTCCAGCACGCACACACCTAGGGGATCACCTAAGAAGCTGGCCTGGGGAACGGGGTGAGGCCACGGGTCATCTGAGGGCTAGTGGCATGCCACAACATCAAAATGAAGCCATCTGAGCTGAGATGTTCATCGGAATGACTGAAGCACAAAGCAGAATCCAGACAACCAGGCAAAAAAGAAGTCAAAGAAAGCAGAACTGAGCCGAGAGGGCTTAGAAAGGGAAGACGCTGCCGGCACCGCGGCTCAGTAGGCTAATCCTCCGCCTTGCGGCGCCGGCACACCGGGTTCTAGTCCCGGTTGGGGCACCGATCCTGTCCTGGTTGCCCCTCTTCCAGGCCAGCTCTCTGCTGTGGCCAGGGAGTGCAGTGGAGGATGGCCCAAGTCCTTGGGCCCTGCACTCGTGTGGGAGACCAGGAGAAGCACCTGGCTCCTGCCATCGGATCAGTGCAGTGCACCGGCCGCAGCGCGCCTACCGCGGCGGCCATTGGAGGGTGAACCAACGGCAAAAGGAAGACCTTTCTCTCTGTCTCTCTCTCACTGTCCACTCTGCCTGTCAAAAAAAAAAAAAAAAAAAAAAAAAAAAAAAAAAGAAAGGGAAGCCGCTGTGCACCTCAGGGACGGGGCTGAGACCTGCTCCCCACAGGCCCTGCACCACCGCAGAAACGGCATCTGTGTCCCCGTTTCCCAAGTGAGAAAAACAGGCTTCAAGTCTTCCCGTCAACTATATTCTTCCCGTGAGGTGCAGGGCTGATCTCTCAATGTAGTTTTAAAGTTTTTTACTTTACTCATTTTCATTTTATTTGAAAGGCAGGGGGAGAAGGAGGGAGAGGGGAGGGGGGGAGGAGGGATGGGGGAGGAGGAAGGAGGGAACAGATTCCATACACTGGTTCACTTCCCTAAATGCCCACAAGAGCCAGGCTGGGTTCTGGCACACTATCCAGGCCTCCCATGGAGGTGGCCGGGATCCAGGAACCCGATCCCCTCTCCCCTGCCGCCTCTGATATCCTGACAGCAGCTGTCCCTGCTCATGAAGGCCACCGGGTACCAAAGCCGCAGGAGAGCTGAGCTCTCAGCTGCCCTTCACCTGCGCACAAACGCCATAAGCAGGCAAGATCTTCAGGCATGTGGGTGGCTCCTCGGGCTGCTGCCTGCCTACCGCCAGAAATCACACATCTGTATTCCACACAGACGTGAGTTTAATTTTACATCATACTTCACTTTATTTCACATGGACATTCGTCTCTTCTAGAATACCTGAAAGTGGTTAGTTACCATGGAAATGAGGCTATTGTGGTTCAGAATAAATTTACATAAGTATTAGAAAATTATTTCAAGCTTGTAAAATGTGGAATTTATCTGAAAGCCATTAAAAATGACCACTGATGCAATAAAAATCTAAGAAGAACTGCAAACCAATCCAAAATGATTCAGGTCCCAAGACAGGATTACAAAACAACTGTAAATAATTTTCTTATTTAAATAAAGCCTTCAAAAATGTGAAGTTTACAAAGTGAATACTGTCAATACAGATAATATACTGTAAGAATGTAAACCAGGGGTTGGGTATTTGGCACAGCCATTAAGATGCCACTTTTGACACCGGCATCCCAGATCAGAGTACATGGGTTCAAGTCTCAGCGCTGCTTTCAATCCAGCTTCCTGCTAAGGCGCACCCTGAGAGGCAGCAGAAGACGGCTCACACACTGTGTCCCTGTCACTCACAGGCAACCCTGGATGGAGCTCCAGGCTCCTGGCTCCAGTCTGGCCCAGTCTTACCTCCTACAGGCATTTGGGGAGTGAGCCAGCAGATGGAAGATCTCTGTCTGTATCTGCTACCTTTCGGTTACTCCTCCAAACAAATACAAGTAAATTTACAAGGGAGGAGGCGGGTGAGTGACACCATTAAAAAAATAAAATAAAATAAAATAAAGGTGAGCCCAAGATCTCCTTCAAAAGGTTAATGGGTGACACATATTGTAACATAATTGTGCATGGATTTCAAACATTTTTATAACACAATAAGCTTATCTTTCATTTCAATTTCCACAAACTCTCTGAAGTGCTCTTGTTTGATAATCCACTGTCCAACATCCTACGTGAGGGGAACATGCTCTTACGTCCTTGGCTACTGTCAACTACGCCGCAGTGTCGGGGACCACTCTGGGTGCTCAGGACCTACAGGTTGACAAGAGCTAGTACTGCCCTCAGAGTGAAAAATGTAACTGTGACAGGAAAACCAAGAAAAACACCTACAGGTGTATGTGTACGATTAAAGAGCATCTGCTGGAAGGGGGCGTGGGAGGATGGGCACAAGGACTATGTGTGAGCAGGACCAGGAGTTCCAGCGGTTTCTGGGGAAAGCTAGAAGAGGGGGTGGAAGAGGAACATTCTAGGCAGAGGGGACAGGTACAGGCAGAAGAGCAGCTCGGTGCGGGCAAGCAGCTGCCTGCCGCCCCGACCCTAAGCCACGGCCATCAGGGACTCAGCAGATCCAGACTCCAGTTCTCAGCAGCTTGGAGGAAAAATGACCCCCTCAAGACTAGTAAGCGGTCGGCGCCACGGCTCACTAGGCTAATCCTCCGCCTGTGGCGCCGGCACACTGGGCTCTAGTCCCGGTCGGGGTGCCGGATTCTGTCCCGGTTGCTCCTCTTCCAGTCCAGCTCTCTGCTGTGGACCGGGAGGGCAGTGGAGGATGGCCCAAGTGCTTGGGCCCTGCACCCACATGGGAGACCAGGAAGAAGCACCTGGCTCCTGGCTTCGGATCAGCGTGGTGCACCGGCCACAGCGTGCCGGCCGCAGCGGCCATTGGGGGGGTGAACCAACAGAAAAGGAAGACCTTTCTCTCTGTCTCTCTCTCTCACTGTCCACTCTGCCCAAAAAAAAAAAAAAAAAAAAAAAAAAAAAGACTAGTAAGCCTGCAGCACTCTGACAACTAGACAACTACAGGGAGAAAGCCTCAAAGGACCTGCATCAATTTAGACGGTAACTGCACAACACAAATCGTACCTCCTACATGGTGCTTTGGGATCTTATTTTTCTTCATTTGATACACCCAAGGTATTTTACCTTGCCATTTAATAGTCTTCTAAAACCCCATTTTTTGATAGATGCACAGTATACATGGTATTCTGGTATATGGACAGAAAGTTAACTGATCAGCTATTATTCAGCATTTACGCAAATTCTTATTTTTTTTCCATTAAAGACATACCATGGCAATAGACACTTCCACACCTAAGTCTCTCTAAACAACAAATGATTATTTCATTAAAACATATTATCAGACGCAGAGCTGCAGCTGCAGGGTGTGCAAGCTTTCAGGGTTGTGGTAAGACTAACTGCCTTCCACAAAGGCTACAGCAGTTGGTCCTACTACTGACAGTCCATGAGAATCTCTGTTTTACTGTAATTTTTGCCAAGAGTGGGATATTATTATTTTTTAAAGATTTATTTATTTGAAAGAGTTACAGAGAGAGGTAGAGACAGAGAGAGAGGTCATCCATCCGCTGGTTCACTCCCCAGATGGCTCCAGAGCCAGGAGCTTTCTCTCTGTACACAGGTGCAGAGGCCCAAGGACTTGAGCCATCTTCTACTGCTTTCCCAGGCCACAGCAGAGAGCTGGATCAGAAGTGGAGCAGCTGGGACTGGAACTGGCGCCCATATGGGATGTTGGCACTTCAGGCCAGGGCTTTAATCCACTGTGCCACAGCGCCGGCCTAGGTTATTATTTTAAAATTCTCCCAGAAAGTTAAAAAAAAAAAAAAGTTTTGTAATTTGTATTTCTTATGGTATTAGTGAGGTTGAACTCTTTTCAGGTCAACTGCACACTCCTCTCATTTTTACTTTGTTTTTTTCCTTGTTTTCAATTGAAGTATTCACTTTCTTCTTGTTAATTTGTAACTATCACTTATGTTTGCTGCAACTGTTTTTCCAAGTTTATAATGAAAGGACTCTGATGACTTTTGCCACTCTGTAAAGAATGGATTTGAGGGACTTGTACGAGTTGGAGAGATTACTTAGGGCACTACTGTAGTAAGCTAGGAAAGACATGAACTGAACTTGAACTAGGGAAGCAAAAGCAAAGGAACAGAGAACCCAACAACCTGGATGTGGCAACAAATAGAAAAGCCTGAAATTATCAGGAAAGATTCCTGTGTTTCCAGCACAGGAGGGCGGTGATACCAGTGAGACAGAGAAAACGGAGCAGAGAGGGAATACTGTTACGTTCAATGGTAGACATGTGGGACACCCATGCAGAAATGGCTGAGGCCCGCAGGGGCCTGGACTGGGACAGAAATCACACCTGAAACCACGAACAGCAGCAGGCTGACGCAGGAGCTCTGTGCACCACTGATACCTTCATGAGCAGACAGAAGAGCTAAAGGGCGGACAGAGATATAAAAGGAGGAGCAGGATAACAGCGTTCCCACGTCACAGGCTGGAGGTAGAGAGCAAAGGAGACCATGCAATCTCCACCCCATCAGGCAGCAGGGCAGGCGGGCCTCTAGCCAGCAGACAGCACATGGCTCATCCTGGGAGCCTCAGCATCTCTCAGAGCTTCACGTCTGCCTTAGGAAGGCAGCAGGACACAAACGGGAACGGCTAGAGTGACCAGGCACTGCCTGTAAACAGACATGCCTCTGAAGGTGCCAATTACAGACAGAGGGCAATGGTTCAGCTTCTTCCAGAACCACCTTCCAGAGACCGTTTATAAAATCTGTTTCTTTTACATTGGTAATCTATAAAAACAAGCTGCAGAACATAACATGAACAATAAATTAATCAACAACTTCAAACCATTCCAGTCACTACAGTTAACAAGTTCAACACAAAGTTTCATTTGTTCATTCAACTTTTCATTGGTTCATAATCTCCTGGGACAGAAATCAGGACCGCCGGCTGTTGAGCAGGAACACAGTCTAGCAGCAGCAGTGGGGAAGGCACAGATGCAAAGCAGTGAGAAACGCTGCTAGTGTAAGGGACAGCCGTGCCAAGACAGCACTACGCGTGAGCGTGAGGAAACTGGTGCACGAGGCCCAGCTCCGACTACGGCACCAGTTCCATTTGTGTCCCGGCTGCTCCACTTCCGATCCGGCTCTCTGCTCTGCCCTGGGACAGCAGTGGAAGACGGCCCAAGTCCTCGGGCCCCTGCGCCCACAGGGAAGACTCACAAAAAGCTCCTGGCTTCAGATTGTCCCAGCTCCAGCTGTTGCAGACATTTGGGGAGCGAACCAGCGGATGGAAGATCTTTTTCTTTGTCTCTCCCTCTCTCTGTCTATAGCTCTACCTCTCAATTAAGTAAATACAATCTTTAAAAAGAAAAGAAAAGCGTCGCCTCACAAAGAGGCCAGCATCGTGGTGCAGCGGGTTAAGCTGCTGCCTGCCACACAGAAAGGAAAAGCTTCGTGGAGGGGTCAGGAGAGCTAACTCCTGAGAGCCTACGGGGGACTTGTACCTGAGGGTGAGGGGATACAGGGGAATGGCACTGTCCAACAGCATCATGTGTTCAGTTGGGTACGGTGACTCCACCTCCACCCCCCTATTACAACTCAATTAATCAAAGGAAAAACAATAAAAAGCTAAGGCACAGGTCAATTAAACCAATGCAGGTGTGTTGGGTCCCGGCTGCTCTGGGTTCACCTGTGTGGTGCCTCTGCCGTGCACCAAGGAAAGGGGACTAGGAAGGGTCTGGCTGTGCTGCATACACACACCACAGGGATCTGCTTTCTATGCTGTGGCCGACACCCAACAGACGGAGGAACGCGAGCAAAGTCCTGACAGCCAAAGAAAAGAGGAGATCAGTGTCCCCACACGGCTACAGCTACGGAGTGAGGCATGCACAACGTGGGTGTGGTCCAGCAGAGGCGGGCGAGTCTAACACTTCAGCAGCAGATCCCCCCAGGAACAGGTAGGGTGGGGGTGGGGTGGGGTGGCCAGCTTAGATTCATCAATGTGTTCTACAAAAATACAAATGGAAAAATTTCCTTTTGGGGAGGGAGGGCAAGTGTGTTTCACAGACTGCTGGGACTGGTTTAAGAGAAAAGGAAAAATCCCTTTTTAAAAAAACAACTCATGACCCATTTTAAGTGTTATCAACAACCTGAGATGACAGGAAGTACAGGATGGGCCAACTCACGTCACAGCGTGTGTAGGAATCCCGTGAGCTAATGATAAGACAATAAATTTGATATATTTAACAGATGAAGAATGAACTTACAACCTTTTCTACATTAACAGCCACTCTGGCGTTTCCTGTAGCTATAACTTGTTCAAAAACAACAGAAGTCAGACAAGTATGACTGCGCTTACATATATCTCCAACTCGCAGGCACTGTCCCTCCTCCTCCACCAAACGACACCTTTCATTTACGGGACACGGCTCAAAGCAAAATTTTCCAAATATGCTTTTGTGCCTAACGACCTCTTGTCTGCACACAATAAAAAGATGCCACGTGGCTCACAGGAACAGCATGGCTTGGACTGTCCTAGCCTCCACCAGGTTAATACCACAGCACTAACACACCAGATGCCGGCTAGCCGACACTCAGTCACTGCTCTGCCCCTCCCCCAAAACGGCCACTGGTCTGACTTCCAAAACCGTGGATTAACCCCACCTGTCCCTTTGGTGCTTGCATGCAGCTGTGGTCTGACTCGTTCACGGCTGGTGATATGCCTCTGTGTGGCTGCAACACATCCTACCAAGTCTACCTCCACCGCGATTCCAATGGCATCGGAATTATCCCCAGCTTCGATTTACTGTGCATATGCCTGGCAAAAATATCATTGCACAGGTGTTCTGCACATATATTTACACATTTCTGACAAGCATATTCCCAGGAATACAACTGGCACATGATAGGATATTTTTCTCTGTGCACTTTTAACAGATTCTGCCAAACAGTATGAGAAAGTGATTATATCACTGTGTATCCTCCTTCCAGGAGTCCCCGTCTTCCTCCTACCAACACCAGTACTGCTGGTCTTTCCAACTGTAGCCACCCTGACAGAGTGTGGCGCAACCTTGCTGGTGGTTATCTGCACGTCTCTCCAGACCAATACTGACAATCGTTATTTCTAATATTTGGTAACCACCACTGGCCACTGTCTTCTGTTTTTATTCATCCTTGTTTACCTAAGTGATCTGTGGAAGTCTCTACTGTCACACCAGAGGTTGCCAGGCTTCTTTGTAAAGGACCAGATTTAAGTATTTCAGGCTTTGTGAGAGCCATGGGGTCTCTGTCACTACCCAACCCCTGTGTGGTAGCAGGAAAGCAGCCACAGTCGCTGCATCAGGCAAGAGTTGCAGCTGTGTGCCAATAAAACTTTATGTGAACCTTTGGAAACTTACAGGAATCACAAAATACTCCCTCACAAAACAAGGGACACATTCTTTTTAGCTTCCAGGCTGTACACAATCAAGCGACAAGGAAGAAGCGGCCCCTAGTGGGGCTTTGGCAGGCTCTGCTCGAGACACCACCACCCAGGGGTTTGTCAGCATCAGGGCCTTTACAAAGAACCAACCTCTGGCTTTGCTGCACTCTGCTTTGAATATTTATTTTATTAATTTCTGTCCTTACTACTCCCTTTATTTTCTTTGGTTTGCAGCTGCTATCCGCATTTTTAACCCTTCTGAGCCTGTTTCTTCTAACACATGTGCTGAGGCTACCCGTCAGTGTCCTCTGGAGCCCGGTGGGTCCCTGCCTCCAGCAGGCTACACTGCTTCCTAGTCCTCACCATCGTTTCCCCCTGACTCCTGGGTTACGTCAAAATGATGCACTTCATTTTCAAACACTGAGATAAATTCCCAGTTACTGTTTTCCCCTCCAAGTTGCTTTCTCAGTAATCAACATCAACCTGAATTCCACAGTTGTCAAATGTACTGAATTTTAATTCTTGAAACTTTAGATTTGGTCTGGTGGTCAGCATATGGTGTATTTTGATAACTATTTCATAGGCACTTATGAAAATATGGTTTCTTCAATTTCTGGCACACTATTATACAAATGTCAATCAGATCAAGTTTGTTAATCATGTTGTTCAGCCCTAAATTTTTTTTTAAAGATTTATTTATTTGAAAATCAGAGTTACACAGAGAGGCAGAGGGGGGGGGGGTCTTCCATCTGATGGTGCACTCCCCAACTGGCTGCAATGGCCGGAGCTGCGCCGATCCAAAGCCAGGAGCCAGGGGCTTCTTCCGGGTCTCCCATGTGGGTGCAGGGGCCCAAAGACTTGGGCCATCTTCTGCTTCCCCAGGCCATAGCAGAGAGCTGGATTGGAAGAGCAGCAGCCGGGTCTAGAACCAGTGCCCATAGGGGATGCCGGCACTTCAGGCCAGGGCATTAACCCGCTGTGCCACAGTGCCAGCCCCAATTCAGCCCTAAATTATAACTATTTACAGTTTTACTCTATATCTGTTTTGATTCACACATCCCTATCAATTACTGAAGTGTTTTGAAATCTATTATTATGATCATAATTTTGCCTACTTTATAATCCCTTCAGTTTCTGCTTTCCATATTTCAGGATTATCAGATACAAAGATGTTGAGGATATCTAAATATGTTTTTAAATTTAAAATTTTTCCTTTCAAACTGACATGTAAAACTGTGCACACAGCTGGCCCAGGCATTTGCTGCAACTTCAACCCACCATGGATCAAAAACACCTGGGAAAACACAAGCTATCATCGTTATTTTCTAGGTAACAGTGTATCAACTGCTTACGCAGCATGAACACTGTACCGGATGTTAGAAGCAATCTGAAGATGCCTGGAGTACGCAGGAGACAGGCGAACAGCAGCAGGCCCTTCACTGACGGGCTCGAGTGCGGCTCTGGGACCAGTGCTCCTTGGATGCCAAGGGACAATGTACTGGGAAGACTGTCTAGGACGTGTGACGTGTTGTTTGGTCATGTCTGAAGTGAGTAGAAGGCTTGTGTGTGTGTGTGTGTGTGCTAAGAACATTTAAAATCTACTCTCAGCAATTTCAAGGACATGATACATTGTTATAACTATAGTCACCATGGTATAGGACAGATCCCCTGAGCTCATTCCTCCTACCTAGAATCCTATATCCTTCAGTCATGATCTCCCAAGTCCTCCAGCCCCCACAGGTCATGGAAACCATTTTGCTCTTGGATTCTGTGAGTCCCACACATAAAGTGAGACTGTATAGTATTTGTCTATCTGTGCTTGTCTTATCTTATTTACTGGTCCTTAAAAGCTCATCTATGTAGCACAAATCACAGTATTTCTTTCCTTTTTAAGGCCGAAAGAGTCCACCGTACTTGTGTAACTACATCCCATCTTTTCTTTGGCTGGTCACCCACTGATGGATGCTAAGGTTGACCCCACGTCTTAGCTATTGCAAATAATGCTGCAACGAACATGGCAGTGCAGACATCTCTCACATACCTATTTCTTTAAGCCCAGAAATGATTTATATGATAGGTTTATTTTTTCTTCTTTAAAAACATTTATTTGGAAAGACAGAGTGACAGAGAGGAGAACAGAGACAGGAATCTTCCATGCACTGGTTCACTTCCCAAATGCCACAATGGCTGGAGCTGGGCCAGGCTGAAGCAGGGAGCTGGGAACTCTATCTCCCCACCTTGGTGGCAAGGACCCAAGTACTTGGGTCATCTTCCAGCGTTTTCCCAGGGGAATCAGCAGGGAGCTGGATTGGAAGCAGAGCAGCCAGGACTCAAACCAGCACTCTAACATGGGATGCCAGTGTCCCAAGCAGTGGCATAACCCACTGCATCACAGTGCTGACCCCAAGTTTGAGTTTTCGTTTGAAGAACCTGCATACTGTTTTTCCATACTGGCAGTACCAATTTACATTCATACTACATCCTCCCCAACAGCTGTCATCTCATTCTCTGATTTTTATTGATTTACGTCATAGGCAGAGAAACACAGAGAGGCAAACAGGAAGTCTGTTCTTTTGGTGGACTGACCCATCTTCCCAAATGCCCACAACCACCCCCAGCTGGGGCTGATGCTAGGAGTCGGGAACTCAATCCAGGTCTCCACGTAGGTGGCAGGAACGCGATTACTCGAGCCATCTCCGGTGGCTCCCAGGGTCTGCGTTAGCAGGAAGCTGCAGACAGGAAACGAACCCAGCGGGATCTTAACCGCCAAGCCAAATGCCACCCACTTCTCTTCCACTAGAGAGCGAACATTCCCCCGTATATACTTCACTATTCCACATTTAGACCTTTGGCCTGAAGTAGAGATCCAGCTTCCCTTTCTTCCAGTTCAAAGTCTACTGTACCAATGTAATTTACCAACCAAAAACACTCTCCCTCTAGGCTGAACTGCCACTTTTGCCACATTTTAAAGTTCCATAATTACACGGTAACAGCTGGATTCTATTCTGTTGTCTGTTCTTGTGCCTATGTCATACCATGCTGAAGGAGGGAGTTCCTGGCCATTTTTAATATTTGGGACACCTCCCTCTTCTTTCTGCGATTTCTACAACGCACTCACTTACAGGGTGCTTTCTCTAGGCACAGACTTTCCGACAGACCTGGGTACAATCGCAAGATGTAAACAGATTCCCTTGTGACTGAAAAACGAAGCTAATCCAGTTGATGGTCTCAGCCTCAACTAGATCCCACAGAGCAGCTGAACAGAGGAGTGGGAAAAAATTGCTTCATGGCCAGGCATCCCAGGGAAGGAATACTGGGGACCGACGAGCTCTTCCGTCACACCTGAGGCCCCCGGCAACCCCGACAGAGGTACAGGGAAGACGGTGGAACAGAGTGTTAGGCAAGAATCAGATTAAAGTCAAAATCAAGGAGCAAACATCCAGCAAGGAAGGCGCAGAGGCCAAATGAGGTGGACGTCTTCACACTGTATTTGCACAGAGCTGAAGAACCACCCTGAGCTCTGCACTACGCCATGCTCTGCGTCCAGCCTTCCACAGAACCAAGAACACGGACCAGGCTCAACTGACCAAACAGGTCAACTGACCTCTGGGGCTCGCTCCTTTGATTTTTCAGAGGGTAAGACCCACCATGGACCCTGCAGGGAACACAGCGTTCTATGTGCTCACCAGTTCTGAACCCCTATTTCCTCTGGAAAACCCATTTGCATCCTCTGGTGACCCCGGTGAGCAAGGAATGTAGCCATTCTACGTTCCACTCTGGAACTCAAAATGCGCACGCGGAGACACAAGCTGTCACTAAGGGGTTCCAACACCCCAAAGCACAGGTCATCACACTTTCCACCAAGTGCAACACAACGCGGGACACAATGACGAGGAGTAGCACAAGACAGCAGCACCTCTGAGTGTTCAAGTAGAGCTGGATTTCTGTGAGGTCAACAGAGAATATCCTAAGGGTTTTCTTTAAAATAGAAACAGGGGTGCAGACAAACCAGAGGAGAAGCAGCAACTATTTCTCTGTGGGTACATTTCCAGAAGAGGAGTGGCAGAGAGACGGGGACAAGGAAGAGACTGTGTATACATGCCATGACTTCAACATCTGAGAACCTGGAGTGGGGAAGGGGAGGAATGGCCATCCCTGTAGTGACGGCAGCGTTGGCTGAACAGGGAGAAATAGATGCCAAGTCACTCACCTGAGCTACCGTGAAAGCCATGGTGCACCCCCTTCTGGGTGACCTGTCCATCCCACAGCTGGCAGCTCCAATGCCGAGGTCAGGCGTGCTCGGGCCAGAGGACAAGACATCCCCCAGCACACGCGAGAAACAACAGCAGTAACTTGTGAGCTTTCACCATATTCTAGCCACTGACGCGGGACTTCTACAAGTGTAGCTCTTTCAATCTTCAAAACAATCCCAGTGCGATAGGCACTCTCATCATCTCCATTTTACAGGCGAGGAAAACGAGACTCTGAAGGGTAAGTAAATTTCCTTCCAGTCTCTTGGCCAGGAAATCTGAGATCCAGAACTGGAAGCCCGGCTGTCTCATCTACGATGCTGTGGTCAACCACAGCGACCCCAGGCGCCGCACAGGACTCCCCATGGCCACGGCAAACACCCACGTACCTTGTACTGTGAGCTCGGCCTGAGCTTCGATCGTCTCATTGCCGCTGCCCGCTATGCAGGAGTAAGTCCCGGCATCGTCCTCAGTGACGTCACTGATCTCCAGGCTACCCCCTGCCAGGAGGACCAGTCTCTCAGAACTACAAAACAAACAAAATGAACACATTTCAGCAGCAGGAAAATACCAGAGAAACTCGCCACATCAGACAGAGACTTCAGCACTGTGACTATCTGCACAGATACAGATGGACTGAGACTAACATAACTTAGTCCCACCTGCTCTGTCCCCATAAATGCAGGAATGTCACAAATGCCAATCAAATGTCTCAGTGAATCATCTCTGACACTCTGGTTATCCCCCGCCGCCCACCCCGTCTCCCCACTCGGGCCAAGGTCTGTCTTTGCAGATTATGTAATTTTGAGGTCTTGGAATCAAGCTGAGAGTCACGCCACCACAGCTATGAAACACTAGGGTGACTAAAAGAAGAAAGAAAGAAAGAGAGCAAAACATCAGGTCAGGTGTGGGATCACGGAGCCGGCTCCAAGCCTCCCATGGTGCTCTAGCCGGGAAAGGGAAGGGAGAATGGAGAGCGGCCACTGCAGAGCAGCTTCCTGGGGGGTAGCAGTCGGCCTGCATCACACCACTGTCAACAGGGATGCTGAGGAACCCTGGCCAGCCCCACACAGTGGTCTACGTCGATTAAAATAATCCCTACCACTGAGGGAGAGGTCACAAATAGCATTCGGACCGAACTTTCAGAAAGTGAGCTAGTTTAGTTAATTTGGAGAATTACAACCTAAACTGAATGCACAAAGGTACCTGACATCAGGCAAGGGATACGACTGATTCCAGGGACAAGTGCATAGCTAAAGCCGACACCTTAAAGGCACTTCCAAACAGGACATGTACGCAAAACACAGTATCAGACACAATAATAATGATTTTCAACTTCTATGTCTAAAGCTGCTTTTTCACAGGCTAGGTTTGTCTCCCAAATCTTAATATTGCTATGTTTACAGTCCCATATCTAAGCTCAACAAAAATTATTCTGGTTATAATGTTTTTCGTATACATAATTCCTTATGGCAGAAAAATCGTAGGAAATGACTATTCAGTCTCTGCCCATTTATAATTCTCATTCTAAGTAAATGAAGTGCTATTCCAGCTTAAATTTCAGTACACTGGAAGTCTGGATAATTGATATCCCTGAATCTGATAAGTAAGATTAAGTTTCCGGACATGGAAAGCTGAACACCAGAACAAAGCTTGGTGGTTTCTCCAAGAAAAACTACCCTGGAAGGTCAACTCGATCCAGTGGCCTCCCTGTCTGACACGTCTCAGTTACACCCTCAATTCCACCTCCATGTGATGATGGACAGAAGCAAGATAACAGACTGGAACAAGGTAAGAATGGGAGAAAAGCAGTACAGGTAAGACAGAGTTTTGGTGTCTTGTAAAATAAGAAAAACCTAAAAAAATTAAAATCCTACATTTTACATCTGCACAAAACTACTACTAAGTCTTGGGAATGGAAAATAACACTCATGAACAAGAAATTAGCAATGGAGTCCTACCACACCCAGCAGAGATGAGCCTGATTTGAAACACTAGTTGCTATGTTATCTTCAAAAGTGAGACACAGTAATTTGTATGAGTAATTACACCAGAAGTATTCCCGCTACTGTCTGTGCCTGAAGTTTTAGAACATGTGAGCAGTAGTACACTAGCAGTTGATTTTTCTCAGTGGGGCTGATTTCATTCTCTTTAAAAGCAGCGTGGAATGGCAATGTCCATTCACTGTCTTGTTCATGACTCATGGTGTAACAACAACAACTATCAAGCCTTTAAAGCCTCCCGAAATTCAGAGATGCAGGTAACAGGAACAACATGAAAAAGCATGTGTGGGCGACACCCACGTCAGCTCAGTGTTGCTGGGTGAACAGAGGGCACGGTGTCACTCAGCGTGGGGCCAGTCTGCAGGACTGGGAGAGCTAAAGAGATCTACTGCTTTTTTTTTTTTTTTTTTTTTTTGGCCAAAGGTAAAGGATTTTACACAGAGACTTTGTGAAGCAACAAAAGGAGTTGAGAAGTATGGTTTAGAGTTACTGAAATGATCCAGAATCAAAGAGCAGAAGATTAACTGTAGCAATAAGAGAGGTATAACGAAGGCAAAAAGAACTGACTGGAATGATGAGGGTAGAGAGACTGGTTCATGGAAGAATCAGTGACTGGTGTCACCGTGCAGGTCAGCAGCAGCGGGGGTCAGGGAGCGAGGGAAAGCACCATCAGTGTGCCCTGGGACTCAGTGGGAAAGGCAGGCACAGAGCTGAGAACCCAGAGTGGTGTTTGCTCAAGGAACCTTCCAGCAATCAGAGGGAGAGTTTCCTGACCACGTGCCTCTCAATCTGAGACCTGTGCCTGAGTAGGACTGAGTCAGATAACGAAGGGGGTACAAGCAAAGACGCACCTGCAAAGGTGCTGGGGCAGAATGGAGCTCAGTGGTCTGGGGCCTGAGAGAAATCCGTGTGGCGAGGCATAACACAAGGTGAGGCCAGAGCCAGATCCTGCAGGCCTCGCTGGGCTTTCGACAGGCACTGAGTTCACTTGGGTATCAACTGAAGAGAACTGACAACCTCACTCTGTTCTCTTCCTTAGTCTGCTAATACCGCGGGTTACAGTGATTGACTTTGGAACACTTAAGCTTATACCCTGGAATAAACCCCGCTTGGTCATGGTGAACAGTTCTCTTCAGATACTGCTGAATAATAATTTGAGGATCTGAGCATCTCTATTCACGGGAGAGATTATTCTGTAGTTTTCTCCTTTTTGTGCTGTCAGTCCGGCTTTGGTGTCAGAGTCACCACTCCCCTCCCATCATATGCCAAGCACCGGGCTGGGTCCAGAAAGACGGACAACGTCCTGCTCGTACACCTTGCTAAGGCATCCTCAGACAGTGACGGCAGCACCACACCACTGAGAATGTCCAAGCACCCAGGAGCCCAGAGAACTGCAGTCAGAGAGAAGGGGCTACTCAACTCCAAAGACTCCTGAGTTAAAAATTTAAAATTCAGAGGAATACTCTCAACCAGCATATATTCACGTTGGATCTGCGTCTCTGAATAACTCTATCCTCCAGGAAGACAGGTACCTCTTCTCCCATGGCCTGAGAGCCACAGGCGCCCAGACCAGACCTCCACCAGAGAATCACTCTCCTAGGGGAAAAGGCCTCCAACACTCTGCACAAGCCAGAGCCCAGCCTCTGCCTCCCCTCGTGTGCCTGGCGTACTCTGACCTGACACCGCACGTGTGACCTGATGGTTACCTGACTCTCCTCTAGGAGGTACGTTGTTCAGGAGCAAGCAGGGAGCCTGGCTACTGCTCTCTCCCCAGAGCCAGAACAGTGGCTGTTCCGGCGTCGCTCGGAGGAAATCTTCAACAATTACTGAACGCATGACAGTTGCTTTTGTGTTTCTGTATATAAGTAATTTATTTTCAGAATGTCCTATGATAAAATATAAAAGTTCTTAAATAACCTATTTCTGCTTTCCTACTCCTATAAAAGACTTTGCTAGAATATTTAGCCAGTTAAAATTTCTGCTCAAAGAGCTTGACATTTTTATTCTCTGTTCTAAGGTTCTCTGTTTATTAACAAAAAAATGAAGAAAAAAAAAAGGAGGGGGTGCATCTGGCGTAGCAGGTAAGTTGCTGCTTAGGATACCGACATCCCATGTCAGAGTGCCTGATCCTAGTCCTGTTCTTCTGCTTTCAGTCCAGCTTCCTGCTAAAGCACACCCCAGGAGACAGTGGGTGAGGGCTCAAGTATGTGGACCCCTCTACCCATAAGGGAGCCCCAGATGGAGTTCCTGGCTCCTGCTTCAGCCTGGTCCAGCCCCAGTTGTTGCAGGCACTGGAGTGAAAAAGAGGATGGCAGATCTCTCTGTCTCTCTGCCTTTCAAATAAAATTTAAAAATACAAACTAGAGGGGCCAGCGCTATGGCATAGTGGGCTAATCCTCCCCCTGCAGTGCTGGCATCCCATATGGGCACCGGTTCAAGTCCCATCTGCTAATGACCTGGGAAAGCAGCGGAGGATGACCCAAGTCCCTGGGCCCCTGCACCCACGTGGGAGACCCAGAAGAAGTCCTGGCTCCTGGCTTCGGATCAGCTCAGCTCCGACCATTGCGGCCATTTGGGGAGTGAACCAGCGGATGGAAGACCTTTCCCTCTGTCTCTCACTCTGTCTGTAACTCTACCTCTCAAATAAATAAAATCTTTAAAGCAAAAAATTAGAATTAAATTCTCTTTAAGTCTTCAATCTTTGCATAATGTGCAGCAGGGGAGAAGAGTGGAAGCCAAATGTGGGCAGAGGAAGCTGGTGAATGGACGGGCGCTGGGCAAGGCCTCGGGTGAGCCTTGGCGTGATGCCTGGCTCTCTAACACATGAGGAACAGGCAGAGTTCACCGGGCAGTGCAGGCTGCCACCCAACTCCACGGGTGTCCTTTCCATGTCTTGGCACAGAATCTCACAAATCAAGACCCTCTGCTCCCTAGACCCGCTCTGTCCCCATCGGCAGCCACCAGTCACAAGAGGCTGTTAATGCCACTGTGTGCCGAGGACGGCTCGGAGTTCTAGTGTTCAGAAGCAGAATTTTTTTTCTTCCACTCTGAACTTCAATGTAGCTGTGATATAAAATGGCTTCCACAAACTTTACTGCTCTGTTTCTGTTCTGACAGAACTGCCTCTCACTCTTTCATTTGGTGGCGCGGTCACCACAAACGTTGAACTACACGTGCGGCTTATGATGCACTTCCGCTGGACAGCACACCTATGCAACAGCAGGCCGCAGCGGGCGGCGACGTGGAGCAGCACTGCCGGGAGCCACAGGCTGGACGTGCCCTTGGCATCGCTGGGTGGAGGCCGGGCATGCCAGTAACAACCACAAATGTGCAAGACGGCCTGGTTTGGGGAACAAAAACACAGGGAACCACCACCACACCCCGGTTCTCTTATGAGAACACAGCTGAGCAAAATACCCACTGGGGAGGAGTCTAGGGCGGCTGGTATAAACAGAGAAGGCTTTTGTGGAAGAGAAGAACCTGTGATCATGGCGCAAGGTTGGTATGATTTTAAAAAGACAAGGGATCTGGGAAAAAACATCACAGTGTGAATCAGAGTGGGTGAGAAGACTCAAGCTGGTCTTGTGACAATTTAGGAAAAGAGACGCCAAAGCCTCGAGCCAACTGACCTGTGGCTTCAGGGAGAAGAAATGAAATAATCATCCCTTAATGTTTTGAAAGCACATTTTTTCTTTATGAACACTCTAGTCATATATAGCCCATAACACATCTCAAGGGTGGCAAGTGAGCATTATAATGTGTTTAAATCAAGCAGATAACCCTGTGTTATTAATCAATTAATCAGTCCCAAATAAGACTGGACTAAGACCTCGGCCAGGGCTGCTCTTGGGCAGACGGCACTACCTGTCCGTGTCGAGTGCCTCCTCATTCTTCACCCATCTGACAGCGGGAGCAGGCAGTCCCGAGGCAACACAAGGCAACACCACGCTCTGACCAACGGCTCTGACCAAGGAAGACGGCTGCTTCAGAAACACCAAGTCTGACGGCACCTCGGGATCTAAACGGTAAGAATAAAGATGATTTATACATAGAAGGCAAAGCATTTTATTGCTCTGATCGTAATGGCTACTTCCATTCTGTGTGGCTTCCTGTGACAAAATCTTCACCAACAGTCCCAGGAGAATTCCAGTTACACCAGCAAACGTTTCTCAAGTAACGTCTCTGTGCGAAGCACTGTGTCTTTGGAGGTTGTAATGATGTGTCATGCGTTCCTGCCTCCAGGATGCTCACTGAGCAGTTGTGGGAGACCTGACACCCTTCCCCACCACTCTGAGAGCCACTGCACGGCCACAGGAGGGTACAAGAGGTGACAAGCTCAGGGCCCCGAGCACCCGCCCCTCAGCGGGGTGTCTGTGTCTCCGGTTTCTGAGAATCACTCAGCTTCACATCTTGTACCTGCTCACTGAGTCCGGCCCTTGGCTTCTGGAACGAGCAGCCATCTAACAGCCACTACGCCTGTGTATCCCCCTCAGACACGAGGATGGGCGCCGCTCACTGGGAGAGCTGTGCTCTTGTGGACACACGGAAAGGCCATCACCGTCTTGTGGGCAGAAGACGGTGCCAACTTAAATAGGGCGATAACAACAATGTGGAGACTTGAGGACAAAGACAGTTCTCGGGCAGAGATGCGACTCTCGTCCCCACGCTCCGAGGAAGGCGTAGCCCCGAGAGCCACCACCACAACCGCTGTTAAGCTCTGTAGCCTTGGTAACACGCGGATACCGCCTAACAGCCTAGCAGCAATTCACCCTGGTGAGTGTGAAACCCACGCAGTGATGACCAGCTCAGGCTAAAGGCCAATCAACCACCAGCACAGTGGCATGCCTCTAAGGCCGACACTAACCGCCCCTCCTCTGTAGCTAACCACAAACACATTTCTGTGACTGCCATCGACCTACCTCTGCCTCTTCACACAACCCGAACACCCAAACAGACCAGCAGCCGGCTGTGTCCAGGACGACCGTGTCTACTGCGGGAGCAAAGCACAGTGCTGGCTTCTGCTCTGGTCTCTGAGTGGTGGCTTCAGCCCAACACGCTGTGAGCCTGCTCTCCTGGGTCAGATTTGGAAGTTGTGCTTGGATGTTCCCCACCGCGTGAAGAAGAAACGAGGCCTACGCCGTGTTACAAGTGAGGGTCAACTGGAGCACACCGCTTCCCTTTTTTTGTTCTTTTTTTTTAAACTTCTGATTAATTCCTGTGTTTTTTACCCTTCCATTTAATTCCATTTCCCGGGAACTTTTTTAGGTACCCTCACATATAAAACTGATTATGAGGAAAGCCAGCAAGGGCAGGAAGGGGAGAACACGAACAAAAGCAACCGCTGAAGAGGAGATGGGTTTGCACCGAACAGAGGAGCACGGCAGAGCTGCAAGAACTCCGGCTGGCAGTGCCTCCAAAGCCGCGCCATCAGGTCCCCAGTGAGCCTCCGAGGCCGACAGGTGCAAAGATCTCACTAGGAAAGCATCCTACCACAGGGAATGGCACAACACACAGGGGCTGGACAAGATGGAGCTATTATTTCTTTGTGAAAAGTACTCTTAGATTTTCAACCTACTTCTCCTGAGCTAATTTTTAATAATGCGTTCACTGAAGAACAGATCGCTCGGGAGTATTCCCTTCCTACCCTGTGAAAAACAGACTCCTTACGCCGGCACTAACATGTCACGCCACATACTAACAGTGCTCACTGACTCAATCCTTGCAGAACAAATCCACCCGTGCATCGACAAGGCCGCCAGTCCTGACGACGAGCTGATACCTGCAAGAACCTTCAGTTCCGCTTCGTCACTGAACTTGGGTGGCCCGCCGCCGCTGTCGACCACGCAGCGGTAAAGGCCCCCGTCTGCCTCGGTCACGTTGCTGATGACCAGTGCCCCGCTAGGAAGCCTGGCGACTCTGTCATCCAGAAGAAGGGGCTGTCTGTCCTGCTCCCACCTCACGAAGGGGGCCAAATCTGCATTCACTTCACAATTCAGGACGGCACTGTTTCCAGCGTAAGCCGAGGAAGGCTCTGGCTGGCTGATAAATCTTGGAAGACCTGGACAACAAAGGAAGAGAAGAAACGAAAAGTAATTCAACATTATTTTAAAAAGCGGTCACAGGGGCCAAGAGCAGGTCAGCTCATGTAGCCACAATGCGTGGCAGAACCAGAGAAGGTGGCCTGCGGGTAGGCAACTGCTCCAGGCACACAGAGGGATTAAGTAAATATCTTAAGGATAACTGGAGTCAGAACCCTCACAGTGGGAGATGCAAGGCACAGATATGGAAAGGAGAAGGGGTACAATCCGGAATGGAGAGGCGTCAGCATAACCTCGTTTTACATTATTACAGGTATGTAAATACATGGAGATAAAGTACGTGTGAAACGTGTGTACACCGTATAGTCCTTGTGTACACATTAAATAACACAGCTTTGCACACATACACATCTCCACAATGCCTGGCCTGTCCACAATCAGTACCACTGCAGAGTCACTGGCACATGTGCTGACCCCACGCTAATTTCTGACGTCATCCCCACTGCAGGGAATCAGGGCTTCCTGGAGGAACGGCTGGTTCGAGGCGTGGAGCAGGGGATGGACACGAAGCTGTAGTATTTCAAGACGTAAAACAAGGCACTGTGTGGGCACCCAAAGGACACGGAGGGCAGACCGAAGGGAGTTTCCTCTGGCTGAAGGGGGATGGTATCCATGCAGTATAACCCACAGAACGGAACAAGAATCTGTGACTTTGTGCTAGGATAAACACACACCCATGCAGGCAAAGGAAAAGTTCTACGTTACAGAGAGCAGAACGAGGCAAAACCAGCATTTGGTAACCACTGCAATAACTGGGGCAGGCAAGAATCCTTGGGGGACCAGCAATGTGGCGCAGGAGGTAAAGCCAGCGCCCCACATGGGTGTGGGTCTATGTCCCAGAACGAGGCAAAACCAGCATTTGGTAACCACTGCAATAACTGGGGCAGGCAAGAATCCTTGGGGGACCAGCAATATGGCGTAGGAGGTAAAGCCAGCACCCCATATGGGTGTGGGCCTATGTCCCAGCCGCTGCACCTCTGGCCCGGCTCCTTGCTAAAACCTGGGAAAGCAGAGGAAGAGGGAAAACCTGGAGGAAGCTCCTGGCACCTGGTTTCAGCCTAGCCCAGCGTTGGCAGATCTGGCCATTTGGGGAGTGAATCAGTGAACGGAAGGTGTCTATCTGTCTCTCCCCCCCACCCCTTCTGTAACTCTTTCAAAATAAATAAATCTTAAAAATTAAAAAAAAAAAAAATCCTCAATGGATGCTAAAACTAATGGGTGAAAATCCGAAGGTAAACAGCATAGCTAGAAAATATCGCTTTCTAAAACAATGGTACAAATACTTAACTTTACAGAAGGGATACACAGGCCGCTGTAATTACGTAATAAGCGTGGACCTCACCAGCCGCAGAACACTACCACACGTTTCCCGGGAGGGCGTGCTCAGAACACAGGACCACTTTGTCAGCTGAGCATCCCTCATCCAGACACCTGAGATGCAACTCAGACTCTGGATTTTCAAGTTAAAGATGCTCAACCAGCAGAGTCTACGCAAACAGTCCAAGATCTGAAAACGTGGAATCCGGACACTCCGGTCCCACACATTCTGTATCACTGCCCCAAATGAAGACCCGCGTTTATTCACAGAAGGGACTCAAGCCACGGTGACACGGGAAACTCCGAGCGAGGACCTGCTCCGCATCCGCTGAGCACAGACGCACAACCCCCTGGGCCAGAGGGAGGAGGGGGGCAAGGGCCTGCTTTTGTTTCTGCCGTGAAGGCAGAACGTGTGCAGTGACGTCCAAACAGAAGCACATCCTGATTCTGATGGATGCGGCGGCTCCTTGGGAGAATGTCCTCGTCGTCAGCACACACACACTGACATATGCAGGTGAGGGACCTGGGCAACAAACTTGAGACCGACTCTTCATGGCTCAGGAAAAACCGTGTGGTGTGCTGAGGCTGTGTGCATGGCTGGGAGGATGACAGGGAGAGGAGTAAGAGGATCACAACCGGGTACTCTGGGGAAGGGGTGTGGGACTTCCTGGTTATATTCTTTTTTTTTTTTTTAAAGATTTATTTAATTTATTTGAAAGACAGAGTTACAGAGAGAGGCAGAGAAAGAGAGAGGGGTCTTCCATCTGCTGGTTCACTCCCCAACTGGCTGCAACGGCCGGAGCTGCGCCGATCTGAAGCCAGGAGCCAGGAGCTTCTTCCTGGTCTCCCATGCGGGTGCAGGGGCCCAAGCACTTGAGCCATCTTCTACTGCTTTCCCAGGCCATAGCATAGAGCTGGATCAGAAGAGGAGCAGCCGGGACTCGAACTGGCGCCCATATGGGATGCCAGCGCTTCAGGCCAGGGCTTTAACCTGCTGCGCCACAGTGCCGGCCCCTTGGTTATATTCTTACAAGTACTCCCTACATCTGACGTTACTTCAAAACCAAATGGTAACCATCAAATGTGATCGTCGACACTGCAGACGACATGCGCTACAGAGGCTCAGGGCTTCCACTCTGCAGTCACACATCTCAGCCTGGTTCCCAGGCCACCATTCACGGCTGCACAACTGGGAAGTTACTCACCCTCTCCTGAGCCTCGGTTTCTCCACCACTAAGATAACAGGAACAGGCCTCAAAGGGTTGTTAGAAAAAATTAAAAATTCGTAACATATGTAACTCACATGTAATATACTGGCCGGTGTAAAAACACTCAAACAGCTACGTAGCTACTCCTTCCATTACTGTGATTATCACTAATAATGTTTAAAAGGTGACTCTGCTCAGTACAACAAAACAGTTCTTTAAAGACTAGCAAATAGAGTTATTGTGAGTTTTCTAGTTTTAAGCTGGTGAATTAGCCCAAATGTAACCAACACAGGTTTTCTAACTTTTTTTTTTTTTTTTTTTTTAAACAGGCAGAGTTAGAAAGTGAGAGAGACAGAAAGAAAGGTCTTCCTTCCGTTGGTTCATGCCCCAAATGGCTGCTGCAGCCAGCGCGGCGCCGATCCGAAGCCAGGAGCCAGGTGCTTCCTCTGGTCTCCCATGCGGGTGCAGGGCCCAAGCACTTGGGCCATCCTCCACTGCCTTCCCGGGCCACAGCAGAGAGCTGGCCTGGAAGAGGGGCAGCCGGGACAGAATCCGGCGCCCCAACCGGGACTAGAACCTGGGGTGCCGGTGCCGCAGGCGGAGGATTAGACCAGTGAGCCGCGGCGCTGGCCTTTTTTTTTTTTTAAGATTTATTTTTTATTTTATTTGGAGACAGAGTTACAGAGAGAGGTAGAGAAAGAGAGAGAGGTTGTCCACCCGATGGTTCACTCCCCTGATGGCCACAATGGCCAGAGCTGCGCCGATCCAAAGCCAGGAGCCAGGAGCTTCTTTCGGGTCTCCCATCTGGGTGCAGGAGCCCAAGGACTTGGGCTATCTTCTTCTGCTTTCCCAGGTGATAGCAGAGAGCTGGATTGGAAGAGGAGCAGCCGGGTCTAGAACCAGTGCCCACATGGGATGCCGGCACTTCAGGCCAGGGCTTTAACCCGCTGCGCCACAGCGCCGGCCCAGGTTTTCTAACCTTGTTACGAAATTTTTCTTCATTTTTAAGTTTCAAGAGGATTTTTGAAGAAATAAAGATAGAAATTAACCAGACGTCTATTTTGAAGAAATCTGAGAATCAGAAGGAATGAACAAGGATAAACCCTGATACAGTGGGGAGAGGGATCTTCACAGAACCGAGAACTACTTCTGTTTCTGAGAAGGCAGGATCTCCTGCTGAGGCCTCCTGACAGGGAGTAACCCACAACAGCACGCGCGGGACTGGCGGGCAAGAGCTTTCAGAAAGTGTCTGAGCAGGAAAAGCAGATGAGGAGCTGGCAGCTGACGGCACGCGGGCCTCCCACACTCGCGGGGACAGCACCAGCTGGCCACGGCCGCTGGAGAGCGGGAGGGAGTCCGGGAGCGAGCAGAAGGGGCTGTCCAGGTCTATATTTAGCACTCCCCGTACCTTCACCTCTGTGGAGAAATGAGAAAAAGACCCCTCGCGCCGAGTCCTATGAGACGTCTTTAATGCTCTCCCGAAATCCTCCCTTCTTGTCTGAGCTGGCCAGAACCAGTTTCTACTGCTTACAACCAGAAAACTCTAGGAGAGAGCCTTTTAGCATGGCAATGAAAAAGCAGGTTTGCTACTGAGATAGTCTACACACCATCAGGGTCGACACTTTGAGCATGCAATTTAGGGCGGTAGGGTTGCTGGCTGGGACTCCTGCATCCCGTGTCACAGTGCTTGGGTTCAAGTTCCGGCTGTGCTCTCAGCCAGCTTTCTGCTCCTGAGAGGCGTCAGGTGATGGCTCAAGGACGTGGGCCCCTGCCACCCTCATGGGAGACCTGGATTGTATTTCCAGCTCCTGGCTTCAGCAGGGCCCAGCACCTGCCACTGCAGATATCTGGGGGAGCAAACTGGAAGATGGAAGCCTTCTCTGTCTCTCACACAAACCAAATTCCCAAATAAATAACAGAGAGACTGAAAAAAATTAAGCATTGGGCCAGCACCGTGGCTCACTTGGTTAATCCTCTGCCTGTGGGGCCGGCATCCCACACGGGCGCTGGGTTCTAGTCCCGGTTGCCCCTCTTCCAGTCCAGCTCTCTGCTGTGGCCCGGGAGGGCAGTGGAGGATGGCCCAAGTGCTTGGGCCCTGCACCCACACGGGAGACCAGGAGGAAGCACCTGGCTTCGGATGGCGCAGCATGCCAGCCATAGCAGCCATTTGGGGGTGAACCAACGGAAGGAAGACTTTTCTCTCTCTCTCTCTCTCTCTCTCTCTCTCTGCGTCTATAACTCTACCTGTGAAATAAATAAAAAAAAAATTTAAAAAATTAAGCATACAATGAGCTTCTTAATGTGGGAAGAGAGCCGTGCACCTATCACTGCAGTCCGATTTCAGAAGCTCTGACTCCCCCCACAGAAACCCTGTCTTCACGTGCAGTCCAAACCTACCACCCTGCTCCCTACTCCTGAGCCCCAGCTCCTCAGCGCTGGAGAATCACCCATCTACCTTCTTTCCCTGTAGGTCTGTCTATTCTGAACTCTCCACGTATACAACATCACACGATGTGTGGTCTGCAGTGTCTGGCTCCTTAGGACACTGCTTCTGCAGTTCACCTGTGTGGTAGTACCCCGTATATTAGGGCGCTCTTCTTAACTGCTGAGTAGCATCCCGCTGTACGAATACGCCACATCGTCATTACTCATTCTCACTTGATGGACCCTGAGGTTGTCTCTGACGAACAACGCTCACACAAATCTTTTTCACTTTTCTTGGGGAGACACCTGACGGTGAACTAACAGGTGATACAGTAACTCCATGGTTAACATTTTGAGAAGATGACCAACTAGTACGTTTTTAAGTTGCACACATACAACAAAGGGTACGCTATGATCCAGCAACTTCACTTTTAAGAATCTGTTCTGCAAAAATAACGATTTGCAAAAAGGTACTATGCTGCAATACTGCCTGTGTAATGTTAATCATGAAATTACTCATCAAAAAGGAGAGTATGTACACGACAGATACAACACAGCTATTAACAGAATTTCTGCTTATCCCTTGGCTCAGGCACAACTTCCTCCCGATACTCAGGGCAAGGGCGGGTGATAGAAGTGTGTCTGCAGTCATCACTGTGCACCCCTAGTACTAAAACCGCCCAAGCAAGTGTTTCCTAAAGGACACGAAAACGAAGAAGAAGGATGGACAGACCAGCGCAGGAGAATAAGACAGAAAGGGGGAAGCCATGAACAAGGGCTGGAGGGCAGGGAACAGGCAAATGGAAGTCAAATCACTCAGCACTGTCAGCGCTTACACTCTGGTGAGGATGACGGGTAGCGGGGGGGGGGGGCGGGGGGCAGTGTTAGGAAATGGGACTGGTGGAGTCGGCACTCGATTTTGTGGTCACAATGTGGTTCAGACCCTGCGTTGCGTATTAGAGAACCTGAGTATGAGGCTTGGCTTCAGCTCCTGCTGATGCGGGACCTGGGAGGCAACAGTGACGGCTCAGATAACCGCACTCTGCCACCTTCATGGGGACCCAGACTGAATTCCTGGTTCTGAGCTTTGGCCAGGTCCAGCCCTGGTCAGTGGACGTGATTGGGAAGTGAACCTGTGAGCCAGTGGACAGGAGCTCACTCTCTCAAATAAATAAAAATGTTTTAAAAGAAAGGAAAATAGAACGAGGCCAGAGAAGCGCAGGTCAGAGAAAGAGGCCTGGCTCGGAATTCAGACGGATTGATGGTGCTATGGAAGGAACAGCACTGGGACGACACTGCAGGCTCCAGTGGGGGAAGGAGGACCAAGGGCAAAAACAGCCGCAGTGCCATGGCGAGGGAAGTCGAGAGTGGATCAGTACAGAGAAATTAGGGATGGGGCGTGGCAGACGCTGGCCCAGGTAAGGGACAGAGGAGAACAGGACTGCTAAGTGAAGCTAGCCCCAATGACGCTGGGGAGGAGACCACAATGCTCCTCTGTTTACCAAGCTTGTTGAGAGAAAGCCTGGCTGCGGCAACTGGAACGAAGCATGGAGGAAGGAACGGAGAACAGGGAAACTGCTAAGATGTCGGCTTTTTCCTCCGTTTATTTTCCATCTTCCATCTGTGATTACGGAAAGGATTATAGTGGGTTTATGTCCTATCCTAATTCAACGTTCAGCATTGGGCTCCAAAGAGAAAAAGAGCCCTCATCCTAAATGAATGAGCAAATAGTCTCTGGAGTGCACATGAGACCAGAAACCCAAACCCTGGAGTAGGCAAGAGACGGGAGTCACAGTCTGGGTGAGGCCTCCATCCTCACACACCAGCATTTCACCGTGGCTGAGTGCAGACACAGGACGTAAAGAGAATACCGTGCTGAACAACACAACCCTGACGACAGCTGCAGCGGGGACCATCTGAGCACCACCAGTGCCTGCTGAAGACGGGCGCAGCTCACGGAGGGACCAAGGCACACTCACTCCTGCTGAAGACAGGCACAGCTCACGGAGGGACCAAGGCACACTCACTCCTGCGGGAAGACGGGCACAGCTCACGGAGGGACCAAGGCACACTCACTCCTGCGGGAAGACGGGCACAGCTCACGGAGGGACCAAGGCACACTCACTCCTACAGAGCCTCATTCTTACACTTTCCATCATGACTCAAGTAAGAATGCTCTGAAAAGGAGTGAATCTGTCTCTCTATAACTTTCTGCTCTCCACTTTAATAAATATACTCTAGAAGTAAAAAAAAAAAAAAAAAATCCAATTAAATGTCATCTCCTTCACAAAAGAACTAGGATTCTGTTTTACCACCAGTTTTACAGGCTAGGTAAAATATGCTAGGTAGGATAAAAGTTCACCATCAAAGTGATTGTTTTCTTTTATGACTTCCTCTGCTATCTCCAAGTTTAAAAGAAAGAAACAAGTGCTCTTCTGACAGCAACTTCAAGCCTTCATGCAAGTGGAAAAGTGCTACAGTTTATGCCATAAGGCACTGAACAGGCCCTAGCATGGTCCCATTTATAGAGCATATGCCTAATTGGTATCTGTTCATGAATGTATTTGTTGCTAACAATTCAATGAAAACTCCAGGATAATACTGCTTTTCTTAAGATTTTCCCTTTATAAAAATCTGAAAATGCAAATGAATCACTCGACAAAACTTACCTGCTACTGTGAGCTTGGCTGTCCTGCTCACAATAGTCCCAAGGCTCTCAACAGTGGCCACGCACTGGTAATAACCTTCATCAGGTTTATTGTGCTTGGAATGCACCACGTTGCTGATAAATAAAGACCCGTCTGGGAGAAGCTGGCGGCGATCATCGGAGACTAAGTTCAGGAACGTCCCATCCTTTTTCCATTCGATTTTCGGAAGCGGTTCCGAATACGCGGAGCAGTTTAATACGACAGATGAGCCTCTGGCGGAGAGCGTGTCCACTGGCTCCACGAGGAAATGAAACGGAGTGAACGTCCGGACACCGGCTCCTACAGAGACAAAGCCAAACACAGTGCTGAGCGACACTTTCCTCTACTTTTTCTTCAGGAAACACAAGAACAGGTGCAAAACTTAACTTCCGAATGGAAGCAGCTTGGAAACTTAAGAGACAAATCAGATTGAGAGTCCAAACAGGCAAATTAACAACTCAAAATATTTTATTACAGATATAAATAATTACATTTTATTAAAAACTAGAAATTTTTGCTATCCAAAAAAGTAACAAAAAAGGTTATACCAATTTAAATGTTTTGCAGTTTAACATTCTGCCTCGCTTTTATTTAACTTTAAAATGCCATACACATATTAGCCAAGTTGAATAAAAATGGATGCTAAAAATTCGGAAAAAATTATTCACAGGCAAACTTATAAATGCCTTTGAAACTAAGGTACATCAAAATTTTACAAGAAAAAAAGCCACCTGTATCACTTGTCATCACTCCCCCAGCAGGAGGGCAGTGACCTGAGCATTCTCTTTACTGAAAACCCCTCAAAGGCTGCCACTGCCTTTGCATGAAAACCTAAAGAAGCCCTCAAGTGGACTTGCCATCTGGGTCTGGGTCCAGGTCAGCCCCTGTGGGACTCTGCAGCCTCCCCCCCGCCTCCTGAGTCCCTAGAGTTCCACCTTCTTGCATGGGTGAGTGGCACGTCTGGCCCCTCCCAAGCCAACTCCTGTCTTCCTGTCTGTTCCTGCCGCCCAGGCAAGTTTAGCTCGCACTGGGGTAAGCAAGGATGGCACAGATGAGGGACTTCAAAAAGTTTCTGACGGGGTGGGTGATGTGGCATTGTGGGTTCAGCTACTACCTGTGACATCTGCAGCCCGTATGGGAGTACCTGGGATTGAGTCCCACCTTGGCTTCCAACCAGCCTTCTGCTGATGCATTTGGGAGGCAGCAGGTGATAGCCCAAAGTACTTGGGTTCCTGCCACCCACTTGGGATACCAGGATAAAGTTCCTGGCTCAGCTTCAGCCCAGCCCAGCCCTGGCTGTGGTGGTGTTTGGAGAGTGAACCAGCAGGTGCAGTCTCTCTTCCTCTGACTCTCCCTGTCACTCCTTCATATAATGAAACAAATCTTGAAAGTTTATGAATATAGAACTTAAATATATTTATTTTGGTGCAATCAACTTTGAAATTCACGCACGCATGGGGTCCTCACAATGTTCATGAGTGGGGCACTTGGCTGGTAGTTAGGACACTAGCTGAGCTGCTCACATCCACACAGGAATGCCTGGGTGCGAGTCCTGGCTCCACTCCCAATTCAAGCTCCCTGCAATGCACACTCTGGGAGGCTTTTGCCACTGACGTGGGATACCTGGACTGGGTACTTAGTTCCTGGCTTTGGCCTGGCCCAGCCCTAGCCATTGTGGGCAGGCAGGAGGTAAACCAGCACGTGGATAGAAGATATCTCCATCTGGCCACTGTGTCTCCTTCAAACAAAAAATTTCTTTTTTCATGGAAAACACACACTACGAAAAACCTCTCATGGATTTCAAATATCTGACGCCAAAGTCAGCACCCTTTAATTGCATTTTCCATGAACTTCTGAAGTCCCCTCCTGTTCCTGACCTGCACATACATACAGTAACTTACCTGAGAAGGCAGAGAGGTGCCCAAACTTTCCTGGCTCCTAGTGCTTTCTTTTCTCAGTAAACTTTTTTTTCCCCCCATGAGTCTGTAGGCTAAAAAACAGCCAGCAATTCTGTTGACTTAATAGTTAACTCCAAGCAGATGAATAAGTATTTATTTATGGCCTAAACAGTTAATACATTTAAAAAAATATACACAAATTGAAAAGAAAATTTAATTTCATTTTTAAATAACCCCAACCAGCTACACAGAAGAATCAGACTGGACATGGCCACCCAACCTTTTCTGCTCCACGCTGAGGTTTGTGTGGCATTGCTTATCACAGCAGCCACAAAGATGATCACTGAAGGTTGCACAATCTCACGCTGAAGCTGTCAACTCCCTTGAGGTACAATCTGCAGGGCACAACAGATGTCACTCTGTCCCCCTAGAGGAGTTCCCTGAGGTGGCTTTGAGTATTTCAGGGTACAGCCTGGGAGCTGTAGGTTAAAGATGCATCTTCCTATGGTGTCTGCATCCAGCGTATTTCCAGGACACCCCCCCACCCCGTAGAGTGGATAGTGTCCGTCTGTAGATTAGGGTGCCAGATGACTTATGAACACTCCCACTGGCTGAGGCAGTCAGAAGACCCAGGTTCCAGTCCAGCACAGCCCAGTTACTGTCATTTCCTTGCATGCCAAGGCTTAATAACAAACAGGGCTTTTGCACAGTCTAATGAGATGTTTAAAAGTTAGAAGAGCGGAAGAACACCAACAGGAGCCACAAGAGTCTCACAGAACAAAACAAAGGGACTCTACTCAACGACCTCGGCATTCCACAGCTACGGTAACTACGGTAACTACGGCACTGCGCCTCTGGCACAGGCATAAAGGAGCCAATAACAGGCTGCAGAGCCCAGAAACAGAGATAGGAACGTTTGGAAACGATGCGCAGGAGAGATTACGCTTTAAAACCAACTGCGGAAAAGGGCCAACTACCCAATCTGTCGCTAGAACAACTGGAGAGCCACACAGGAGAAAGGCGTGGTAATGGTGACCGCGTATGTGCTTCTGTGTGCCTGACACCGCTCCACACACCTACACATTCACCGCTTACTTCAGCTCCACCGGATCTCACGAGATAGGCACTAATGTCCTCATGTTACAGAAGAAAACCACAGCACAGCGATGTCATGTCACTTGTCAAAGGTCACACAGGGCATCACGTAACTGAACGACTCTGTGGTTTTTACTATTATACTATAACACCACCGAATACATGAATTAAAAACTGTATTCCAGACCTGTGTTTAAAAAGCAGATAATAAAAATCCTAGAAAAGGGGCCAGTGTTATGACACAGCAGGTTAAGCCACTGCCTGCATTCCCATATTAGAGCTGCAGTTCCAGTCCCAGCTGCTCCACTTCCGACCCAGCTCTCTGCTAATGCACCTGGGAAAGCAGCAGCAGATGACCCAAATACTTGGGAAACTGTCACCGACATGGGAGACCAAGGTAGGGGAGTGAACCAGCAAATGGAAGATCTCTATCTCCTTTACCGTCATTCCACCTTTCAAATAAGTAAATCAAAAATGAGAGAGAGAGAGAGAGAAACAATGGATTAGAGGAAAATTGTGTCACACATAATAGGTTACAAAATTCAAAAGTCCAAAAAGAAAAATTCGAAAGAAACTTCTAAAGTCCAAAAAGAGAGACAAGGCTGTGTTTAATAAAACTTTACTTATAAAAACAGGTGGATGGATTTGATCTATTGACTGTGTTCCTTGCCGCCTGCCTCTGAATATCCCCCCGCCAAAGACGAGTGAGTTCTGTTTCAGCTGGTGTAGAGGGAGGTCTGTGGGAAGTGAACAACGCAGATGAGCGCACACACACAATTTCGGAGATGCACCCTAGGATTACCTGGAAAGGAAGGGCAGGCCAGGGCATACTGCGTGATGACCGCTGGCTACAGGGAGGGGACACGTGCAGGCCACAGCAGGGGTGAACTCTCCAAGCGTATATGAAATAGGTCCACCCTAAGAATCAGCTGGATGGTGCAGAATCCTTTACTGGGAATGGGGGATTCCTTTGCAAAGATCAGTCACCGTTCTCCGTGACCGCCTCTCCCTGGTTATCAGACCCTCGCTCCCTTAGCTGCCTTTGCACGGAAACCGGCCTGTACTCTTCACCAGGATCCTGATTCCCCAGATACTTGTTTGCTTAATTTCGTTGTCTGTGGCCAGAGTCAATGGACAAACCACTTTAAAACAGGCTTAATGATCCTGTCTGGTGCCTTCTATGTTTCCCAGTCTCTGCAGATTTCTCACTTCTTAATAGAACACCTTTCACTTCCTGATAGATTGTTCCTCGCTTTTTGATAGAATACTTCACACCTCATGACAGCATTCATCTTCTGAACGGAAAATATCCACAGAGAGCCTCCTTCCGTCTTCACTCCCATCCCCCCATAAATACCAACAAACCACTTCACTCACTGCACACCGTCATTGTACAGCCAGTAATAATCCTAGATCTTACTGTACCCGGGGTAAAAAATTAACTACAGTATTTGAAAACCAGTAGAAATAAAATGTGCCCTGTGTCCTAAGAGGTTCAACATTTAGGATAGGCAAGCGTTGGAGACACCCACAGACGTAAGCACTACAGACACCCACAGCCATTCTTCCTCCTAGGACAACCCTCTCTGTGTTAGAAGCCAGAGTTTACCGGTCAGAGGCTGCGGAATCTAGCTCTGTCACGTAGGATCCAGGCTCTAAAGCCCATGTTCCAACATTCCGGATTCCTGCGCTGTCCACAATCACCACACGGCTCAGGCTCTCTCGCTTCAAGTCCTCAATTTATACTTAACGAGATAAAATACTGGAAAGTTGAAATAATTCCACGTTCAAGGAGCTTAACTAAAAACATCCCCATTATCAGTTAAATGCAGGCAGCACTTGAGAGCTGCCTGCCACTTTGTTCTGCGGCGTGACAAGCGTGCCGGCTCCGGTGTTGGCCTCTCTGCCCCGCACAGCTGATTCTCCAGAGACTCCCTCTACCGCACACACACCTGCCCAGTTATCCAACCTTGCAGAACCCCTTTCCTGGCGGAAAAGATGTAATTAATTAATCACGCTTATTTTAATTGTCTGAAAAATAGTTTTGAAAACCTTTATAGTATACAAATATGTCATAAAACAGTGAATGCCAACTTTAATCAAAACTGGGTCTGAAATTATTTTTTTTCAAGATTCATTTATTTGAAAGGAAGAATTGAGGGGAGGGGAGGGGAAGGGAGAGGAGGAGAGGGGAGGGGAGGGGAGGAAGAGGAGAGAGCATCCATCTATCTGCTGGTTCACTCCCCAAATGACCACAATGGGCAGGGCTGGACCAGACAGAAGCCAGGAGCCAGGAACTGCATCTAAGTCTCCCACTGCGCGGCAGGGGCCCAGGCATCTGGACTATCTTTGGCTGCTTTCCCAGGTGCATTAAAAGGGAGCTGGATTGGAAGCAAAACAGCCAGGACACAAACCAGCGCTCCTATCAGACGGTGGTGTAGCAGGCAATAGCTTACCCAGCTGAGCCACAGGGAAGGCCCCAGGTCTACAACTTTATTCAGAGAGAGGCCTACAGGAAAATTCAATTTCTACTTTGATTTATTGTTCTAATTTATAGCACCTATATTCCCAACCATTCCTCCAACAGAAAAATATCTGAATTCCTTGATTTAGCAAACATGTATCATAATAAAAGTATTTCCGCTTATTTCAGTTTTCAGTCTTTCTTCTTGCCAACAAAAAGTCACAGTAAGTGGAGGCAGAAAGAACCTCAATTTTGAACATAGCTCTGCTGTGCTATTTTATTTCTCTGTGCCTAAATTTCTCCCCCTGTCAACTGCACCTCCTGTCACAGATGGAGGGGTGTCTTCAGAGCACCCACCTCACTGCCTGTCCTTAACACACAGCGACGATTCCCAGTCCAAACACCTGCGGTTCCCCCTACAAATCACTGACACCCTGAACCTATTTTCACTGACCACACTTTAGAAACTGCTATGCATCAAATAAAAGAGACCTTATATGTCACTATTAATCCCATGTCGACAAGTATTATGTATGAACTAGCGTGAAATCACCTTAGAACCCAAGTCTGCTCATCCCTCACCTCTGAGTGGTCTTTCAACAGATTCCCACTGCAGCCCTGGTCGACAGGGTCTGGCTCCTGCCCCTCTACCTCCTCTCACACTGAACTCCCACTCCCTCAGTAAGTGCTGCACGCACCGCGTTACCCCGTCTCTTGAACGCGCTCCCTTCCCCAAAGTAGAGCTTTCATCAGAAGCCTGTCCCTCTCCAGGTATTCACTTCACCCACTCTGTGTCACATGGCTAGCTCCTTAACCCTCATGTTTTTAAATTAAAAAAAAATTATTTATTTGACAGGCAGAGGGACAGTGCTCTCGTCAGATGACTTATTCTCCAAGTTTCCAGAGTGGCCAGGAGCCAAGAACTCTATCCAGATCTCCCACATGGGTAGCAGGAACCCTGTCACTTGAGCCATCACCGTGGCCTCCCCAGTCTTGATGGTCTAACACCACTGACCTCTCTCAGAGGCCTTCTCTGACAACGCTCTCTCAAGCGGTCCAAATCTCTTGTCCTCTGCCCTGGGTATGTAACTATCTGTTTTTCTGCTTGCTTTTTGTTTGTTTGTTTATTTGTTTATTTATTAAGATTTGTTTTTCCCACCAGCAGGCTAGAAGTCAATACTATTTGTACCTTGCTTGTCTGGTTGATTTTGTCTTTTTTCGGAGCCTACATGCTAGGCCAAGACAGAATTAAGTATTAGTGATTCTGGATAACAACAAATCTCCACTGATAATTTGAAATCTATCTTCTGTAAAAATGTTTTAATATCACTTTTTTTATTTGACAGGTAGAGTTATAGACAGTGAGAGAGAGAGACAGAGAGAAATGTCTTCCTTCCGCTGGTTCACTCCCCAAATGGCTGCTTCAGCCAGCGCTGCACCGATCCGAAACCAGGAGCCAGGTGCTTCCTCCTGGTCTCCCATGCGGGTGCAGGGCCCAAGGGCCTGGGCCATCCTCCACTGCCTTCCCAGGCCACAGCAGAGAGCTGGACTGGAAGAGGAGCAGCCGGGACTAGAACCCAGAGCCCATATGGTATGCCGGCCCCGTAGGCGGAGGATTAACCAAGTGAGCCACGGCGCCAGCCCCTAATATCACTTTTAACATCATAAATAAAGTTAATATTTCATATGACTTCTATAAGGTCTGCAGGAAGACCAGGTGCAACCTGACAACCTGCAAACAGTACTGTCAGGATTCTGAACACTTAACCTGGAAATTCTCTAGGACAATTCTTAGAAATAGTACTTCAACAACACTATCAGTTAACATACCAACAACGGTAGCAAGATTTATACTTAAGCTCAAAGAAGGAAGGAAATGTGGATTGGTGGTTTTTCATTCTACCACATGAGGAAAATCTCCGCATTTTCACACTCATTCTAGCACTCTCCTGCAAACATCCTCTACGCTGCCATCACTGGCCAGAAGAGCTCTTCACTGATGCAAGCTCGGGCAGCACCGTGCACAGTCTTTTCAGCTTCTGAAACAAGAACACTTTTATTCCACCTTGGCCCTGCTGATGAAAGGAACAGCCAGAGATAACAGAACATGAAAATCAGCTTGGAGATGCAAGCACGACACTGTTCACTCTATTACCACCATCTCACGCTGGCAACATCATCTTAGGACATTTTCACCGATTCAGTAGATGTTAAAAAGGTTTCAACTGGCACTTCTTTGTCAAGTGGAACCACACTTTTCTGTCATGAGCCATGATGCTGCACTCGCATTCTGAGTGTGAAATACTTCATCACAGCAAATTGCCAAGTTATGTTAAGTAGGGTACCCTCTTCACTGAACTCCTCTTTCCCAGCATCGTGAGTTATCCTGACCTAACACAAACGTGGAAAGCCAACTAACTTGGAGCACATTCTAAATTACTCTGAACTGGCTGGCTTCTACTCTGTCTGCTGATCCTCTTGCCTTCCTGCTACACGGGAGGGAGAAGGCCACAAGCCAGTGCACTCCAACTTCTGCGATCTTTTGTGGGCTGTTTTCTTAAATCATGTAAGTTATTCATTAACTCATTGCCATTTGCAGAAGAGTTGGGTTCCGGGTTCCTCTCAATGAATTATGGTAACGAGAGAAACATCCGAGCAGACACAGTCCACAGCTTCCTGGTTTATAAAGTCATCTGGAAGAGTTGTTAAAAGGGACTAAGGGCGAGAACAGAAACCAGGGCAGGCTCTTGGCCCCGGGTTAAGTCCACAGCCCACATCAGAGGCAGGTTCGTGCCCAGCACTACCACCACCTCCGGTTCTCTGCCACTGCCCGCCTAGGAGGCAGGAGGTAATGGCTGACACAGTTGGGGTCCTGAGCGTACGGAAGACTGTTTGGAGTTCCCGGTGCCGGGCTGGCTCATCCTCAGTCCTTGTGGGCATCTGGAGGATGAACCAGCAGATGGGAGTTCCCTCTTCTCACTGCCTCTCAAGTGTATAAGAGTAAATGAATATTAAAAAAAAAAAGTCAAGGGATCAAAAATGTAGTGCCAGTTTCCCTAAACAATACCAGGACACCTGCAGACCAGAGTGGGAGCTACGGGACACACAGTAAAGTCACCATGACATTAACACTTACCAGGCATTTACCATGTGCCACGTCCTGTTCTAGTGCTGCACCGGGATTCACCTTTTCAATTCTCCACACCTAGTGGTAAAAATTACTATCTCCACTTGAGAAAGTTAAACCTCAAAGAGAATACGTAATTTGCCCAAAGTCACACAGCTGGTGGAGAAAGCAGGTCTGAGCCTACTAGCCCAGGCCCCTGTGCTCACAACCAATTGCACGGCCAGTGGGTCTGCACTACCCAGTGGATGTGACGTGACACGTGGCCGCTGGGACTGTGACCCACAGCTGTTCCAAGCTAAGACTGCCCTGCAGCAGTATAAATATTCGCCAGACTTAGTAGATTTCACACCCATACGATATCCCAGCGATAATTTTTAAATGAGCACATGGAAATATTTTGGATGCAATCATTTAAATAAAATATAGTACTAGAACTAATTCCATCTGTTCATTTTTACTTTTTCAGTGTGGTATCCGAAAACTTCTAAGTTACTCACTTGGCTTGTACTTTATTTCTGTGGGACAGCACTGCACTGACCACGTTACCCGTCACTGACATGCTTTTAAACAATCAAGGTCTCCGAAGAAAAAGACTTGTGCAGAAAGTAAAATATTAATATGGGGCCAGTGCTGTGGCACAGCGGGAAAAGCTACTACCTACAGTGCCGGCATCCCGTATGGGCACCGGTTCAAGTCCCAGCTGCTCCACTTCCCATTCAGCTCTCTGCTATGGCCTGGGAAAGCACTAGAAGATGGCCCAAGTCCTTGGGCCCCTGCACTCACATGGGAGACCTAGAAGAAGCTCTTGGCTCCTAGCTTTGGACTGGCACAGCTCCAGCCACTGTGGCCAACTGGAGTGAACCAGCAGACGGAAGACCCCTCTTTCTTTCTCTCTCTGTCTCTCCTCTCTCTGTGTAACTCTGACTTTAAAATAAATAAATCTTTAAAAAAAATTTTCATGGAAAAATAAACTTAAAAAAAAGATTAATATGAATCACAATAGTAGGTGTGATAGATCAAAACAAAGCTCTCTCCTGGGTGGCAAATATTAAAACAAAACTGACCTGCCATCTGAACAGTACGAACTCAAAGACCTGAAGCACCACAGCTCTCTCTCTTTAACATCTGTTCAGAAACTAAGCTTTCCAGAAGCTTGTAATTTAAACTTAATTTTGTAATTTAAACTTCATTTCCTGCTGCATGTTCAAACCCTTGGGTGAAAGGCTACTAGAGGAAGGATGATCACACAATTTGAGCGTCAGCCACAAACTCCCCACCCTGTACCTTCACCACGGACAGATCTGGGCGTCACCATCTTAATTAGGTGATCAAATTCAGTGTTACAGCAGAGGGACAACGTGGCATCATATAATTCCCACGTACCAGTGGGATACCCCAAGAAGTATGCAGTAATCCTACCCAAAATGTCTAACCTAAATCTAAGCATGAAAAAATTACAAATTCAGAATGTTAAGCATTCTACAACTGCCCAAACTTTTCCAAAAAAATAAATCAATGTCATGAAAAATGAACAAAAGCAAGACGACCATTCTAGATGAAAAGAGACTAATGAGACAAATGCAAATGCAATGAATAAATCTTTACTGGATCCTGGACTACAAGAAACATTTGCAGAATATCAGAGTAAATTTTAAATATCAGAGTATACTTGGTAATGAGTGTTACTGAATTCTTTTTTTTTTTTTTTAATTCATTTGAAAAGCAGAGTGACAGAGGACGAGAGAAAGAAGACCTTCCACCCACTGGTTCGCTCTCCAAATGCCTGCAATAGCCAGGACTGAGTCAGGTAAAAGCCAGGAGCCCCATCCAGATCTCTCCTGTAGGTAGCAGGAACCCGAGCACTTGGGTCAGCATCCACTGCTTTCCCAGGCACACCAGCAGGAAGCTGGGACTCCAACCAGCACTCCAGTGTGGGAGGCAGGCATCCAGAATGGTGGCCTAACCAGCACCGCCCCAGCGGCCTCCCTTCACTGAATTATTTTTAACTTTCTTGGATGAGATCAAAGGCAGTGTTGTCACACAGGAGACCGTGAGTGTTCTCAGCCACTGTTGCACTGAGCTGTGGACAGGAAACGCTGCGTGGGGCGGCTGACTGCCCAGGAGCAAGCACAGACGCCAGAAATGGCAGCAGCCCACATGCTTCTCTGCCACTCCAGGGAATTCTGTGTCCCACTCTGAAGTCGACTCACAGAGAAACAATTGTGAGGGAAGACAGCAACTGCAGGGTTCTCTACCCCTTCTCTTGGTACCTTAGGCCATCCCATAGCATCCCAATAAATTCTCTTTCAACTTAAGTCAGTGAAAATGTATAATGGCGGGGCTGGTGCTGTGGTGCAGCAGGTTAACGCCCTGGCCTGAAGCGCTGGCATCCCATATGGGCGCCGGTTCGAGTCCCGGCTGCTCCTCTTCTGATCCAGCTCTCTGCTATGGCCTGGGAAAGCAGTAGAAGATGGCCCAAGTGCTTGGGCCCCTGCACTTGCGTGGGAGACCCGGAAGAAGCTCCTGGCTTCAGATTGGTGCAGCTCCGGACACTGCAGCCAATTGGGGAGTGAACCAGCGGATGGAAGACCTCTCTCTCTCTGCCTCTCCTCTCTCTGTGTAACTCTGACTTTCAAGTAAATAAATAAATCTTTAAGGACTTGGGCCGTCTTCTACTGCTTTCCCAGGCTATAGCAGAGAGCTGGATAGGAAGTGGAACAGCCGGGACTAGAACCAGCGCCCATATGGGATGCTGGCACTTCAGGCCAGGGCGTTAACCCGCTGCGCCACAGTGCCAGCCCCAATAAATAAATCTTTAAAAAAAAAAATGTATAATCGCTGCAATTTAAAAAAAAAAAACAAAACAGTAATCCAGGCATACAAGCGGTCTCCAAAGAGTTCATGGAAAATGCTTCTTATGCAAAAACTATAAATGGATTTAAAAAAAAATTTAGCCAAAAGTAACCTTATCTTAATTCCATTTCTCACAAACTTTTTGAAGTTCTCTCATAAGATTTTCAAACAGATTTAATATCACATTTAAGGACTGAAGTCCTGATCTTTATAAAAGCCAATGAACATACAGTCTCCTTCCTCGGTAAGAACATAAATTATTCTACCACGCTGTAATTCAGCCCTACTGTTTTACTTCCCTGTTGTTGAAATGAACCATCACTTCCTACTGCAATTGGCAAGGTGAGCCCTGAACAGCCCTTGACTGCCCAGCCGTGTTCAGGAAGATGAGCTAAGGGAAACCCAGGAGGGAGCAGATGAAAAGGCTCTGACCACCAGAGCAATCAGCACAGAGCCATGGGTCCCACGAGGTGCACGGCTTTCCCAGAGAGCTGAGTTTCAAGAGTTTAAGTCAGTAACAGTTACCAGCAAGGCTTGATGGGCCTGAAGGGAACTTTAAAATACTTTACAGATTAACTCTTTCAAAAGTAGTACTAAGCATCTACTACTCAGGACAAAATGCTTTTCTACATTGTTTCTTGTTTCTTGCTCCATCTTGGCCCACTCCCATCCCCCGACACACTTGCAGCTCCAGGACAGCACGAGTCTGGCCTGGAATACTGGGGTGCTCTGTGCCAAGCACCTGGGTTACGGCCACAAGACTCTAAGGAGCTGCCCTGAGACACTGACGGTGGAAGAGACACAGCCGTGGGATCACAGCACACACACACAACCACAGAACAGGGTGGTGGGATCAGGGTACAGTGTACACCAGACAGAGAGGCTGGCCAGGGTCAGGCAGGACACACCTGCAGCATGCGGGGAAACCCGAGAACGAGGAGGCAGCTGCCAGTGAAGAGCTGAACACACCAGGTCAAAGGGACAGCAGGCACAGGAGCCTGGGGACCAGCCAGGAGGGCAGCGGCACAGCACTCGAGAAACCTGGGGTCAAGCAGGCGGAGGCCTCGCGAGGTCTGTGAGACACTTGGTGAGGAAGTCTCATCACGGATGCTGACCAGGCTTTGAGATGGGGAGTGAGGATCCCACCTGCTTGTCACCCGCCTGCTGCCAAGTGGAGATCCATCTGAAGAGAACAACACTGGACACAGGAGGCAGACGGGAAGCCACAGCGGTGGCAGCAGTGACCAGAGAGAGGGGCAGACGTGTAAGCCTGGGGGACGGAACACACGTGGACGGGAGGGCGGGAGAACAGCAAGACAGGGCACGGAGGAGTCACAGGCGATTGACAAGCTTCCGCGGGGACAACGGCTGGGAGGCGGTCACAGGGAAACACTGCGACAGGGAGACTTCCCGGTGCCTACGAGACATGGATGCCTGGGATCAGGAGAGATTCAGGATGAAGATTCGTGTGGAAACTAAGTCACAGGAAAAGATGAGACACGAGATGAGAAAGGCAAAATCGGAAGAAATCTGGGGATTAAAGCTTGCGGGACACAGACACCGAAGACACAGGCAGAGAAAGAACAGCCTGAGAAAGCCAGAGACCAGCAGACCCCAGAAGCCAAAGGAGCATCTCAAGGGGGAACTGCTGGGGGTCAATGCAGCTGGACCCCCACTCAGCAGACACACAGGGGACTCTAAACTTGTCTGCTATCTCCATTCTCCACGAACCTTCCGGGAGGTCATCAATGACCTAGGCATAACAGCGTAGTGGAGGACTGGAGACAACAGCCAGACCGCGGCCAACTGCAGAACAGCAGGGAAGTCAAGAGAGAAGGCGCAGAAGTTGCACCGTGCACCCAGTGACCTCGCTGACTCCTGGAAAAGGTCACGGCCTCGCGCAGCAACTCCAGGACAGGCCTGGGATGCTCCACTTCCAACAAGTCCCTAGGCCACAGACGCTGCCAGCCCACAAACCACACCTATGGCAAGCAAGGCTCCAGACGCCAGCCTTCAAAAGGCGTGGCTGGAAAAGCTGGCAGAGAGATGGTTGGGTAAATAAAGGTCTGGGCTTGGTTTTCTTTTCTGTTCTTTATAATTGAGGAGAGACCTGACAATGAAAGGGAGGTGGAAAGAAAGACTGAAGAGGGTAAAGAAGAATAAGGAGTGATGAGATCCATCCAGGCTCCTGCACACGGAGTCACTGGGACAACTCACCCTCCTGCCCGAGACCACTGGAAAACTGGGCAAGATGAACAGACCAAGGCTTGTCAGACATAGTGGCCCCTAAGAGAAAGATCATGAACAAAAGCCAGCCCTACAATTATCCCATCAGCAACCTGCCAACCATTTCTAGGCCTCAGAAAGATGAAGGGGAAGCCAAAGAGGGCTGCCCACCCTCCAAGCTGAAAAGGCAGAGACTGGCACCGGCGAGGCCGAGGGGCTGACGTTCGCAGGGCAGACACCAACGAGGAGGGGCTGCCAAGAGACCTCCAGAGCCTGGCAGAGGAGTCTCCGTGGGTCTCTGGATGACCACCAGTGTGCACATGAGCAGGCTGGAATAACTAAACCAGCAGCTGCAACGGTATGTGGAAAACACTAAAATATTTAGAAGTTGAGCAACATACACATAAATCACTCGTGATCAAAGGAGAAATTGCAAAGTAACGTGAGCTTAAGAAAAATGAAAACACAGCATCTCACATGTGTGAGATGTAACCGAAGCAGTGCTGAGCGGAATTGCAGCCTGAGAAGCTGACATCCAAAGACACCCAGCCCAGGTTGACCTGGACTGAGGAGCGATGCTGCGCTGTTACAACAAGAAGGAGGGAGAACAGGGCAGGCCTGGGGCCGTTATGGGAGTCCCCGTGGCTGGCAGACGTGGCCCCTGAAGTATGAGAGCAGCTCTTCTGCTGCAGAGAGGGGCAGCAGGGCAGCTTGCACGTGCAGAGGGCCAGGGGGTGCCGGCAGCGGTCAACAACCACACAGAACGCTAAAAAGGAAATCAGGACCACTGGGCTGCCAGGGAGCCCAGCTGAGGCCGGTGACTGTGTAAAGAAGCTGGAATAGGAGCACGTGCTCTTAAAACGTTGAAAGGGACAAAAAACAGACAGTTAAACTTGCATTTTGCTGGGCAGGCACTGAGCCTAGTAGTTAGGAAACCACACCCGAGTACCAAGGTTCAATTCCTGGCTCCGGCTCCAACTCCAGCTTCCTGCTAATGCACACCAAGAGAGGCGGTGGTGACGCCGCAAGCACTTGAGTTTCTGTCACTCACGTGGGAGGCCTAGATTGTGTTCCCAGGCTTTCGGCTTTAGCCCCACTGGCCACTGTGGGCGTTCGGAAGAAGTGAACCAGTGGATGGGCGTTCTCTCACTCAGTCTCAAAGAAGTAATTTATTTTCAAAGATTTATTTCATTTATTTGAAAGTCAGAGTTACACAGAGAGAGGAGAGGCAGAGAGAGAGAGAGAGAGAGAGAGAGAGAGAGAAAGAGAGATCTTCCATCCGCTGGTTCACTCCCCAACTGGCACAATGGCCAGAGCTGCACCGATCTGAAGCCAGGAGCCAGGAGCTTCTGGGTCTCCCACACAAGTGCAGGGGCCCAAGGACCTGGGCATCTTCTGCTGCTTTCCCAGGCCATAGCGGAGAGCTGGATTGGAAGTGTAGCAGCCGGGACTAGAACCAGCGCCCATATGGGATGCCGGCACTTCAGGCAAGGGCGTTAACCCGCTGCGCCACAGCACTGGCCCCATGAAGTAATTTCTGAAACTGCACTTTTCTAGGCAGCTGTGTTGCACGTGACACTGAAATAGCAGGGCTGAAGGCACCAGTAAGTGGTCGTCTACTGAATCTAAATAGGTAGGGATGGGAATAGACAGCAGTGGACTGGAACGGGTAAAAATGCTGCAGCTACAACCTGGGACACCTGAAGGACTGGGGACTTTCAGTATTTCAGCTAAACACAGAGCTTAGAGGCAGAGAATGATCAAATTCTGGAGCCTACATTTTAAAAAAATATTTATTTATTTATTTGTTTTAAAGTCAGAATTAAGAGAGAGGGAGGGAGAGACAGAGAGATTTTCCATCCACTGGTTCACTCCCTAGAAGGCCCTAATAGCCAGGCTGAAGCCAGGATCCAGGAGCTTCATCCAGGTCTTCCTCATGGGTACAGGGGCCCAAGCAACTGGGCCATCTTCCGTTGCTTTCCCAGGTACATTATTAGCAGGGAGCTGGATCAGAAGTGCAGCAGGCAGGACTCAAACCAGCTCCCAAATGAGATGCTGGCACTGCAGATGGCAGTTTTACCCTCCTAAGCTACAGCTCTGGCCCCAAGAGCCACATCTTAAAAGAACAACAAGGGGACCGACGCTGTGGCCTATCAGGTAAAGTCGCCGCCTATAGTGCCAGCAGCCCATCTAGACACGGGTTCTAATCCCAGCTGCTCTACTTCCAATCTAGCTCTCTGCTATGGCTTGGGAAAGCAGTAAAAGATGGCCCAGGTCTTTGGGCCCCTGCATCCGTGTGGGAGACCCAGAAGAAGCTCCTGCCTTCTGGCTTTGGATTGACCCAGCTCCGGCCATTCTGGCCATTTGCGAAGTTATCCAATGGATGGAAGATATCTCTGCCTCTGACTCTCTAATAAATAAATCTTTAAAAAAAAAAAAAAGTAGATTTGGCCGGCGCCATGGCTCACTAGGCTAATCCTCCGCCTTGCGGCGCTGGCACACCGGGTTCTAGTCCTGGCAGGGGTGCCAGATTCTGTCCCGGTTGCTCCTCTTCCAGTCCAGCTCTCTGCTGTGGCCTGGGAAGGCAGTGGAGGATGGCCCAAGTTCTTGGGCCCTGCACCCGCGTGGGAGACCAGGAGGAAGCACCTGGCTCCTGGCTTTGGATCTGTGCAGCGCCAGCCGAAGCAGCCATTTGGGGTGTGAACCAAGGGAAAAAAGGAAGACCTTTCTCTCTGTCTCTCTCTCTCTCACTGTCTAACTCTGCCTGACCAAAAAAAAAAAAAAAAAAAAAAAAAGCAGGTTTGAAAAATTATTTGAAAGTTTTTTTTCCCATTTTTCTTCAATAATCAACTATGTTCTATTGAGATCATGTTATTCTAACTATCACTAATAAAATACTTTCCACAAACAGAAAATAAGCATTTCAGATGGTTTTCCATGTCTACAAACGGTTATGGAGTTCAGTCAAAAAACATTGAGTAAAGATGCACTAAATCTTTAACATGGAAAACAAATGCCGCATGAATAATTACTTGAAAGTGTTTGCTGTCAGCAGCTTTGCTAACAAAAGTACTATTTATGAAGGACAATCCAGTAACTTAAATACATGCAAAAGAGAGTAACACAAAAATCCCTAATAATGAGTCTTACAATGTCAACGCTACTTTCTGCAGAGAATGCTGCGTGTGCACAAGCTCTCAATACCAAAGGAACAGATGCTTCAGAAAACCCTGCCCGTCTTGCTAGACTGTCGACCGGGTTCTAGGATTCTTCCACACAACCGCGTAGTTACTGATGCAAGGAAACTGAATTCAAAAGCTGCTAACTCAGTCTCACCTTAATAAGCTTTCGTATTAAGTCACCCAATTCATTCATTCGCTCACTGAGCCCTTAATCTCTTAACACTCTTCAGGTGTAAAATAATTTTCGGGGAAAAGAGAAAAGAAGGTAACCCCTGAATTCCAAGAAAGACGCTGATACTGGAAGGGTGGGACCCACTGGCCAAGGACCCAGCACGAGAACCACAAGCAGTTGTCCAAGGACCCAGCACGAGAACCACAAGCAGTTGTCCACGCCTCTGGGAGGAAACGAGCACTCTCCACGCTGCACATCACTTTCCAGGAAGAGGCAGAACTGCAGAAATGAAACGCAAATGGCCCTGAGTGATTCTAAAAGATGCTCAATCTCACAATAAGAGAAATGCAAATTAAAAATACATTTAGGTAACAATTTCTCACCTATCGTACCGGCAAAATTCCAAGTGTTTAACACACTGTGCAGGCAAAGTGTAGGAAAACAGGCGGATGGGAATGCATTAAAGGGGAAACCTGCGACACCCAGCACAACTACATGTGCATTTACCCTCTGACAGCAAGTCCATGTCTACGAATCGATCCCAAAGATACACCAAACCAGAACAGGTGCGGCTGTGCCGCTAGCCCAGAAGCAAGCCTGCCATGACGCTCATCAGCAGGGGAGCCGCTGAAGGAATTCTGCGAGGCCAACACAGTGAGCTCTGCACCTGGGACGAGGACTGCAGGCCAACTTCCGTCCTGCCATCCAGCGACCTCTAGATCAGATTAACTGAAAAAGCCAGGATTTCACCTACTGAAATGCAAGATACTCGCCCGCGCGCGCGCACACACACACACACGTAATCTTTAGCTCACGTGGAGAGGAATTACGTCAAAGGAGACAGATCCAAGCCAGATGTCTCTGCACAGAAGGGCTCACAGATGTAACTTTGAGATCATGCACCTATCTTACATAATTTTAAGACAAACTTTAATTTGTAAAAATGGAAATTAGAAAATGAAAACACGCCTGTCTTGCTATCATTACAGCCCAGAAAGGAATTCTGAAGCACATAGAAGCAAAACGCACACACAGACTACACCCTCAGGGCCACAAGAACTGCGCTAAGTTTGGCGCTCTTTTAATAAGCATTTTGTTGTGGCTCGTGTTAGTACTGCTGCTCTGGGACTGGTGTGCACTACGGGATACAGCACAGGAATGCTTCCACCGACATCATGGAGAACAGGCTTCTCTGTGTGCAAACGTGATGTAAAAGTCAAGGAGATTAAGTAAAACCCCATAAGCCTTTATTTCCTTAATCTTAGATATTAATACAAATTCCTTATTTCTCTAAAAGATATGTATTTCCTAACTCATGTCTCTGAAAAGGTTGAGTAACAATGACAGACCCAGCAGCAATGAGCACTCTAACAGCCAGGTTTTGGCCAAAATTCCATTTTCCACCCAAAAGAACCTTCAAAAATTGGTTAATTCCGGGTCTGGGACTGGAACATGAGGTGAACCTGGAACATCTCATCATCCCGGAAAACAACAACAACCAAATAAAAAAAAAAAAAATACAACCATTAAGGTCATTTAATGTATTTAAAAGAGTCCCTTACTCGCCAAATATAGGACAGGTCAGCTTCAGTAATGATAATGTCACAACAAACACAAACAATTACATATGTCGAATTCTATTACTTTGTGACGATCTCAGAAGAACAAAACAAATAAAGTTACCGGTCACCTCTGGTGGACGCCATATTACCAAACCATTATTTTGAAAAGTGGCAAGAGGGAATGAATTAAAGCAATTTTCCAATCAAACCGTCCCTAATGGCAATAAAATAGTTGGTAAAGTTTCTATTTATAGACAGTGGAAGAAGGACAGAACATCACATTTTGCAGCCCCTCATGAATTCTCAGCTCTAGGCAACAAAGTCGGTGGCCCAGAAGCCAGCAAACATCTCCTGTAAAGAGCCAGACACAACCCACTGGACCCTGCAGGCTCCATGTAGTCTCCCTCGCATTCTCCTCTGCTTAACTCTTCCTCGTTCAGCAACACTTGAACGATCACCACAAGCTGGGTTGTACAAAGCAGGGGGTGGGCTAGATGGGACCCCCAGGCCACCTCCACTAAAACCCTACAGCTGACATCAACAGAGAAACAGACACAGGCGTATATTACACCTGTGTGACTCTTGATGCGAGAATATATCACCACTATCTATCCTGAAACAGAGCAAGGCTCTATAGGATCCAACTAAGGAAAAATAAATTAAAAAAAAGGATAGAGGACTATGGAAGACACACCACGGGATGCAGTCAACAATATCCCAATTGCAAGGACATTCTTCAGGTCTGACAAATGACTCAGTTTCTTTAACACATAATTACAAGGAAGAAAGAGAGGAGAAGTAGAGGTGGTAATAATTATCACACACACACACACACACACACACAAAAAAAAAACCTTAAAACACATTCCAACCACGTAGATTCTGATTTTGATTCAGGCAAACAAAAAGTGCTCTCAAAATCATGTGGAATGTACAAGGTGTCAACCTGGAAAAAATCCAGTGTCCATCCACTGAGGAACAGAAAAATAACACGTGTCACATCCACACAATGGAGAATCATCTGGGCATAAAAATGAGGGAGGTAGTGATACAAGCTACAGAATGGATGAAACATTAGAACATGATGCTAATTCTGTGAGGAATTAGCCGGCTGCTAATGGGGTATAAGATTTCTTTGGGGAATGAAAGTATTCTCAAGCTGTGGCCATAGCTGCAAAAATTGGTTAATTCCGGGTCTGGGACTGGAACATGAGGTGGATGTTGGTCTGATTAAAAACCAACAGACTGTACATTTTAAATGGGAATTATAGGGCTGGCATTGTGGCTTGGCAGATAAAGCCACGGCCTGTGGCACTGGCACCTCATGGGGCACCAGTTTGAGTCCCTGTCACTCCACTTCCCATCCAGCTCCCTGCTAATGCACCTAGGAAAGCAGTAGAAGATGGTACAAATAGGCCGGTGCCATGGCTTAACAGGCTAATCCTCCGCCTTGCGGCGCCGGCACACCGGGTTCTAGTCCCGGTTGGGGCGCTGGATTCTATCCCGGTTGCCCCTCTTCTGCTATGGCCTGGGAAGGTAGTGGAGGATGGCCCAAGTGCTTGGGCCCTGCACCTGCATGGGAGACCAGGAGAAGCACCTGGCTCCTGCCTTCGGATCAGCGCGGTGCGCCGGCCGCAGCACGCAGGCTGTGGCGGCCATTGGAGGGTGAACCAACGGCAAAAAGGAAGACCTTTCTCTCTGTCTCTCTCTCTCACTATCCACTCTGCCTGTCAAAAAAATAATAATAAAATAAAATAAAATAAAAAAAGAAGATGGTGCAAGTCCTTGGGCCCCTGCACCCACGTGGGAGACCTGGAAGAATTTCCTGGCTCCTGGCTTCAGCCTAGCTCAGCACTAGCTGTTGTGGCCATTTGGGCAGTGAACAATCAGATGGAAAATCAATCATTCAATCAATCAATCACTCTCTCTCTCCTCGTCCTCCTCCTCCTCGTTCTGTAACTCTGCCTTTCACATAAAAATACCTTAAAAAGCAGGGGAATCGTATGGCATATGAGTTCTAGCTCAATAAAGCTATTACTTTTTTAAAATGACAGTTAATTTAAAGAAGCAAGGGCTCTGTGAAGAAACGGCCAATTCGTTGATTAGGGCAAGAAATCAAAGAGATGACTCTGGAGCACCTCCTAGTGCCAGAAGGGAAGGAAGTGCTGAGAGAAAAACCGACACAGGAGGGAACAGTGACAGACGCACCACACAGGGCCACCGGAGCCCAACTGAAGAGCTTCCTTCCAGTGGCCAAGGCTGGGACAACACAATCAACGCTGGACTGTAACCCAAAGTTCACACTGCTGTAAATACAGGCTGAATAAACTAACAATGAGAGGAGGGACAAATCGCTGATGAAGAATTCCCAATAATGTATACAGATAAAGAAGGCACGCACTCCCCACTCCTCACCTGTGGCTGTGCAGAGGGACTCTGTGGTCACCTCCAGACACAGCTCCGGCCAGGTGACACATGTCCACGCCAGTCACAGCAGCAGTGACGGGTCACGGGGACAGCGCGTTCCCTGGAAACTGAGGGCACGTTACCTCTGACGTCTTCATCCCAAACTGCTAACTCCAGCCCAGTCGGGTGAAAAACGGCAGACCAACCCCAAGTGAGGGACACAGCATGCAATATCTGACCGATGGCCTCCAAACTGCCGAAGGTCATCAAAACACGGGGAGCCTGGGAAACAGCCCCAGATGAGAGGAGCCTAAGACCGGAAAACGAAACGTGACTCGGCGTGCAGGATGGGACTGGACAGAAAAGGCGACATCAGGTAAACTCAAAGCAGTGCGGGCCAGCGCCGTGGCGCACTGGGTTAACCTTCCACCTGCGGCACCAGCATCCCATGAGCACCAGGTTCTGGTCCTGGTTGCTCCTCTTCCAGTCCAGCTCTCTGCTGTGGCCCGGGAGGGCAATGGAGGATGGCCCAAGTGCTTGGGCCCTGCACCCACATGGGAGACCAGGAAGAAGCACCTGGCTCCTGGCTTCAGATCAGCGTAGCTCCAGCCATGGCGGCCATTTGGGGGGTGAACCGACAGAAGGAAGACCTTTCTCTCTCTCTCACTGTCTAACTCTGTCAAATAAAAATAAAAATAAAATAAAAGCAATGGGAATTAAGTACGGACTTCAGATAACAATGCTGCAACAGTACAGGCTAAGAGTAACAAATCCACCACTTTAATACAAGATGTTAATAGGGGAGACCAGGGGTGGAGTGGTGGGGGAGAGTTGTACACTGCCTTCACCATTTTTCTGCACACCTAAAACTGATCTAAATGTAAATTTTAGGGGGCAGGAATTTGCACAGCAATTAAGAGATCCCTTGAGACACTCGCATTCCTTAACACAGTAGCTGGATTTAAGTCCTGTCTCCACTCCCAATTCCAGCTCTCTGCTAATGTGTCTGGGAGAGAAGGCAGGTGACAGCTCAGGGAGCTAGGTCCCTGCCACCTGTGTGTGAGATCCAGACTGAGTTCCCAGCTCCCAGATTCCTCCTGGCCTAACCCTGGCTGCTCTGGGCATATGCGGAGGGAACCAGCGGATGGAAGACCTCTGTGTCTGCCTTTCAGAAAATATGCAAATAAAAAATATTAAAAAGTAATAATGGGGATGGTGCTGTGGTGTATCAGGTAAAACCGCCACCTGCAGTGCCAGCATCCCATATGAGCGCCAGTTCAAGTCCCAGCTGCTCCACTTCCAATCCAGCTGTCTGCTATGGCCTGGAAAAGCAGTAGAAGATGGCCCAAGTCCTTGGGCCCCTGCACCCACATGGGAGACCCAGAAGAAGCTTCTGGCTCCTGGCTTTGGATTGGCACAGCTCCGGCTGTTGTGGCCAACTGGGCAGTGAGCCAGCGATGGAAGACCTCTTTCTGCCTCTGCTTCTCTGCAATTCTGCCTTTCAAATAAATAAATAAATCTTGAAAAATCTATTTTTTAAAAGAGTAATAATTATGGCATTTTATAAAAGAATTTAAAATAGAGATACTACCTGGGCATTTTATAATATGGTCATTATTTTCACTTTTTGTGAGAATCTTTATGATGGGCTTAAAATGTATACACCAGATAATATGAACACTAAAAAAGATCAAGTACAGGAGTTACAATCTGTAACCAAACAGAATGACTTTCAAGACTACTAATGAGCGCTTCCAATGAAACTGTCATCAATTAAATGTATTGAATAAATTAACCCAAAAAAAAAACAGTAAAAGTGCCACCAGAAATAATCATAAATAAGCAAAAGTGTAAGTTACTTGTTACATAACCATGATTTGCTCTTATTTAACAAGTACTCAGAAGTCCAGCGGGCAAGCTTTGAAGTACAGCTCCTAATTATCTCCATTAGCCACAGCAGCTGAGACTTGTCTAGTACTTATGCTCCTCTATTAAACTGATACTCTATCTCCCGAGATAAAATAGCAGTGACCAGCACTGATTCAGGGAATACAAGCTAGAAAGCCAGCTAAACCCTCCAGAATTACAAACATGACTTTCCTGTCCAAACCCTTAAGTTGGTGATTTTGTCCTATTTCAATATAAGCCTAATTACATTTTCTAAAGGTAAACAAAAGATCTGGGTATTATCCACCTAATCTCCCTGAACAGATAAAGTTCAACATTGCACATTTTTATTCAGAAATCATAATCATGTTAAGTATTCATTTGAATAATTTTTCTTGCAGATGTCACATGAAAGAATATAGTTTACTACATACAAAAGCAGAATCTCTAAAGGCGCCAAACACAGTGCTGAGATTCAATGCTGATTTTTACTAAATATTGATTACTTAAAATAAAAGTGTTAAAAGTGTTTGGTTTTAGAGGCCAGCGCAGTGGCTTAGCCAGTAAACCTGCCGCCTGCAGCACTGGCATCCATATGGGCACTGGTTCGAGTACCGGCTGCACCACTTCTGATCCAGCTCTCTGCTGTGGCCTGGGAAGGCAGTGGAGGATGGCTCAAGTGCTTGGGCCCCTGCACCCTCATGGGAGACCAGGAAGAAGCTCCTGGCTCCACCCAGCCTCAGCTGTTGGGGCAGTTCGGGGAGTGAACCACCGGATGCAAGACTTCTCTCTCTGCCTCTGCCTCTCTGTAATTCTGTCTTTCAAGTAAAATAAATAAATCTTAAAAAAAAAAAAATAAAGTATTTGGTTTTCCACAAGAACACATCTGTAAAAATTGAAGCCATTTGAAAAAAAACAAAACAAAAATATGACTGCCAAATTTTCATCTTATATTTACAATTTTTCAGGAATATAAGGTAAACAGCAAAGTCAATAATACTAGATAACTATGTATGTGTGCCAAGCCCACAGCTCCTAAAATAGGTTCCTGCATGTGATAAGCACCACTGTACAAAAGAAAACACTGCTTCACGATGCAGCCAGGAAGTTTAAAACGCTTGTAACACATGTAAAATGTAAGCCATTTAATACAGTTCCTAGCACATACAGAAAAAATGCTAGGGCCGGCACTGTGGCACAGCGCATGAAGGCCACTGCCTGGGACGCCAGCATCCCATACAGGGGCGGGTTTATGTCCCGGCTGTTCCACTTCCAATGCAGCTCCCTGCTAATGGCCTGGGAAAAGCAGTGGAGGATAGTCCCTGTGTCTGGACCCTGTTACCCATGTGGGACACCCACATGAAGCTCCTGGCTGCAGCCTGCCTCAGCCCCGGCCACTGCGCCACCTGGAGAGTGAACCTGAAGATCGAAGACTGTCTCTGCAACTCTGATTTTCAAACAAATAAATAAACCTAAAAAAAACCTAGCTACTAAGATAGACCAAAGACAGTATAAGTTATTTTGTACTAAAAATAACAAATAGTTGTTTTATTAATAAATGCCTTCTGGTTAAAAATTAAAGCATCTACTGGCAATCAACAGATCTCCCCTTTTTATTATTGCTGTTATTCTTCAAAAAAATTTCAGCATATGCCCATTTACTGGGCTGCTGTCTCGGACAAGGAATTATCATATTAATGATTTCACAGATCCTCTGTCTCTCACTTTCTCTCTCTCTCTCTCTCTCTCTCTCTCTCTTACACACACACACACACAGAGGTTAGGATTCTTTTAAAAAGAATGGAATTTTATATGTACATAGTTCTGCAACTAGTTTCTTGCATGTAAGAATGTATCTTGAGTAGACTTTCAGGTCAGTACATATTCTTTTTAATAACTATTTCTACAGTACTTTATGCATTAGTGTGTGTGAATACACACTAAACACAGAAACTGTCATCCAAACCAGGGCACTTCTGAGTGGAAGAAGTTACACAGGCAGCACAGGTGCTGACAGGCCCACCCAGGGGCGACAGAGATACGGCCACCCTGCGTGGGAGGCAGGGACTGAGGGCTAGCATCTAAGTCACTCCTAGTTCCCTATCGTTACAAACGATGCCTCCGTGAGCATCTTTGTGCCTGTTAATTTTTGTACACCTAAGAGGCATCTGTATGGTACATTTTAAGAAAACTTTTTTTTAATAAATATAAATTTTGAAAGTACAACTTTTGCATTATAGAGGCTTTTCCCCCCATAACCTCCCTCCCACCTGCAACCATCCCATCTCCCACTCCCTCTCCCAACCCATTCTTCATCAAAATTCATTTTTAACTATCTTTACATATAGAATATCAACTTAGTGTATACTAAGTAAAGATTTCAACAGTTTGCATCCACACAGATACACAAAGTATAAAGTACTGTTGGAGTACTAGTTGTACCATTAGTTCCCACAGTACAACTCATTCAGGACAGAGATCCTACATGGGGAGTAGGGGCACAGTGACTCCCGTTGTTGATTCCACAACTGACACTCTTATTTATGACGTCAGTAATCACCCGAGGCTCTTGTCATGAGCTGCCAAGGCTATGGAAGCCTCTTGAGTTCACAAACTCCAACCTTATTTAGACAAGGCCATAATCAAAGAGGAAGTTCTTTCCTCTCTTCAGAGAAAGGTACCTCCTCCTTATGATAAATTTTTAAAAGCAGAATTATTGAGTCAAAAATAATGCCTGTTTTAGGTTTTTGACAAATACACCCACAAAAAGGCTGTATCACTTTACAGCCGTGCCAATAGCATACGAGAGCTTTTTCCCTTTACCTCTGTCAACACTTCTTAAATGTGTATTAAGTAAACGGGCAGAGATGGTACCCAACTGTTTTAACGTGCACTTCCCTCAACTAGAGTGAAGCATCTTAGCACACATGCTAGCTTCCATACAGCGTGTGTTTTGATTGTCTACTGCAGTCTTTATTCTGTTTTCCACACAGCGGCATAGGTGCCCAGAAGACAAAGGAACCTGTCCACTAGTTAGTCCTATGTCATATTTCAAAACATTTTCATTTATATCTAGGAAACAAAAACCGTCTTTTATAGCAGACACTTGTCTGAGATATTGAAAATAACTGTAATTCATGATGTATTTAGAAATCACTGAGCTAATTAATGTTAAGCTGTCCTCCCACTCCTATTCTCTTACCACACACAATTATGCCGTTTTACAAGGGTGGTGAACACTACTTCTGATAAGGGGTGGGGAACAAAAGGAACTGTTCTTTAAAAAAAGAGAGAGATTTTATTTATTTGAAAGGCAGAAATACATAAAAAAGGAGATCTTCCATCCACTGGTTCACTACCCAAATGGCTACAAAGGCTAAGGCTGGGCAGATCCAAAGCCTGCTGCCAGGCGCTTCCTCCGTATCTCCCACGGGAGTGCCGGGGCTCAAGCACTTGGGCCATCCTCTGCTTTCCAGGCCATTAGCAGGGAGGATCGGAAGCAAAGCAGCTAGGCTAGAACAGGCGCTCATACGGGATGTCGGCGCTGCAGGCGAGGTCTAACGTTCTATGCCACAGCGCCAGCCCCCAAGAAGCTGCTCTTGAACAAAGATTAAATCTAGCCTCTGCTCATCATTGTAGTCAAGAAACAGACGTAAATCTGTTAAATTACTAACCAGTAAAAATTACATGACCTTTTGTCTATTTGTTTCCTCAAAGAGTTTTACTTGTTCTTGGAGCTGCAAACTCTGAACCTAACAGATGGTGCACAAATAAGAGCCTCTCCCTTCGGGACAACTCAGATTCAACAAATGCAAACCTATGACTCCTCCCTCCTATCCTCCCCAGACCTCCCCAGGACGCATGCGCGCCTCCCGGGGATGCGATTCATGAGCCTTGACCAGCTCCTGTCTCACGGTCTCAGGCCCATGCGACTCACTGACCGGCGTGACTCTCATGCCCACCTTCCCCAGGCCCCGGGCCTCTCTTCTACGCTCAGTCCTGGCTTCACGGTCAGTATATGCCTGCCAATCATCTCACCTGACCCAGCAGACCGCACCTCCCGCCCACCTGACTCCAGCCTCAAATTCCACAAAGATTCCATGTATCACAAACCTCTTCACCATGTTGCCCTCACCTCGCCCTAGTAAGAGAGCCTTGTTGAGAAAACAATCCCTTTGCTATAAACTGGACTTCTGTGCCCATCAAAATTTCCTCCCCATCTCTCCTCTTTACTTATCACAAGACAAGGTTAAACTGTTACCCGGTTTTTTGTTGTTGTTGTTGTTTTGTTTTTTAACAGGCAGAGTGGACAGTGAGAGAGAGAGAGACAGAGAGAAAGGTCTTCCTTTTTCCACTGGTTCACCCCCTAAGTGGCTGCTATGGCCAGTGTGTTGCGGCTGGCGCGCTGCGTTGATCCAAAGCCAGGAGCCAGGTGCTTCCTCCTGGTCTCCCATGGGGTGCAGGGCCCAAGCACCTGGGCCATCCTCCACTGCCTTCCCAGGCCACAGCAGAGAGCTGGACAGGAAGAGGAACAACCGGGACAGAATCCGGCGCCCCGACCGGGACTAGAACCTGGTGTGCCAGCACCGCAGGTGGAAGATTAGCCTAGTGAGCGTGGCGCCGACCACACTGCTTTTTTAGGCTAAAAACTGGTCAAATGACAGCAATTTCATATGCTTCAACCTAAAAGAAGCACAACTCCTTTGTTTCTCCCATTTCTCTCCTAGATATCATTTTTACTACTGTTCATCCAGATCCTATTACATCATTTCAAATGGCTCTCCTGCCCCCTGTGCTCGTGTGCTCATCTCTGCCTTTCCACTGAATCTGTGTCAGGAGCTACAAACATGCCCCACTGCAGTAAAAATCCTTAAAAGCAAGCTTTCATCTTTCTCCATCCTGCCAACCACCTGAGGCGCCCACCTCTTCACTCATTCCCTCCTGAAACGGTGGTCTGCAGCCTGCCCTCACCTCCCTCCCTCTGCATTCTGGAACATTCCACCTAGCTACCGGCTCACCTTTAGGCTGAGACTCTCCCCAGAGCTACCAACAATCTCCACAAGTCAAGAACCCAAAGCCCTCACCAATTCTCGTCCTCTACGACTTCTTGGGTCCATGCGTGTGCCCCACCTTTCTATGGCCCCAGCATTGTCCTATGACCACTCCTCCTCCTGCCCCCTTTCCTCTGTGGCCCCGACACTGTCCTACGGCCATGCGTCCCCCGTCCTTTCCCTATGGCCCCGACACTGTCCTACGACCATGCGTCCCCCGTCCTTTCCTCTGTGGCCCCGACACTGTCCTACGGCCATGCGTCCCCCGTCCTTTCCTCTGTGGCCCCGACACTGTCCTACGGCCCTGCGTCCCCCGTCCTTTCCTCTGTGGCCCCAACACTGTCCTACGGCCATGCGTCCCCCGTCCTTTCCCTATGGCCCCGACACTGTCCTACGGCCATGCGTCCCCCGTCCTTTCCCTATGGCCCCGACACTGTCCTACGGCCATGCGTCCCCCGTCCTTTCCCTATGGCCCCGACACTGTCCTACGACCATGCGTTCCCCGTCCTTTCCCTATGGCCCCGACACTGTCCTACAACCATGCGTCCCCTGTCCTTTCCCTATGGCCCCGACACTGTCCTACGACCATGCGTCCCCTCCTTTCCCTATGGCCCCAACACTGTCCTACGACCATGCGTCCCCCGTCCTTTCCCTATGGCCCCGACACTGTCCTACAACCATGCGTCCCCTGTCCTTTCCCTATGGCCCCGACACTGTCCTACGACCATGCGTCCCCTCCTTTCCCTATGGCCCCAACACTGTCCTACGACCATGCGTCCCCCGTCCTTTCCCTATGGCCCCGACACTGTCCTACGGCCATGCGTCCCCCGTCCTTTCCCTATGGCCCCGACACTGTCCTACGGCCCTGCGTCCCCCGTCCTTTCCCTATGGCCCCGACACTGTCCTATGGCCATGCGTCCCCCGTCCTTTCCCTATGGCCCCGACACTGTCCTATGGCCATGCGTCCCCCGTCCTTTCCTCTGTGCCCCAACACTGTCCTACGGCCATGCGTCCCCCGTCCTTTCCTCTGTGCCCCAACACTGTCCTACGGCCATGCGTCCCCCGTCCTTTCCCTATGGCCCCGACACTGTCCTACGGCCATGCGTCCCCCGTCCTTTCCTCTGTGGCCCCGACACTGTCCTACGGCCATGCGTCCCCTCCTTTCCTCTGTGCCCCGACACTGTCCTACGGCCATGCGTCCCCCGTCCTTTCCTCTGTGCCCCGACACTGTCCTACGGCCATGCGTCCCCTGTCCTTTCCTCTGTGCCCCGACACTGTCCTACAACCATGCGTCCCCCGTCCTTTCCTCTGTGCCCCAACACTGTCCTACGGCCATGCGTCCCCCGTCCTTTCCCTATGGCCCCGACACTGTCCTACGGCCATGCGTCCCCCGTCCTTTCCCTATGGCCCCGACACTGTCCTACAACCATGCGTCCCCCGTCCTTTCCTCTGTGCCCCAACACTGTCCTACAACCATGCGTCCCCCGTCCTTTCCCTATGGCCCCGACACTGTCCTACGGCCATGCATCCCCCATCCTTTCCCTATGGCCCCGACACTGTCCTACGGCCATGCATCCCCCGTCCTTTCCCTATGGTCCCGACACTGTCCTACAGCCATGCGTCCCCTGTCCTTTCCTCTGTGCCCCGACACTGTCCTACGGCCATGCGTCCCCCGTCCTTTCCTCTGTGCCCCGACACTGTCCTACGACCATGCGTCCCCCGTCCTTTCCTCTGTGCCCCGACACTGTCCTACGGCCATGCGTCCCCTCCTTTCCTCTGTGCCCCAACACTGTCCTACGGCCATGCGTCCCCTCCTTTCCTCTGTGGCCACTCTAAACACAACTGCTTCACACCACCAGCCTTTTCTTTTCTTTCCTTTTTTCTCCTGATTGTGTGTATCTCCTGGCCTCCCTCATCATGATCATTTCTGCGGATGATTCAGAATCTCTCCCGCAAAGGAAAGGTCAAAAACTGAATTTCAAAATTAAGCCATCTCACACCCAAATCTGCTTCTCCCCACACTCCCTGCTTGTAAAGGCTGGAGGAACTTCAGGATCCAACTGACGGCCCCGGCCACCGAGGACGGCATCTTCCTTTCTCCCACGGATGGCCAGCCCAGTCTTGCCCCTGCCTTAACTGACCAGGCTCCCACGGACCCTCCTGGTCGTTCTCCATATGCTGACGAGCAGAGAACACAGAGCAGCTTCAGCACTGTGCTAACTTTAAACCAGCTCTTCCAGAGCCTCACTCCAAATGTATTTGTTGTTGTTGTTTTTAAGATTTATTTATTTATTTGAAAGTCAGAGTTACACAGAGAGAGGAGAGGAAGAGAAAGAGGTTTTCCACCCACTGGTTCGCTCCCCAATTGGCCACAACAGCCGGAGCTGTGCCAATCCAAAGCCAGGAGCCAGGAGCTTCTTCCAGGTCTCCCACATGGGTACAAGGGCCCAAGGACGTGGGCCATCTTCTACTGCTTTCCCAGGCCATAGCAGAGAGCTGGATCGGAAATGGGGCAGCCGGGACTTGAACCGGTGCCCATATGGGATGCTGGCACTGCAGGTGGCAGCCTTAGCCACTACGCCACAGTGCTGGCCCCTCAACAGAGTTCTAACCTGCAACAACTGTGTGTGCACACTCAGGTCCACCTAAAACCCTCTACACGGGGCACAAACCCACTGCTTTGTGCATCCAGACTAACCTGCTTCTGTCTGATCCAGGACAAACTCCTCTAAAACTGGATTTACAACTCAGTTCATAGGTTTGCTGCTGGTAAGGTCAGGCACTGCTATAAACTACAGACTTGTGTTTAAATTTAAACCTAAGGAGCCACATGAAATGTGTAAGCAAAAACACCTGCAAAAATACACATCTATATGCAGTCAAAAATATACAAGTATGCATCCAAAGGAAAAACTAGAAAATTACAAAATTGTAATCATCTGAATTATAAGTATTCTGATTTTCATTCATTTCTACATACTGTAAGTTTTTAATAATATTTGCTATTTTCTATATTACTATTCTGATCATAAAAATACACTTATATCTTTGTAAAGATCCATTTAGTCACAGTATTGATTTCTACCAAACATTTAAGAAAGAAATAGAATTCTATACAATCTCTTCCAGAAAATAAAAAAGGTGTAATATGTCACAGCTCACTTTCTGAATTAGCACCACTCTGATACTAAATCCAAAGCCAATACAGAAAATCACAGAGCAATATTTCTCACAAACATAGACGGTATCAACATCAATACATTAATAGCAGGTAAGATCCAGTAACATATAAAAAGGGGGCTGGTGCTGTGGCATAGTGGGTAAAGCCACGGCCTGCAGTGGCTGGTTCAAGTCCCGGCTGCTCCACTTCTGATCCAACTCCTTGTTAGTGGCCTGGGGCAGTGGTAGAGGATGGCCTGAGTCCTTGGGCCCCTACATCTGCATGAGAGACCCGGAAGAAGCTCCAGGCCCCTGACTTCGGATCAGCTCAGCTCCAGCCGTTGAGGCCATCTGGGGAGTGAACCAGTAGATGGAGGACCTCTCTCTCTCGCTTTCACTGCCTCTCTGTAACTCTGTCTTTCAAAAATAAATAGATCTGGAGCCTGCGCTGTGGCATAGCAGGTAAAGCCACTACCGGCAGGGCCGGCATTCCATATGGGCGCCAGTGTGCCAGTTCGTGTCCCAGCTGTTCTACTTTTTTTTTTTTTTTTGACAGGCAGAGTGGACAGTGAGAGAGAGAGAGACAGAGAGAAAGGTCTTCCTTTTTGCCGTTGGTTCACCCTCCAATGGCCGCCGCGGCTGGCGCACTGTGGCCAGCGCATCGCGCTGATCCGAAGCCAGGAGCCAGGTTCTTCTCCTGGTCTCCCATGCAGGTGCAGGGCCCAAGGACCTGGGCCATCCTCGACTGCACTCCTGGGCCATAGCAGAGAGCTGGCCTGGAAGAGGGGCAACCGGGACAGAATCTGGTGCCCCGACCAGGACTAGAACCCGGTGTGCCGGCGCCGCAAGGTGGAGGATTAGCCTATTGAGCTGCGGCACCGGCCTTTTTTTTTTTTTTTTAAGATTTATTTATTTACTTGAAAGTCAGAGTTACACAGAGAGGGAGAAGGAGAGGCAGAGAGAGAGGTCCTCCATCCACTGGTTCACTTCCCAGATGGCCGCAATGACCGGAGTTGCTCCAATCTGAAGCCAGGAGCCAGGAGCTTCCTCTGGGTCTCCTACACGGGTGCAGGGGCCCAAGGACTTGGGCCATCATCCGCTGCTTTCCTAGGCCACAGCAGAGAGAGAGCTGGATAGGAAGTGGAGCAGCTGGGTTTCGAACCGGCGGCCATAGGGGATACCAGCACTGTAGGTGGCAGCTTAACCCACTACACCACAGCGCCAGCCCCATGCTCCACTTCCAATGCAGCTCTCTGCTATGGCCAGGGAAAGCAGTGGAAGATGGCCCAAGGTCTTGGGCCCCTGCACCCATGTGGGAGACCTGGAAGAAGCTCCTGGCTCCTGGCTTCAGATCCCCAACTCCGGCCATTGCAGCCATCTGGGGAGTGAACCAGCAGATGGAAGACCTCTCTCTCTACCTATCCTTCTCTCTCTGCATAACTCTTTCAAGTAAATAAATAAAATAAATCTTTTAAAAAATAGATCTTTTATGTATAAAAGGAATATCAAGATATTGATCAAGCTGAGGTTTATCCCAGTAATGCAATGTTGGCCAATACTTGGCAACCAATCAATGCAACCCACAATAAGGACAGACTCAAACGAAAGAGTATGGCCTTACCAATAAATGCAGAACATTTGACAAAATTCAACTCTTATTCATAATAAAAACTAAGAAAATCAGGAAAGAAATAGAACATTTGTAACTTAATAAAAGGTATCTGGAAAAAAAAAAATGTACAGCTGGGGCCAGTTCTGTGGCACAATGGCTCAAAGTCCTGGCCTGTAGCACCAGCACCCCATGTGGACATGGGTTCAAGTCCCAGCTGCTCCACTCGCAATCCAGCTCTCTGCTATGGCTTGGAAAAGCAGAAGATGGCCCTGCACCCACATGGGAGACACAGAAGCTCCTGGCTCCTGGCTTCAGATCCCCAAGTCCAGCCATTGCAGCTATTTAAGGAATGAACCAGTGGATAGAAGACCTCTCTCTGTGTCCCTACTTCTCTCTGTAACTCTTTCAAAATAAATAAAATCTTAAAAAATAAAATAAAATAAAGATCCCATGTAATGATGAGACAGAAACTCCCTCCCTAACAGCAGGAGCAAGGCCAGGAGGCCCATGCTCACGGCCGCAGTCCAGCAGGAGCAAGGCCAGGAGGCCCGTGCTCACGGCCGCAGTCCAGCCCTGTCCTGGAAATCTTATCTAGGGTACAATCAAGCAAGGAAAACTAATGACAGGCATACTCATCATAAAGGGAGAGAAAAACTGTTGCTATTCACAGTCAATATGATCGCCAACTCTGAAAATCATAAGGAATCTACAAAACAGCCTCTTTAAATAAGGATGCTACGCAGGGTCAACAATCAATAAAATCAACCACATTTCAATAAATTGGCAATCAACTATCGGACAGCAAACTTAAAAGAATGAAACCATTTAGAATAGTTCCCCAAACACGAAATACTTAGGCATGTGAAAATTACAAAATGCTGATGACAGAAATCAAAGGTGACCTAAAACCATTTAGAATAGCTTCCCAAATACGAAACACCTTGGGCACTGGAAAATTACAAAATGCTGATGACAGAAATCAAAGGCGACCTAAATAAATGAAAAGACACACCGTCTTCATGGGTTGAAAGACACAACACAGAGATAACCATTCTTCCCAAACATCCTGTGGACTTAACACAATTCCAGTACAATCCCAACCAGAATTCCGTGGCTATAGACAAGCTAACTAAAACTGGTATGAACAGGCGCAGGTGGCAGAACAACTAAACACTGGGAAAGGGAAATAAGGTTGAAAGAGTCAAACTTCCCAATTCTAAAGCTTACCATAAACTACAGTAGTCAAGACAACGGGGTTGGCAAAGGACAGCCAGAGAACCTAGAAACAGACCCACACAGTGATGCTCAGCTGACTTCTGACCTGGGCACAGCAGCCAGGGGAGAACAGGATGTCTGCAACAGGCTGGGCAGAAACGCAAACAGAACAGGACAAAAACACAGCCTGACCCAGTAAAACTTCCCTTAAAAAACGGACCACAAACCTAAACGTTACATGTAAAACTATAAACTTCCTGAAGAAACCAGAGAAAAGTTTTGTAAACCTGGAGTGGAAGAGGCTGAAGCAGCACAGCAGATTAAGCCACTGCCTGCAACGCTGGCATCTCTGTGAGTCCCAGCTCCCCACCAGTGCACCTGGAAAAGCAGCAGATGACCCGAATGCCCGGGCCCCTGACACCCACAGGGAAGAACCAGAGTTCCAGGTCCTGGCAGCAGCCTGGCCCAGCCCTGACTATTGTGACTATTTGGGGAGTGAACCAGAGGATGGAAGATCTCTGTCTCTATCTCTATAACTCTGCCCTTCAAACAAATGAATAAATCTTTAAAAACAAGAAACAAAAACCTGGAGTAGACAATGCATTCTTAGACATGACACTGAAAGCATAATCCAAAAAACAGAAAAAATGATACAACAACCAAAATTTAAAACTTTTTCTCTGCAAAAACATTGTCTCTTGTTTGTCTTTTCATACTCTCAAAGAAAATATATGCAAATCATTAGTCAACAAAGGAAGTTGTACACAGTATACAGAAAGAACTCAAGCATATAAAAATTACCACCAAACTAGTTTTTTAAACAGGGAAAGCTGTGAATAGACAAATCACCACAAAGGTCACCGTCCCCAGCTGTGGGGAAACACAGATCAGAACTACAGTGAGGCCCTCCACGCACCCTTTAAGATGGCTGCAACAAAACAAAACGGACAATATCGAGTACTGGTGAGCACGCTAAGCAACTGCAACTCCAAACACTGCTGCTGGGAACCCAGACAGGCACAGCCAGTGTGGAGCAGAGGCTGACGGTTTCTTGTGAGGTTACGTGACACACCACATGACTCAGCAGTCTCACCCTGGCTATCTGCCCTACAGAAACGAACCTATGTTCACACAGAAACCCTGAACACATGTTGGGAACAGCTTCATCAAAATCCCCACAAGCTGATGAAAAACCAGGCATCCCACATAGGCAAAAGGGTAACTGTACAATCACACATGTGAACAAACTACTGGCACCTAGAACATGAATCTCAAAGCCATTATACTTGGGCAAAGAAGCCAGCCTCAAAGGGTTACGTACTGGGGCTGGCACTGTGGCATAGCAGGTACAGCTGCCACCTGTGAGGCCAGCATCCCATAACGCACCGGCTCGAGACCACTTCTGATCCAGCTCCCTGCTAATACAGTGGAAGATGGTCCAAGAGCTTGGGCCCCTGCACCCACAAGGGAGACCTGGGGGAAACTCCGGGCTCCTGGTATTAGCCTGGCCCAGCCCTGCCACTGCAGCCACTTGTGGAATGAACCAGAAGATGGAAGCTCTCTCTCTTTGTGTCTCTCTCTCTTTGTAACTCTGCCTTTCAAATAAATAAATAAATCCTTTTAAAAAAAAAAGTTACATATTATGTGATTCTACCTGTATGATTTTCTGGAAAGGGCAAAACAATATGGATGGCAAACAGGTCAGTGGCTGGGGTTAGGACTGAAGTAAAAGGTTTGGTCACAAAGGACCACTGTGGGGGACCGAGGGACGTGAGAGAAACAGTTCAGTATTATGACACCGACTAAAGGAGCCCCCACACACAGATAAAACTCACAGAACTATAAACAGTTAATTTTATAAAGTGATCATTATAAAAGTTTTTAATAAACTAATGATCTTTACTACAGCCAACCCCCACTCCTGCGGCAAACTTCCTCATCACCCAGCCGTAACTCCCATCTGGTCACCCTCCTGCTCCACAGGTCAGCTAAGAACACCATCTGGTTCACAGTTCTATCTCCAACGCCCAGGATATAGCAGATAATAAATGTTTATCACCTAACTGTGAAATCTAAAACCATAAATGTAAGAGACCTCGTGGCAAAGTGCACAGGAAAGCACAGAGGAGGCAGCAGGCACTGTGGTCAGGCCGCCATCTGTGACTCTAGCTTCCCAGATGGCCACCGGTTGGAGACCCAGCGACTGTACTTCTGACCCAGCTCCCTGCGGATGTACATGGGACAGCAGTTGAGGATGACCCAAGTACTTGGCCCCTATTATCCACATGAGAGACCCGGATGGAGTTCCAGGTTCCTGGCTTCAGCCTGGCCTAGCTCTGGTCATGGCAACCATTTGGGAAGTAAACCAATGGATGAAAGATCTCACTCACTCGCTCTTTCTCTTGCGCACTTTCTAATTCTGCTTTTCAAACACATTTTTTAAAATTATTTTCTAAAAAGTACAAAGAGAGAGGTATAATTTTTAAAAAACTAATGGATAGTACAATCACTGTGTAAAACAGGAAGTAGATTCCTCAAAAAAAAAAAAAACATGAATAAATAAAACTGGCACATGATCTAACAATCCCTCTACTGGGTACATATCCAGGGGAGACAAAATCAGTATGCCAGAGACCCTCACTCCCATGCCCACTGCTGCGCTACTCACAACCGTCAAGATAGGGAGCCAACCTCAGCAACCAGCCCAGATCAACGCATGAAGATCTGGTGTACAATACACAACAACCCACTGTTCCACTGGTCAGAAGGAGGGGATCCTGCCATTTGCAGTAACAACGGGGAATCTAGAGGAGATTACCAAGAAGCCAGGCACAGAAAGACACACCACGATCTCACGGGTATGTGCAATCTAAACAAGTGAAATGCATAGAGGCCACTAGCCGAAGGGTGGTGACCAGCTCTGCAGAACTGGGTGAGGTTGGTCAGACACAGAATTTCTTTAGAGAGGAGGAACAGAGTTAAGTGACCTGCTGCTGTACAACACGGTGCCCATGGTTAACAATGCAGTGCATTCTTGAAAATCTGGGAGAGAAATTTTAAGTGTTCTCACCACACACACACACACACAAAAAAAAAATCATGTGAGTTACAGCACACATGCCAATTAGCTCAATTTAACCATTCCATAATGCAAACATATATCAGCGTGTATGTTAAATGCAATTTTTGTCAATTAAAATAAAAGATAAATGGAAAAAATCAGTGTGTCTGACCACAATAATACTGAGGACGTCTGTTCAAAGGATACTATAGGAAAACAGATGACAGGAGGAAATGATATGCTGCATCTAAAACCAACACGAGTGGCATCGGGAATGTACAAGGGAGCTCAGAGCACAAGGACAGAGTACAACCTGACACAAAGGTGAACACAGAAACATCACAGGAGCATACGGGTGAATGGCTGCAGCCACTACAGGACTGATCTGTCACCAGGAAATGCAAACTCAACCAGCATGGAAGCAACCCTTCTTGATGGCGCCAGAACGGCAAAATCTAGAAAGGTAAGGCCTCTCAAACACCAGTGAGGACAGAGGAGCTGCTAACTCGCAGGAGCTGCTGGTGAGAGCGTGCAACAAAAGTGATCAGGCCACATTTAATCGAACTGTATGTTTGCCCTACGATCTAACAATCCCACTACCTGGTTCCTATTGCAGGAAAATTCATACAAAGGTGAATACAAGCAGTCATGGCAAAGAACTTTCCCTGTGGTTGTGTTGTGTGGAAACCCTAACACAGGAAATGGGTAAGTCACATGCAGTGGGTGCATACTGTGAGATTTTACACAACAATCAGAGGCAACTAACCAGACGTATGTCTAGCAGTATGGATACATCTTGAAGCACCACAATGAAGGGAAAAAAGAAAAAGAGCAGAGGTGAGCATTTGGCACAGTGGTCAAGCCCCCACTTGGGGACGCAGCATCAGAGCGCCTGGGGTCAAGTCCTGGCTCTGCCCCCAATTCCAGCGTCCTGCTAATGTGCACGGAGAGAGGCAGCAGATTACGGCTCAAGTCTCTGCCACCACACAGGAGAGCCAGCCCGAGTTCTAGGCCCCCAGCTTCAGCCAGGCTGTTGTGGGCATTTGGGGAGTGAAGCAGCAGACAGAAGATCTCTTTCTCTTCCTGTATATGTCTCTTTCAAGTAAAAAAAAAAAAATTTAAAAAGGGGAAAAATGCAAAAAATATAGGCCACATTACAAAAATTAACTCTTTGAATCTCCCAAGGAACCCAGAGTCTAAGTACTATCACTAGCCTCATCTACAGATAAAGGTCACGGCAACAACTTGCCTGTGCCCTACAGCTAACTGATGGAACAGGAACAAGGCTGCACAGTGCAAAAGCACACGGAGCACTTCACACCTGTGCACACGGCCGTCCTTGAGAACACACACAGAGCACTGCACACCCGTGCACACGGCCGTCCTTGAGAACACACACAGAGCACTTCACACCTGTGCACATGACCGTCCTTGAGAATACACACGGAGCACTTCACACCTGTGCACACGGCCGTCCTTGAGAACACACACAGAGCACTGCACACCCGTGCACACGGCCGTCCTTGAGAACACACACGGAGCACTGCACACCTGTGCACATGACCGTCCTTGAGAACACACACAGAGCAGTTCACACCTGTGCACATGACCGTCCTTGAGAACACACACGGAGCAGTTCACACCTGTGCACACGGCCGTCCTTGAGAACACACACGGAGCACTTCACACCTGTGCACACGGCCGTCCTTGAGAACACACACCGAGCACTGCACACCTGTGCACACGGCCGTCCTTGAGAACACACACGGAGCACTTCACACCTGTGCACACGGCCGTCCTTGAGAACACACACGGAGCACTTCACACCTGTGCACACGGCCGTCCTTGAGAACACACACGGAGCACTTCACACCTGTGCACACGGCCATCCTTGAGAACACACACGGAGCACTGCACACCTGTGCACACGGCCGTCCTTGAGAACACACACGGAGCAGTTCACACCTGTGCACACGACCGTCCTTGAGAACACACACGGAGCACTTCACACCTGTGCACACGGCCATCCTTGAGAACACACACGGAGCACTGCACACCTGTGCACACGGCCGTCCTTGAGAACACACACGGAGCACTTCACACCTGTGCACACGACCGTCCTTGAGAACACACACAGAGCACTACACACCCGTGCACACGGCCGTCCTTGAGAACACACACAGAGCACTTCACACCTGTGCACACGGCCGTCCTTGAGAACACACACGGAGCAGTTCACACCTGTGCACATGACCGTCCTTGAGAACACACACGGAGCAGTTCACACCAGTGCACATGACCGTCCTTGAGAACACACACAGAGCACTTCACACCTGTGCACACGGCCATCCTTGAGAACACACACGGAGCACTTCACACCCGTGCACATGACAGTGAGAATGGCAGGCAGTGAAGGGAACACACAAGGCAGAGACCTGGAACTCCCAGAGTTAGCATGGTGTGCTCTGGGGGGACACTGTGGCCACACAACTCTACACTCAGGGCCCAACTATGGGATACATACTTCTAATATTTATTGAATGAATCGATACCAGAATTTGGACCTGTCCTAGGTATCTCCCTCTGCCTCACTCCTTCCGTCACATCCAGTCACCAGATCTTGCCTGGTCTAGCTCAAATGTATGCCCACAGCATCTCATCCTGTCCTCCGTGCTCTCCAGTCTAAGCCCCAACCAACTTCCCTCCGCCCATTCTACACCCCTGACTACACACTTCAAAGGCCTGGTGAGGTCCAAAGTCCTGGACACACCTGCCCTTACCTTCCCTGCTCTGGTTCACACAAGGATTCCTGGCCCTCCCCGCACTCCCTGGCCATCTCTCAGCTCCTCCTACCTGCCAGCCTCCTTCTCACTTCAGAGGTCCATAGACCCCCGCGGGGCTGAGACTGGTCAGAACGCCACTGGAACGTCACCTCCTTAGGGAAGCTTTCTGAGCACGGGCCTGGGCGAGCTCTACCTGTTACGTATCTGTTATCTACCTATCTCCAGTTAGATTATAAATTCCACAACATTAAGAAATGCTTCTGTGTGGCTCACTATTTTATATGCTATACCTAATGCAATGTGGATATATAACAAATGCTTATTTGTATTTATAATCCATGAAGATCTTAAAATACTGTTAATCTATTTGTTTAAAAAAGGTGGAGGACTTTACTCTGCCTGCTGTTTCTTTAAAGTAAATAAACAAAATGTTTTATTTCTTAAAAAAAAAAAAAAAAAAACAACCTTTGTCTTGCCAACCTGCCAACTTTGTTTTTCCCACAGTCAATGACTATCCACATTAAATTTTAGAGTAACGAGCAACAGTGTCTTCTAGCCTTTCAAATTTAAGGGGAGTATGGTTTATTTCAACTCAGTAACACACAAACATCATTAAGCCAGGAAGAGTTCTGCTCAGTGCAGAAGACAAACCTCTTACTCAAAGTTCCCTATTCGATCATACTTAAGTAACATTTTCTCAACCATAAATAAATAACTTAGGGCAGGAAAATGCCACATATCTGAAGAGCCCAAGTAGACTGTGAATCCAAATATGATGCCTACAAGGGCAAGAACCCACGTCTACATTTCTGTCAAACAGTACTTACTGTGACATTTCACCACCAGGTGGCAGATCCATACAACTTTCTAGAAATGCGCTTAGCAGCCCTGAGAAGTTAGTCCAGGTCAATGAAATTGTAGGAAAAGTTAAATAACTTGCAGAATTTCTGAACATCAGCCAGTTAACCACAGGTTAGATGCAACTGGCTCTCAGCACATCACCCTTCTATTTAACTCTGAATTTGTCTCCAGGGCACAAGAGCACAGAACACAACACTATCTTTAAAAAGAACTGACCATGAAAATTCAATCTTCAACTGGAGTTAGCCACAATCCAGGCATTCTGAATCTTCAGAAGCATACAAGAGCTTCGAAGTCAAAGGTAAAGGAACAAAAGATAAAAAGAGTTGAGATGATGATGCGAGAAGAAAGGACAGAAAGAACAAACACCTCCCACTCCAAGAAGCTCCAGGGGTGGGCATTTCGCCCAGTGGTGAAGATGCCCACATTGGGGTTCCTGGGTTGGATATCTGGCTCTGGCTTCTGCTAATGCAAACCCGAGGAGGCAGCAGGGGCAGCTCAGGTCCTGGGGCCCTGCTACCCACCTGGAAGACTGGATTGAGTTCTCAACTCCCTACTTCAATCCCACCCAGCCCCAGTCATTCAGAGCATTTGGGAAGTGAACCGGCAGATGGGGCGTGTCTGTCTGCCCATCTGTCTGTCTCTGTCTCTGCCTGTCAAAGAATTAAAAAATCTTTTAAAGTTGCAGAAATGCAAAAGGTTAATCCATTTCTGTGTGCTTATTTTGTAGAAAGTATAATGTTCTGGTCAACAAGATAAAGACTTTAACTTCCAGTCAATTAAGAAAATTATTATAAATTTTTCAATAAAACACTCCTGAAATTCTGAAAATGTATTATTAAATTGCAAGATCAAGTATATTCTTTTATAAATTTTATAAATTTTTTTTAAGATTTTATTCATTTATTTGAGAGGCAGAGTTACAGACAGTGAGAGGGACAGACAAAAAGGTCTTCTTCCACTGGTTCACTCCACAAATGACCACAACAGCCAGAGCTGTGCCAACCCAAAGCCAGGAGCCAAGAGCTTCTTCCACATCTCTCACTTGGGCCATCTTGTACCATTTTCCCAGGCCACAGCAGAGAACTGGATTGGAAGAGGAGCAGTGGGACTAGAACTGGTGCCCGTATGGGATGCTGGTGCCACAGGAGCAGGATGAACCTAACTTATCATGCCGCAGCACGCTCCCGAGAATATTATTTTGAGATGACTTCGGCTGTTGTTAAATGCTGCTGGGAACACTGCAAATGCATCTTTTAAACCCGGTGCCTTGGCCGCCGGGGCAGCCTTCTCCCCCCTCCCCGCGCTCCCTCCAGGCTCTTTCTGGCCCTGACTCCTCACTAATGCTTCCCCGCCATCCTTCAGTGCACTCACCACCAGCTGGAGCTGACCCGAGTTTTGTGGGCCTTAAAGTGTATCTAATTGGAGGGCACTTCTGAAGAAAAACGAGAAAATAGATCTCAATTGTACAAGTTTTACAAAAATATATTAACTACTGACCACACTGCTTGAGCGTTCTCCAGGTCCTAGAAGGGGCCCGGCTGGCGACAGGACGCAGAGCTCATCACGTGCGGCAGAACTGCCTGTGCCGCAAACACCTGCCGGACCACACCAGGCCTCTGAGCTCCACCTGTCAGACAGGACACCCTGGACACCAACTCCACTCACTGACAGCTCTCTACACAGCCGGTGTTCACAGCTGCTGTAGAACAAAGTGCCTCAAGTTAGAGCCGAAATGCCCAAGGTAAGCAAGAGGGCAGAGCACAGAGCCCGCTGGGGGTGGGGGGTGCCTGCACTCGCTCACTGGTCCCCAAATACACACTGTTTGGGAACACACGAAGGGCTCAGCCACTTGTCTGCCTGAACGAGAGCACAAGTTCTCATTTCCTAACAACTTCCTGAATATTTTATTATCGTTTCCGCCCAGGAAATCTGCTCAGCCGATGTGGCTCCAACACCGACAGTCCATCTCTGAAGGGAAACTACTCACATACAGCAGAAGATCATACAAAAGATCCTCTCCACTACGATCTGAGTGAAGACAGGAGTTGAAAATACACGGGGATGGGGCCAGCACCACGGCGTAGCGGGTAAAGCCACTGCCTGCAGTGCCAGCATCCCATAAAGGTGCTGGTTTGAGTCCCAGCTGCTCTACCTCCAATCCAGCTCTCTGCTATGGCCTGGGAAATCAGCGGAAAATGGCCCAAGTGCTTGGGCCTCTGTGCCCACGTGGGAGACCCAGAAGAAGTTCCTGGATCCTGGCTTCAGATTGGCCTAACTCCTGCTGTTGTGACCATTTGGGGACTGAACCAGCAGACAGAAGATCCCTCTCTTCCTGTCTCCTCTCTCTGTGATTCTTCCTCTCAAGTAAATAAATACATTTTATAAAAAAAGAAAAAAGAAAAAGAAATTACTTGTGTGTTTTAACTTCAGGGTTTTTCAGAATACACAGTTTATATTCCTAGGATCTCAATTTTGGGCCAACTACATGGCCTAACAGCCTGCAATATATGCTAACATTTTCCAGTAAAACCTCTGCTTTGCGGAGCAGGGCATGGGGGAAGTAAACAACCAGTGATTGAGTTTCCAAAACAAGACTTGTTCGGGTGTTCTCTGCCATATACAGCTCTGGGCGAGCAGGGGGATCTTTATTCCTGTGTCTGTAGAAACACAGAAGTAGGTTTGACTACTGCAAAGGAGACAGGAGCTACCGCACTGCAGAGCGGGATGGAACTGAGCCGTCTCCAGAGACCCTGCCGTCAGCCACTCTGTAACACAGCAGCTGGCTCAGAGCCAGCCGGCCTCAGCTTCCCGTCTGTCACCTGTGAAGTGTACAACCACAGGTTAAGTGACTTAGCACAGGCAGCACATGTTCCAAGGTCTCTGGCACATGGTACTTCACACGTAGGAACACCCAGACACACAGAAAGGCTAACCAACTTGCCGAATGTCCCCAAAACCTTGGACACGCCCAGCACAGTCACCGAGCAGACCAGGGGGAGAGACCTGAACACAGACAGGGGAAACACAGCCAAGGCGTCCTGACAGAACCACAGCTGTCCCAGGGCTGCCACAGCCAACACTGGCGTCCTTGGTGGCCTTAAGGAGCCCCTTCCAGTGCACTGCACGTCTTACTTAGCGAGGGGTGAGAAGTCCTCCCACGAAGGGCACACAGCCCTTGTGCAACCAACTAGTCTGCATTCCTCAAGCGCCCTCCCGACAGCCACATGACGAACTGCACCACGTTCCCACTGGTACCATCTAGGGGACACTGCAAACATCCCCGTGGCGAATCCCACACAACTCAGTACAGTGTGTCAGTGTCATCCCCCCTTCCCTCTCCTGCAGGGAGTCTCCCATTGATTTGAGCGCAGAACACTTTTATTTCCCATGATATAAACATTAACTCCTAAACCAGAACAGTGGGCCACGAAGTACCAACTCCGTACAAAGCCCAGAGTCACCCTACTCCTCCAGTGTCAGGTCCAGCACCTTCTTTCACATCCCTACTTCCTGAAACCATGAAGCAAACTACTGTCTGCATGTGGCCCACAGCACCGCTGCACCCCCATTTCTGCGTAGTCTGCGTGTGGCCCACAGCACCGCTGCGCCCCCACTTTGTGTGGTCTGCAGGTGGCCTACAGCACCGCTGCACCCCCACTTTGCATGGTCTGCGTGTGGCCCACAGCACTGCTGCGCCCCCACTTTGCGTGATCTGCATGTGGCCCACAGCACCGCTGCACCCCCACTTTGTGTGGTCTGCAGGTGGCCCACAGCACCACTGCACCCCCACTTTGCGTGGTCTGCGTGTGGCCCACAGCACCGCTGCGCCCCCACTTTGCGTGGTCTGCATGTGGCCCACAGCACCACTGCACCCCACTTTGCATGGTCTGCGTGTGGCCCACAGCACCGCTGTGCCCCCATTTCCGTGTGGTCTGTGTGTGGCCCACAGCACCGCTGCGCCCCCACTTTGCGTGGTCTGTGTGTGGCCCCCAGCACCGCTGCACCCCACTGCTGCGTGCTTGCTCTCTGTACCCTTGCACGACACACATCGCTTGCGGTACAGCATCCTGTCTTCATACGAGACACACCCTTTGTTAGAATGGTAACTCCGATGCCTCCCATCTCCCACTGCTGAGCGCGGTGCCTTGCACACGGTGGCAGCCCAATACACGCTTGTTCGATGAATGAATGAGTCCGAGAGTCTACTTCCCACTGAAGGATCCTAACTGGATTTTACTACACATGGTTAAATAGGCTAGACTTCTCCCTCAGAGAACACGACCACTTGAAGCTGCCAAGACCTACATCTTCAATCCGAGGAAACCACTGCACTCCACACAGAACGTCATCCACACAAGCTCCCTTGTACCTACTTGTTTACGTGTTCCTCTCTGAAAAAGGCCTTTATACCGCCAACACTGCGGAGGGTGGGCAACATAACTGGCAGCTTGTGCTCAAAACACACACACACACACACACACACCGAGCCAATTAAAATGCACTTTTGACAACCTGAAAGTGTAGCTTACAAACTGCTGCACTGTAAGCTACCACCCTAACCTACAGAGTTTCTTCACAACCAGAGAAGACGGTGCTGAACTTTTCCTGCCGACTCAGCGCTTTCCCAGCCAGCGGCTCACATCCTACAACACGGTCTGAAAAGCAGCTGCCTTATGAGTGGAAACAGGATCCCTCCAAGCCCTAGGAGACAAACAGAAATGCTGGGGAAGACAGGAAGGGGAGAGGAACAGAGACCAAATCAACTCCAGCGACACCCGGGCTTTGCTCCGAAGGAAACTGTCAGTTCTCAAAAGGGCTGCTGTGGACTTTGAAGAGGTGGTGGTGGACAAGCTGCGGTCAGGGTGGCTGGAAACAGGAAACCAGGCAGGATGAAGTCACTTGTCCTTTGCACTGGGTAGATCCCAGGGCTCCAACTGCACCTCCCTCCAAGGCCCCTGCACACTGACGGTCAGGACCCTCTATTTTCTGAGAGTCAGCCGTGTGCCTCTCATCAGCACAGGCACTGGGGAGAGAGTGAGATGAACGGTTTCGCTACTGAACTGCTTTGGGGCCTCTAACCCCCAGCCGGACTGCACACCTTCGGCAGGCAGTCTCTCGCTAACCTGGTGACTCTCATGGCTGCTTGTGCATCGCATGGCAGTCTGTACACCCCCACCCCACAGCTGTCTGCAGACAATGGCATGCCATCGCACACCAAAAGCAGCCAAAGGGGAGACCAGACCCGCGTCTCACCTCTTGGCTCTTGGTACTTCTGCCAAATCCACTGCAAGCACCACTCACCACTGAATTCCCTCCCCAGATTTCTACCTCTCCTGCACTCAATTATTCCCCCAAATGTGTGCAAATACCTGGTGAACTCCGTGCTAGACCTTGCAAAAATAAATAAATAAATAAACGGTGAGAGGCAGGGGGAGGATTCCACAGAGAAAAATAAGCTGCAACTTGCAAACGAATGTGGCGCAGTGCCAGCGGCAGCTCAGATGAAGCGCAGCCTCTCTGGAGCAGAGAACGGAAGGCCTGAAGCAGTGATTTCACGGCTGCCTCCCACCTCACGGCGATTCTAGGACCCCGACTCACACGCGCGCGCACATGGAAGATCATTCCGCCCGAGGCCAGCACCACGCAACCTACTTATGAGGGGATTCCCAGGTGGGCTGTGGCACCACAGGATACCCGGGAACCCCCTTACAGGCTCAGTCCCAACACGGACTGACACGGAGAAACACCTTCTTCTGCTGTGTCAATGAACAAGCACCATCAGTACGCGCTTCCCACACAGGGTTCCCCCAACTGCAACCTGCTCCCACTGCTAGGAGAGCAACCAGAACGCATGTCTGCCCGATGACAGACCGCTCGTTTTCTCATTTGACAGAGCGGTGTATATTTAAAAAAAACAAGCGTGCCAGTCATTTGGCACTGAATCACACACTGCTCTGAAACGTGCTGTCTCCTCAAGGACAAAAGCGCTGTGTGAACACAGTACTCAGCAAACGGGGCCACAAAGGCAGAACACACTCTGCCCCCTCCCCCACCCCCAGCCCTGCTAGATAACGGCTGCCCGACTATTGAACTTGGGATTCCTAGAAGGCTGGGATTGTCCGTTCTGTTTGCTCACCTCTCCGTATGGTCCAAAGCACAATTAGCCACATCACAGGAGCTCCAACAGCTGCCACCAAATCTAAACCTCACTTTTCTCTATAAAAGCACAAGATCGATGGCTTCGTACTGTGACTCTGATTTTCAAAGTCTTTCAGTCAAATACAGAATCCTCCTAGGGATGCATCGCACGTCAGGCACTGCTGGGCCCTGCGGACTTGGGGACGAAGGTGACGGCTGCTACCTAGAGGAGCTTGGTCTAGAGACTGCAACCTGAACTTCTCCTCCCCACCCAGGCGCAGCCTCCCGCGGCCATCGGGGCCGCTACTCTGCATGTGCGCAGTGACCTGGAGGCGGGTGCTGGGGGTAACACACAGGTCCCGGGGAGGCGAGTGAAGGTGGACACGGAGTGGAGTCATGTGCCCACACCACCTCCAACACAGGAAAGCAATTCTCCCTGCCTGGAACTGTCCACTGCCCCCTGTCATCTGCAACACGGGGGCAGCCTCACAAAGACCCACTGTTCTACTGCTGTGGTCCCTTCTGACAGCTCCCAATGAGCCACAGACATAAAGCACCAGAAAAAGAAACCAACGTGCAAAAGAACCTCAGTTAAGCCACTGACTTCTCTGCCTTCTCCGTTTTTGTTCCCCGTACCTTACTCAGATTTTTAAAGCAAGAAAAGGGCCAAAAAGAGGGATAAGTTTGAAGGGAGTAGGGCCAATGCTGTGGCATAGCCACCGCCTGCAGTGCCAGCATCCAACATGGGCACCAGTTCGAGTCCCAGCTGGTCCACTTCTGATCCAGCTCTCTGCTATGGCCTGGGAAAGTAGCAGAAGATGGCCCAAGTCCTTGGGGCCCTGCACACATCTGGGACACCTGGAAGAAGCTCCTGGCTCCTGGTTTCAGATCGGCACAGCTCCAGCCATGGCCTGGGAAAGCAGTAGAAGATGGCCCAAGTCCTTGGGGCCCTGCACACACCTGGGACACCTGGAAGAAGCTCCTGGCTCCTGGCTTCAGATCGGCACAGCTCCAGCCACTGCGGCCATCTGAGGGGTGAACCACTGAATGGAAGACGGATCTCTCTCTCCCTCTCCCTCTGCCTCTAATTCTTCAAGTAAATGATTCTTTAAAAAAAAAAGTTGGAAGGGAGTGAAAAACACATTGAGATAAATAGACAATTAGCCCCTGAATATGAGGAACTGGTTAAAAACAGGCCCTACTCTTAGACCCTACAGGTTATAGAGATGGGCTTTAAAAATGAATTGCCCTGAGGTAGAGTTCAGATTGCATTTATAGTGTCTCTTAACCGTGCCTCACTTTTTTTTTTTTTTAACTGCTTAGACACGGATTGAGTCCTCAAATGAGTAAAAATCTGCTGTGTAAATCAGGTACTTAATTAAAGAAAAGGCTTAGGAGGCTGCAGGGAGAGATTAGCTGAGACGTGAGTTAAGCATCCCGCACTCACTAATTCCGTCATTCGTCTACCACACTCCAGTCAGCCAGGAGCAGCGCCTGTGGATGCGACTGTCAGTTAAGATGCTGGCTAGGTAAATACTTACTGGGAACCTACAACCTCCAGTGTGCTCACTGACCCCTGGCCAATGAGGGGGCAGAGACCTGGAAAGCAATACTATCCCCCAAGAATGTACAATTTAGTAAAACCTAGTGTGATGCATTCCCACATTGGTATTGGTCCCAGTAACCCTGCCAGCTAACTCCCAAACTCCCTAACAAACGGCGTCTTGCTTGTTATACATAGCACTAGGCCTCACTTCTTGATTAAGAATCTTCACCCAGGCTCGTGCTGAAGGGGAGGGAATGTGCGGACAGGCGGTTAAGTTGCTGTCTGGGACAACCACATCCCACATCAGAGGGCCTGGTTCCAGACCTGGCCCCGCTTCCCATTCCAGCTCCCTGCTAACCCACAGCCTGGGAGGCAGCAGTGATGGCTCACGTCCTTGGGTCCCTGCCACCCAACATGGGAGACCTGGATGGAGCTCCAGGCTCCTGGCTTTGGCTCGGCCCAGCACCATCTGTTGCAGACATTTAGGGAGTCAATCACTGAACGGAGACTCTGTCTTTCTCTGTCTGCCTCTCAGATAAATAAATGAGTAAAAATTTTAAAAAGGATATTTTGTGCAGTAACGTATTTTTAAGAATAGTATCTCACCTGTTCTCCACTCCGTCCTTCCTGCTGAAGGTGTGCAGTTCTCTGTCCCCCACTGAAACACAATCCGCACATTCTCAGCCTTCCCGGGAAGTTCTCACCACCGATGACTCCCTCTCCTGCTTTGTTCAAACTCCGCCCTCATACAGAGCCCGCATTTCTGAGTACACTCAGAACCCGCACTCGGGAGCCTTCAACCACTGCACCAGACCGGCCAATCCAGACAGGTCTCGGGGACTTCACCTTCGTTTCCTCCCTTCCCACTTGTCCCTCAATCTGTAACAGTCAGCCAGGGCAAACAGGTGGCTCAGGGCAAACAGCATTCTCCACTTCCTGCCACACTGAGGTGCCGGCAGAATCCACCCTCCCTCCATGAGTCAGGCCTGGGCTTTCCTCCTCTTGTCTGGGAAGAGCCATTCTTTCTCAACTTGACCGTCCTCTAAGCAGACGGCTCAAGGCTGCAGTCTGCACCCTGCACCGCACCCCGGACTAACCAACCGCCCCCTGGGTGACTCGAGGCTAGCAACTTCATTACATGCAAAATTAAACTCACGCTCCCCTGACCCCCAACACTTAATCCTTTCCCAGTGAAGATGCCAGCAACCATGCAGCTATGCAAATCCTGAAGACCCTCTGGAACCCTCTTTGCCTGTGTCTCTCCCTTTCCACCACTCCCAATCTCACCAAATTCTGCTCCGTCACCTAAATACCGTCCCTCTCGGAACTTCTCTCCTCCTCCTCCTTCTACCCCAAATTATCACTGCAGACCCCTAGGCCGCTGCAGCAGCCCACGTGTGAGGCCCCACCTTGCCGCCACCCCCCCTCCTCACAGGCACACGCTCTTTCTGGCAGGTGCTCAAACAGGGCAGTTAGTTAATTATTTTTCAACTTAGGCAAAGCACAAATCATTTGCTTATACATAAGTACTTCAGAAAGTTTGTGGAGAAAATGGAATTAAAATATGTGGTGGTGGTGGTGGTGTTGCAAGAAAATATGAAATCTATGTAGCTTTTCCTAACAAACGTTTTCCTTTGAAGACCCCTTTATGCATGGATTTCAAGAATTTATCTTCTAATTCCCTTTCCCAGGGCTGGCGCTGTGGCGTAGTGGGTGAGGCCGCCACCTGCAGCGCCGGCATCCCATATGGGCTCCAGTCTCGGCTGCTCCACTTCCCATCCAGCTCTCTGCTATGGCCTGGGAAAGCAGTAGAGGATGGCCCAAGTCCTTGGATCCCTGCATCTGCATGGAAGACCCGGAGGAGGCTCCTGGCTCCTGGCTCCAAATCGGCCCAGCTCCGGCCATTAAGCCATCTGGGGAATAAACCAGTGGATGGAGGACCTCTCTCTCTGCCTCTCCTTCTCTCTGTGTGTAACTCTGACTTTCAAGTAAATAATCTTTTAAAAAAAAAATTCCCTTTCCCATAAACTTTTCCAATTCCCTCTGTCTCTCTGCCTCTCAGATAAATAAATGAGTAAAAATTTTAAAAAGCATATTTTGTGCAATAACGTATTTTTAACAATGATATTTCACCTGTTGATTTACCAAGACAAAGTTTAAGAGTTCTCACTATCTTAAAAATTTCTTATTTATTTTAAGAGGCAGAAAGACAGGTGGAAATCCCACTTATGTTCACTCCCCAAATGCCGACTCGTGGGCTGGGCCAACTCAGCCAGGTCTCCTACATGACTTGTGCTATCGCCACTCCCTCCCACAGTCTGCACTAGCACGACACCAGATCCAGGAATGGAGCCAGGTATCAAACCCAGGTTCTCCAAATACAGGACGTAGGTATCTCAACTGGCAGATCCAGGAATGGAGCCAGGTATCAAATCCAGGTTCTCCAAACACAGGACGCAGGTATCTTAACTGGCAGGCCAAACACCGGCCCAGGGCTTAAGTTTCAATCACTCTCATGGCCCCAACATGGAGCTTAACAAGCAGCACACACTCACTAAACTTTTACGGCATTAACTGGTCTAAATATTACTCTGGTTTACAGAATCAAAAACTGCTTACCGACATACGATTCTCAGTTTAACTTCTCATCTATATTCCTGTGTCCAAAAGGTGAAGCAGATAATACAGCAAAACTAAACCTTTAAAAATGTATAATTTTTAATCCTGCAGATCTTACACTAAGGAAATACAATCTGAATGCTATTGGTTGAAAACATTAAAGGCCATCACATAACAGCATCATTTTGATGGAAGAACAACTAGAAGGAAAGACTTCCAGAGAAGTGACAATTCTTTCAATATTCCCAGTGCTCAGAGCAACCGTCCCATCACATGTAAACTGTATTCTCCCTTGGAGGGAGCCTCCACTCTACAGCGCTATCGCTTTTAGACTCAGAGGCAATAATCTGTTCTTTCCAGAAAACGTTTCCCAAACTCTATGAATAAACAACCCCTCAAAACACAGATGCCCAGCTGGGTGTTGTGGCACACCTGGTTAAACTGTCACTTGGGACACTGCGTCCCATATCCATCTCAGGGTGCCTGGTTCAAGTCCTGGCTCCTGGGCTTCCCATTCAACTTCTGTCAATGCTCATCCTGGGAGGCAGCAGACGATGGCTCAAGTAGCTGCCACCTATGTGGGAGCCCCTGGCTCTGCCCTGGCCCGGCCCCAGCTGTTATCAGCATCTGGGGAGTGAACTAACAGATGGAAACAGATCTATTGCTCTGCCTTTCAAATGAACATTTTAAAAACACAGATTCCAAGATCTCAGAACCACAGACTTCTCTCAGTAGCTATGTAATTAAAGCTCACTTAGGCATACAGCAACTAGCCAGAGCAAGCACTTTACTGATGCCCTAATCTCACAAGATACGCTGCCCTAATCTCACAAGATACGCTATGTACCACGGATGGATTAGGAAAGTCAAAAAATGTTGTTTCTGTTTCCTTCTGGCTCTTCTGATTCACTCTCCTCTTCAAATGGTTCTTCTTTTATGCTACCCGACAGATGCTCAGAGCATTCTTGAGCTACAACTGAACTACACTCAGCTAAGTCTACCCGATTCACAGCTGGTGGAACTGTACTTCAGGGTGGGGCCTCCCGTCCTGGTGGGCTGGCTGGAGCGCCTGTTCCAGTCCTGGACACTCTGCTTCTGCTCCGGCTTCCTGCTGATGCACTCTCTGGCAGGCAGCAGAGGAGGCCCAGCTGCCTGGGCCCCTGCCACACATGCAGCACACCTCCTGCCTTTGGCATAGCCCAGCCCAACCAGCAGCTGGAAGTTAGTGTCTCTCTCTCCCTCCCTCTCTCCCTCTCTCCCCGCCCCCTTCTCTGTCTTTCAAGCAGACGAAAATATTATACATACAACATTTTAAAAACATAGATTTCATTTATTGTAATTGATAATATAGTACACGTCTCATAAAGTATGCCACTATTTCCAGAGTTAAACACTATTTCCACAGCTAAACACGTGTGAAGACAGTGCACCATAAACAGAAAACTTGACAGCAAAAATATGCTGTCATATCTACTTATACCATTGTACAGATAAAATACATATTTAACCAAGAATGAACAACATTTGAAGAAAATTAACTTACATCATGAAAACGCATGAGTTTGTAAGACTTTTAAGATTATTTATTGGGCCAGCATTGTGGCACAGTGGGTTAAGCTGCTGCCTGCAACGCCGACATCCCCCTGTGAGTGGTTCAAGTCCTGGCAGCTCCACTTTTGACCCAGCTCCCTGCTGAAGTGCCTGGGAAAGGAGAAGATGGCCCAAGTATCTGGGTCCCTGCCACCCATGTGGAAGACTCCAAAGAAGCTGCTGGCTCCTGGCTTCCACCCAGCCCAACCCAAGTCGTTGCAGCCATTTGGGGAATGAAGCAGCAGATGGAAGATATCTCTGTATCCATCTCCATCTCTCTCTTCCTGATTTTCAAGTAAAAAAAGACAAATCTTCAATTAAAAAAAAAAAAAAAAAGGGCAGCGTGATGGGGGGGGGGGGGCAGGGAAAGGGAAGGAGAGAGAGAAAGTGAATCTTCAACCCACTGATTCACTCCCCAAATGACCTCAAAAGCTGAGCTGGGCCAGGCTGAAGCCAGCAGCTCTATCCGGGTCTCCCAGGTGGGTGGCAGGGACTCGAGTAAGCGAGCCATCACGGGCTGCTTCCCAGGAGCAGCATCAGGGAGCCAGAGCAGAAGTGAGCAGCTGAGAGTCAAAGCGTCACTTCCATGTGGGACCAGGTGTCCGAGCAGCAGCTCAACCCACCGAGTCAGAACACCGGCCCCTGGAAGGCTCAATGCAATAGCTGTCCCTAGATTGCACTATTCTTACTGGACGTGAAACAAAGCTCTCCTCACAGAGCCCTCCATGCCTAGAAAAGACACAACCTGTTCGGTGACAGCACCGGGAGGCTGCCATTCTCTCCCAATCAACGTCGGCCCCAGCTGCCTGTTTTTCCTCATGCCTTCTGCTCTGTCCGGTCTGTCAAGTCCCTTCCAGAGCTTTATTTCCCAACTGGAAAACTCTAGATGTAAGGCAGAGGTGGATGCCTAAGTCTTCTCCAAGGAAAAAGCTGCAAAATGAATACATAACCACTCTACTTTTCAAAGTCTACCTACCACCTTACTAAACTCTGAGTCTCTTACAGAAAAAAATTTAAAAAAACAAACAAACATAAAAGCCATGCTATCTTACTTTCTCTGTTGGTGTAACACATGAGCAAACTCAACAGTATACATTCCACAAACCCTTACTCACTGATAACAATCACCTAGCTAGAGGACAGATGGAAATTTATTAGTTAAAACAAATAACTCATCCAGAATTCTAAGTAAGACTTTAACTGGGACATTTCATACACACAAAAACTACTATCGACATCTTTACATTTACATACATTCAGCAATCTAGCCCTAAAAAACAACATTCTAAATGAACACTGGTGCTTTGGTTCTCCTAGAGAAAAGCCTCCGAGAAAGGTTCTCTCTGCCTCAGAAACAGGGAAATAAGACCACGGGAGGTCGGTAATCCCAGAACAGCTGGGTCAGCCCTGAGCACGTGCGGAGAAAGAACGCCGCCTCCCATCAAAGGACTCCTGGCAGGCACGAGGTAATCGCCCTGGCAGAGTCCTCCAGTGATTGCATCATTACAGCCCAGATGTATGTGAAAGTAAAAACAATACAACTGGCACTTTAAGTTACATCAAAACCACGCTGAAACCAAGTGAAGAAGACACCAGACTATTAGCTCAAGATGGCGAACTGAGCTCACGCATGTAACTAACACCCACCCACCACCCCAATATGCACAGAAATATCAAAACCAAAAAAACACCAACTCAGATAAATAAAAACGTGGAGGATAAATCACAGCTCTGTGAGGGGTGTGTGGGCCTGGGCTGCTCCAAGAAAAAGGCCAAGAAAGCACCTGGCTGCAGCCGTCGGGCCAAGGACGGTGTGCGGAGACCGGGCACAGGGACAGGAGGGGAAGGTGGCTGCACTGCCAGGCACACAACCAACCCCAGCACCGCAGTCCACGTTTCTGGATTTCAGAACCGAAGACAAATGGTTTTGCAGTGCCATCCCTGTCTCAGAACTATCCAACTACATCTTGCCCTACTCCCTGCAAACCACACCAATGATCATACAACGTAAAACTACTGCAAACCTAAAATTTTCTATGCACCTGAAATATCAAATTAGAAACCCACACAAGCTTCAAACAAGTCCATTGCTGGGGACCAGCACTGTAGCACAGGAGGGTAAGGCACCACCTGCAGTGCCGGCATCCATATGGGCACCAATTCCAGTCCTGGCTGCTCCACTTCTGATCCAGCTCCTTATTAATGTGCCTGGGAAGGCAGCAGAGGATGGCCCAAGTGCTTGGGTCCCTGCAGCCACATGGGGCACTCAGAAGCTGCTCCTGGCTCATGGCTTCAGCTTGGCCTGGCCTGGCCACAGTCATCTGGGGAGCAAACCAGCAGATCAAAGACCTCCCCCCCCCTCTCTCTGTAACTCTTTCAAATAAATAAAATAAATCTTAAAAAAAAAAAAAAAAGAAGTCCATCCCACTCCCATAACACCAAGCATATACAGATACCATCTGACCATTATGGTCACCCCCAGACACCTGAAAAGTCCCAGAAGCTAAAGGAGTGATTGTTCTATGAATCAAAGTTCCTCCAGAAAATTCACAGAACAACTTTTAGAATACCACTGCAGAAATGCTCCCAAAAAGTCAGAGCACACTGCACACATGAAGAGAGAAAAATCCAGATCCGAACACACTGCTTTCAGCCACGAAACAGCCCAAGAACTGTGCAAATACAACGAGGCAAAACGAAGCCAAACGACATAATGAAAACCAAAGACAAGCTCGAAACTTCTCCACAGAACACGCAGGAGGAGGATGAAGGACACAGAGAATTCACTGTCCAGAAATAACAGAGGAGCTGGTGAAGGGAACTCCTCCACGGCAAGCAACCCAAGAAGGCAGAGGGGCTGCGGCACGCACTCACCGAGGCACGCGGCCACTGGCGCACAGCCTCGCTCTACTGCAGGGCTCATCTTCAGACAGCCCCGCCCCCGGGTGACAGCAGCCGGGGCACCAAATCCAGGGACCCATCTGCTGGCTGGGGCTCCTAGAGGTCTCAGCAGACTCTAAAGGCTGCTGCTGAAGAGGCTGAAGTGAGCAAGAACAAGAGCTGAGGGGTCAAAGACTGAATCAACAGATGGACACTTTCCCTCTGTGTCTGGCATCCACTTGCGCTCACCACTCTCTCTCTCTCACTCTCGCTCGCTCTCTGCCTCTCAAATGAGTAATTTTTTAAAGAAATTATGAGATAGAGAACTTCAGCAGATAGGTGAAAACTATAAAGGAAATTGAATGGAAATTCTAAAACTGAAAAACTCAATTCATGAAATTAAGAGCTCAACAGATGGAGTGCTGCCTGGTGAGAACGCAGCCACCAAAGCCTGCTGGTGCTACCCTAACTCCGAAACAGGGCAGAGAGCCCAACATTTCCCTGGACTCACCAGAGGCCTGAGTGTACTAAACTCCCAAGACAGAAGAAACACTTGACAAGATAACAGCCAAGAACTTCCCCAAATTGATGAAAGTGATCACCCGACAGATACAAGCCCTCAGCAAGCTGGCGAAGTACAAAGAAAACAACAACTGGTGCACCAGTCACATTCCTGACACCCACAACCAAAGGGCAAATCCTGAAGTAGCTACGGGGAGGGCAAGCACACCCCACAAAAGAGGAAAGAAAAGACTGACGGCTGACTTCTCACCAGAAAAGATGGACTGCAGCAAACAATAAAAAGACACATTTAAAAAGGAGAAAAATGTGTACCCAGCCATCCCCCCAAAAAACTGAAGGTAAAGTACAGATGTTTTCAGAGAGACAAAAGCTGAGAGAATCCGTGCCCACAGATCCCACCCAAACACTAAAGGACGCTGTCCAGGCAGGCAGGTGGAGGCGGAGACACAGAAACCAGTGAAAAGCAATAGAGAAGGAAGTGTGTGCATAAATCTAAATGAAAAACGTCAAAAGTCATAACGCCTGTGAGAATGAAAATACCCAACAATATACACACCGGGAGGGAAGGACACACGGAGTTACCATAAAGGTTTCACAATGTCCGAAAGGTGATACAAGTGCTAAGCCAGAGATGCACTCAGGAACCACCAAAGGAACCGCCAGGAAGTGGGGACTGGCGAGCCGCAGAGGAGGAGAGCTGGGTGGCTGAGAACAACCAAAGGCAAGAAGCAGAGCACAGGGGGCACGGTGAGGCACAGGGCACTCAGGGCTGCACGACAAAACAGAAGATGCACAGCCAGTGCCACAGCTGCCACACCTCACAGACAAGCCCCGGGAGAGGCCGTCTGCAGGAGCAAAACCACCTAACCACATGCAGCACAGAGAAGACCACAAAAAGCATGGAACGAAGAAGACAGAAACATTTAGGATAACGAAAAGTCAGCTGATACAGCCATATTAATGTCAGAAAATTGGACTTTTAAGTAAACAACATTACTGCAGATAATGACAGAAGACCCCCTTCACCAGAAAGGTAACTAGTCTGAATTTATAGACACCTGGTAATACAGTCTCAAAATATGAAAAGCAGAAACTGGCACACAGAAAGGAGAAACAGACTCACGGAGGGCAAAGACAAGAATGCAAATATACTCACTGAACTCTGGAACCCAGAGGCATGAATCCCAGAGGGGATGAAGAAGTAAGAACAATTTCCTGCCCTCAAACGGACTTCTCTATTCAGAACACAAGTACAGGAGCACAGAGTAGTCACGTCACATCTCCATTCTACGTCAGAGTAATTCACCCACGTGGAAGAGGGAGTGAAGTAGCGTACACACAGCAAGCCACGCCACCTGCCATGCAGTATGAGTGTGCAGCCCGAGACCTGAACCTGCTCTCCCACAGCGGCCTCTCACTGGGTGGGCATCTCAACACTGCAATCCCAGAGTTTAAAAACCATGTTTCTGCGCAACTGAGCTCTCCTTCCTCTGACAGCCAGCCAAAGCCATTCCAACACCAGAGGAAAAATGGCCAAGCTTCCTGGGAGATCAAGTATCAGCCTCCAGTTTGGGATTATCTTAAACTACGTTACAGGAGATGGACGACAACGTATGCTTTTCATACAACGTGCTGGATTTAAAGCTAATGCCTACGTAAAGTACAACTCCTCTGTCCCAGGTTTAAAAACAAAAAAAATCAGTGAATAAAATTTCCACCTTCATCATATTCTGGTGAAATTTCTAGTCCCAAATCACACATACACACAAATCTACAAATAGTTTTTTTACGTGGGCACTGAGTACCTAGTAGACACTGTCCAGTGAACTCTAAAAAACAAAGACTATGACACAAGAATTTTATACCAAAGTCAAGCTATTGTGCATATGCAGAGGCAAATCCAGAAACCAAATGGGAGCAAAGTGAAGCTACCAAGCTAGCACCACAGTGGCATGTATGGTATTTCTTACTCACAGATGTCAATGACTGACACATAGGCTGACTGTGAAACTAAAAAATCTCTTCCTAATTATTCTGGGGAGAAAGAACTTGGGACAGGCATCGTAGCACAGTGGGTTAAGCCACGGCTTGGAAAACTCACATCCCATAGCAGATGGCCTGGGTTTGCGTCCCACCAGTTTCCCACCCAGCTGCCTGCTAACGTGTACCTACGACACAACGGTGACGGCTCCATCTCTCGGGTCCCTGCTGCCCACAGGAGAGACCTGGATGGAGCTCCTGGTTCCCGGCTTTATTCTGGGCCAGCCCTGGTTACTGCAGGCACTGGAGAGTGAACCAGCAGAGGAAGATCTAACAAATTTCTCTCTCTCTTCCCCACTCCTTCCCTTCATCCTTCTCTGGCTCTGCCTTTAAATAAATTAAAATAGATAGAGAAACTAAAAAACAAACAAACAAAAAAAAATCAAAGCTTTCATAAAGTATTTTTAAAACAAGGATTTCTTCAGAAAGGGGCAAACTAACTCCTCAGAACTTCCAATACAGACTGTCTAAAATGTTATGTCTGTGGCTTTGAATAAACTCCAGAGAAAACAATGTTTCATAAGATGCCTACGCCATCTCAAGGAAATAACTGAAATTGTAAAAAGCAAACTAGTGGGGCTGGCGCTGTGGCACAGCGGATTAAAGCCCCGGTGTGTAGCACAGGCATCCCATATGGGCGCCAGTTCCAGTCCTGGGTCCCGGCTGGTCCACTTCCAATCCAGCTCCCTGCTAATGCACCAGGGAAAGCAGCACATGATGGCCCAAGTGCTTGGGCCCCTGCACCCACGTGGGAGACCAGGAAGAAGCTCCTGGCTCCTGGCTTTGAACTGGCCCAGCCCTGGCCGTTGCGGCCATCTAGGCGTTGAATCAGCAGATGGGAAGCTTCTCTGGCTGAACCTCTCTCTAAAATTCTTCCAAATGAATAAAATAAATCTTTAAAAAAAAAAAAAAGCACACAAGTGACGATAAATTTTTAGACACTAAAAACTAGAGCAGGAGCAGGCACCCCAGTGGTTCCATTTCAGGGTCTAGTGCCTGATTCCAGCTTCCTGCTAGTGCAGACCTTGCAAGGCAGCTACACCAGTGCAAGCTGCCGGGTCCCCAACACTCACGGGAGACCCGGACTGAACTGTGGCTCTCGGCCCAGCCACTGCGGGCATCTGGGGAGAGAGTCAGTGCACGGGAGCTCTCTCTGCCTCTCAAACAAATATGTGAATTTTTAAAAGCTGGAACAGGCACTATCTCCACTTCCTTCTAGCATCAATCTCCAAAGATTATCTGGCTCTGATTTCATCATCTTATCACTTCTCCTTTACACAACCACTAGCAAACTTCAGAATTTAAAAAATAAATAAAAAATAAACCTTCTAAGAAACAGTTTGCTGCTGGCGCTGTAGCCCAGAGGGTTAACACCATGGCCTGAAGTGCCGGCATCCCATATGGGTGCCGGTTCGACACCCGGCTGCTCCACTTCCAATCCAGCTCTCTGCTATGACCTGGGAAAGCAGTAGAAGATGGCCCAAGTCCTTGGGCCCCTGCACCCACGTGGGAAACCTGGAGGAAGCTCCTGGTTTCAGATTGGCACAACTCCAGCTGTTGCGGCCAACTGGGGAGTGAACCATCAGATGGAAGACCTCTCTATCTTTCTCTCTGCCTGCCCTCTCTCTATGTAACTCTGACTTTCAAATAAATAAATAAATCTTTAAAAAAAAGAAAGAAAGAAAGAAAGAAACAGTTTGCCGATTAGGAACGCTTCTGTTGCTGCCATCCTCTGCTTCCCGTCACTCTTCACCCTCCCGGCCAAGAAAATCCTGCCCAAATAAAAATCCAACTCCTGGCTTCAGAACCAGTTCCAGCCCTAAGAAACTAAGCTAAATATTTCAATCTAAACAAATCCTTATGCCCCTCAACCTAAGTCCAGTCATTTAACAGTCTAATCGTATGCAGCCAGAAACCAAACTACACAGGCATTATCTAATGTTCATGTCTTTTGAGCAGATCTCTCCATCAAGTACACATTAATAACCACAACAACAACACCAGTTCATGCTTAATGACTAAGATCAGACAGGCTCTCTTCTAAGCACAACTCAGATTAACTCATTTGCTGTTTCTCTCCGCCTGGCAGTGGGCGGTAAGTTATTAGACACACCCTTTAAAGCAAAGCACTGTTCCCAAGTATCTTTGCAAGCTTTTCTCTCACCCAGGGCCCTGCTGTGCCCGAGGGGTTAGGGAAAGAACCCACGTGACTTCAGCCCTGACCCACCAGCACAGATGTTTCCTAATAAGCCCTCGGAGGTGAAATGAGCCACCTGACCCAACGCCACTCTAGGCCCTTACCTAGCTTCAGTAAAGGTATCTCCGCCCGCAGAGCGCGCTTCCTTTGGAAACCCTGCTCCGCTGGACACCTGACCCTCAGCACAGCCTGGCTCGCTCTTCCCTCCAGCGCTGCAATCTACTCTCACGGCTTCACCTGGCGTCTCTGGCTGATTCCTGAACCTGCGTTTCTAGCCTACACCCCTCATCAGAAACAGTTCTCAAACCCTTTCACAGAACTGTTCTGGGAGCATCCCAGGTGCAAGGTGTCCCACACGGAAATCCTATACTGTCCCTCGAACCTATTTCTCTTGCTCATTCTCAACCCATTCTCTACTTCTAACCATCACAGTGTCTTGAGCCAAACTGGCACTCAACCATTAGATTAAACAATCACTCTAAACCAAAACTGCTCGCCCTGTCTTAAAACAGGAATAGCATGTTTCAATTTCAATTTGTTACTCAAATCAATGAATAAGATGTTTAAGTTCTGCTCTTTCATAAGAGGACAGTTATGAATCCACATGGCTACGGCCTTAACAAGCTGTGGCTCCCAGACTCACAGAGATGGTTAAATCCCAACGTCATAAACTGATGCCCTTGTGAGCACACGGAAATGAGGCGGCTAAGCAGTGGGCCAAGTTGGAGCTCGTTATGTTAATGGGGACACGCCCTCGGAGGGCAGCTCGTGGAAGAGGGCTGCTTATAAGGCCAAGCTGGGCCTCACCTCTCTGCCGCCTGGCTCACCACGTGACCCCTCCTCTGCACACTCCACCACGGCCACCCTCCAGCCTCCCCCGACAGCTGAACCATGAGGCCGCCCAGTCCCGGATGGTGACCGCCAAAATCAAGGATCAAAACAAGCCTGACTTCGTCAGCAGCTTCCCTCAGGATTTGTTAAACTAACGAAAATCTGACACACAGAACTGGTACAGAGAGAGGCCCGGAGTGTACTGAAACTGCACCTGAAGATGTGGGGCAGCCTTTGGAAGCGGCTGGAGGGCGTGCAGGGGCGGGCTCCGAGCCAGCGCTGCAGGGCATTCTGGGAAGGTTTAAGAGCCCAGAGAACGAGGCTGTGCTGATAAGGCTTCAGGTGGAAATGAGGATTCTACCGGCAAGTGCACCAAGTCACTCCAAACCAAAACTGCTCCCCTTGTCTTCAAACAGGAATAGCATGTTTCAATTTCAATTTGTTGAGAAATGTTTCAATTTGTCACCTGACAGAGTCCTCAGCCTTTCCGGATCAGTCAGTCTGGCGGAGGAGAATTCAAAGCCGCAAAAGTGTTCAGGCCCATACGGCATGGGTGCTCCTGGCTGCTCCTGGCAGGTTTTACAGCGAGAGCCAGGAGCAACAAGGGGCAGAGCCGGAAGCTCTGGAAAGTTCACTGCCTGGTCAGAGAAGCAAAGAAGTGTGTGCAGGAAAGGAGTGTGCGGTGGAGCAAGATCCGAGCAGGGACTCACAGGCACAACGGGAGAGAGACCACACAGCATCTCAGAGGCAGGCCTCCCATCACAGCCCCACCAGAGGCCCAAAGCACACATTTTTTTTTCTTTTTTCTTTTTTTTTTTCAATGTGATAGAGATATAGACAGCGAGAGGGAGAGACAGAGAAAGGTCTTCCTTCTGTTGGTTCACTCCCCAAATGGCTGCCACGGCTGGCGCTGCGCCAATCCAAAGCCAGGAGCCAGGTGCTTCCTCCTGGTCTTCCACGCGGGTGCAGGGGTCCAGGCACCTGGGCCATCCTCCACTGTCCTCCCGGGCCACAACAGAGAGCTGGACTGGAAGAGGAGCAACCGGGACTAGAACCCAGCGCCCACATGGGATGCCGGCGCTGCAGGCGGAGGATTAACCAGTGAGCCACGGCGCAGGGCCCACACATTTGTTTTCAAAGACTTTCCAGGATGGAATCCTCTCCAGGCAGTGTCCTCCTGCGGTGCCCAGCTCACCAGGCCCAGCCCCAGATTCTGAATGCCTGCTCCAGAGCTTGGAGGCCACTGCAGCGGTAGCTCAAGCAGACCCAGGCGTGGCTCATGCTGGCAGCAGACCTCGGCGTCTACGTGATACTGGTTTTGCAGCAGTGCCGAATGCAGGACTTACCGGGGCATAGTGGCTTCTACCAAGATTTCAACAGAGGTCAGGGGGGTCTGAATTGTGGCACAGCTGGTTAAGCCGCTGCCTGCAGTACTGGCACTCCATATGGGAGCCAGTTAGCATCCCAGCTGCTCCACTTCTGATCCAGCTCCCTGCTAATGTGCCTGGGAAAGCAGAGGAAGATGGCCCAGTTGCTCAGGCCCCTGTACCCATGGGCTTCAGACTAGCCCAGCCCCAGTGGACACGGCCATTTGGCGAGTGAACCACGAGATGGAAGATCTCTGTCTCTCTCCCCTTCTCTATAACTCTGCATTTCAAATAAATAATCTTTCTTTAAAAAAAAAAAATTCAATGGAAAGCCTGGGATACTAGGCAGAATTATGTCACAGGGTCGGGGCCTCTGTGTAGAGCCCGTGATGGGGCAACACCAGAAGCCAATGTGGAGACCCCAGAAAGGTCAGGGGACCCAACAAGGTGGAACGTTTGCCAGGGCAAGCAGCAAGAAGAATGCCACGCAAGCCTTGGAAAGCCATAGACCTCAGCACGCTGCCTCGGAGAGCAGCCTTGTGGGTAGAGACCAGCAGAGCCAAGGCACCGTAGGGGCCACAGCCTAGACTTCAGATTGCATGGACAACCTGGGCGCCCAGGCAGAGACCTAGCATGGGGTGGAGCCACTGCAGAGAGCAGTCTCCACCAGGGCAACACGCAGTAGGGATGCAGAGCCGAGGCGCCAATGTGTGAACCCTTGAAGCATGGCTGTCGGCGACAGCAGATCGGCAGGAGCAGCACCACCCAGCCCCTGGGGGCTGGCTCGCCCACGACAGCATGCCTGGATGCCGTACGTGGAATTTTGGGTTTAACGTCTGCCCTGCTGGATTCTGGTCTCGCTTTGGTCCATTTAATCCTTTTCTACTTGCCTGTTACAAGTACACTCTACACCTGTCCTGACAGTGCATCCTGGAAGTGTGAACCTCATTTTGTATTTTACAGGGGCTCACGGTTAAGGAGTCTGTCTTGAGTCTCAGATGAGACTTTGGACTTCTGAATTAATGCTGGACCGAATGAAGACTTTGGAACTACTGGGGATAACAGGATATGGTTCACACAGTTGGTTAAATCCCAAAGTCATAAGTGGATGGTACGAAGAGGGCAGAAACTTAATCCAATTATGGTGTCTAGGAGGTGAGCCAAGCTGGAGGTCCTCAGGTCACTGGGGCGTGGCCCTAGAAAGTAGTTCTTACAAGAGGCTGTTGCACAAGCTGAGCTGGACCCAGACACTCTGCTTCCTGGCTCACCATGCGATCGGCCCTGCGCACGGGCTCCTCTACTGGCCACCCTCCGGCCTCAGGAAAGGCCAAACCAAAGGGCCCAACCTCAGAATGTGGATCTCCAGCACCGTGAGCCAAGATGAACCTCCCCTCTTCCTAAGCGGCCTGCCTCAGGTCTTTCACTTAGTAATGAGAAAAGCTAACTAGTACCCACACCTAGTAGAACATGAGTTGCACTTAGCAGAAGTCAGATAACCAGAACCCCTCAACTAATCCGTGTGCTTATCTAGTTAGAAACCACGGGCAGCCATGGAGTTATGATCGAAATCTTGAGTTTGGTTGTGTTGTTTTGTTTTTTTATGACAAGATGTTCAACTCCACTGATAATTTTCAAATACAAAATTTAAAGAGGGGCTAGTGTTATGACACAGCTTCCAACACCCACAGGCCACAGCAGAGTGCTGGTTCAAATCCTGGCTGCTCTGCCTCTGATAGAGCTTCCTGCCAATGCACCTGGGAAGACAGCAGGGGATGGCTCCAGTTCTTGGGTCCCTTCCACCCATGTGGGAGAATTAGAGCTCCTGGCTTCAGCATGGCACAGCCCTGGCTGTTGCAGGCATTTGAGGAGTGAAATGAGCAGACTGAAGACACTGATCTCTTTCTCTGCCAATCAAAGAAATTAAGATTTAATAAAAAAAAAAACTGAAGAGATAATTTCTCTCCTATCAAATTAGCAAAGATTAAGTATATTGATAAGGGTATGGGGAACAGGCACTCTCTCATTTGCTGCTGATAGGAGTGTAAATCGGCTCTCTGACCAACAATGCAGAAGCACCAAGAATTTTAATACACATGCCCTCTTGCCTTACAACTCCTGTCTACAAACTTACTCTATGGCACACATTCAATTCTGCACAAAGACACTGTGAAAGCAGGTTCACTGCATCACTTGTTTCTAAGAAACTTGGGAACCCCAAAGGGAGTCATTTAAATAAATTATGATACACCCATAGAATAAAATACCATATGGCTATGACAACAACCATGATAAATTTGTATGTACTCACATGGAAAGACGTCCTAAAACAAGTTTAAAAAACACAGTATGCGGGGCCAGCACTGTGGCACACTGGGTTAACGCCCTGGCATCCCATATGGGCGTCAGTTCAAGTCCCAGCTGCTCCACTTCCCATCCAGCTCTCTACTATAGCCTGGGAAAGCAGTAGAAGATGGCCCAATTCCTTGGGCCCCTGCACCCGCATGGGAGACCCAGAAGAAGCTCCTGGCTCCTGGCTCCGGATCGGCACAGTTTCGGCCATTGCAGCCAATTAGGGAGTGGGCCATTGGATGGAAGACCTCTCTTGCTCTCTCTGCCTCTTCTCTAACTCTGACTCTCAAGTAAAATAAATCTTTAAAAACACACACACACACAGCATGCACAGCATAATCCAACTTGTTGTTTTTGCTGTCTGGGTACTCTATATTTTAAGTACTTCATTGTAGGTACAAAACACAAAATCTATAGTTACTAAAAGTGATTACTTCTGGAGTGATTACAGGACTGCAGGGTATGTTTTCACATTTTACATTACACTCTGTTTGAAATTTTATAAAGTTTTAATTTTTTTAAAAGAGGTCAAGCCAACAATTAACTTTAGCTCAGAATAAAAAAATCCACATACATATTTTAGCACCCAGGTTGGCAACACTGTTAATAAAGATAAATGCTGAGGCCAGAGGGATAGGGACCGGCAGTGAAGGAGCCACAGCCTGCACCTTCCTCACCTCCTGCTCCCATTCCGTTTCCCTGAACCTCAGCATCAACCTGGGCTCAATCAATCGGAGGCAACGTAACACTCCAGAGACGCCTGCGGCAGGCAGCGATGCACCTACGGCGTGAGGGGAAGCAAGGCAAAACCCATTAGCAGGGACAGGAAGGAAAAGGAACTGTCCTCAACCAGACCAAGAGTTCTGTTTATGGAAGACTTCCGTTCTGCTTTTATGACGTCCCCTTCCTTCCAAGTGTCACAACCCTGCTACCGGGGCATTCCCACAGCAGGCCGTCACTCACTTCCAATCACCTAGGGCCTGGGAATTAGAACTGTCAGCTAGACCCACATCTGCAACAGAGATGCTCTGAGCAAGGACTCTGGGTCTCGGAGAAACTCACTCTGGTGCACAGACCGTGAAATCATCTCTCTCACCCCCGAGCTCTCAGTTGTATTTCAGAGACAGGCGCCCAACGGTGGAGCTCTGCGTGGTGAGGTGCTATTAACACAGGGGTTAGCGCTCTACACTTCCGCACAGGATCCCACGGACAAGGATCACTATATAAATTTAAAACAACTTGCAACCTCACTTTGAACTGCCAAAGCTTTCAAGAATTAACCAAAGTGCTGTGGCATAGTGAGCTACGTCCCTGCCTACAGCGCTGGTTCATGTCCCGGCTACTCCACTTCTGATCCAGCTCTCTGCTAAGCACCTGGAAAAGCAGTGAAAGATGGTTCAAGTGCTTGGGCCCCTGCACCCACATGGGAGACCAGGAAGAAGCTCCTGGCTCCTGGCTTTAGTCTGACATAGTGCTGGCTGTTACAGGCATCTGGAGAGTGAACCAGCAGACAGGAGATCTCTCTCTCTCTGTAACTCTGCCTCGCAAATAAATTAAAAAAAAAAAAAAAACTAACCAAAAAGATTCTCAAACTTTAGTTATTAAAGTTATGTTAATTTTAAAAAAATTTAAGTGAACCTTGTGGGCTTGTTCTGTCCTCAAATGTAAAAGTTATGCTATTAACTATATCTCATCTTTAAAGATCCTTCTCAACGATTTTTTCTTATTTATCTGGCCACAGGAACACAGACATCTGTACTCAATTTCTAGGTAATTTCATTTTTAAAATTCACTCTGCTCTGGACTCCTCAGTGGTTTTACTGGCTCTCTGGATCCCCAGTAAATCCTGAAAACCAGCACAGCCCCTCTTCCCAGCAGACCCGAGAGTACCTGCCCCGCGTGGTGCACTGTGGCACTCTCAGATACGCGAACGTTCCAGGAGTCTCTCAGAGCTCCTCCCCTCTGGAGACCTGATCCCTGGAGCACGGCAGCTTCCTACGCCAAGTCAGGACCAGCGCAGGACACGAGAACGCAGCGGCGGCACAGGGGCTCCAAGATGTGCTTCTCCACCTGCACTACAGCAGGGACGGCACTTTCCCCACCTCTGCCATGGACCAAAGGACAGGACACACCCAGGCCATCTCCGCTCTCCACGGTGCGTGGCTGCGTGCACACGAGAGCTTAGCCCTGGCCACGGAAGAACCAGATGTACTGAACAATTTATAACTTTTAAACTCCTCGCCACAGGGGTGGGCATTCAGCCTAGTGGTTAAGCCATCCGCGTCCCACACAGGAGTGCCAGAGCTCAGCTGAAGCGGGCCCTGCGAGACAGATGATGGTTCAAGGAACTGGGTTCCTGCCACCCACAGGGGAGACCTGGATGGGTTCCTGGCCCCCAGCTTCAGCTCCACCCAGTCCCGGCAGTTGTGAGCATCAGGGGAGTGCTTGCATGTTCTCTCTCTTACACACATACACACCCATGCGCTCACGCGTGCACACACACACATACACATACACACACTCTGCCTCCAAAATATGTAAAATTTTAAAAAACAAAATTCTTGCTATAAAACAATTTTAAGGAAGGTTATTTCTAATGGTTCATTTTAAAAAAAAAGATTTATTTATTTGACAGGCAGAATTAGAGAGAGGCAGAGGCAGACACAAAAAGAGAGGTCTTCCACCCACTGTTCACTCCCCAAGTGGCTGCAACGGCCAGAAGCCAGGCGCTACTTCTGGGTCTCCCTTGTGGGTGCAGGGGCCCAAGTACTTGGGCCATCTTCTGCTGATTTTCCAGGCCATTAGCAGAGAGCTAGATTGGAGAGAGCATCAGGACATGAACCGGCGCCCATATGGGATGCTGGCACCACAGGCAGGAGCTTTATCCACTACACCACAGCACCGACCCCCCTGATGGTTCTTTTAAAGAGGAAAAGCAAAGATGCATAATCTGACCTTGAGACTACCCAACTGCTAACCCCTGATCGAGTACTGACTGCAGTAAAACACACATGTCCACCAAGCCTCTGTCCTCCCTTCACACAGGCAATCAAAAAGAGAATCACGCTGCCTGCTTCAGCCAGCTCTGTAACCGGTAAATCCTTCAACTTGAAATATCTCACAGTTGCTTAACTATGAGCCTGCTTCCGTGAACTCAGCCCTAAAGCTATTTTCACAAACATAAAATAAGATCATATACACTCATTTACAAGCACCATAAAACATTTTCCCAATCATATCCTACTTTACATGGGGGGAGGGGGGGGACGTGCAAGGAACTTCAAAAGTGTCGTGGAAACCAGAATTAAAAGAGGTTAATTTGGTGCAAAAAAGTTTTGAAATCCCGGCTTACAAGGAGTTCTCTCACAAAGTTCATGGAGCACGCACATTATGAAAAAATTACGTACATTATGAAAAAACTCCACATGGATTTCGAAGTTTGAGAGAACCAAAATACACTTATCTTTCAGTTCCATAGTTTACCCACAAATATTTTTGAGGTAAAATAACTTAAGATTTAGAGAATGACAAAATATAAGTTTTACATCCAAAAACTGAGCCATGTTCAAACGCAAGAACTGAACCCAGGCCATTTAGCTGAGACAAACCCACTGCTCACTTTTGTAGATTTCAGAGTAAGAGAAGCTTGGAGGTAGACAAGATCTTCGAGATTGTCTGTTCATCAGTTCAACTACCCAGTTAAGAGATGAGCAGAGAGACTAGGAATTTACACTTTAAATCCGTGGCCTTGGAACCTGGAACTGGCATGTGTAGCGGTAAAGATTCCAGCTGCAATGTTATCTTATATGGGCGCCAGTCAGTGTCCGAGATGCTCCACTTCCAGCGAGAGGTGGACCAGCTGTTTGGGCCTCTTCCACCCATGTGGGAGAACAGGACAAAGCTCCTGGCTTTAGCCAGGTGATACAGCCACCTGGGAAGTGAACCAGTGATGGAGGATTTCTCTGTCTCTCCCTCTCTCTCTCTCTCTCTCTGTAACTCTTTCAAAACAAACACAAAAATCTTTAATAATAATAATAATAAGGGCCTTAACTATTTGAAGTTCACCATCAATGGTGAAAATATTCTGAAAAAGTCATATAAATGTGAGTCAGTGGCATTCTTCCTAATATCATTATTCTTCTACAACAAATGGAACCTTGACCCTCACATCCACATGAAACTTATCTAATCCCCTGTGTGGGAATCCAAAATACAGAGGAGAGGGTCAGGCAGGTGTGGTTAAGAAACGGCTCAGGACACCCACGTCCCCTATCACAACGCCTAGGTTCAAGTCCCAGATCCACTTCCAATCCAGCTGCCTGCTGATGAGCAACCTGGGAGACAACAAGGGGTGCTCAAGTACTTGGCTTCCTGCCTCACACATGGGAGACCAGACAGCTCTGGGCTCCTGCCTGCAGCCTGGACAAGGCCCATCTGCTGAGGGCATCTGGGGAGTGAACCAGCAGGTGGAAGATCTCTGGCTCTCTGCTTGTCTCTGTATCTGTCTCTCTGCCTTTCAAATAAATAAAAATAACTTTTTAAAGTTCCAAATCTTTTTTTTAAAAAACAATATATAAAGGAGAAAGACCATCTGCAGAAAAATGTTCACCACGGCATTCTTTATCACAGCAAAACAGTGAAGATGCTCTTCAATGGCATACAGGAGACACATAATTAAGAACAGACTCTGGAAAGACAGAGCCTGCATTCATGGCCAAGGGTCCCACGTGACAGCCCTGAGACCTTTGACAAGGCACTGACGCAGGGTCCTCACCTGTGGGATGGCGGGACACTACTGCCTTCTTCTCACGGTTGTACACAAGATTAACACAAGCAGAGGAGCTTGGCGCGACGCCTGGGCCTCAGTGAGTGCACTGCAGAACTACTGTTCGCCTGCTGAAATTGCATTAATTCCCTGGAATATTATGCAGACATGCTCAGTGATGGCTACACAGAACTCTACACACAGTGCCAGGGAAAAGCCTGTGCTGGGGAAAAGCCAGCTGAAAACTGACAGATGGTATCATCCCGCTCATGTGTAAGAATGAAACTACATCCACATGTAAATGCAGAGGGGAAAGTACTAACAGCGGCTACCTGTGGGTTAAAAATGGAATCTGCTGGTACAACTAATAAGACTTGTTGCTGTATGTATGTCTATATTGTTTGACATATGTAACATGTACTTATGTATTAAGTGGGCTTTTTAAAAAATTACTTAGGGGCCAGCGCTGTGGCACAGTAGGCTAAGCCTTTGCCTGTGGCGCCGGCATCCCATATGGGCACCAGTTCATGTCTCAGCTGCTCCTCTTCCAATCCAGCTCTCTGCCATGGTCTGGGAAAGCAGTGGAAGATGGCCCAAGAGCTTGGGCCCCTGCACCTGTGTGGGAGACCCAGAAGAAGCTCCTGGTTCCTGGCTTCGGATCAGCCCAGCTCCAGCCCCACCTGGGGAGTGAACCAGTAGATAGAAGATCTTTCTCTGTCTGAAACTCTCCCTTGCAGATAAACAAATAAAATATTTTTTAAAAATATTTAAAGATAATGTGGCAACAAAGAAAACTGGCCCGACGTTAGGGGAAACATCTAAAGTTATGCATACACCACAAGTGCGACGTGAATGGAGGAGCCTTCCAGTCATCGAGAGAAACGGACTACAGTTACACCAGGGGCCGAACCACCTTTCGATCTCCATTTCCCAGTCTTTTGAGTCAAAAAACTCTTCTAAATGAAACCAATTTGGGCTCTATTTTAATATCACCTTCTACTGTTTGTATTTCATGACAAAGTTAAGTTCTTAAAATCTTAGACACAGAACGTGGCTTCACCTTACTAAGCTCTCTGGTCAAAATGATTATCTGTGGTCATCTTTTAAAAAAACATGTTACTTATATCAGAGGCACAGAGATGCAGGCAGAGACAGAGCTTCCATTTGCTGGTTCATTCCTCAAATGCCTAAGCCAGCTGGGGCAAGAAGGGGACGGGCTGGAGCCAGGAACTCAAACCAGGTAAACAGAGACAACTACTGGAGCCACCGCTGCTGCCTCCCAGGGTGCACATGGGCAGGACGCCGGAACCAGGAGCCCAAGCTGAGAATCAGACCCAGTTCTCTAGATGTGGGATGTAGGCCTCTTAACGCCCAGGCCAAAGAAATGCCCAACCCCTCCCATGAGTGGTGCGATTTTATCCAGAAGCCAAAACATCTGCCATGGGCACCATCTCCCAATGGATGGAAGTCACAGAACACCTCCATAGAGTGAGATTCACTAATGTTACCCAGTGATGCAGGGACAGAAGCCAACAAGCATCAGTGTAAGCCAAAAGGAAAAAACACACCTTCAAAAAAGATGATTATAGTATGTTGTAAAGTTCTCAAGCTAAAATGAAGCCGTTTACACAGGCACAGCACTTTACAGTTCATAAGCAACCATCAAGCCAGTTAGGCAGACAAGGCACGGTTCTGGCTCGCCTGCAGCCCCCGGCTCCCAGGGCTCTGGGGCTGGAGCAGCACAACACCCACTCCCAATCCTCTGGCTCCAAACCCAAGTCCTGGCTGCACCGCCGGCACCGCTTCCACACAGCTCGCCAAACGCAGCCACGTTCTCATCTTTGAACTTCCATCCACGCCCTGTTCTGCACCTGCCCCCGACAGACACGCAGAGCGGGGGCGTCTGTCCTCCCCGACGGCCGACTCTGTGAGATCCAAGGTGGCAACCCAATAAACAGTAACCGCAGCAGGCCCAGAGGGTGGGAAAATACGTCAGGGGAAGAGCGGCTGAAGGGACGGTGACACGGGAGGAGAAGGGGGGTGGGCAGCAGGTGCACACCCAGATTCTGTGTCAGTCACGGGAGGGGCTGTGACATAAAGGAATCACAGCTGTGCTGGGTGGCCCTGAGAGTTAAAACAAAGGCAATCCAACAGTCACTCAACAAACACTGACTGGCTGTCTGCTGGGTGCCAGAGGCTTGTGCTACCCCAGGGACACAAAGGGGAGCAACAAAGGACCAACCTCAGGAGGCTGACGCTGGCAGTACTGAGGCAGCTCTGGGCACACGGAGGATCGCCGTGAGCTCCCTTTCAAAGAGAAAACCAGAAGTGGACAGGTGGGGGGGGGGCACTGGGCAGGCGGTTCAGGCCCTGCTCGGGACGCCGCATCCCGTCTCTGAGTGACCGGATTCCCGTCCGGCTCGGCTCCTGAATCCAGCTTCCTGCTGACGCAGACCCTGGGAGGCAGCAGGTGAGGAGCTGCTGCCCGCACCTGGGGGCGCGAACCAGCAGAGGGGAGAGCTCACTCCCTCCCCGCCTTCACGTGGGTTAAGTACATACTCTTTCTAAGAAGAAATGCACGAGGTGGGAAGTGGCTTTCACGGAAGGTCGGACGGCACTGCAGAAGTGCAGACACGGGGAGCTCTGCCGTGACTCGGCGGTGGCGGGACACCAGGTCCGTATTACGGTGACAGCCGGGGAGCAGCGGTGAGAACCTCCCAGTCTGCCAAGGAGGTCACACTGCAACCTGCAAGCCATGGAACACGAACCAGAGACTTCAGGCAGGAGAGCGATAACGCTCAGAAAGATCCCGCGGAATTTCCTTCTAGAACGAGGACAGACTTCTAGACAGCTACAGGGGAGACAGCGGTGAAGGGGACTACAGAGCCGTGACTGGCAGTCCAGCTGAGGACGAAGGGGAAAAGCAAGGTTCCGGCTCGAGAGAGATCTAAGAGGCCCTCGTCACGCAGAACCGGGGGCTGTGGGAATGACGGCAGGGGAGGCCCCTGGATGTCACCTCGGGCGAGCGGATGAGCAGTGGTGGCCAAGGAAGGTCCCAGAACGACAAACCCACACCGTCACCCCAGGAAGGAGGAGCCCGGGACCAGGAACTGCCTCCTTATCACCTGCCGAAGGGGAACGAGGAAGCAGGGAGAAAGAGGTGCACAGAGGTCACCCCTGGACTTGTGCAATGACTGCTGCTGTCCAGTGAGGGGGACGGGGACGGGGAGGCGTCTGCGGCTCACAGGGAGCCGGTGAGCACGCACGGAGCGCACAGAACGAGACTCACTCCAGACACCAAACAGAGCAGAAACCACTCAGAGACGAGGTGAACCAGGAGACCGGGATGGTGTGCAAAGGAAGGGCAGACGGGAGGACGCAGGGGGCAGCGCCCAGCCCAGCGGTTAAGACACGGGTTCAGACGCCCACATCCCTCACGGGAGAACCCGGGCTCAGCCCCTGCTCCGGCTCCTCGCTCCAGCTCCCTGCTGACGCAGACCCCGGGAGGCAGCGGGTGATGGCCCAATAATTGGGTCCCTGCCCCACCACGGGAGACCCAGAGTGAGCTGCTGCTGGGTCCTGGCACCTGCCTGGCCCAGCCCCCGCTGCTGTGAACATCTGGGGAGTGACCCAGGATTGGAGCCCTCTCTCTCTCTCTCTTATTAAAACTTTCAAAAATTGTTAATGGATGAAGAAAACAATTCAGGAAGGGTAGAACAAGTAAAAATTACTGTTCCCTGTACCACACACTGCCTAGTTTTCTAACAGAAGTTACTCAAAGCACGAACTGATACATCCCAAGATGGTGATTCAGGCTGGGGCTGCGGAGCACTGGATGGCCGAGGTCACTCTCAAGGGCCTCGCCCCGCACAGGCTGCGGGCCTGTCCTCCCCGCCATGGTCCCGGCAGATCCCTGCCTTCCTGCCTAAAAGCAGACTGTGCCTCCTCGCGCCAGGCCTCCAGCACTGCGGGCCACCTGCTGCGTCACCAGCCCTCCAGCACCACGGGCCACCTGCTGTCACCAGCCCCCCACCCCCATGTGTGGACCTGGTCCATCCACTCTAAGACAGGAAAACCTTCCAGTGACCCTGTGGTCGCACACCTCTGTTCTTCTCCACCTGTTCCATCTCCACTCTCCTACCACCCCCAGAAAGTCTGAGCCTACACCGGACCAAAATAAAAACCAGAGCCCTGACCACAGCTGGTGCACAGACAGCTCGCTCCAGCGGCTGCAGTCCCCTGGTGGCACCCTCGGGAGTGACCGCCTCTCCTCACTGCAGGTGCCCCCTGCTGCTGCCGTGAGCCAGGGCCGGGTGCGGAAAGCTCTCTGTTCCAGAATCAGAGGACCCGTGTGCTGGCCCCAGCGGCACCTCTCAGCAGCCGGGGGCCCCTCCACACACCCCTCGGGTCTCCTTTCTCCCTGGCACCTGACCCACAGCAGGTGAGGGGCCCCCAGCCGCACCTCCTCAGAACCTAGGCTTCTCCGTGGGGATCACCATCACTTAGAAGGTCATTAGCAGCTGAACGGCTCTCTCTGCCACCCCCACACCAGCCTGGGAACTCCATGAAGGCAGAGCGCGCGCCCCGCACCTCACCGGTGTTAAATAAAAACCCATCAACTGAGTGAACGCTGAAACAGGTGCTCAGGCCACGTCCCAGGGCTGCCGACATTATCTTCATTAACCTAATAAATTACTGGCACTTTATTTCTTACAGAATTACCGACAAAATTTTCAACAGAAACTTCACCTATTACTTCAGACACACATCCTGTGATGAACTACGTATAAATTTACAAAGAGACAGAACAAAAGTTGTAGGAGCCAGCTTTCCAAGGCGGGAACATTTCTCTCACCCTCCTGTGGAGGGGCCTCAGTTACCTACATTCCAGCACCAAAAGGTGGGATGGAGATCACGTCCAGGCTGAATACAGCAGGGGGTCCCGGGGACTTTCGTGGTGCCGATCTGACACCTACCTACCACTGCTGACGGGGCTGTTAGAGACTGCACCGACTGGCACGCTGGCAAAGCCAGGATCTACACGAGCATATATATATATATGATCTCTCTACATATATGGTCGTTCTCTATATATGATCTCTGTATATATGATCTCTGTTTCTATATATATAATCTCTATATATGATCTCTGTCTCTCGTGCTAACTCTACCTATGCTCTCTAACTCTATATGATCTCTCTATATATATGATCTCTGTTTCTGCATATATGATCTCTCTACATATATGGTCGTTCTCTATATATGATCTGTTTCTATATATATATATACATATGATCTCTGTCTCTCGTGCTAACTCTACCTATGCTCTCTAACTCTATATGATCTCTATATATGATCTCTGTTTCTGCATATATGATCTCTCTACATATATGGTCGTTCTCTATATATGATCTCTGTATATATGATCTGTTTCTATATATATGATCTCTATATATGATCTCTGTCTCTCGTGCTAACTCTACCTATGCTCTCTAACTCTATATGATCTCTATATATGATCTCTGTTTCTGCATATATGATCTCTCTACATATATGGTCGTTCTCTATATATGATCTCTATATATACGATCTCTGTTTCTATATGTATGATCTCTATATATGATCTGTCTCTCGTATCTCTAACTCTACATATGCTCTCTAACTCTATATGATCTCTATATGATCTTTCTTTATATATATGTGATCTCTCTGTCTCTCGTGCTCTCTCTATATATGATCTCTACATATATGACCTCTCTCTATATACATATGATCTGTCTCTCGCGCTATCTCTATATACATGATCCCTCTCTACGTATATATAATCTATAGACACACGTAGCTGCAAGAACACCGGAAGTTTATCAGCCAAGTCCCCTTGCAGCGCTGTTTTCACACACAGGGGCCAGGGTGGGACAAGCCCTGGTTCCCATGAGTACCAGTCGCCCCTGCGTCCCACCAGACGACGTTCAAACGTAGGAACTCAGCTCGCCCACGGAAGCGAAGTCCGTTTTGTCAGGCCCCACGGATCACCCACTAACGCCCTCAGGAGCTGACCACGACCCTGCAGGCCGCCCTGAACGCCCCGGGAATGCGGCGGGTCTCCGAGATGCAGCGGGCAACGTCGACCGCACCGCCCGGCACCGGACCGGGCTGCCGAGGGCCACCGGTTTCCTAGGCGGTCATCTGCAAATCCGATGCTCGCCAATTCGCGGGCTGCGAGTGACCACAGGCGGCGGGCGCCGCCGCAACGCCCAGCGAGGGGCGGCTCTCGGGGCGCCCCGGGGTGCGGCCGCGCCGAGGGGCGAGCGATCCCCGGGCCCCGCCGCCCGCGCGCAGGGGTTCCCCGGGGCCCCCGGAGGCCGGGGATCCCCGGGGCCGGGCGCGGGCAGCGCGGCGCCCTGCCCCCTCGGCGGCGAACGCCGGACCCGGCCGAGCGGCCGCCGGCCCGGCGAGGGGTGCGGGGGCGCTGCCCTCCCGCGCCCGCGCGCGCACGAGGACGTCCCACTCGTACAAGTGGGCTGCGGCCGCGGGAGGGCAGCGCCCCGCGTACAAAGCCGCGCCGGCCAAGCGGCTCCGCGTCCGCTCCCGGATCCCGAACAAAAACGCCCCCGCCCCGCCCGCGGCCCCGACCCTCGCCCGCCCCGGCCCGCTCACCTGGGGGCTGCGGCGCGGGGCCGCCTCCCGCGGCCGCCGGGCGCCCGAGCAGCAGCAGCAGCAGCAGCAGGCAGCACAGCCGCACGGACGCCGCGCCGCGGGGCCGCCGCGCTCCGCGCCCCGCCGCCATCTCTCCCCGCGCCCCGGCGGCGGCGGCGGCGGCGGCGGCAGCGGCGGCGGCGGCGGCAGCGACCGCGCCGGGCCCTCGCCTCCTCGCTCCCGCGCAGCCGATCCCTCGCCGCCGCCGCGCTCCGGCCCGGCCGTGCGGCCTTCTCGCGGGAGGGGAGACTCGGGGGCGCCTCCCTCCTGCAGGGGGGCGGGCGGGAGGGCAGAGAGGGGGCGTCAGTGCATTCCGGGCCGGGGGCGGGCCGGCCTCCAGGCTCCAGGCGCCGCCACCCGCCGCCGACTCCAGCGCCGCACACCCGCGCGAGGGGGGCGGAGACCTCGGCGGCCGGGCGGGGGCGGGGCCCGGGGCGCGCACGCGCACGCGCCCCCGCGCCGCGCGCTCCCGCACGCCCGCGCCGGGCCGGCCGGCGTCTCCTCAGGGGCCGCGGCGGCGGGCGCGCCTGCCTCCCGCGCTCCCTCCTCCGCCTCCTCCTCCTCCTCCTCCTCCTCCTCCTCGCCGCAGCCGCGTCAGGGAAACCCCGGAGAAGCGGGTGCCGCGCCGCCCGGCCGCGGACGGCCCCGCTCACCGCCCCTCAGCCTGAGGCGATGGAGCCCGGGCCGGCCCGGGAGGCCGCGGCCTCTATATAGGGCCTGAGAGGAAGCCGAATGGCCTCCGGGAGGAAGCCCGGGGTCGGCGCGGGGATTCATGGCGCGCCAGCAACAACAGCGGGCCCGCCCGGCCCTCGCGGCGACCTGGCGCGGCTCCCGGGGCGGGAGGCCGGGCACGGACAAAGGCGGGGACCGCAGCCGCCCGGCCCTCGGCGCGTGGACGCGGCCCGTGGAAAATCCCCGGCGGCGGGGCCTCGGTGGGTCGTGCGGCGGGAGCCGCGTGGGGCTGCGGAGGGGCTACTCCCCCTCGCGGGTCAGGCCGGACGAACACGGCCATTTCTCGGACGGTTCCCCCCCGTGCCTTCTGATCGTTTTCCTCAGGTAGTTTGTTCCGAAATGCCGGCGTCAGCCATGCGAGGCGTCGGTGAACGCGGGGCAGAGCGAGCTCCGCATCCTCCCCAAACCTCCGCACCGATCAGAACCCTGAACCCGGGAACCCGCACTCCAGTTCTCTGAAGCAGTTTATTTAACAGCAGAGGAGCCGTTGTTTTCCGTTAGGGAGGCTGTCTGAATATCTTTTTGTTTTGCTTAGAGTTGTTAACCAGCAAAAATATTTCCTAAATACCCCTGATTGACCTGTTAAATTAGAAATAGATTAGGTCCCAATTACTTCCCAAGTATTTGCTTAATTAACCTTTAATAATCACGTCATTATTCAGTTTTCTGAGATAATTAGGGAGAAAAGCTGTTTGGAAACTAAATTGCCTTGCAAATGTTAATTTTCAGATTTCTAAGTCTGGAAAATTTTCATTAAATTAAAATTGTAAAATGCGTAATGCGACGTCCAAAATGAGGTTCACAGTTATCCCAAAGTTTGAGAAATAAGAGTTGTGGCTAATAAACAGATTGATTTTTGTGTATGGCTTCTGTAAATTCTCAATAATTCATCGGCCCACTGTGTATGTCAGGTTTATATCAAAAAGTCTAAAATGCTTCCTATAAAATAGGGTGACTGAATCATAGATTTCTGGCTTGTGACTAAACCATAATTTTAATCAAAGCCACCCCAATAAAGCACTAGTAGATGGAGGCCCAGATAAAAGTTACAGATTCTAACACAGCTCAGGAGACAGAGGGAATATCTGAGATACACCCTTGAATTCAGAGTCTTTGTTCCCATGTTACTGACAGTGTAGACCTGCCCTTAAATCTCATTCGGAGTCCTTAACCCTGCTTTGTTCGGTAGGGCATATCAACGTATTTTTAGGCATCTTATTTGTCATTCTCCCAACAAGGTTTCAATGAATGCATTAGTCCACACCTATATGGTTAATCACCATACACTGATGCTGTCTAAACTATTTATCTAGGAAGAGATACTAGGCCTTGGGTGAAATTTACACTTTTTTCACCTAAGTAAAGTTAGAACAGGAGACCCATGTTGAAGGAATAGGGCACAAAGAAACTTTAGAGAAAAGAAAACAGAGCGGCCATTGTATGTCAGTATCGAGAGCAGGCCAGAAATAACTAGGCCAAATATTCACGTAAAATTTATTCTAAGTGTGTTTTGATATAAAAATTAAGTGAAAACTAAAGCCTACAACTATAAAATTTGGTAGGATTCATCCCCTGTAGTAGGATTGTTTTTCCCTACTTGAGAGGCAGTGTTGTTCAGTGTTTAATTGCTGGCAGTAATTAGATTCTGCAGCGATGGCCTGGCTGAATCCTGGTATCCATGGCTAGAAAACTGGCCCCGACCACAGGATCCCAGCGTAGAGAATGCTTCCTAGGGGCAGCAGCTTTCAACTGGGACTTACCCGAGTCTTAAGAAAATGGTTTTCTTCGGCAAACCTGTTATTTTTACATTTGCACGTTAACATTCCACTAGGTAAAAATGGTTTTCTCCCTTTCTCTCCAAAGCCACCTGTTCTGGGGAGCTGTCTCTGATTAAGCCTAATTAAGAAGGATGTGCGCTCCTCAAGGACAAAGGCTGCATGATATTAATTTTGCTTGTTACATGTTTCGCAGTTCATCAGATAGTGGTAGTTCAACAATTGTTGAACAGTTCAGTTCAACAATTTATTCATTCAATAAATATTATTGAAGACCTGTTTGTACCAGGCGTTGTGCCATTTGCAGGTATAACAAGTTTTTGGTTCATTCACGTAATATTTATAAAGCACTCACTGTGTCTCAGGTCCTGCCCTGTATTAAGGGAACGCAGTGATGAGCCAGAGAGACAAATTCCCCAGTCTTGGGGGGGAAGAGAAATGAATACAACAACAAAGCTGTGTGAAGACTGCAATGGTGAGGAAAGATAAGGAGTGTGGGGGAAGGTAAGAGCATCTGACCTGAATAAATTGTGCATGGGGGCTGGGGGGGGTGGGCACAGTGGGCTGTGATGGAGAATTAGAGAACCCCTGGTTCCTGCTGAGGCTGAAGATAGGAATTGACCACGCCTGCAGTGGGAAATGACCACCGATTTGCAATCTAGTCACTAGGGCCATGAAGATAGGAAGGAGACAAGACCAAGAAAACCAGCTTAAATTTTGTTACATTCGTCTGAGAAGGAATCATTGGTGGCCTGGGGTAAAGCAGAGGGGATTAAGAGAAGTGAACAGAGAAAAAGATTCAGAAGACAGAAACTGCAGGGGTGTGTGGGAGAGGGGGATGTGAGTGACTCGGGTTTCAGCTTGGGCAGCTGAATGAAGACGGTGTCATTCACTGAGAGGGGGACAAGGAGATAGAGCAGATGGGAGGCCATGTAAGTGGACAAGATGAATTTAAAGCACCTATGGGACATCAGGGTAGAATTAGCAGTGAACTGTTGAACTGCTGGTCGTTTGGGCCTGGACTTGAGCCCAGTGGTGGGGCTGGAGCAGTCAGTCATCCCCATCGATCATATTTGCCTGAATTTCAGTTGCCTTGAATTTATAAAGTGAGCCTCCATTTTTCCAAATAACCTCCCACTATAGAACTTTATGACAAACTTGAATTTATAAACTTTTAGAAATAAAGGTCAAATAATGAGAGCTCTACTTGTACTATTATTGTATTCAGTCTGGTATACTTGCATAGTTTACATATTGAATACAATTTTAAAAATCATTCTGTTAAAACTCTTGGTGTCTTTGTCATCCCTCGCATCATATTTTGAGTCTTACACAATTTCCCAGAACATAGCATCTTCACTTTCTCCTGTGTTTTGGTTTATATAATGCTGTTCCTGGAAATTTTATTCTAAGACATGAGTATCTAATCATACCACACTATTCATCCTATAACCAACTTCATGTACCATATTGCTTTTGTAGTGACTTTTAAAGGTTTGTTTACAAGGACATTCAACACTTGCAAGGGTGAGGGTATTTCCCTAAAAGTAATTCCCAGATCCAGGTTAAAATTGTTTCCTTTCTCCCCAGTTCTGTCTGGTAGCTTCTTATGAACATTGAATGTGATTATTTCATGTTAGTGAACTCATAAATTCCCCCAGAAAGCATTTTTCTCTTTAAAATAATTCAGAGTATCCAATGAATTGAAGGACATTTTAAGCTTCAAAACAAAGTGAGGGGCAGGTGTTTAGCCTAGTAGTTAAGACATTCCCTGCCCAACATTGGAGTGCTTGGGTTCAATTTCTAGCACTGGCTTCAGACTCCAACTCCCTGCTGATACAGACCCTGTAAGGCAGTAGTGATGACTTCAGTAATTAGGCTTCTTCCACCCAAACGGAAGACCTGGATTGAGTCCCTGGCTCCCAGCTTTGGCCAAACCCCATCCTGCCTATTATAGGCAGTGGGGAGTAGACCAGTATGTGGGAGCTCTGTCTCTCACCTATCCATCTCTTTGGTCTCAAATAAATAATTAATTAATACAAAAATATATGACTTTTCTGAAAGATTACTGGGAAGAGAGGGCTCTGTCTTATATTTGGGTATATATACTTATGCCAAGAGAACACTTAAAATTGTCTCAGGAGAGTTTAGGATGGCAGACAAGGACCAAAGACTACAATGGTACTAGGACTAAGACTATTACCTAATCAAAGGAACACTAACATAGTGTTGCAGAACAACACATGGACGTATAAAGCAAAAACCAGGGGTATGTAGTAGCATGGAAGCCAAGGAGAGAAGGTGTTTCAGGAATGCAGGAATGGCCAATAGAATCTTACACTTCTGAAATGTCAAGTTCAGTAAGATCTGAAAACCATCCATTGTACTTACTGATAAGGGGGGTGGTCAAGGGCAACCTAACCAAGTGCAGTCATGGCAGAAAATGAGGCTGCCTAGTTGGTGGTGCACGGTTACTGAGGATGAACAACTCCTTAAGTTTACCTGTCATAGCAAGAAAAAGTTGGTAAATCTACAAATGCTGATGTCAGAGAAGCCAATGGAGGGGGATATGGAAGATTCAAGAAAGAAAAGGGATAACTGGCAACTTCAGAAACAGTGCAGTAGGGGCCAGAAATGTGGCACAGCAGGTTAAAGCCCCACCTGAAGCACCAGCATCCCATTTGGGTGCCGGTTCTTGTCCAGGCTGCTCCTCTTCCAACCCAACTCTCTGCTATGGCCTGGGAAAGCAGTAAAAGATGGCCCAAGTCCTTGGGCCCCTGCACCCATGTGGGAGATCCAGAAGAAGCTCCTGTCTCCTGGCTTCAGATTGGCACAGCTCTGGCCATTGCAGCCATCTGGGGAGTGAACCAGTGGATGAAAGACCTCTCTCTATATCTCTACCTCTCTCTCTCTGTAACTCTGTCTTTCAGATAAATAAAATAAATCTTTAGGGGGCCAGCGTCGTGGTACACTAGGTTAATCCTCCACCTGCGGCACCAGCAACCCCATATGGCCACTGGGTTCTAGTCCCGGTTGCTCCTCTTCCAATCCATCTCTCTGCTGTGGCCTGGAAAGGCATGGAGGATGGTCCAAGTGTTTGGACCCCTGCACCCGCATGGGAGAACAAGAGGAGGCACCTGGCTCCTGGCTTTGGATCAGCATAGCTCCGGCCATTGTGGCTATTTGGGGAGTGAACCAACAGAAGGAAGACATTTCTCTCCGTGTCTCTCTCTCTCTCACTGTCTAACTCTGTCAAATAAATTAAAAAAAAAAAAAAATTGGCTGGCGCCGCGGCTCACTAGGCTAATCCTCCGCCTTGCTGCGCCAGCACACCGGGTTCTAGTCCCGATCGGGGCACCAGTCCTGTCCCGGATGCCCCTCTTCCAGTCCAACTCTCTGCTGTGGCCAGGGAGTGCAGTGGAGGATGGCCCAAGTGCTTGGGCCCTGCACCCCATGGGAGACCAGGAGAAGCACCTGGCTCCTGCCATCGGATCAGCGCGGTGCGCCAGCCGCAGCGTGCCAACCGCGGCGGCCATTGGAGGGTGAACCAACGGCAAAAGGAAGACTTTTCTCTCTGTCTCTCTCTCTCTCACTGTCCACTCTGCCTGTCAAAAAAAAAAAAAAAAAAAGAAGAAAAAAGAAAAAAAATTTAAAAAAAGATTAAAAAAAAAGAAATGTTCAGCTGAATTGGAGCATATTTTGTTCTTGTAGTACCTTAATGAAGACTGAAAATGAGAGACAATATCCTGACTTTGGCTATCTGATCCGCTCAGATTCTGTCCTCAAAGACACATGTTGGGACCCAGAAGACAACATTCACTGCACAAGGCAGTCCAATCTTCCAGTGAGAATGATAGAATCTTGAGTTTTGGATCTAAATAACAGAAACTTGACATAACATCCTACCTTAAGCACAAAGAAATTCTATTGAAAGGAACCTGGTATCTTAGGATAAGGATGCAGAAGGGCCTCAGGAATGGAGCCAGATCCTAGTGCACCTTAGAGAACGCCTGAAGTCTTGTGGAGAGTCTCTTGTCTGCACTGCTGTTAGGGGACCTCAGCTTCAGTTGCTGCGCAGTGGCTCACTCTGTGTTCAAGTCCACAGAGTAAATGACTGCTGTCACCAGCCAAATTGTCCTGTTACAGTCTGATTCTGTCAGTTCCAATTACAAATTTCCCAGTGGACAGGTTGATGGCTAATCTCAGTTCTGATATCCAACTCACACCACTCAGGGAGGGCACTACGTAGGGAGTTATAATGTGGCAGCTGCCCCTGCAAGGAACCAGTAAACAAAGGAGGAATGTACTGTTCATGGAAAACAGGTACCAATGAATTCAACAGGCATCTATTGTAACTGGGTTCCAAACTATATCCTAATCACCCAGCCTGGTACCTGGTACCTAACAAATATTTGTATGAAGAATAAATATTTACTGTAGATATGTAGAAGGGAATTGAGATACCAGGACAAGGAATTCGCTTGAATGGAAGGAGCTAGAAAGAAAGGAAATAAATATGGGTATGTATACCCAGGATTGTGAAAGGATGCCATATTCATCCTTGAGGATCTTGGCATCTTTCATGAAGTAGGCAGCAAGGTCATCTGCTGTGAGAAGATAAGGGAGTGGTAGAGTGTTTAAGAATGGCAAGGAACCAGCACTGTGGCACAGCAGGTTAAAGCCCCACCCTGTAGTACTGGTATCCCATATGGGTGCCAGTTCAAGTCCCAGCTGCTCCTCTTCTGATCCAGCTCTCTGCTATGGCCTGGGAAAGCAGAAGAAGATGACCCAGATGATGCTTGGGCCCCTGCACCTGCAAGGGAGACTTGGAAGAAGCTCCTGGCTCCTGGCTTTGGATCTGCTCAGCTCTTGCCATTGCAGTCATTTGGGGAGTGAAAGAGCAGAATGGAAGACCTCCCTTTCCCTCTCTCTGGCTTTACCTCTCTCTGTAACTCTTTCAAATAAATAATTCTTTAAAAAAAAAATAAAAAAGAATGACAATGTCTAGAAGAGTCAAAGAGGAGATCAAGAGTAGAAACTGCATGTTTCAGGGCCCAACTGCAGTTGATACTGGTACATTTGTGATTTTTTTGCCATCTGTTATTCATAAGGCAATCTACGGTAAGAGGAAGAAGGGTGGGTAGTTGGATCGGCCCAGAGTTGGGGATTTCTAGGAGTGAGTGAAGTAAAAAGACAAGGATTGAGGAACTCAAGGGTGCTGAAAAGTGAATTATTGTGCTAACAAATCATGTGCTTTAGCTCCAGGGGCGGGGAGCCTTCTGTCTGCCAAGGGCCTTTTGGATATTTGTAACAACAATCACAGGCCATACAAAATTATCAACTTAAAAATGAACCTGCTGGAGATATATTGAATTTCAAGTCCTCCCTGTGGTTGCTTTGGCAAGGCCAGACCACATGATAGTACATGTCTTAGATTGCCGGCAGGCCGGATGTTCCCCACCCCAGGAAACACTGAAGGAAATGAACCCAGAATGGGCCTAGGAGAAAATGGGGGTGTCTAGGAATTGGAGCCCTCAAAGATTAAAGTATAAATGAAAAGTAGGAACGCAAAGATAGAAGTTGTGTGTTTGAGACTCAAACAGTAACGTTCAGTCTTTCAGAAGAGTCAGAAGAGCCAAGAAACTTTCAGGTCAGTGTTTGTTTGGTGTCTCACTTTTTGGTGCATTGCTTGAATGTTTTGGAAATGGCAGGGGCTTCCTTGTTACTGCTCTGGATTCAACTCTACCTAGTTGCCTATCACTGAACTTGTAACACCACGCACCAATCTGTTTTCCACAATGGATTTGAGGTGGCCAAAAAAAAAAGGAAGAAGAAGAACAGTCACCCTCTTTACCTCTTTATTTCAAGCTATGTCTCTTCCTCTTTCCCTACAATCTGCTCTCCAATACCTTTAGCTATGTCCTGTTTTCGGGCTACTTGTATCTTGGTTCCTTTCTCATAGCCTTGCTGGCTCACCCTGAGCTGAGAAATCCCCAAGGAGAGGGAACCCTCAACCTCAGCCCTCTTGGATTAAGAATTTACAAGGATAATCCCCAGGAGCTGCAGTTGCAAAAAGTTGCCATTAACTCCAGGATTTGTCTACAGGAGGAACTAATGGGTGGAGTGGTGGGGGGCCATCGTGGTGGTGCAGAGGCTTAAGCTGCTGTTTCAATGCCTGCGTGCCATACTGGAGTACTGGTTTGAATCCCAGGTACTCTACTTCCCATCCAGCTCCTGACTCATGTGCCTGAGAAGCAACAGAAGATGTGCTTGGGGCCCCTGCCACCCACAAGGGAGACTGGGATGGAATTCTGGGCCCCTGTCTTTGGTCTGGCCTAGCACTGGCCATTGTAGCCATTTGGGGAGTGAATCAATGAAAGGCAAATTTTCTCCCTCTTTCTGTGTCAATCTGCCTTTTAAATAAATAAATATTTTTTAAGAGTGGTAACATAGTTGGATAACAGGAGGAAGCAAAATAAGCTATATTGTTGGTATAGTAATTCAAAGAGTAATCAACTTTGTAGATTTTCATATTCTTAATCCCATACTTATTTAATCACACCAAAATAATACAAAACATTACCTTAAAAGCAGCATATAATCCCCTGTTTTTAGCAGTTTTGTTGTTCCCACTCTTCTTCCTATTTGCCTTTGTGATTATTTCAATGTGAAATAATACCCTGTGGTCATCGGTGATTTTAAAAAAACACGTAACCCTTTTATTCCTTCATACTACTTGTTGAACTCTTAACATAGGGTTAATCATATGTGTATAAAGTCAATTGAAAATAGATCTCAGTAAAAAATCAGAGAGGGAGGAGGAAGTTTGTAACTGTAAAGCTATGTAGTTCTGCATACATTCCTATAGACTTACTTCTAAGGGTACAGTTTAAAAACTTGTCATGGGATTCCCAATCCCATTAAACTTGGTGGTAAAAATGCCATCTTAATTGTTAAAGTGATTAGGTGTTAAAGTGAACATATAGATAGGATTAAGTTTTGTTTTTTTTGTTTTTTGTTTTTTGTTTTTTTACAGGTAGAGTTAGACAGAGAGAGAGAGACAAAGGTCTTCCTTCTGTTGGTTCACCCCCCAAATGGCCGCTACAGCCAGTGTGCTGTGCCGATCTGAAGCCAGGAGCCAGGTTCTTCCTCCTGGTCTCCCTTGCGGGTGCAGGACCCAAGCACTTGAGCCATCCTCCACTGCCTTCCTGGGCCACAGCAGAGAGCTGGACTGGAAGAGGGGCAACTTGGACAGAATCTGGCGTCCCGACCCGGACTAGAACCTGGGGTGCCAGCGCTGCAGGCAGAGGATTAGCCTAGTGAGCCGCAGCGCCAGCCAGGATGAAGTGTTAAAGAGATCATATAAATAGGATCAAGTGCCTGGCAATAATAATAGATAGAATGAAAAAGGAGAGAATTTCCAACATCAGAAGCAGTCCACACAGCAGACTCATAGGATGACAATTGCTTTAAGTAACACTCTGACCTCAGAATCAGCCCTTAAGGCTTCCTGGTCTGGCTGAAAGGCACGTGTGAGCATTTCAGGCATGGAAGGCCAAGACACTGCAATAAAAAATGTTCCACATGAAGGATCATTGTGAAAGAGACTCCAGAGGAAAGAAGTGGCCATTAAAGAAGGATGTACTTTTCTCAAAGGGAGGAGAGAACTTTCACTTTGCTTATGGCCTCGTCCAAATACTGACAGAGTTTGTGGACTCAAAAGGCTTCCATAGCATAGACAGCTCATTTCAAGAGCCTTGGGTGGCCGGCGCCATGGCTCAATAGACTAATCCTCTGCCTTACGGCGCCGGCACACTGGGTTCTAGTCCTGGTCAGGGCGCCGGATTCTGTCCCGGTTGCCCCTCTTCCAGGCCAGCTCTCTGCTGTGGCCAGGGAGTGCAGTGGAGGATGGCCCAAGTGCTTGGGCCCTGCACCCCATGGGAGACCAGGAGAAGCACCTGGCTCCTGCCATCGGATCAGCACGGTGCACCAGCCGTAGTGCGCCGGCCACAGCGGCCATTGGAGGGTGAACCAATGACAAAGGAAGACCTTTCTCTCTGTCTCTCTCTCTCACTGTCCACTCTGCCTGTCAAAAAAAAAAAAAAAAGAGCCTTGGGTGGTCACTGACATCATACACAAGAGTGTTAATTGTTAAATTAACAAGAGTCACTGTGTACTAACTCCCCATGCATGATCTCTGTTCTCAATGAGTTGTATTGAGAGTTAACTGTAAAACCAGTTCTCAGTTTTTTTGTTTTTTTTTTTTTTGGTTTGTGTGTGTGTGTGTGTGCAAATTGTTGAAATCTTTACTTAGTATAGAGTTGTTCTTTTTCTACAAAGTAAATTGAAAATGAATCTTAATGGAGAATGGGACTGGCAAGGGGAGGGTGAGGAGGAGGGGTAGGAAGGCTGATATGGTAGGCAGAAGAATAACTATATTCCTAAAGTTGTACTTATGAAATTTAAAAATAAAAAAAAACACTTAACTTTTGATGTTGCATCTATCAAAACTTTCATTATTAAAGAAAAGCATGCTACAGACCACCTGGAAAATGCCCACCTATTTTTTTTAAAAACAGGCAGAGTGGACAGTGAGAGAGAGAAACAGAGAGAAAGGTCTTCCTTTGCCGTTGGTTCACCCTCCAATGGCCGCCGCGGTTGGCACGCTGCGGCCGGCGCACCGCGCTGATCCGATGGCAGGAGCCAGGTGCTTCTCCTGGTCTCCCATGGGGTGCAGGGCCCAAGCACTTGGGCCATCCTCCACTGCACTCCCTGGCCACAGCAGAGAGCTGGCCTGGAAGAGGGGCAACCGGGACAGAATCCGGCGCCCTGACCAGGACTAGAACCCAGTGTGCCAGCGCCACAGGCGGAGGATTAGCCTATTGAGCTGTGGTGCCAGCCACCCACCTATTTTTAATGTTTGGCAGTATCTCCTTCCATTTTGATTCCTCCCCACAAAGTTTCCTTTTTTACCTTTGTAGTCATAGTATACAGGCATGTGTTACTTAATTATGGGGACAAGTTCTGAGAAACGTGTTGTTAGCAAACACCCTCAGAGTATGCTTACACAAACCTAGATGGTGTAGCTACAACACTCACCTAGGCTATTTGGTGGACATCTGTATATGCGTAGTGGGCCTGATGAACAGAGCAATATGGTATCAAATCAAACACAGAAGAAAACCGTGCGCACCAACGATGCAGTGAACAGATGAGTGAGACTGTTGCTAGAGTAACCCCACATATACTGGTCTACTGTTAACTGTATACCAAGGAATATGCTCTAAAATAATAACAAAAATAGATTAAAGACACAAACCAGCATTTCAGCCATTATCATGATCAAGTGTTGGATACTGTCTGTACTTATACTGCTGTACTTTTACACAACTGGCTATGTGGCAGGTTTGTTTACACCAGCATCACCACAAACACATGAGTACTGAGTTATGCTGCAACTGTAGGAGGGCCACAGTGTCTCTACGTGATAAGAGCGTTGCAGCTTCATTATAATCTTGTGGGACCACAGTCTCATATGTGATCCGTCATTGACTGAGATATCATTATGTAGTACATGACTGTATACATGTAAGAATTCTTTTTTCAACTTAATATTTCATCACAAATACTTCCCCCTTTATGTTATTATTCTTAAAAATATATCTATTAACATCCCAGTATTATCTGGAGTAGATCAATCATGGCTGCCTGAACCATCTCCTTATCTCTGGATGTTTGCAACTGTCTCTGTTCCACAGCTATTTATCTACCTGCTGCTGTGTGCAAAGGCAAGGCTTAGGGGCCTGGATATGTGAGAACCAAGTGGGTGACGTCTCAAGGGGCTTCCTTCTACTGGTGAGAGAAGAGAGAGAGAGAATGAAATGCCAGGTGACAGGAAGCCATGGGGAAAAAAACCAGGTAAAGTGATTGAGAGGACAGCAGAGCCACAATTTTGTCTTGCAGTTAACACAGATGCGGCAGCTATGAGTAGACAGAGCGGTTTTTCAGATTATTGTGTCAAGATTGCTAACCAGAGGAAAAAATCTACATGGAGAAGTATGAATATATTTTTCATATTCTTGATGTATACTGCGAACTACACTTATCAGTATATATTACCAGTTGTATTGCTGCTTTTGAAGTGGGATCATTGAGTGTTTACACATGTGCTGTTTCATAAGCTCTGCTTATTTGAGTTTCTTACTGATTTATATTGGCATTTAAACAGTGAAAAAAAATGAACTTTTACCATATGTATTTGCTGCAAGTTACCATATTCTTGACTGAATCTTAACTTTGGTGATGTGCCACTCGCTGTTTGCATAACCACCCGTTTTCCAACACTCTTCACTGAATGATTTCCCTCATATATTGGTTTATACAGTTTCGTTTGCCACATATCAACACTGAAGTATAGCAGAATTTATTTTATTTCAGGGTTATTTATTTTGCTTATTTGCCTGTCTATTTTTGCATCAATACCCACTGTTTTAATCATTTCTGTATAAGACCCCCTGGGGTAGGTGTTTGCTCTAACAATTAAGACACCAGTTAAGGATCCAGTATTGTGGCATAGCAAGTATAGCCACCACCTGTGATGTCAGCAACTCTTCTGTGTGCTGGTTCAAGTCCTAGCTGCTCCACTTCCAATCCAACTCCCTGCTGATATGCCTGGGAAAGCAGCAGAGGATAGCCCAGGTGCTTGGGCCCCTGTTTTCATGTGGGAGATAGAGAAAAATCTCCTGGCTCCTGGCTTCCATCTGGCCTACCCCTGGCCATTGTGGCCATCTGGGGAGCGAACCAGTAGATAGATTCTCTCTCTCTCTCTCTCTCTCTCTCTCTCCCTCACCCTGAACTGTTTTTCAAATAAATAAGATAAATCTTTTTTTAAAAAAAAGACACCAGTTAAAGCACTCATGGCCCACATTACAGTGCCTATGTTCAACTTCTGCCTCTGGATCTTGATTCTAGCTCCCTGCCAGTGCAGACCCTCAGAATAAGCAGTAATGGCTCAAGTAGTTAGGTCCCTGCTACCCAATGGGGGACACTTAGACTGAATTCCTGCTTAGCCCCAACTGTTGGCAGGAATTTAGAGAGTGAACCAGAGGACGGAAGCTCTCTCTCCCTCCCTCCCTTCCTCCTTCCCTCTCTCTCTCTCGCTGTGTGTGCATGTGTGTATTTGTATACGTGTGCGTGTCTGTCTCAAATAAATAAATTTTAAGTTTTTAAAAAAGATTTATTTATTTATTTGAAAGACAGAGTTACAGAGAAGCGAAGGGCAGAGGGAGAGAGAGAGAGAGAGAGAGAGAGAGATCTTCTATCCACTGGTTCACACCCCAAAAGGTGGCAATGGCCAGAGCAGCTGGTATGATCTGAAGCCAGGAGCCAGGAGCTTCTTCAGAGTCTCCCACGTGGGTGCAGGGGCCCAAGCACTTGGTCCATCTTCTACTGCTTTCACAGGCCATAGCAGAGAGCTGGATTGGAGTGGAGCAGCTGGGACTCGAACTGGCACCCGTATGGGATGCTGGCACAGGAGGTGGTTGCTTTACCTACTACACCACAGAAACGGCCCCCAATCTTAATAGTTTAATACCTTCTGATATCTGGTAGGATTAATTCTCCCCCATTAGCCTCGCCTTTAACCAGGGGTCTTCAAAAAATTCATGAAAAAGATGGGCATTTGACCCAGCAGTTAAGATGCTGTTTAAAATGCTGCAATCAGTATTGGAGTGCTGTGGTTCAAGTTCCAGCTCTGCTCCCAATTCCAGCTTCTGGCTAATGGCACTCTGGGAGGCAACAGGTGATGCTTCTAGTACTGGTCCCCGCCCCCTCCGTCTGATGCTTCTAGTACTGGTCCCCGCCCCCTGCGTCTGATGCTTCTAGTACTGTGGTCCCTGTCCCCTTCGTCTGATGCTTCTAGTACTGTGGTCCCTGCCCCCTGCGTCTGATGCTTCTAGTACTGTGGTCCCTGCCCCCTGCGTCAGGCACCTGGATTGTATTCTCAGTTCCTGGCATTGACCTGGCTCAACCCTGGCTGTTGCAGATATTTGAAAAGATGAGTAATCTCTGTCTTAATCTCTCTGCCTTTCAAATCAAAAGATGTGTGGAAAATGAAATTAAAAGATGTACATTTTCCATGAACTTTTTGAAGCCCCTGTGTATGTATGCTGTGTGTGTTATTATTTGTGATTTATCCCACTAAATAAATTTTATACTAATCCTATCAGCTATTCATCCCAGTCTGCTCCCTGCCATTATTTTTTGGGAGGTTTAGGGGGTGGGGAAAGGAGGCAGAGAGACAGAGACAGCTCTAATTACTGGTCACTCCCCAAATTCCTGTAATCACTGAAACTGGGCCAGGCTGGAGCTGGGTGCTGGGAATTCAACCTGGGACTCCCATGTGGTGGCAGGGACCACCTGGGCCATCATCTGCTATCTCTACTGGTCTGCAATAGCAGGAGCTGGACTCAAGTGAAGTCAAGACTTGAACCGGGGCATTCCAATATGAGATGTAGTATTCCAACTACTGTTTTTTTTTAAGATTTTTTTTTTATTTATTTGAAAGGCAAAGTTACAAAGAAAGGGGGAGAGAGAGAGAGAGAGAGAATCTTCCATCTGCTGGTTCACTCCCCAAGTGGCTACAGTGGCCAGAGCTGGGCCCATCCAAAGCCAGGAGCCAGGATCTTTTTCTGCGTCTTCCATGTAGGTACAACAACTCATGCATTTGGGCCATCCTCCACTGCTTTTCCAGGCACATTAACATTAACAGGGAGCTGGGTCGGAAGTGGAGCAGCCAAGAATTGAACTTGTACCCATATGGGATGCTGGCACTACAGGCAGCGGCTTTACCCAGTATGCTACAACCAGTGTCTTAACCATTTTGCCAGTCACCCCTGTTATCATATTTTTTATGCTATTAGCAATGGGATTTCCCATTTCATGACATTTCAATGCATTATTGTTGTTACTCCAGATATCTGTTGATTTTTGTATGTTTATCTCATCCTATCATTTTATTGAACTTTTCTTATCAATTCAAATATATTTTTAATGGAATCTCTTTGGTTTTGTAGGTAAACAATTCATTTCCATTATGTTTCTAGCAGGTTTTACCATGTTACTTGATGCTTTAGGGTTTATTACCATTATATTTTTAATTTTGAAATACACCTCTGATCAAAACAAAATTACTCTCTGGAGCAGATGTTGTGGCCCAGCTGGTTAAGCTGCCACTTGAGATGTCCACCTCCCATATCAGAGTTTCTGGTTCAAGCCCTGGCTACTCCATGCTTCAGATCCAGTTTCCTGCTGATGCACTGGAAGACAACAGATGATGACACAAGTACTTGGGTTCCAGCCATCCACGTAGAAGACCTGCATGGAGTTCTTGGCTCCTGGCTTCATCCTGGCCCAGCCCTAGCTGTTGTAAGCATTTGGGGAGTGAGCCAGCAGATAGAAAAGCGTTCTCTCTCTACCCTCCCCCTTCACTCTGCCTTTCTAATCATTAAAAAAAAAAATTACTCTCTTTGATGAATGGCTTTGCTTTGAATTTGACTTTCTTTATTTGTACATAATATAGCTCTGCTTTCCTTTTCTTTTTAAACTTTCCCTTTTTGTTTTAGCTGTGTGTAGAAACCCCTGTGTTAGTGCCTGTCATGTACCCTCTTCCCACATTTGGTTATCACAAGAGCTGCTATAGTATTCAATGGGACCCCATCTCCTGGCCACAGATGATGGCTTTGTAAGGATACCTGACCCATGGTTGGCCCATCACAGCACCTAATCACTGGCCAGAGTTGACAGACTTGTGCTTGGATACATGACCTAAACTGATCCTGTAAGAGATTCTTTGTCTTGGAATACTCAGATACTCAGAGAGCAAGACCGTGGTTTCAGATCTAAAATGTACCAGGAAGTGACCAAGGCTATCTGTTTCAGTGTGGAGAAAACCACTGCCCAGCACATATAGCAAAATTTCAGCCATGACAAATGGGACGGCATTTAAACATCGACCTGGTTTTGTGCTCCCACAGGGCAGCTACATCTCTGTACTCTGTACTTGTAGTTGCAAAACTATACTTTGAGTTTTGTGAAATGCCTCAGACTTGGTCCAGCAGGTTGTCCCTTTTTTTTGAACCAGCTGAGATTTACTCTTAAAAAAAAAAAAAAAGATGTATGTTATTTATTTGGAAGGCAGAATGACAGAGAGAGCAAGAGTGAGAGATCTATCTTCCATCTGCTGGTTTACTCCCCAGATGATCACAACAGCCAGGGCTGGGCCAGGCGGAAGCCACGAGCCTGGGACTCCATCCAGGTCTTCCATATGGGTGTAGAGGCATAAGTACTGGGGCTGTCTTCTGCTGCTTTCCCAGGCACAGTAACAGGGAGCTGGATCAGAACTGGAGCAGCTGGATGCCGGTGTTGCAGGTGGTGGCTTAACCTGCTGTGCCACAAAACCGGTCCCATAGATTTACTCTTGAGACAGGAATGCAAATGAGGTTGCTTGCCGATTCCTAGAGGTGATAATTAATTATGTTTTATATCACCTGGGTAAGATTAGTTCTGCAGGGAATTAAGAGGCAGAAGACCACGATGCATATGTTAAGGGTCCCTTGGTCCCATTCCTCCACCTCTTGTCTAGACAATGCAAACCACACTTCTGCCACTGCACCAAGGGCCTGAGTGGTCCCAACCATAATGCTGAGTAGTCCCAAAGCACATATGCAGACAGAAGATCAGTTTCACGGCCTCTGGATAAAGCAAGAGGAACAGAAACCAGATTGGCAGCCTTTGAGAATCTTCTGCTCCTTCTCTAAACCTGCAGTGCTGTCGTCGGGGCTGTCACCCTGTATCTTTGGCCAGCTAGAGACAGTTAAAGAAGAAAAGGCATCACTTTAAGAGACTGACTTTCCAAAATGAACATCTGTCCTGTCACCACCCAGCACTGCCAGGGATCTGATGGTCAAAGTCAGAATTTCCAGGCACGCGACACTGAGGGGCGCTGATCTCAGACAAAGACTGGACCAGTAGTCACCACATTTCCCTGATAGCTGTGCCACCAAGGGCGTCGATATCTGTACCTCTGCTTCCAGGATGTGGATTTACTGTTGGGGGAGGCTTTCAGTCTCTTACTAGCAGCTTAGAAATCACATTACTCTGCCGTGTGCCAGAGGCTGCTCGCTCCCTGACTGAGCCACTAAATCAGCCTAATTGAGGTAACAAATATGCCTGAGTAGTGCTTCCTTGAGAAAATGCAACCCTCAGAAGACATGACATTTACTTCTGACTTGTCCAGACGTATTGACAACAAGACATTTCTGAGAGTGCTTTTGATTTATATTGACTCAAAGAAGTATGAATTGAATTTTCAGAGTCCAAACTGTGGCCTGACGCAAATACAAACAGAAACCCCAAATGGAGATTTGTAAGAAGAGCACACAGCTAGCCCAAGTCAGTAACAGTTGAGGGCTTTTATCACTCAGCCACAGCTTTCAGACCAATATGAAACGATTTGAGGTCCTGGGTACAGTTCATAATGGGCCAAGTGTCAGTGTCACAGATGCCTCCCAGAAATTGTGACAGTTGTCTGGCTACTGTGTTGGCAGCCTGTGTGGGGCAGCTAAGAAGGATAATGTTACCAGCAGCACACGTTCCTCTCTTAGCCCTAGATGTGGCGTTTTTGCAAACAGAAATGAAGTGAGAACAAATAACTTTCACTATTTATGCCAACTTGACAGATAACTAACTCCAGAACCTTCAGTGTGGCTCTTTCAATCATGATGCAACAAATATTAGTGGGGGTGGGGTGTGTGGGAGAGAACCAAATATGCCATTAATTGCAGGGTTGTAAAGTTAATGGCCAGGAGAACGTCTTATACTATAATGCAAGCAAACCCACCAGGAGCACGTAACGGCCCAGAGAGAAGGCGCGTTCCCCAGGACTGCTATGGAGCAGGCTGAGATGCTGAGCAGACTGATATTTTAATCAATGCCGAGGACCCTAAAATAAGCTCAGAAGATATTGAGATTTTATTTTAAATGAATTATTCATGGACCAAATCACAAATTAAAAATAGCATGATTGCACAATCCTTTTTCGCCAACATGCAAACTCTGCAAGAGTAACCATGGTTAAGTAGAGCACTTCAGCTGCTGCTCAGAAAAATTGGACTTTTTCTCTGTGTAGCCGTACCACTCACTCATCAGCTTACTTTCACAGATTATCCAAAATCTGTGTGTCTCCATGAACCAGATTACAGAGATACTTCCTCAAATATTAGTGATAGTGGAGACCTAACCAACATAGAAAGTAACTTACGAACCACGCAGTTAGTTCACTTCAGATTTTGATACCCAGGATATTCTGTGACAGGACATGACTACTGTCTAGAAGCGCAGCCTTAAATGTCCACAGCTTCCTTGACTAGCTAAAGCAGACTATTTACAAATGTTCGCAGATCCTCCTGCAGCCCAGCTGCAAGAAGCATTAGCAGGAAAGACTCTCTAATTGGAGCCAAGAGACCAAGGCTTGGCTTCCAGCTCTACCCTAGTCTAGCCTGGTGATCACTACTTCATCCTTCTGCAGTACAGATGGATCCTGAGTGCCACTGAGGCACGAGTGTGGCACCACTGTGCTGTGGGTGAAGTTGAGCTACTGATTGTCTAGAGCCTTGCACTGTCTGTGTGGAGCTGGATCCCCCAGGCTGCTTGGCCACAGACAGACTTAAGTATGCCCCATAATGCTGTAAAAAATAATAGCAATTTCTGGGAGATCCATGACATCAAAAATACTGGGTTATCTAACACCAACATTTCTCAGTCTGGAAATGTAAAGTCTTATGGAGATCAAAGTTTTAAAAAACATGGTGTGGGCATAGTGGCAGCTTGCCCCGCTTGGGTTTCCTGCCCTGGTCTCACTTCCCTCACAGCCAGCAGAGACGATTCCAAACATGTGCCCTCCTGAAATCCCACCAGTGACACCCATGGGCTCAGGAAGTGTCTGTAAGGTTAGTCTTGCTCTGGCATGCACCTGTTTCTCCAGGCCCATCTCCTGTCGCTGCGACACCAAAATCTGCAGCAGCATCACCCAGCCACTAGCTTTTGAGCAACTCCATGCTTTTATGCCTCTAAGGCTTTGTTCAAGCTGGATTGTTTTATCATGATGCACGTGCCTGGCCAATTCTAACCCCTATTTCATAGTTCAGCCCTTCCATGGGGATTTCCCCTACCCCAAACCCTGTGCCCTGCGTTCCTACCCTCTGCCTCCTTTCTGTTAGCATCCACCTTGAGCACACTCCTGTGATTTCACTTGTTACTATACCATGTGTGGATCTGCCTCCCAACAAGGGCAGGACCACACCTTCGTTGTCTTGGTAACGCTGCAGGCTGGCACTGTGGGCACTGGGGTCATGTCTGTTGGGCAGATGGTTGAATGGATGGATGGATTCAGATTAATGTGATCTTGTTCACCATATCTCAGAATTCTGGCACAAGAGCTTTATGACCAAAAAGAAGTACAAATTTACATAATGGTCATGCATTTGACCCTAAGCATGACACAATCTATCCTTCAGTATTAATCTCTTATTTCTCCAAAAAGACTGTAAATGACCAACACACATCCCAGTGAGGTTTGCTGGAGGTAGCAGGAGAGGGACTCTCCTCTCATTCTGTATTCCAAGTGTCTGGTCTTTGAAACAAGTCTGGCTACCTACTGTTCCAGGGTCCTCTGGGGAGAGCACTACAAGGAAGGGGCTTGTTCTTATTGTGAGGGAGGCTGAGATTTGTTGGCAAAGTTAAAGGATTGCCCTCCTGCTCATCACTGGGGTCCGTGTGTGATTTAGCAAGAGCCTTCCATTTTCTCTACCTCTGACTCCAGAGTTTGTCTGGGGAAAGTGAATGGGGGGAACCAAATAACTGAATTTCCTCTCTAACCCAAAGCATCATCTCTGGATAGGATAAGTTTCACTTAGGTATTTAGATTTTTTAAGTGATTGCCAAAGAAAAAATGGTTGCTATGCACAAGAAAATATCAGAGCAAAGTACAACTCTTAAATTGAACCAGTTTTCTCTTTCAATTTCATTATTTTTCACTCAGTGCTAAGATGTAAGAACCATGTTGATTATGGTGATTTTTTTTACTTGTTTTGCAAAGTGCATCCTTCTAATTTATTAGAGAGAGAGAGAGAGAGATCTCATTCACTGGTTCACTCCCCAAATGCCCCCAATAACTGACACTGTGCTGGTGGTGGGTTTGATATAAGGCCGAGGGCTGAAGCTCAAATCTGGGAACTCAAGCTGGGTCTTCCATGTGGGTGGCAGAGACCGCACCCATCACCTACTGCCTCCCAGGATGTGCGTGAGCAGGAAGTTGGAGTCAGGAGCCAGAGCCAGGAGTCAAATCCAGATATGGGATATGAGCGTCTTTATTGCAAGCCCAAATGTCCACCCCATGACAGTCTTTCTACTGCCATTCTCATCTAAACCAGAGGCAAAACCTGTAGGAGTGCAGTTGGCTAGTGAGGGAGGCCTTTGTGCCACCAAGTATAGCCACATATGCCACCCTTCTACCCTCAGCCTTCTAGCTCATCAAGTCAGCTCTTGTCGGGTTTTGGGAAGCACAGGATGCTTCTAAGCTTATGAGGTTCCTGCTTTCGGCAGCATTTTCTACTGCAAAACCAGAGGAGTGTCTTTTTGCGTTTGGGCTTCCTAACCTTGAGAAGGAGTTGACATGCTTCTTCCCCAAGTGAGACAAGAGCAGATGGTGTTGTTTCACTCCAATTTGTTGTGCATGGACGGAGGAGAAGGCTGTGGGGGAAGGGATAAATATGTTCCATTCCTGACTGCTAAACACAACTTACTGGCATAGAAAAAGCCACTTAACTAACTGATTTATCTATGGTTTAAATAGGGGCTAGGCCCCACCCAGCCTACTGCAAGCTACCGCCTCTCTGTTCACCATAATTTTTCTCTTTATCCAGAAAGGATTATATTCTTATCATAGCAGGAAAAAAAATTTGGATTGTTTGCCCAAGCTGACAATTATGGTGATCTACGATGAACTCTTGGAGGGATGGGAAGTTACCCAGCATACACACTTCTCAAAACACCAGTTGCCCATCTCAAGGCATGTTCACCTCACTTTCAACTCTATATTCCAGCACATAGCTCCCTACCCCAAAGACACCCTCAGGGAATCAAGACAAGACTCCCACTACTCTCACAGGAAGTTGCTGAATTCCCACAGCCGGCTTGCCCTCTATCCAAACTTCTGGGAGGAGTGGGAACATGGTTGGGAGATCTCACCTTGCACCTCATGCTAGGAAACTCCGGGACCTTCTGGCAGGTGGGCAGGTGAAAACCCTCACCCAACCTCACCCTAGAAAAGAGGTCGCAAGGGCCAAGGGGGGACCATGTGATGTCAGTTGCCACCACGTGTGTGGCTTCCACCACACAGTGGTGTGATGCAGCCACAGCACATTTCATGTCCCACCTTCTCAGTGGCACACAAGCATCCACGCTGAGAGGGACTGTGCAGGTATGGAGGAGAGTTAATGTCCACTCCTTCTGGAAACACCCCACTGACACCGCTCTGGGTGAGTGTGATGTCTCTAGTCTGCACTCAGTTCAGACTTCATAGTCCCCTCAGTAGAACCATGTGGTTATTGAACCTGTCACCCTCCTTAGATGACAACTAAATAACCACCTATTCTTGTGGAAAATCTTCTGGCGGTCTCACCACTGCCCCCAGGGCACCCTGAAGAACAGCCAGTGTTCTCCCCACTGGGCAATCTTGCCAGTACAACCTTCCTCGCCTGCTGAGGCCAGTGTAGGCCCTGCACCAGACCAGCCTCCAGAGCTGCCAAGCCTACTGCATTCTCTCCTGTTTCTCTGACTTCCTTTTCCCTCTGTCCCTCTCCTGTTGGTGCCCTTCCATGCTTAGTAACCTGCTTCCAACGCCCCCGCTGCTGCCTCTTTGGGAGGCAGAGGGAATCAGGCAGCTTCCAGCTGGCCTGGCCCACCCATCCTCCTTGTGGGTGGGGTGACACCAGGTCACTGCTGAGGTGAGATCCTAACAGGGCATTTAAGGAACTGATGAACGTGTTCAGCCTTCACTGATAACCACAGCTCTTAGGGATGGGCCTCTGAGACTGACTGTAGTGGGAGAGGTCAGGAGAGGGCAGATCACAGCCTGGCCCTGGAAGTCTCTTGGCTGATGCCCCACTGGCTCCTTGTTCCCTGTGCTGTGATTGCCTGGCCTGGCTGACAGCTGTCCGTCTGGACCTGGCTCTGCTTTTGAGAGGCCATCCTTCAGAGGCAGTTGCAGAGGACACTCTGGGGCCCCCCTCTGTTGGCTTTGGTGGCCTTGCCTTGCCACAGCTGTGGGAAGGCTCCTGGCTGGGGAGTGTTCTGGGTGGGGGGGGCAGGGCTTCTCCTACCCCACCCATCCCTGTGGTGGCACATGTTCAAGGGAAAGAGCAATATGGACTTACTCAGGTTTGCCAAGTGTCTGATATTAATCCAGACAATCTGGTGTTCTAACTTCCTGTCTAGTTAAAAAAAAAAGTGGTTTTAAAGGAGACATGTATTCCTAAATAGCTATTATAAGTCAAAAGATCTATTTCTAAAATATTATGCATACATACACACAAATGATAAATATAAGCATGTGAAATAGGCAGATAGCTTATTTAAATCAGGCAGCTTTTATATCACCCACATTCCCTCCAAACCCAGGTCTGGTACTTCTGTAGAAAAAGAAACAAATTATTGTTATTGTTTGATGAACCTCCTCCTTTTTATATTGGAAAATGTACAGTAACTGGCTCTGTAGCTCTCAAAACAAAATATGAAGGTTGGAGAGATCTATAGATAGCAGAACTGTGTATTCCACCAACTATTTAGAACTATTTTCAAACGTTTGGTTTTCAACAGAATACAAAATGTGGTCTCTCTGGGAATTTGTCTCCTAATCTTAAAAATACAGATGGGTTTCCAAGGACATTTAATCACGATCTTCATTTCTTTCCACTTCATAACGTGTTTTAAAAGCGCTACTTGATATCTAAGAGACCCTCATGAATTCTTTAATAATTTCCTCTTTTTTGAACTGAGAAGCATTTTTGCCAAAACGAGCTGGAACATATACAGCTCTGGGACTGTATTAAACTGTGCTGGGTTTTCATTTTTGAAAGCGTGCCAGAATATTGTCTTCTCTAGTCTGTCATCTTTCCTTTCTTATTCTCACCTACCAACTGAATACAAGTTAAAAGGTCACCTCTTTCTCAACCCATCACCAAAGTAAACATTTCTCCAATTACCCATAAAGGGCAGATGTTTCCTAGGACTTATTTATTGTTTATTAGCAAAAGGCGAAGGATGGAGGAGACGGCTGTGTCACACATGGGGATTCTTGGCAGGAGCACTGAGGTCTTCCTGAGCCTGGGGAGACTGCCATACCCACCCAACTTCTAAAACCTGGTAAGCAACTTTCTGCTACGATGAATCGCTAAAGTGGATCTGAAGAACTGCTTCTTGGAAGTACCAACTTCACAATTCATTGGTTTCACAAATGTTTACTGCCTAGTATGGTACTGTTGGAGACACCAGAAATACAGCAATACACAGAGCAGACAAAACTCCAGTCGAAGAAAGCCTCAATTTCTGTCTCTCTCCTCTCTCTCTCTCAAGATTTATTTTACTTGAAAAGCAGAGAGAAATAGAGATCTTCCATCTGCTGGTTCACTCCCCAAATGGCCAGTAGCCCAGAACTCCATCCAGGTCACCTGCATGGGTGGCAGGAACCCAGGCACACGGGCCATCTTCTGCCTTCCCAGACACATTGGCAGGGAGCTGAACTGGAAGTGGAGCAGCCAGGATTCAATCTGGCATTCTGATCCAGGCAGCTTAACCTGCTGCAGCAGAAGCCTCGAGTGTTTGTTTGTTTGCTTGTTTTTAACAGTCCCAGCTTATTAGAAGTAAATCCAGCACATAAACGACAATTGGCCTCCAAAGAAATCCAGCCTTTCCCAGTCAACCTGTAAACATCTGGATGCCCCTCCCTAACCTGCCCCCAGAAGGGAGGGCTGAGAGCCATTCCTCTGCCCACATCAGTGTTGGTTAAACCCATCAGTGTCTGATTGTCACCCAAGTGGTCCATTTCCAGACAAAGAACCTCTGGATCCTGGCAACGACTTCCTTATCTACACTGGCCTACAATCCTTCAGGCTTACCTGATGGTCCGCGTGGAACCACCATTCGGAATCTCTGGAAAGGTCATTTTAGTAACTGAAATGGAGTCAAGGGAGGGAAAGAGGAAGGGAGTCTCACTTTGCTGCACCTAGTTTGGTCACATAAGTACAATGCTGTGGACTGGTGTAGATGATGGAGCAAACTGGGAGAAGCCCGGGGAATTCCCATCTGCTACCCTCTCCCTGTCTCAATTTCTGTCTTCCACTCAGATGCCTCACTGCGGGGAAAACAAACAAAAGCCTCCCTAGGACTGGTTACTGCTGTGGATGGAACTGCCTTTTCTAGGCATCGTTTTTCAAATACGCAGACCTGTCTGGGAGGATCAGTGCACTGCACTGACAGGCGCTGTGTCTGCAAGGTGCAAGGGACCCGACCCTCCGCCTTCACACTCATGCTCCGTGGGTCACGTGTCAGGCTGGATGACTCCCTGAGACGGTTTCCTTATCCTACAGAGAAGCAGTCTGCTGTCCTGAGAGGCTGCACAAGGAGCCCCAATTCACACAGCCTGCCATGCGCCAGCCAGCGAGCAAACGCGACCCTTCTCTCCCTTAGTCTGACTTCATCAATCCCATGCCTTTCCTGCATAAAGCACAAAGCCTGAAGATACCCCAAGTGTGAAGACTGCCCGGCAAGACCGGGGGAAGAGAGGGAGAAAGTGGAGAAATGAAATGAGAGACAAGAGCAAAAGGTTTCGCTGACTTTGCAGATTTCTCTGAGAGCCAGCACAGGGCTCCATTCTTACAGCTTTGAAAAAATTCCTGGTTCTCAGAAATACTGACTTGGCAGGACCTTAGGGGTCATGTAGCCAAGCCGCCACTAAAAGCTGCCTTTGGTCATTAAGTGGCTTTGTTACTGTGTGATCTGGAAAGTGACCCCCACGCCTGGTGAGCGAGCGCCATTCTCGGAACCAGGGTTCTCCACTGCCTCTGCGTGGGCTGCGCTAGAGACTGACTGACGCTTTGTGTCTGTCCCACTGCTCGCAGGGCCAGAGGCATTCATGCACATACACTGTGTCCTTTCCACTCTTAACTCCCGTGATAAAGGGAAGGGGGTGTGTTTTATGGTGGAAGAAGCTGAAAGGAGACCAGATAGAGCGGGACTTGGTCTCACTCATGAAAGAAATGAGCAAGCAGCCAAGCCTTCCCCCAGACAAGGTTTACCAGGGGCTTAGGCTCAAGACACAGCCGGGCAGAGTGAGGCTCCACCAACCAGGACCAACCAGCTCCCCAAAAGTGAGCTCCACAGGGGTTTTTATCAGTTGTGTGCGTGTGGCACCCCACCTCGGCACACAGCACTCTAGTTTGCACATGACTCATCAGCTGCCCAGCACTGTTGCCACTTCACAGGCACGCTCAGAAGGGTGGTGTTGCTCACTGCCGCCTCCCCAGGAAAGTACCCATGGCGGTACTGGGCTCTTCTGGATGCCCACTCGGGCTCGGAAAGTTCCCAGTGGTGCCGCAGGAGGAGTCTTGCCAGATTTTAGGAGCTTCTTGCTCCCAGTCAACTGGGAGTGGGAGGATTTCAACCTAGCAAGCAGATACGCTGTTCCGTTGCCAGCGGCTTGATTATGTGAGTCAATCCTGTTTCTACCCTGTCTCAGGCTCAAATGCCTGCTTTGCCATATACCAGTCAAGTGAACTTGAATAGATTTAATCTCTTTATGCTTTCTGAGGAAACTTGCCTTCTTCCCTTAAGCCTGCATCTTCTCATCCACAAAATGGGGAGAATAACACCTCACACACATGCTTGAGCCACAGTCAGTGAGGTCACCTGTGAGCCGTGTTTGCTCACACACATGCTTGAGCCACAAGTCAGTGAGATCACCTGTGAGCCGTGTTTGCTCACACACATGCTTGAGCCACAAGTCAGTGAGGTCACCTGTGAGCCGTGTTTGCTCACACACATGCTTGAGCCACAGTCAGTGAGGTCACCTGTGAGCCGTGTTTGCTCACACACATGCTTGAGCCACAAGTCAGTGAGGTCACCTGTGAGCCGTGTTTGCTCACACACATGCTTGAGCCACAGTCAGTGAGGTCACCTGTGAGCCGTGTTTGCTCACACACGTGCTTGAGCCACAGTCAGTGAGGTCACCTGTGAGCCGTGTTTGCTCACACACATGCTTGAGCCACAGTCAGTGAGGTCACCTGTGAGCCGTGTTTGCTCACACACGTGCTTGAGCCACAAGTCAGTGAGGTCACCTGTGAGCCGTGTTTGCTCACAGCAGGTGCTGGGGTTTAGTGCTTTTTCTTTCCCTTCTCCTTTTACAGCCCCGGAGCTGAGGTGAGAAGAGATAAAGCTGCCCTCCCAAGATAAAGCAGCTGTGAGCAGAGGCCAAGCCTCCTCATGCGATTCTAGGGCTCTTTGAACAACCCCACCTGCCCAGGAGGACTTTCTCTTGCTTCTCCACCCTTTGGACCTGTGCACACCTCGCCCTTCTCACCGGATGTTGACGTTGGGCAAAGTCCCCACTCTCTTGTTCTGCAGTAGGCTTCCCACTTTGCTGTGTCCGTCTCTTCCCTAGTTTCTGTGCATGTGGCCTTCTGTCCAGTGTGTTTTATAAGCTCTTTGCAGGCTTAGGACAAATGGACAGGGTGCTTCCAGCCACAGTCCTCAACTGTGAAATCTGGTTCTCATGGGAGAGACAGAGCAGCTGTGGTGGCCACCAGGCAGGGGGCTCTGAGTCCCTTGGTTCTGGGTGCCTGGGTGTGAAGTACTGCAGGCTGCCTTCTGTGTTTTGATCGCTGCCCCCACAGCGCTGTGGCTTCCTCAACACTTCTCTCACAAACTCTGACGTACATAGCCCTGCATCCAGCCCTCCGTGTACCTGCGACGCACACAGAACAGATACAGCCGCCTGGGAGCCCCTCACATGAATCACTGCCCAAGGACTTGGTCGTTCCTCCAAGGCTGTGCAGAAATGCAGGCATGTCTTCTACACCGCTCTCTGTTTAGGGCGTTCAACATGCACAGTCACAGTGTTCCGCGGGAGTGAAAAGCGAATGTGGAGGCGAGCAGATTTACAATAGGACGTGCACACACGTTCTATTTACAATAGAACATGCATGTGTATGCAGGTTACATAGTGAAAAGGTACTTGTCACTCATTTCCTTTATCATAGGTTCAAGTAGTGCAATTGGAGTATCACTGAACTTAGAGAAAACAGTATGGGAGGTGGGAGAGAATTCTCGAGTGGTCATCTTGACTGCCTCTCCAGGTCTGAGCAGAGGAAATGTCTCAACTAACCATAGTTGTCCCCTCATTGGAGGTCTCTGTTCTGCTCTGAAGCCTACTTGCAAATCTGCAATTATTTCCTCCCCACCAAATGACAATGCCTTGGGGATTCCCACAAATAGGAGAGGGATCATGTCTGTTTTCTTATATGAATGTGACCTTAGGAAACTTGTCAGGAAACCCAACATCACTCCTTCTGTGCCAGGTTCTCAGGTGCCTGCCCACCAAAGCCCAGCTTGTACCAGGCTGAGTGCCCACTTGAGGTTGCTTCTCTGCAGGACCCCTGGTGGTTCCTGGAGACCCCAGAGCTCCGGCAGGCTGCCGGGAGGGCTGCCGGCAAAGGGCAGATGCTCCTGCTGTCTCCCCAAGGCGTTCCAGTCCATCGCCATCAGCTTCACTCTTCACTGCTCTCCCCTGCAGTGGCTTAAGCATGTCCTTCCAAAAGTCCGCGTGCTAAGAACCTAATCCCCAGATTCAGATGCTGGCGGTACTTGGAGGTGGGTTGGGAGGTACTTAGGGTTAGCTGAGGTTATGATGGACTTAGTGGCTTGGTAACAGAGGAAGACAGGCCTGAACTGGCTGTCTTGCCAAGTGATGCTGTCTGCATGGAGTCACACAGCGAGGAGGCCCTCACCAGGTGCAGCCCCTTGGTCTTGGACTTCTCAGTCTCCAGAACTCTCAGAAATAAGTCTCTTCTCTTTATAAATGGTCCAGTTTTGGGAATCCGGTAACATAACAGCTGAAAATAGACCAAGACACCGCCCTTAAGCACTGACCACACCGCCCTTAAGCACTGACCAAACCTTTAAGCAACGAATGAGAAGGGAAGAGACCACCTTCCTACGGAGCAGTGAGATGGGACTCTCGACCCCAGGGTTCAGGTCTGCATGCCCCTCCCTCAGCCCTCTCCCATGCCTCATGCTGGGCTCTCAGCTGAGCAAAGCGAGAAGATGAAACCAAACCAAGGCAGAAGAGAGCAAGGCTGCAGCCCATGGGTGGACGTGTGCAGGCCACAGGAAGCCTTTCTACACCCTTCCTGGACCCCCACTCCCACCCCCACCCCCACCCCACCTGTCTTTGCACAGTTGCCAGAGTTCATGTACAAAGGGTGACTCAAGTTTGTCTCCCTTCCCCTGGATTCCCATCTTTCCAGGGAAGTCCAAAGTGGTAGGAACCTAACCTTCATGAAGTAACAAAATACTAATAATCCCCTAAATGGTTAAATATACTTATAAAAACATTGCAGAAAGAGGAGGAGACGAGTGTGCGCAAACAGCTGACTGAACTGCTCTGTGAGCTGACAACAGAAAAAGAAATCAAACTGTGTTTTCTCTGAAGAGGTGTGAGGGGAGACCACGGGGATGTTCAGCCTTAGGAACTGCAGTCTGCAAGGCCTGCCCCTGCCAAGAGCTCTTCATTGCCTCCGCTGTAGGAATTCCACCCCGGGACTCTCCCAGGGCCCCTGGTGCTCCCTCCCTATGGTGCTAATGTGCACTCCCAGGAGGACCCCAGCCACTCCCATAACTGCATGTTCCTCTTCTACAGCTCTGGTTAGAGCTGCATTAACATCTTAGTATTTCCCATAAACTTGAATACACATTTTCACTCTCTCTCTTTCTCTCTCTCTCAAAGATTTATTTATTTATTTGAAAGAGTTACAGAGAGAGGGAGAGACAGAGACCTTCCATCTGCTGGTTCACTCCCTAAATGGCTACAATGGCCAGGGTCGGGCCAGGCCAAAGCCAGGAGCCAGGAACTTCATCTGGTTCTCCCACATGGGTGCAAGGGCCCAAGTACTTGGGCGGTCTTCTGTTGCTTACCCAGGCTCATTAGCAGGGAGTAGATTGGAAATAGAGCAGCTGGGACTCCAGACAGAGCCCATGTGGGATGCCAGCGGTTTAATCTGCTGAACCACAGTGCCAGCCCCCTCTTTTGTTTCTGCTTCCTGGAATGCTTCCTCTTCCTGGATGTCCAGGTGCCCACATCTTGGAGCATTGTCTGTCCCTTACTGCATTCTCGGTCTCACCCCTCAGGAGGATCCTGGCTCTGACCTTGTTCTATCAGGTTTCAAGGGACAGGCAATGAGGATGTACAGTGACATGGACGGATGGCAGGTGGCATAGTTGAGAATGCAAGGTCACAGTCATTTGACACCTCAGTGAAGATGCCTCTGAGGACTCCCACATCCCATACTGGAGCTTGGGCTTGAGTCCCTGCTCCTCCACTTCTGATTCAGCTTCCTGCTAATGTGCACACCGGGAGGCAGGAGGTGATGGCTGAAGCCATTGGGTCCCTGCCAGCTACATGGGAAACCCAATTGGAGTTTAGGGCTCCTGGCTTCAGCCATTGTGGGCATCTGGGAAGAGAACCAGTGTATGGAAGATCTCTGTGTCTCTGATTTTCAAATAAGAAATGAAAATAAATAAATTTTAAAATTTATAAAATTTATATTAAGATCATATGGAACATTACATGATAGCTGGAATCTTGTTTTGATTCCAGTATTTCCAACCAAACTATGAGCTATCCCAGCTTGCACTTAGCTTCCCATGAGAGAGAATGGAATTGGATGACTCTCAGTGTGCTGGGTCCACCATAACAAAAGGCGCAGGGGAGTGGCTTAAAAGAACGGGAATCGCTTCTCACAGTTCTGGAGGCTGCAAGTCCAAGCGCAAGGTGTTTGCAGGTGCAGTTGCTCCTGAAACCTCCTCCTCAGTTTATAGGTGGCCCTGTCTCTCTGTGTCATCACACCACAGGCCCCTTGGTATAACACTGCAGGTTCCTCTTTGTATAAGAACATCGGTCAGATTGGACCAGGGCCCACTCTAATGGCCTCATCTTAATGCAGTTACTTCTTTGAAGGCTCTGTCTCCAAATACAGTCACATTCGGAACTGGAGGTTAGAGTTTCACACAGGATTTGGGAGGTAGGAGCAAGATTCAGTCCATAACAGATAGGTCTGCCACCTTCTGGCATGTGGTGCCCTCGTGGCCTCATATGCCACACTCCTATCTTGGTCACGGTGGCTGGCTGCCTGTGGCTCACCATTGGCGTCTGGCAAAGCTGGTTATGTCGAAGGCACTGAGCTGGTTTCACTGACGATGTGGCACAAGCAACAGCCAACTGACAAGAAAGAACCGGTTTGGGCCTTTTTCCTTAAAAGGTAACTTGAGGTGTGGCCGGTGTTCCCGCACTCCTGTGCACAAGCTGCTAACTGCTGCCAACTGCTGGCAGCACTCCAGGGTGCTCCCTCTCTCCCCACCTACCTGCCTAGGACTCAGTCCCTGGGACCTGAACGCAGGACTGCTCACCCCCTGCCAGCCTCCTCGGGCCCTCTCCAGGCTTTGGTAGCTTCGTCTCACTGCTCTGGTCCTGGCAAAATGGAAGCTCTCATTTCTGTGCTGTCTTTCTAGCAAACCATCGAGTTCTCCTAACAAAGGCTTCAGATTTCAGTTCAGCTTCCTGGCAGCTGCTTCCACCTCCTGTCCTGTCAGCTCACGATTTTTTGCTTGATTTCTAGGTCACAACTGACCCAGCCCCCAGGACTTCTCTGTCCATCCATCCCCACGGAGGCAGTCCCTCCCTGACCAGTCTAGGACATGGACACAAACCTGCCAACAGCACCTTGGGCCTGAAGCCGTGATGAGTTTTCTCAGCACAGGGAAGAAGTTTGGGCTTTGGGGGAAATCCATAGTGAGCTTCTGACCCAGCTGGAAGATTGGAACCCTCACACCTTGTGATCCTCAGGTGACCACGGAGAGTACCTTTCCCTGCTTCTACCTACCCAGGAAGGGTAACAAGTAGCCATGGGTCATGACTTGGCAGTCTGTTCCCTTAGGGATGCCAAGCATTAGTAATGCCCACACTGGGAAGGCAAGATGCTCAGACAGTTGAAGCTCTTCCTAGAAGTAGGAAGGTGGCAGGGTTATTGTTGGCCTGAGTTAGAGAGACCTGGACTGTGGCCAGGCAGCCTGCTCCTGGGCCAGCAGCTGCCTTCTGTCCTGGGGACTTGTTCATCTCTTCCTGTCCCGTGCACAGATGACTCAGCGAGCCACAGGTAGAGACCACCCTCAGAGAGCAAAAAGCCAAAGCTCTGCCCCTCCTCAGGCTTTCAGTCAGAGCCTTATCCCAGTGCCCTGCGCCTTCCTGCCTAAACCCACCTGCTCTCCTGGGGCCCCACTGGTGTTGGAAAAGAAAAAGACAAACAAGAAACGAGGTAGCTGAGGCCCCCATCTGCTAACCGGGCCTGGATGCAGCCTTCGTTGAGAGATGGTCCCTGCTCTTACTCAGCCATCAGACCAAGGAGCCCAGTGTTCCCCACTGAGCCTCCGAGGGAGGAGCCAGACTTAAAGAATTGTTGGTCATTCCTGGAGGAAGAAAGGAGGGGAAGGTGTCTTTCAGAGACACTGGGCCCCATGGACTCCAGTCCCCACAGTTGGCTTTAAGTTTGTCCTTTGGAACCCAGCAGCAGTGAGGATGTTTGGGTATTTAGATGGCCATGGCTATGAGGAGACCTGGAGGAACCATGAGTCCCTGGGTCTTTTCTTGGGGGATGTGAACAAGGCTGTCAGGTGATCCATGTCCTGGGGTGATTTGTTTTGAAATTGGAAAGCTCCCACCACTTGATCACAAACCTCTAAAGAAGGAGCTTCCCCTGGTGTTATGCTCAAAACCTCTGGTCAAGGGGGCTGGTGTTGCATCGGATTAAGCTGGTTTGAGTCCCAGATGCTCCACTTCCTATCCATCTCTCTGCTAAAGCACCTGGGAAAGCAGCAGTAGATAACCCAAGTGCTTGGGCCTCTGCCAACTACGTGGGAGACCCAGATGGAATTCAAGCCTCCTGGCTTTGGTCTGACCCAGCCCTGGCCATTTGGACCATTTAGGGAGTGAACTAACAGATGGAAGATCTCTCTCTCTCTCTCTCTTTCTCTCTTTCTCTCTCTCTCTCTCTCTGTGTGTGTGTGTGTGTGTCTGCAACTCTGCCTTCCAAATTAATTAATTGATTAATTAAAAACAAAACTCTGGTCAAGCTGTTTTGTCTGGGCCACATACGTGTAGGCCAACATGTCCCTGCTTGGAAACGTGCCTCTGTGATTGCAGGAAAAGCTGTAGATTGTGTCATTCTGCTTCTCAGTCACAATCGCGAACTAGATTACCTCATGCCCAGGTGTTTGAGGATGGAGTCGAGGACATAGAATGTGAGAAGGAAGACAGAGCTGGGCTTTCCGGAAAACACGACTGCCTTGGAAGGAAGGCAGTCCACACGTTGTTATCACCCTGTGTTACAGTAGAGAAAAAGGAGACGTGAAAGATGAACTATGCTGGTCCCCCCCCCCCCCCGCTTCCTGTGAACGGCTGAACCAGGATTTGATGCCAGGTGTGAGTGACCTGAGTCCGTGAGTGTCCCACAGGTGCCAAGTGCTAACTTCCCCTCAATGTGATGGAGAAATCCAGGGAAAATGGAGCCAGAGCTTGTCGCTTCTCTGAGGGGGTGGGTGCCAAGGCCCCGTTTCCCACCTGTGTGCAACCTGGAGCCGGTTGTTCTCCCCATCTTGCTGCAGTCCTCATGCCAGCTCCTCCCTGTGTCCCTAACACATGGACTCTTGGCTAAGGAAGGGCAACATTCAATCCACTCTCAGGTCTCAGGTCTGCCCCCATCACCTCCAGGGACCGGCACAGTCCCTCTATTTTTCTGAACTTTTCTGTTCTTGGCCAATCACTGTGCCTCTTGGAGTCTCCAAACCCCCATACCCCACCTGCCTATAAAAGCAGGCAGGGAGCCAGCATGTCCCTGCAAATACTGGAAGTGTTCTGTTTTGTCGCCAGCCATCACGCTCTAACCAAATAAAGCATGTCTGTCTGCTGAGAGCATGGAGCCTCTTCAGGGAAGGCTCATTACCCTGCGACCTGCCAGCGCCTTCCTTCCTGATGAATCAGCACTGGGGCAATGCTGTGGGGTAACGAGGCACAGTAAGCCCATAAGTGACACTTAAATGCACCTGTTGTTCCACTCGTTTCCCAGCAGCTTCCTCCTGAGCTCCAGGTAGTCCTGAGCACCGCGGTGCATCTTGCTGGGGGCTCACAGAGTTCGAAAATGCATTTGATTTCTTGGTAGTGCTGCATGTTTTGGGAAAACAAAACCAAGCCAACAATTTTCGTTTGAAAAACCACACTCTTTCCAGAATCCTCAAAGGGAAAACTTAAAAGCAGTGTCAGCATCAGCCAATTAGCCCAGAAGCACAGGTTGGGCTGAGGCTGTGAAGATCAAATCCAGAGGAAAAGAGCCACTGGACACCTCTCCTGGGCTGCAGAAGCCTTTACAGCTGTGAGTAGCCGCCTGCTCCGGTGTCTGCAGAGCCGGTGGAAGGTGCACCGTAGTTGCCCATCACTTGAGCACAGTGATTTCCTGTTTGGACTGCATGTTGCCCTCAGATATGCTTGGGTTCATTCTTGCCATTGCTTCTCGGCGTCTGGCCCAGGCTCCATCACTCCTCCTCTTTCTTTTCTTTCTTTCTTTTTTTTTCTTCACATTTTAAGTGCCTGCCCATTATAGGCAATGTGGGATGGAGGGAGATGCAAGAAATGGCCAAAGATATCCCTTTCAAGGGCCTCTCAACGCTAGTAATGTAAGCAGATTGTATCGCTGGTGGCTGGGCCTCGAAGAGAATTTCAATTCTAGCAGAAGCAGACGGAAATAGGCTTTCAGCATCCATCCTTGCCGGATTCTAACCTGCTTGGGAGCTGGCTGCCCATTTTTCCGGTCTCCTAGCAACGGAGCTCCTTCCTCCACAGGCACTGCGGCTGTCCACAGCCTCTCCCTGCCCTCTCCAGCGCGGGGCCAGGGTGTCACGGAGGAAATGGGTGTGAGCGCCCGGAGAAATTGCTAAATGGTGTGTAAATGCTCACCGAGGATGACAGTTCAGACAGGGGCGCCTTTCACACACTTCACAGGGCGGCGAGGGCTGCAGATTCCTGTCTCTGCTTCCTCCCAGGCAGGGCCCGCGTGCACAGAATGCTTTGTGTTTTACAAACCGCTCCGGCATCCATTACAGCGGGCAGCGCCTTGACAGACCCCTTCAGTGGGGTGAGAGCATAGGAGGCTGTGTAAGTTCCCTTGCAGAAGCTCTAGAAGGACCCAAGAAGGAACTCCAGGTCATTCAGTTAGTGGGACTGAGGAAAGGGACGGAGGAACTCTCAAGGCCGGTCTTTATCATTGTTGTCGTCGTCCTCATCGTCCTCAATAAGCTAAGCTTCGGCTCAACTGCCCTTTCCTTCGGACCAACTTCCTTGTGACCGGGAGTTTGGAGCCCAGCAAAGGCAACGCACTGCTTCCCGCTCCTGTCTTGTCCTCCTGGGTCCTTCCTCAGCAGCCACTGTTGAGATTAAAACTGAGGAAGGCTCTTGGCTGTTTATATATGTACATAAAGCCTTATTCTGTTTGGCGACATTCGGCCCTCCTGTGGGGAGAGGAGGAGCAGAGGGAGAAGAGGCCCTGCCTTGGAGTCTTTGGAGACTCCAAGAGGCACAGTGATTGGCCAAGAACAGAAAAGTTCAGAAAAATAGAGGGACTAGAACCCGGTGTGCCGGCGCCGCAAGGAGGAGGATTAGCGTGTTAAGCCACAGCGCCGGCCAGGATTGGTTCTGATGAGGGCTCTCCTCCCGGCTTGCTGACGACCGGCTTCTTGTGGGACCCATGTCCTCAGGGCACCAGGTCTCCAGGCCCAGGCTCCACCTTTGTGACCTCTCTCACACTTCATGGCCTGCGCTGAGGCTCCCTCCCCTGTGCAGTCAGGGGCGAATGCGGGGGCTGAAATGCAGCGGAGGCAAGGCGGGGGGAAGAGAGGCGAAGTCTTCTCAGCCACGGAGGAAGCTGCGAAGCTCACGCTGCTGGAGGTGGATGCCAGGCTCTGCGCTGGGGTCAGAAAGCGCAGCCCTGTGTGGAGAACCCGTTTTGTTTGTGGACTGCTGAAAACAGAGTCCTCGTTTTTGCCCTGGGTCTCCCCACTAGAAAAAGTGGGGAGAGGACAGCCTCAACAGCCAGATGGGAACTGGGTGGGGTGTTCTCAGAGGCCCTGTTCTGCTCTTCCCAGCCACAGAACACCATGAGTTCGCAGTTCTCTGTGGTCTACACATCATTGTTTAAAAATGCTTCTCATTCTACCTGTTTACTAGAGAGACAGGCAAGCAGAGACCACTCATCCTCTGGGTCACTTCTCAAATGCCCACAACAGCTGGGTCTGGGTCAGGCCAAAGCTGAGAGCTAGGAGCTCAGCCTGGGTCTCCCATGTGAGGGATGCCTCCAGCAGCAAACCAATCAGGAGCAGAACTGGGACTCGAACCCAAGCACCCGAGTATGGGATGTGGTGGCGCCTGCCATCTTTATCGTCCTAGTGGAGTTGAGACAGCTAGCCTGGCCCCTCTGAAAGTCTCCCGGTAAAGACAGGATCCGAACAAGCCGTTGGGAAGGCGCTTCCGCCATCTTGCTCAGGGCTCCTGGTGGGCAGTCCCCAGCAGTCTGTGCTCAGTGAGAGAGGAGGGCAGTGTGGACCTCAGGGGAGTCCCCTGGGCCGCCTCAGCAAGCAGCAGCTGTGGCCACAGGGTGTCCTGCACCGGGAAGAGCAGAAAGGGCCTCCTGGGGACACCCCACCCCTGCTCTCGTCCTGCCTGCCGGTGTGGATCCCCCATTTTCTGGCGGGCGGACCGAGGGCAGAGACGAGAACTGTCTTCAGCAGCAGTGGCAAGTTTCTTGTAAACTGTAAGGCTGTGGGTCCAGATAGTCAGAGGCTAAACACAGTCCTGACTTTAAGGGCTCACGGAGTTGTCAATAGAAGATGCAAATGTATGCTTTGAAAACAAGCTTTTTATTTTGAAATAACTTTGGGTTGCAGAGGCAGTGTGGAGTGCTCTGTGCACCCCTTCGGCCACTTTCAGTGTCCCCTCATGACAGGTCACCTTGCTGAGCGACCCCCATGGCTACGTTGCCCGGAACTGTGGTCTGACTTTATTCAGAGCACACCAGATTTTCCACCAATGGCCATTTTCTGCTCCGGCACCCAGTTTGGGTCCCGCAGTGGCTGCCACGTAGCTGCCACGCCTCCTGGTCTCCCTGAGCTGTCAGACTCCTTTGCTCCTTCCCCACCTTTCGTGCCTCTAGTGTTGTGGAAAAGTGGCCAGGTGTTTTGTAAACCATCACTTTGGTTTTAGCTTTTCTCATGATTAGACAGTGCGGATGGAGTTGGGGGAAAGAACACCCCGAGGTCCTGTTCTGTTCCCATCACATCACATCGGGGGTGCCTGAGAGCCACCCGCATCGCTGATGCTCTCCTCCTGGATCCTCACTGAGAGCGGGTGGGCGCCAGGTTCTCAGCTCTCGAGCTGCTGGGCTCCCCTTCTCAGTCTCTGTTCACAGCTGGCCCCGGGCAGCCGGTGGAAGGGAAGGGACCCACAGCTTTATGAGGGAAGACTTCTCCCTGGAGCCCTGCCTGTGACTTAAGATTCCTTATGTTCTCGTCTATGACACACGAATCTAAACATTACAGCTCACACACCGGAAAGTCAATGTACCTGGGGCGAAAGCAAGTCAGATTCTCTCAAGCAAGGATACCAAAGAGAAAATCAAACCGCAGAATGTACATTTGCATAAAACATCCCAAAGTAATGGGATTTTGAAATTATAATGGACTCTTTACTTTAAAAATACCTGCAAGGGCAGGTTGTTGTGGTAGAATGGGTTAAGCTGTTGTTTGCAAGTCTGGTTTTCCATATGACTGCCTGTTCAAGTCCCTGCTGCTCCACTTCTGGTCCAGCTCCCAGCTAAGGTACCTGGGAAAGCAGTGGAACATGGCCCAATTACTTGGGCCCCTGCAACACACATGGGAGACTCAGATGAAGTTCCAGGCTCCTGCCTTTGGCCTGCCCCAGCCCTTACCATTGTGGCTGTTTGGTGGTTGAACCAGCACATGGAAGGTCTCTCTGTAACTCTGCCTCTCAAATAAATACCAAATGAATTTTTTAAAAAAAGTTTAAGAGATCTCATACCTACTGAAAAAGCAGGCTATTTAACCACCTGGTAGTAATTCTGATGATTAGAAAAGATACAGAACCACACAGAGTTCATTGCAACAAGCCTTGCTAAACGCCAGAGGTTGTTTTTGAATTAACACCATAGAGGGGGAAAGATGCTATGTCCACTTGTGAAATTGCGAATGCTGAGGTTCAGGATTAAGGGAAAGAGAAGGTCAGATGCAGGCCCTTTGCGAAGCAGAGTGCAGGATTCCTGCCAGATACTGCAGGCCATGGATAGCCCTGTTCCTGTCTGGGGAAGGAGGGGAACAGGAGCATTTGGTAACGTAGATGGCCTGCAGGGCTTCTGAAGTGTCTCTCTGCTGCCTGGGCTCGAAAGAGAAACTCTAGATTTGCAGGAACCAGCTGACTTTTGGAAAATGTCCAAGGGAGAGGCCCAAACCCAGCCTCCATTCTAAAGTAAAGGCAACAACAACCACAAGACCAAACCAGATCACACTTTTGTAAAGATAGAATTTTTAAAATTTTGAAATAGTAAGAGTATATGCAGAAATGAATACTTCCAGGGCCTCTGTTGTGGTGCAGCAGGTTAAGCTGCCATTTACGATGCCAGCATCCCGTATGAGAGTGCCAGTTCAAGTCCTGGCTGCTCCACTTCCAATCCAGCTCTCTGCTAATGTGCATGGGAAAGCAGCGGAAAGTGGCTCAAGTTTTGGAGCCCCTGCCACTTATATGGGAGACCCAGATAAAGTCCTGGCTCCTGGCTTGAAGCCTGTCTCAGTTCTAGCTGTTGCAGCCATTTAGGGAGTGAATCAGTGGATGGAAGATCTCTTTCTTGTCTTTTCCTCTCTCTCTCTCTCTCTCTCACTCTTTCAAGCATTTAAAAAATAAACAAAGCCAGTGAGATAGACAACAAAGAGTTTGTCTCCCTGATTTCCCAAACCCCTTGAGTCTGTTATTGAAAGGCAACTTCTGTTCATGCTTTTTTGCAGTTCTGAAGGCAAAGATGCCCACGGCAGCCTTGCTTGTAGCAGCAAAGCGTCTAGAAGTCAGCAAAGTGTCCATCCATTGTGAACTGGTGAAAGAAATCGTAACTCATCCATTCAGCGGGATGCTTTGTGGCTATTACAGAATTCATTATGAGTGCTTACCTGGCTAGCTCTGTAAAATATGCATCACTGAGAGAGAAATGCAGAGTCTATAGAGCATGGTGTGTCTTTCTAATTTGGGTCACACGTGCTGCATTCAAAAGTGACTGGACCAAAATTACCGTTCGTGTCATCAGAATATGTACCTAGGGCAGGTGTTTGGCACAGTGGTTAGGTTGCCGCTTGGGACACCCAGACCCCACATCGGAGTACATGGCTCGAGTCCTGGCTCCTCTGCTTCTGAGCCAGTTTGAAGTTAATGCACAGCCTGGGAAGCAGCAGGTAATGGGTCAGGCACGTGGATTCCCATCACCCATGTGGGAGGCCCAGATAGAATTCTGGGCGCTTGGCCCAACCCTAGGTGTTGCAGGCATTTGGGAGTGAACCAGTGGTTGGAAGAACTCTATGTCTGTCTTTTAAATAACATGAAAATAAATACATAGAGATTTTTAAAAAGAAAGTGCATCTAAAGGAGTCACAGACTTGGCAGAAGTATGTAGGAGATCATGCCTACAAAAATGATCTGTATTATATTGAGTCTTAAATGTCAGCAAACATTAACATGGCACTTTGCATTGCAACTCATGGCATGTGGTTACCACTTGTTGAAAACTGTGCTTCATTGGTCCTGAAATACCCTTCTTGTCACATTCTTCAAAATTTATTTATTGGAGAGGCAAAGAGACAGACATATAGAAAGAGAAAGCTCCCTCATCTGGTGGTTCGCTGCTCAAATGCCCACAACAACTAGGGCTGGGCCGCTGAAACTGAGAGCTGGGAACTCAATCCAGGTCTGCTGTGTGGGTGGCAGGGACCCAATTCCTTGACCCATCACCTGCCACCCTCCCAGAGTCTGCATTGGCAGGAAGCTGGAACCAGGAGCTGGAGCTAGATATTGAACCCAGTACTCTGAGGTGGGACATTTCCATCTCAACCCGGGTCTAAGTAAGTCTGCCCTTTTTGTCATATTTTAACAACTCTGCAATTAGAGTGTGTCTCACTGTCTCTCTGGGCTGGGTTGCAGCGGGTCATGGAGCTGTCATTGTATGCACACGTGCAGTAAAACTTGCAGAAGAGGAGCCAGTGGCTGGAATCAATGGAAGAAAGTCCAGGGGGCATTGGTGGAGAACTCTTTAACAAGCTATTGCGTCACCACAGGTGACAGCCTGTGTGCATGTGTGTACATACGTGTGCATGCAGTGTATGGGGGAATGGAGCAGTCTTTACCAACTCTCATTCAAAAAATGATTTAGGAGAGCCAGTGTTTGTAAAGAAGCTTTTAAATACTGTAACCAATTTATTTTGCTTAGGTTTTTTCTTTTCTGAACATACAAGAGTAATGCATGATAAAAATCTGTGTCTAAATAAGTTTAAAGAGTTCCTTCAGTAAGTCTCAAATGTTCTAAGTAATGAAACAGCATGAGATCAGAGTTTAATTGGCAGTCTTGCTTGTATCTTAGTAAAACATGAAAGAATGGCATGTCTTACAAACAATGGTATTTAAGATTCAAAGAAATAAGGGTGTACTCATATTTTATTTTTAACATGCACAGAGAAAGGATCACCTGGGGGCTTCAGAATACACAGGGCCTTTCTCTGGTAGGTTCTGCTCTTAATTAAACTGGCCGACTTTCCAGCACCTGTTTATACCTTTCAAAGGGAAGGCTTGGGTTGCATATCATTGTGAAGGACAAGCAAGTGTTTAACGAAACCTGCAAACTGCCTTGTTCGCGGTGAGAGGAGTGAATTAGCAATTATTCTGTGCTGGTTCACTTCCTTCTCGGTAACCTGGGTTCCCAGATGCCACACAGCTGGAGTTATGTGATGTCACTTTGTTGAGGATACCTTGTGCTTTGTTCCTTTGTGCCAACTGCAATGGAGGTCTTAAGGAGCAGGCGTTTCTGGAACTACCTGGAGTGTGTCCCATACATCCTGCATAAGGCTGCTACTTTGTCTTCCCTTTGGGCAGACTTCCTTCCCTTGGGAGTACCAGGACCACTAGGCACTGGGCGCAGGGTCCTCTGGCTGTATGGGAGTCTCCTTGTTACACTGCAGAATGAAGGGAAAAATGGCCTCCCTCTGTGGTGTCCACTGTGCCATGCATTTAGTTCATGCTCACGAGGGATGCATGATTGACCTGAGCTTAGCCAACCAGGCCTCTTCCCTGGAAATTTTGAACTTGGGGAATTCTACTTTCTAGAGTGGTAAAGCTAGTAGATGTGAACTTGGGAGTTGCTGGAAGCTAGATGTCTAGAACTGGATGAGACAAGATGGCCATCGTGCAGAGAGAAGCAGGGACCTGATTTTGGGTGCGACCATCCCTCTGGCCCTCCCATGGCTGCTGAAGAGCCAGATTTGCTTCAGCTGACTTAATCTGGATTCCTGTCACTTATAAACCAATGTGTGTTCAACACACTGTGACACTCGTGCTTCAGTGTTTACACACACTCTCCTCATCCGGAGTCCTAGCTGGGGGCTGGGGTGGGAGAGGAACCCGGGGTGGACATGACAGTGCACCCTCATTGGCCATTTCCAATGACCAAAGCTTGTATCTTGGGGCTGATTTTAGTTCTCTACCCAGTCATGCACACCTGTGTGGCTTGCTGCATCTTCTCCCCTTTCCAGTCTCCACTTCTCCCCTCCCTCTCAGTCCCTTCCTTTTTTTATTCTCTGAATTTTCTGCTCCTTATCTAGCAGATGCATCTGTGTCTTCACCCCCTTTGGTAAGCACATCCTCCATCTCTAGTCTTAGCTGGTGCCAGCTTCCTCCCAGGGATGTCACTTTCCTGTTGCCCTCCTAAACAGAGGCTGCTCATTTTTGTACACTTCACATATTCCAGGTTCAGAAATCGTCATTATGTCTTTCTTGTTCCAAAATGCCACCTTTTTTCTTTCTTTAATTAAAAAATATTCATTTATTTGAAAAGCAGAGAAGAGAAAGAGAGAGAGAGAGAGAGAGAGAGAGATTTTTCCATCCACTGGTTCACTCCCCAAATGCCTTAAACAGCCAGGGCTGGGCCAGGCTGAAACCAGGAAACTGGAACTCAATTCAGGTCTCCCACCTGTGGATGGCAGCAACCAAAGTACTTCAACCGTTACTGCTGTCCCCTAGGGTGCACATTAGCATGAAATCGGCATTGGACAATGAGCTGAGACTTGAATCCAGGCACTCTGCTTATATGATGTGGGCATACAGTGCCAAACATCTGCCTCTCCTTGTCTTGTATGTTGCAAACACATATTTCTCTTTTAACTTTTTTTTTTTTGAAAGGCAGAGTTACAGAGAGAGAGAGGGAGAGACAGAGAGAGAGAGAGATCCCCCAGCCACTGGCTTACCCTCCAAATGGCCACAACTGCAGGGCTCGGCTAGGCCAAAGCCAGGAGCCCCATCTGGATCCCCTACATGAAGGACCATCCTCTGCTGCCCTCCCAGGCACACCAGCAATGAGCTGGATACGAAGTAGAGCAGTCAGGACTCAAACCGGCACCCACATGGGATGCTGATGCTGCAGGGGCAGTCCAACCCACTATGCCACAACGCTGGTTCCTGTCTTTTAACTTTGATTTTGAAGTGCTTTCTCCTCGCTAGGTATTTTAAATTTTATTGACTCTTGCAGTCTTCACTTTGATTTTCGCCCTTGGGGCCAAGCTTCAAAAAGAACTTCCATCTTTTCTTTACATATCTTTTTTGGTCCAAGTTTTTAGATGCTTTATTTGCAATCTCTCAAAAATGAACTTCTGTTTGGACAAGTACATCTCAACTTCATTTACCCAGTGTCATCTGGTTTCCATTAATTTGAATTCTCTCCATTCAGCTGTCTTTCTGGAGGCCAGAGCCTTGCTGTTTTAATGTCTATAACCTTTATAAAACGTTGTAGAGTCTCTAGTGTACTTTTCCTCTTTAGCCAGAAAGCATGATCTTCTGTTAGGGAAAAAGCAGAGTTTTTGCTGTTCTCTTCACAGAACATAAATGTATACATTTACTTATATATTTTAAAAAGAGATCTGTAGCACATAGCACACATTTAATCAATGATGGCTACTATAAGTATTTTTAAAATGATCAATGTTTTAGTGTCAACACCAGTAATATTTTCATAGAATTCATTTATGTGCATCCAATGAGGCAAATGTTTGTCTCTGTGGCATCTGAACATACAATACACAATGGTAAACCAATTGTTTGGTGGCAGACTTTTAGTCCAGCCATGAGGTTGCTGCTTGAGCTGCCCACACCCCATATCAGAGTGCCTGGTTCAAGTCCCAGCTTCGCCACTTCTGATCCAGCTTCCCACCAATGCATACTCTTGGAGGCAGCAGGTGATGGCTCAAGTATTTGGGTCCCTGCCACCCACGTAGAAGACCTAGAATGAGTTGTAGGTTCCTGATCTCAGCCTGTCCCAAGCCTGGCTCGTGTGGGCATTTGAGGAGTCAAGCAGTGGATGGAAGAGGTCTTCAGTTCAAGATCAAGTGGACCCTTAGCCTATGGAATGTAGAAGCTGATCATGGTGGGTGCAGAGGAATGATCACTTGTTAAGGCGAGAAGCAGAGAGCTACTTGTGTGTTTTATGAAAGATTTTTACCAGCTTATTTTATACTCTACTTTTTAGGTTTTCTAGATGTTTCCTTTGCTCCTTTGTCTTCTGTGCTGTAGTCTGCATTACATGCTGTACTAAAAATAATAGCAGAATGCTTTGTTTGCGTGAATTCTCTGTGGCAACTTAGGATTCAGAAGTTCTATTTTTAATTATTCTACTGGTGTCTTCAGGCTTAGAAAAGTAATCCATAAATCTTTAGTTCTTTATTAATGGCAAGAATACAAACCTTTCATGAGCCTTGTGTTACTGTGTTATGTTTGCCACAGATGAATGAAGCAAATAGATCCAGACTCTGGGTTTGTCCACAGAACAGCGAGGTGGTATCGCTGGGCCGTTTTCCATGCAACACCGGAAGCTGGGTTGATGGAGGAGCCCAGCACTGTTTGTCAGTGCATTCCTGTGCAACCCAGAGGGGCCTTCTGATCGACTGCAATCCCTCCCCTGCACGTTTTCTCGGGAGGGAGTCTTGTGCAGCGGGCAGTGACCCCTGGAACAGCATCCCACGTGAAGGCACTTCCCATTTGGCCCTGCTCCCCACTTAGGATGTTGTGCTTGCTCCTCCACTTTCTGGGCTCTTTCGTGCCCAGGGTTGTGTCTCCAGGCAGAGGTCGGGAGCTGCACTAATGGGGAATGGAGCCTGAGCTTGGCTCACTCATAGTGCGATGGTCGGGTTGCACCAGAATCCTGTATTGACACCGAGGGCAGAATCCAAGTGCGTGGTCCTCTGGGGCTGCCTGCCTGCTTCCTCGAGCAGTAGAGCCCGCAGAAGGCTAATCAGACAGCACAATTCACAACCCTTGTGTGTCTGCCCCACAGCAGGCAGGCAGCACTGACTTATTTACAGGGTCCCATGCTGCTGCCAGTTTTGTATTCGGCCCTATGCTCATGGCCTTTTAATGGGAAGGCAGGAGGAGTTCTGGCGGGAACCACATTCTGCTGCCAGGCTGCCCCAGAAGCCAGCAAGGCCAGTATATGTATTGTTTTTTTCCAAAGTTAATGATGTAACTTAAAACCTGCCCGAGTCAGGAAATGCAAAATTTGCAGTTCTTCTGGGAATATTATATCACCATCTTTGCATCCACTTAAGGTATTTCACTTAAGAGCCAGAGTAGTAATCTAGGAGACTTCCTACTTTGCGAGGATTAATGCAATAGTCATAGCTTAATATTTCATTAGGATTGAATTAAGTCTTTACAGATGTTACTAAGGGTGACTCTCTTCTAGGGTTAGGTGGGGGAGGGGGCCTGTCCTATCCATTTCAAGATGATCCAAAGGGCCCATAGAGCTATTATGAGAAAGTACAGAGGGTCTCCGGCAAACTCATGGGAATTACGCATCACAAAAGAAGTAGGCATGGATTTCAAAATCTTTTTGCACCAAAACAAACGTATCTTTTCACTTCACTTTTCCATGAACTTTATGAAGTTCTGCTGTCTAGCACTGCCAGGGGGCGGGCGTCTCTCCTGGTAGGACAGTGGTGGGAGTCCTGCATGCACCCACACTGGGGAAAGCAGAGATTTAAAAGCCAAAGTGGGGCTTGGAGGGAGCAGGTAAGACACTGAGACAAAAGAAGGAGTCCGTACAATCTTAGTATTTTTCTTAGTCTTTATTTGACGTGGTTTCTTTGTCATGGAGCACAGTAGCTCTGTATTTTGTTGTTGTAGCACCTGGTGTGTTTTTTTGATTTTTTTTTTTTTGTTAATAACTTTACCAACTGTACGAGCCCAGGCAAGCCCTGCAGCTGAATCTTGCCAGCTGTATAGTGCAGCAGGGATGCGTTGGGGGAGGGAGTGGAGTGTGTGACTATGTCAAGCTCCCATGTTTTCTTGGCATGTGTCGCTAAAGGCTCAAGCCGGGAGTTTCAGTGAGCCGCTGTCTCAAGGGTGGAGAGTGGGGAGCAAACATTTATTAATCTGTGTTAATAGACTCTGACATAAGAAATCTGTGATCCGGATCCTACTACAGAGGTGCTCAAGTACAGCAACTGGGGCACCAGGCCCACACCCAGGCACCGCGGGCGTGAAACATGCCTGGGAGAGAGCATCCGGGTGGCAGAAATTAAAAAGAAAGAAAACACAGCCACCCACCATGGACCGGACAAGACATGACTGAGGGGCTGAGGAAGAGGCGGACTGCTGTAAAGTTAGAAATGTTGAGTGGCATTCTGGCGGAGAGGTGCTAAACTTCACCTCTTCGGCTCTGCGGACAGGACCAGAAATGCAGCCTGGGAGTCTCTGTGGGGCCAATCCACCTCAGGCAGCCAGGGTGCTCTCATGCTGCAGGCTGCTCAGCCTGCCCCTGGATTTCCCTAGTGCTTAGTGCAGGGGCTTGGTTGGAGGCTGGAGAGACAGATGAGGAATCCTCTGTGGAGGGGACAATGACTGGATGGTCCCTAGTGTTTCCTCTGACCCTCCGACTTCTCCCAGAAGAGCGTGGGGTACCTAACTGAAGCTTTGCCGTTTTCAAACACATGCAGCACTTTCATGCGTGGACCATGTTGTGACAGAGGGTGTGTTGCAGAGTGATCTGAATCACAAGGATTTGCTTCAAAAACTCCTGTTCTTTGTTGCAGAATTTCAGAGCTAATCTTTGTGGCTTGACCTTTGTTTCTTTGCTTGTTTTAATTTAAAGATTTATTTTATTTATTTGAAAAGCAGAGTTACAGAGAGAGAGGAAGCAACAGAGAGAGACAGATCTTTCATCCGCTGGTTCACTCCCCAAATGGCTGCAACAGCCGGGACTGGGCCAGGCCGAAGCCAGGAGCCTAGAACTCTATCTGGGTCTTCCATGTGAGTGGCAGTGCTCCAAGGATTTGGGTCATCCTCCTAAAACCCTCCATCCTGACCTCTGCCCAGACTGGGGATTTGACAGGCTACAGGGAATATGAGGGGGAGGTGGGTTTTTGTTGTGCTCTGTGTTGGGGATGGTGGATGGGCTCACTTTAAAGGCTGCACTGCTTCTACCTGTGGGGCCACATCTGAGTAGTATGGTGGGATGGTGTGATCTGCTGCAGGAGAACCAAAGAATTTGGTTTTCCCCATTGGCCTTTGGTTTTGATGCAGCATGGGTAGGACCTGGTTGTCTGTTTAGGAAGTAGCTGAGTTGAGAACTGGGGACATGTGGTGGTAAGGGGCAAAGAATCAGACTTGTGCAGGGTTGGGTGCATGACAAGGCAGAGCTTCAGAGGGGCCTGCAATGCCCACGAGACCTGAGGGCCAGTCAGCCAGGAAGCACCACTGTGGCTTGACAGGCAGAGGGGCCAGACCACAGACAAAGCAGAGGAGGTTCCCAGAGCTAATGCAGATGCATCCAACAAGAGGGGCCACTGCCACAAATGCCCGTGAGGGTTCAGAGTGCCACCAAGGAGCACGGATATGGGTGTCGGACATTTCTCAGTGCAGCCAAGGTCACTGAGCATGGACCTTTCCTGGTATACCCAGACACCAGTCTTGCCTAGGAGCAGGGAGGGTGGCCACATGTTGAAGATGCCAAACATTTTTACCTAGAAAGATTGAGCTGTTTCTGGAGGACTCTTTAAAAATGATTGCACCACACTAGGACGTAAGAGGGCCTAGAATGTAGGAGTGTTTTCCAGCTTCCTGGCAGGTGGGGGTCGGATACAGATCTGTTGTGGACAGATCTTCTCTTTACACATCTGAGTTGGAATATGAATACACTTGTGACTCCATTATAAATGCCAGCAGCATAAAAACTGTGACATTGACCTTATGGACAGACACTTGCATTCCTAGAGCCAATAGCGATGCTTAAGAACATCAAATGTGCCAAAAAATTATTTGCTAAATTAATAGGCAATTTTCAGTAATAGGATAGAAGAGCATTTTTGCAAACTCAGATATATTATTGTAGAAATCTCAGTCACTTCCTTGGTTCAATGCAGACTCTCTGGGGAATCTATACAGTTCAGTCTCTGTCTGAAACAGGACCAGCAAGATAAGGTATCTCATCAGGGAGAAATTGGAAAGATGAAATGGAGCAGGAGGGACCAGCCTCAGAAAGAACTGTGTGCTAAAGGTCACTGGGAGGAGACGGAAGGAAAAAAAATCAATGAGGAGCTGCAAGAGGCAGAACAAAATTTATAATAGCTGGAGTTAATTTAAGGCAATGACAAATGAGAGTTAGGTCTAGGTTATATGTATGAGGCCAAATAGGTCCATTTTACTTTTATGCAATATCCTTGAAACTCCATGTCATATGGCATGTATCATGAAACGCTCAATAGGAGAGTCAATTATACACTGGAAAACACAGAAAAATCATGAAATGTTTTTGAACTGCATTTTCATACCAATTAACTTCCAAATGCACTGCTGGATCCCTGATTTGTGCTTTTCCTGTGGAGCACGGCTCTCCTCTTTACATCAGCACTGTTCAATACACTCACAGCGCAGACGCAAAGTCCCTGCAAACAGTGCTCTCATAGCAGGCGTTTTGACAGGATTTCTGCAGGGCTTGAGATGTTCTGCTCATCAACACCTTCTTCTTCCTTCTCCACCTCTTCTGACTGCTTATCTAGCCAGCACAGTGTATCTCATATCTGTCCCAGCGCAGACTCAGCACCTCTCCAAACCAAGGATAGGAGATGCAGGCAACTCTTGGGGGACCCAGACTTCCTCAACTGGACACCGAGCCACCCTCAGAGCATCTTCACTGGACACTAACAGGCATCTCAAACTTAGATCTTCAAAACCAAATTCCTCATCCAGCCCCAAGTCTTTCCTGCAGACGGTGTCCCCCAGTCTCAGTAAGAGGTAGTTCTGTTCTGCTGATTGCCCAGGCCGGTGACCCTGGAGGTCTTGTGGATGCCTTCATTTCTGCCACACTTCCCGTCCTTTCCATCATCGAACACTGAAGGCTGTATCTTCAAAACACAGCCCACATCTGATCACGTGGTGCCACCAGGCCAGCTCCCACTGTGGGTCAAGCCATTATTGTCTTTCTTCCGGATATCACAACACCTCCGCAGCTGGTCTCTCTTCCTCCTCAGAGCAGCCAGAGTGGTCTCTAGATTGTGTTGTGCCACCCTCAAAGCCCTTCGACAGCCACTGTCCACTCAGAAAGAAAGCCAAGGTTCACTGCAGGCTGCAGGTCCCCCCAACTTGGCCCTCATGTCCCTCGCCACTCTCCTTCCACTTCCTCTTGTTTTACTGCCTTGCAGGCACATGGATCCGCCCACAGCCCAGGAAGGAAGCAGGCATCCCCTATCCCTGGGCCTCTGTCCTCGCTGTTCCCTCCTCCTGGAACACTTCTGCCCAGAGAGACACACGGCTCACTCCCACCCTTCCTGCAGGTGTCTGCCCAAGGGGCCTCATCCAGGTGGGCATCACTAAGTGCCCTGGTTAAGATGAGCGGTGCTCATTCTCCCCTTCCACACTCACCTGTGCTCTGTAACCAGCTCCATAGCCCTTTCGCTTGTCTGACCCACCATGTTCCCTCTCAAACACTATGATTGCATGTTCATTCCCACTGCTCTGCTCCCCTCCCAGAATGTAATGTCCACAATTTTTTTTTTTTTTTTTTTGAGAAAGGATAGGTTGTTTTTGCTCTGTCCCCAGAATCAGGAATGGTCCCTGGCCAATAGCAGATGGCTGATGGAAGCTTGTGGAATGGATTGAGTGAACGGGCCTGTGCCTAAGCTGCCCTGGGCTCCTCCTCAGAGCCCCTGTTCATTCCAGAAAGCATCCTTGAAGGTAAGGAGGCAGCTGACCTAGAAAGACCCCGCCAGGAAAGACCCTGGCACCTGCAGGCAGCTCAGGTAGAGGAACAGACATTGTGGGTCTGTGACTTGGTCACACCTCCTCTCCCGTGGTCTCTCTCAGCCTTTTCTGGTTTCACTGTCGTCTACCCACTTATTACCATCCCATCACAGTGGTCAAAAAGTGTGTAGGAAAGGTTTGTGAAGCACTTTCTCATTCTAAGCTATGAACCACGAGCAGCTCCAGGACTCCGGAGTGGGGACTGCCTGGCATTTTTAGGCATAGGGAATGTCTGGCAATGAGCTCAGCTCTGGAGCGGCAGCAGAACAGAGCCAAGCACCTGCCCTGTTACTGCTGTGCGATGGGTGCCTGCAGGCCCCTCTGGATTCTCTGGATTCTGCTACTCTTTGTAATTGAAGGCCAGATGCCACTGGCTAACTCAGGCAGAGGTGACGAATTCAGACTTGGGTGGACCTGAGCTCACGCCCTGCCACTGGTTAAGATGACCCTGGGACCCTGGGGAAAAACCACCTCAGCCTCAGCTTCCTCGCTCAGGTAATGGACACGATATTCCTTACTCCAGAAAGCTGCGGTGAAGATTAGGGGGGAGCTCAAGCCACACACTCAGCACACAGCAAGGGCTCCACCGTGGCTAGGATGCCTGTTGGTTCCGCCCAAATTGCACAATCAAGTGCGTGCACCAGAAGAGGCCCCTGGCAAGAGGGAACGCACGGAGCGCGCAGCTTGCTTTCAAGGCCGCCGCACACCGTCTGAACTCTGACTCTTCAGGGACACTGTTGTGTCCTAGAAGTTACTGAGTGGCTAAAACCAGGGCCAGTCCGTTAGATGGAGCCTGAGGGATTAAGAGACAGAGTAAATGTTTACCTGCATTTTATGTGCTTGGTCTGTGAAATAGCTCCATTTTCACCGACTTGACCCAAATAGATGGGTGCGTGCTTCACAGGAGAGCTTGACTCTGCACTTGGAGATACAAAGCTGGTCTCGTCGTGTTTTCATAAACTGCGTGCACGGTCAGGGTTTACCTTTATCCCTGAAACCTCACGTGCCTTGCTCACAGGAGCACTTCAGTCATGGGGTCACTGCTGAAGGCAGTGTGGCCAGTCATGTGTTGAGGGTTCCCCAGGATGACTTCACGTTGGCCTCACTTACGTCATTGCAGCTTTTGTTCATAAATCCTGGAAATCCTGTGACCTCAAAACTGGGGTAGCACTTTCTTATATTTCCTCCCACAGGACCTAGCTGTTGCTCTCGCAATGAGGGAGGGATCTTGCACGTAGGCAGGTGGCTGAACGCCTGGCCACTGAGTCACACTGCCCTCCTGATTCCTGCCTGCCTTCCGCTATCTCAGTGCTTCTGGGAACTGCAAATTACCTCTCCTCTAAGACTCATTTCTTCACAGTCTTGGATGCAGGGGTTTCTGATATTAGGCATGTATTCATCAGAGAGGGAGAGCGGTTGATTGAGATGAGGGTTTGGTGTGAATGAGAAGGGAAGGCAGTTGTTGGCACTCATGAAGGGGGAGCCGCGTGGCAGCCTGGAACTTGCTCCACAGCCTCTCCCGCAGGACTCGTGCCTGGATCTGTGGTGAGGGACTGAGAGCGAGTGCCATTTCCACAGAGGTGTGGAATGCCCAGAAGCAACCATGTCTCCCACGCAGCAAGTAACTGTCAGTGTGAACCTGCTCAGTAACTCTGGGGGCAAAGGGAGAGAGAATCTGAGGGACAAACAGCTGCATTCTTTTTTTTTTTTAAGATTTATTTATTTATTTGAAAGTCAGAGTTACACAGGGAGAGAAGGAGAGGCAGAGAGAGAAGTCTTCCATCTGCTGGTTCACTCCCCAATTGGCCGCAACAGCCAGAGCTGCACCGATCCGAAGCCAGGAGTTTCTTCCGGGTCTCCCTAGTGGGTAAAGGGGCCCAAGACTTGGGCCATCTTCTACTGCTTTCCCAGGCCACAGCAGAGAGCTGGATTGGAAGTGGAGCAGCCGGGACTGGAACTGGCGCCCGTTATGCCACAGCGCCAGCACCAACAGCTGCATTCTTACAGAGGTCCTCACAAAGGGGCAAAGATGGGGCACTCTTCCACACTAACATTATAGTCCTCATTGTTGATGCTGGGTATGACACATTTAATCACAGATTGAGAAAAAGTGAATTATTCCACACAGCATATGATACATTGATTTGGATCTAGTTAGTTTGATTCCAAATCCCAGGCTCAGACAAGCGCCCCCAGCCCCACCCCATGCATCCCCGTGGTGTTATGGAACAGAATAGGCAATCCAGATAGATCAAGCACAATGAGTGCTGTGTATACCATAAAGGGCATATGTTGAGTCAGTGCAAGGAAAGATGGATTTATAAGTAAATGGAACTGGACAAAAGTGCTGGCATGTAGAGAAGGGACAAAGGCGAGAGTGGCTCCCTACCTCACATTATACACTAGGACAAATCCCATATGGATAAAATACATGTTTCAGCATAAACATAAATGCACACAAATGCTAGAAACAAACATGGAAAATTATTTTTGTAATATCAGTAATAAAAACCTCAATAATGATTCAAACCCAGAAGTCATAGATGAAAATTATGATGAATTCAATCATCTAAAGGAACAATGATAAGATAGGAAAAATGAACTCATTTTGGAAAAACAACTAGGGGCCAGCATTGTGGCATAGTGATAGGGCGATGGTTCAAGTTCCGGCCTCTCCATTGCCGATCCAGCTCCCTGCTAATGACCTGGGAAAAGCAGCAGAAGTTGGCCCAAGTGTTTGGGCCCCTGCCACCCACCTGGAGACCTGGGTGAAGCTCTAGGCTCTTGGGTTTGACCTGGCCTAGTGCTGGCCTTTACAGCCATCTGGGGGTATACTAGCAGATGAAAGATCTATTTGTCTGTCTCTCTATTCTCCCTCTCTCTCTCTTCATAACTCTGCACTTCAGAATAAATAGATCTTTTAAAAAATAAATAAAATATAAAAAGAATAATGTCTGCTTGTATAAAAAGATCTACAAATTCATAAGCTAAATACCCCTGACTCAGCAGAAAATTAGGCAAGGACATAAACATCCTTACAATGACAGAAATAACATGAAATTACATCAGAAGTGATGCTGAAATATCAATTCTTACGTATCTGGCAAAAATATAAACATATGACACATGTTCTGTAGACATGTGGAGTTGCCCTAGACACAGTGTAGACATGTAGAGTCCCTTGTACACAGTGTATGCATGTGGAGTCCCCTGCATAAAGTGTACACATGTAGAGTTCCCTGTACACAGTGTAGACATGTAGAATTCCCTGCACACAGTGTAGACATGTAGAGTTCCCTGTACACAGTGTAGACATGTAGAGTTCCCTGCACACAGTGTAGACATGTACAGTCCTCTGTGGACGGTGTAGACATGTAGAGTTCCCTGCACACAGTGTTAGTAGAGTCTACAATACTACAACCCTGTGAAGAACAATTTAATAACATTTGTGAAAATACAAAGGCTTTGATATTCTAATCCATCAAACCTAATTCTGGGAATTCTTCCCCCAGATCCTCCTGCCCAAGGGCAAAATGACAGACCCCTGCGTCAAATTGTCTTTTTAAAGATTGGGAACCACGCAAGTGTCCATCATTCAGGAGCATATTGAATTAGGGTGAATACTCATGGTGGGATACTATGGGTTTGTAAAACCAGAGGAAAAGCACACAGGGTCCTTTCTGTATATTGATTTAAAAGCATGGTGCAGAATTGTGGATATGGTTTGTTACCTATTGGGTAAGAAAGGGAAAAATAGAAATATATATTTCTGTTGGCTTAAATAAAACTGTAAAAGTAATAGTGTCTTTGGGAAAAAGAATGGACGATGGGAGAGAAAGCATTTCTTATGACTTTTTGCACTGCTTTGATTTTGTAACCCATGAGAATGTACTACCTAATAAAAAAAAAGAACTCAAATTACTTAATTATTCGTATATCTCTGCCAGTCACCTGCTTTTCTCAACACCATGAGTCGGCTTTAGCCCAGAAGAATAGGTTGACCTAGTTCCAGTCGATCTTGAAAACAGTGTACTGATCCCAGAGTCACTGGTTGTGCAAATTAGAACTAAGAAAATGGGGCTGGTGCTGTGGCACAGCGGGTAAAAGCCCGGACCTGAAGCGCCGGCATCCCATATGGGTGCCGGTTCTAGTCCCGTCTACTCCTCTTCCAATCCAGCTCTCTGCTAAGGCCTGGGAAAGCAGTAGAAAATGGCCCAAGTGCTTGGACCCCTGCACCCACGTGGGAGACCTGGAAGAAGCTCCTGGCTCCTGGCTTCGGATCGGCACAGTTCCGGCCGTTGCGGCCATCTGGGGAGTGAACCAGCAGATGGAAGACCTCTCTCTGTGTCTCTACCCCTCTCTCTAACTCTATCTTTCAAATAAATAAAATAAATCTTTAAAAAAGAAAAAGAATTTCAAGAAAGTTGCATTTGGTCCTGGCAATGGAAGCTGAGCCTGCCGTTTGTTAAAGATTTTGGAAGTCTCGTAAGCAAGTGTAATTAAGCCAAAGAATGACAGTAATGCAATCCATGTAAAGTTTTAAGTGGCCCGTGCCAAGACAAGGCAGTTGTTGAGCTGATTCTAGAAGGGAGAGTCAGGTCAAAGCCAGCGTGGGACTCCACTGTCAGCACTGGGGCATTTGGGAGCCCTCTGCCTGTCTAACCAGTCCGATGGCAAGCAAGCCGTCGATCACCTGACTGGCGGCACGGCCAGGGCAAGAGCATCCGTGTGCACCGTTAGCCTCTGCTACTCTTGGAGCAGAGGGAGTTGAAACTGAGAAGAAAACGCAACTGGACCAGTAAATCCTCCCAACAGAGACTAGGATGCAGGCTCTCCCAGCTCTGGCTGTTGCAGGCATTTGGGGAGTGAACAAGCTGGAGGGAAGATCTCTCTCTGTCTCTCTCTGTCCCTCTCTCTTTGCTTCTGCCTCTCTATGTTGTTCTTTCAAAAAAATAAATAAATGAAATCTGTATAAAAATCTCCCAACACTGCAGGAGGTAGGTTTTATTGTACACAGTAATTTGAAAACAAGGAAACTGAGACTCCGGTCCTTTAACTAAGCCCAGCTCCAGCAGGCAAGAAGCACTCAGGTCAGATCTCCCTGAAACCTCGGCACGTTGTTTTTTTAACTGTAACTTTGAAGTTTGTAGTTAGCAATGAGGTCTTCTAGAAGCCGTCACCCTTTTCTAAACAGTCCTTCTTTCTGCTGATGTCCCCACCGACAGCGGAAGCCTAGGAGCCTGCAGGAGCTGCCCTGTGCCCCAGCTTCATTTTCCCACCGCTTGTGGGTTTCTCCCTGCCTGGCCCAGGCCTCACACAGAGTCAGTGCCGCACCTCGGGGTTTTGTTTGTTTCTTGAGCTTTCTCTGGGAGGGAACTGGCTCCCAGTGTGATGGTGCCGCCATATGTGAGCCAGCTTGTGCTTTCCTGCCTGGCCTCCCAGAGGGAGCCGGGCATCGCCGCTCCCCCGTGACTGCCCTGATGCTGGCGCCTTCAGGAGACCCTCAGATGTGCTAGGGAGAAGCCCGGCCTTCTCTTCGATTTGAGAGGCTGTTCTTGTGCGCAGAGGGTCTTTCGGATCCTGCCTCCTTTTTTCTGAATTGTGGATGTTGATGCCTGCTCTTGAGGTGCCGGACTCACCACGCCAGCAGCCACAGGTGGTCTGGCCATGGGTGCAGGGCTAATCCAAGAGTTCCCTCTGAGTCCAGCTCCCCCACACACACTCCTGCTGGCCCAGCGCTGCTTTCCTATGCCACCTCTTCCGGAATCAACCAAATCCCAAATGCACTGAATCGCTGAGACAGCTTGCTGGCACTGTTCACCTGCCTGCACATGTGAAACACGTATGTGCTGCTGTTCACAAGCTAACATGTTGCCACTCTGAGGCCTTCCACACCTTTTTCCTTCCTCACTGAGTCTCAGGGACAGCCCGTTGACCTTTTGTCTGAAACAAGGCCGTATCTGTGAACTTGCAGTGCTGCACACATTTCAATGAAGGGGTGCCCCTGTGCTGCCTCTTTATAGAGGCGCTGAACACGTGCACCTGTGTCAGCGTGGAGCCTTAGGTGAGAGGCCCTCGGAAGAACACAGCGCTCCTTCATATTCTCATAGCTGGAAGTCGCAGGAAGCAGTCACTTCTTTGCTGATGAGCTGAGTTCTATCTCCTGCTGGCCACTCCTCTGGTCAGCCCCTTCCAGGAGCCTGTAGGAGCCATCGCTGTCCATCTGGGAGTCGCTAAGAAGCCCGCCTGGAAGAAGCGGCTCGAAGAGATGCCTTAGGCAGTTGCAGCCTCCGCTGGAACCCTGGGAAACAAACCACCCACTTTCCACACGGCTGCAGCCGCCGGCAAGTCTTCGCACGACCAGCCGTGTTCAGCCCGGCTCCCGCCAGTCTGGGGTTTGGAAATTTATAATTGGTACTTGAAAGCGCCACCAGCACTTCTTGGAAAAAAAGTTGAAAGGCTTTCTCGCAAAACTTGTTGCTTACACACGCCAAGTAATTTATGAAGTGAGTTCTCGCACCCCTGCGCTGGGCCCAAGCGAGCCCTGGGTCTCCACGAGGGCCACTGGGCTTCCCCTGGGGCTGAGCCGCCGCTGGCTGCCCCTGACTGCCATCCATCTGCTCAGGCACCCCAGGGGATGAGTGGAGACGCAGGTGGGAATGGCCCACAGGCAGGAGAATGCGCCTGATGGCACACGGAGCTAAAGCTGGCAAAGGGAGGAGCTGAAGTCAAAGATCTCCTCCCTTCTTTAAGAAGCGGATGAGAGAAGCCGAAGCAGGGCACCCAGGCGAGCGCCAGTGCACGCCGTGTCTCCGCTCTGTAGCAGCAAGCCTTTGGATTTTCTGTGGTAGTGAAGTGAGCTTGACTTCTGTGTATGGAAACGATGTTAAAATTTGGGAAAGACAAAGAAGGCGGGACAATGGCAATCCCAGCCCTGCCCCGCCACGGGCAAGGTCAAGTGCTATTGCCTTCTGATGCCTTTTTCCACCAGGTTTTGTAAAGCTCCGACTTCTCAGATTTGGCTCTTTGATTTTATTTTTTGAAACAGGTTCCCTTGCCAGTGTTAGCCTCACCAAATACAAAGCAAAGCTTATACAATAACTGGGGGGGGGGGGGGGGGGGGGCTGTGGCAGAAGCAGACACACCTTTCAGTCTCTGCAGGCTGTGGAGACGGCCCTGGGCCTCTTTTCATCCCAGAGCCCTTTGCAGAGAGGGGGTCGGAGAAGTCACTTCCCCCTCTCCCTTGAGAATCTGAAAATTAAAGTTTGGGGTTGTGGACAACGCTTTCCCCTTCTGTAGCTCTCAGGGGTTGGGGTTGGGGTTGGAAACAGGCCCCACCTCCCCTGGCTTGGAACACAGCATCCCTCCCACCCAGGAAGTATTATTCTGGGTGAGCAGCCCTGGCCCCTGGGAGCCAGGCATCCCCTGAGAAGCACCCTCAGCACTCTAAGTCAGGGCGGGGCCTGTGCAGCCACTGCTGGAATAACTCTGGGGTCACCTCTCTTAGAGGAGCTGGGCTGAACTCCACAAGATTAATGGGCTTGTTAAAGCAATCTAAACACGGGCTGGAGCAGTGCCACGAGAGTCATTAGACATGAACGCCCCCAGATCCTCTCCCTTTCCCCTTCTCCCTGGCGCCTCGGATGCCGGCGGAACTTGCATTTGTTTTCACTCAGAGTGGATGAGGATGGCCCAGGAACAGGCTCTGGGGAGTCCAGGGCAAAAGGAAATGCGGGGTCCCTTGCTCTACAGTCAGATTGTCGGGGTGGAGGACAGGAAGGCCTTGAGCCCAGCACGGGGCCTGGGGGGAGCGGGATTCCTGTGCTGCGGTGCACGGAGCCTGCACGTGGGGCTCACACCCTTGCACACACGTGTTCGCGCGCTGTCCCAGTTTGCAGGAGCTGCTGTGAATGCTGTTCCCGACCTTGTTTTCTTGAGCTCCAAAATCTGCTGGGTTCTTCCGTGTGATCTCTGTCTCTTGGTTGAATCTCTCCCGCGTATCAGGAGTTGTCTTCGTAATTTTATCGAATTGTCTGCTGTGTCTCATTGCGTTTTCCTTGAAGTCATTTTTTCTGAACTCTTTTCCAGGCATTTCCCTCCCTTTGGGGTCTGGTGCCAGGGAGTTCTCTGATCTTGGGGAGCACCACCTACCTTGTTTTCATGCCTGTTGGATCCCCCTGTTGGCATTTGTCCATCTGGCCAGCCAGTGGCTGCTCCCAGTTCTACCGACTTCTGCCGTCAAAGCCTCCATGGCTGGGGGCCGGCTGGGCTGACTGTGGTTCCAGGTGTACGTGGCCTGAGGGTCCATCCCTGTGGCTTCTTCAGCCGTCACCGAGGCCGGCAGCATCCACGAGTGTCGCAGCAGCCTGAGCTCTTCCCACCAAGCCTAGTCCCTCTCAATGCAGGTGGACCCCGAGCAGCAGGGGGCGCGTGCTCTGTGCTCAGGTTCTGTCTTCACAGGCCTGTGGACTCGGCTCCTCCCCACCCCCACCAGGCCCCGGGCCAGGGTGGGGCTCTCCTCAGACTCTCAGACTCTGTTGATTTTCCCTGGTTTGGGTCCCTTGGTGGCAGGAAGCGCGCCAGGCACCCTGTCAGCCATCCTGCTTCCCAAACAGCTGTGACTCAATTCAGAGTGAGGTATTAAGATTAGCAAGTGTCTGCGAGAGGGGACGGATTGAGATGGCTCTGTTGTTAGTGAAGAAAAGACACATAGCTTCATTTCTCCCCAGTACGTTCTCAGCTAAATGCTTCTTTCCTGCAAGTTATCACGCAGGTTACACAAAGAGACACTTGTTTGGGCAAGTTCTCGGGAGCACTTCTTTTGGGATTCGCTCTGACTGCCCAAGGTGCTTAGCACTTTGCGTGGCACTCAGCTGCCAACGCCCGTGAATCAGTTCAGATTTGGGAGAAGGAAGCCTCAGGACTCCATGACTTCAGAGAAAAGAAAAGGAAAAAATAGCTAAAAATCCGTTGTGCCCAAGCAGAGCGGAGAGAGAGATGTGTTGGAGCCCCATGCAGGCCTTGGTGGAGCAGAGTAAACACGGGGCGATTATGCATAATTACAGACAATCCCGTCCCAGGGATAAACAGCCTCCAAAGCAGGAGGTGCCGAAGCCCCGCCCCCTCCGGGCTCAGCGGGGACCGGGCCTTGGGACGCTAGCCCCTGTGGGCGGCTGGCCCTGGCCCCTCGGCAGGGGAGGCCTGCGAGCGCTTTCCTCGGACGTGTTCTGCCCAGGGCGGGGTAGGCAGCTATGGAGCTCTCTGGTCCCTTTGGCACTTTGGAGTTGACTTTTTTTTGGTAACGCCGTAGGCCAAACAGTTTAAAAAAAAAAAAAAAAAAAGCAAGCCCCAAATCAACTCTGCAAAGGAACACTGCAGCCAAAGCAAACCCTTTGAAATGTTTGGCTGGCACAGAGAAAAAAAAAAAGGATTTCTGAGCCCAAGTCTCTGTATTTGTTTAATGCATTGTAGCACAGTGCATCAACATGGATTATTTGCAAAAACAAACAAACACACACACTCAGAGATCCAAATCCTGCAAGAGCCGAAACAGGAGAACGAGATTTTGAAAATTCAGACACCAAAAGCATATTTGGGAGGAAAAATTGATGTTCCATTTGCACATTCTGTGGTCAAAGTGTCCGAATAATTATACCCAGATCTCTGCTGGGTGTTACCACCAAGGCTTAAACCTGGTTTTTTTGTTTGTTTATCACGCTGAGGCAAACTAGCGGCCCTGGGACTTAACTGGATGCTGTCAGGACTGACGGGGACCAAGAACCCCTTCCCAGCATTCCCCTGGTTTGTGAGGCCCTGGCAAGGAGCAGCCTCCACACCCTCCTCGGCCTGCTCTGCTCTCCCCGGGCTCCTTGGGGAAATCTTTACCCCTGTGCTAAATTAAGTGTGTACTTCACACATAATTACAGGGTTCCCTGGGACTGCCAAGATGGTATCCACCTGAATTAATCATGCTAAGCTTCTACACAGGTAATTACCCAGGTAGAAAGAGCCCAGGGCATCGAAATTACCGACACTCTTTTAGTGTTGGGACATTGAAACACCCGCAGGGCCTAGCCGGGACCAGGCACCAGACACAGTGGTTCTTCAAGGCCACTCGGTGTGTGTCAGCATCACCTGAAGACTGCTGGGAAACACGGAACCCGGGGCTCGGTGGCGAGGGTGAGGGCCCCAAGTCTGTACCTTAGCCAGCCTGGGAATGGGGATGGCAGTGCCCGGAGCCTCGTGCTCAGAGAGCTGCTTGGGTTTCACACTGGAGCAAGCATCCGCATCGTGGGCAGCAGCTGAGCAGACACAGATGCTGGACCCCCAGCCCCCGAGTTTGGGTTCAGGAAGTGCGGGGCTGGCCTGAGAACTTGCATTTCTAACACGTTCTCAGCTACTGCCCCGGCTCCAGACACGCGGCTTTGGGTCCCCCTGCTCTAGGCCCTTATGTTCCGAGTCTGAATCCTGCATCGGCAGCCTTCACACCACCTGGAGGCCCAACCCCACCCTTGAGGAATCCAGATCTGCCCGCTGCTCTGATCCCCCAGGCACGCTGAGCACAGGGGTCTCTGGCACGCGTTGGTTTGATCCCAGCTGTGTTGGCAGCGCTGAGTCCACATTGGCATCACCAGGGAAGCTGTTGGAGCTCCTGCGGGTCCCACTGCTCTGTGGGTGGGGGTTTGAGAAGCCCCAGGTGATTCCAATAAATGGTCAAGGGGCGGTACCCGTGCTGTGGCAAGCGGTGGGCAGGTGCGTGCCGGGGGCTTGCTGGTGGGTCCAGCCACACAGAGCGCATGCGGTCACTTCACCGCCACCCAGCATTCACAGCCCTCACCTGCCAGCCACGGGAGCTGCAGGAAGAGCCCTTCCAACCTGAGTACGTGGGGCAACACAAAAGGAGAACTTAAAAAAGTGTTCCTCTCATTAGTATTCTCGGGGAGCCATGGGAGGCCCCTGCAGCGCTAAAGCAGAAGCACACAACAGGCTAAGAGAGGAGCAGTCTGAGAGCCAGGGAGGGGTCTCGGAGATGCAGCACCGGCTTCAAATGAAATGCTCAGCAGAGCAGACATCATAGGACGAGCGCCGAGTGAATCCTAACCATGGTTTATGAGTGCCCAGGCAGCCGAATGAAGCCACTGGCCAGCTGGCCCAAGCGCTTTGTTCCAGAGTGTGCAGGGCGCCCCGGGAACACAGAGGATCCCACACTCGGGTGCGGCCCAAAGCCACCATTTTCACAAGCTCCTGCAGGTGCCGGTGCCGGCAACCAGATATGGGAACCGCTCAGTTGAAAGAGACTGCAGGATTCTCCCAGACCCCAAGAAAGAGAGGGAAATCTTGCGAGAGAGCCAGGGGCTCAGGCAAAGGCAGAGCGATGCCAAGCTCCCCGGGGCTGGGGTGGGAGCGGGCACCTGGCGCCTGTGTTCTATCCATTCACCCATCACATACTTTACCATAGGCAGCATCGCATGACACTGGTCTTTGGCCCTGGCTTCTTGGGTTTAGGTTTCAAGGTCCGCCTGGGTGGCAGGGTTGTCACGACTTCATTCCTGGCCCATCGTCTGCACCACATCCTGTTGGTCTGCTCTCGGGCAGCGCTGAGTTCTTCCGTGGTTGCACTGTGGTGACTGATTCTGCGATGAACGTTTGGGTGCACGTTTTTGGGTGCACGGGCGTGTTCATCGCTCGTGTGTAAATCTAGCTGTGGAATTGCCGGGGCTTGTGGTAACTCTAATCAGTGTTCTAAAGACTGGCACGCCTGTTGTTTCCAGAAGAGCTGCGTGGTTTCACAATCCCACTGGAAACACAGGAAGGTTCCACGTTCCCCACGTTCTCATCGGCACTCGTTTATGCCTGTTTTGTTGTTTTTGTTTTTGTTTTTATTTTAACGTTAGTGGCGAGTGTGGAATGAGCACTGTGATTTTGATTTGCATTTCCTTGGTGGCCAGTGATGGTTCCGTGTTTTACTGTGCGCTTATGGGCCACACGTGTATCTTCTCGGAGAAAGGGGAGTTCAAATGATCGGCCCTGGCCCTTTTTTTTTAAAAAAAAGTATTTTATTTATTTATTTGAGAGGTAGAGTTTCAGACAGTGAGAGGAAGAGACAGAGGTCCTCCATCCATTGGTTTACTCCCCTAATGGCCACAACGGCAGGAGCTGTGCCCATCTGAAGCCAGGAGCCATGTGCTTCTTCCCGGTCTCCCATGTGGGTGCAAGGGCCCAAGCACTTGGGCCATCTTCTGCTTTCCCAGGCCACAGCAGAGAGCTGGATTGGAAGAGGAGCAGCCGGGACTTGAACCAGCACCCATATGGGATGGCAGTGCTGCAGGCGGAGGATTAACCTACTGCGCGACAGCACTGGCCCCATTGGCCCCTTTTTTTTTTTTTTTTTTAGGTTTTTTTTTTTTTTTTTTGACAGGCAGAGTGGACAGCGAGAGAGAGAGACAGAGAGAAAGGTCTTCCTTTTGCCGTTGGTTCACCCTCCAATGGCCGCCGCGGTAGCGCGCTGCGGCCGGCGCACCGCGCTGTTCCGATGGCAGGAGCCAGGTGCTTCTCCTGGTCTCCCATGGGGTGCAGGACCCAAGGACTTGGGCCATCCTCCACTGCACTCCCTAGCCACAGCAGAGAGCTGGCCTGGAAGAGGGGCAACCGGGACAGGATCTGTGCCCCGACCGGGACTAGAACCCGGTGTGCCGGCGCCGCAAGGCGGAGGATTAGCCTGTTGAGCCACGGTGCCGGCGGTTTGTCATTTTTATTGAAGGTCCGATACTCGGCCCTTTCCAGACATGTGATCTGAACACATCTCCCCCGTGCTGGGGCCTGTGTGCTGACTTGCTGAGTGGGACCCGGAAGCACGTGTTTTAACGTGCGTGGAAAACTGCTGAGCTGTTGTGCCATTTGTGATTTTCATCCTCAGAAGGGCCACGATCGGAAAGATGGACTCTGGCATTTTCTTCTGAGAGGTGTGGTTTTAGCTCTTTCGCTGAGGTCTATCGTTAATTTTTACCCGATATGTATATATGACATGAGGTAGGAATCTGACTTCATCATTTTATGTGCGGATATCCAGTTGTCCCAGCACCTGTGCTGTAAAAACTATTTGTTTCCCCTTGGGATCGCCTTGGCCCAGTTTTGTAAGGTGAATAGACCATAAATGTAACAATTTCTTACACTCTCCACTCTGTCCCACTGACTGAATGTTTGCCCCATGTCAGTCAGTTGCTGTCATGGCAACCGTATCTTTGGAGAAAGTTTGGAAATTGGGAGGTATCTATAGCCTCCAACTTTGTTCTTCTTTTGGGAGATTGTTTTGGCACTCTGGGTCTCTCGCATTTCCATATACATTTTAGAATCCACTTGTCAGTTTCTGGAGGGAGAAAAATGCCAGCTGGGATGGGATTTTGTCAGGGATCGCACTCTGTGGATGAATTGGGGCTGTATTGCCATCTGACCAGCATTAGGTCTGATGATACAGGAAGAGTTATTTAAGTTTTTCTTAATTTCTTTCAAAAATGTTTTGTGGGGTGGGCATTTGGCATAGTGATGAAGAAACCCCTGTTCTGTATCAGTGCCTGGGTTTCAGTCCCAGCTCCACTCCCAATTCCAGCTTCCTTTTTCTTTTCTTTTTTTTTTTTTTTTTTTTTGACAGGCAGAGTGGATAGTGAGAGAGAGAGAGACAGAGAGAAAGGTCTTCCTTTTTGCCGTTGGTTCACCCTCCAATGGCTGCTGTGGCCGGCTCATTGCGCTGATCCAAAGCTTGGAGCTAGGTTCTTCTCCTGGTCTCCCATGCAGGTGCAGGGCCCAAGGACTTGGGCCATCCTCCACTGCCTTCCCAGGCCATAGCAGAGAGCTGGCCTGGAAGAGGGGCAACCGGGATAGAATCCGGTGCCCCGACCGGGACTAGAACCTGGTGTGCCGGCGCTGCAAGGCGGAGGATTAGCCTGTTGAGCCACGGCGCCGGCCTCTTTTTCTTTTTTTTAAAGATTTATTTCATTTATTTGAACAAGTTACAGAAAGAGGTAGAGACACAGAGAGAGGTCTTCCATCTGCTGGTTCACTCCCTAGATGGCTGCAACGACCGAGCTGTGCCGATCTGAAGCCAGGAGCTTCTTCTGGGTCTCCCACGCAGGTGCAGGGGCCCAAGCACTTGGGCCATCTTCTACTGCTATCCCAGGCCATAGCAGAGAGCTGCATTGGAAGTGGAGCAGCCAGGACTAGAACTGGCGCCCATATGGGATGCCGGCGCTTCAGGCCAGGGCTTTAACCCGCTGCACCACAGTACCGGCCCCTTCCAGCTTCCTTCTTTTTTTTTTAAATTTTTTTTTTTTTTTTGACAGGCAGAGTTAGTGATAGAGACAGACAGAGAGAAAGGTCTTCCTTCCGTTGGTTCACCCCCCAAATGGTTGCTACGGCTGGCACCCTGCACCTATGCGAAGCCAGGAGCCAGGTGCTTCTCCTGGTCTCCCATGCGGGTGCAGGGCCCAAGGACTTGGGCCATCCTCCACTGCCTTCCTGGGCCACAGCAGAGAGCTGTACTGAAGAGGAGCAACCGGGACAGAACCCGGCGCCCCAATCGGGACTAGAACCTGGGGTGCCGGTGCCGCAGGTGGAGGATTAGCCCAGTGAGCTGCGGTGCCGGCCCAGCTTCCTTCTAATGCGCACCTGGGAGCAGGGCTGATGGTTCATGTACTTGGGTCCCTGCCACTCATGTGGGAGACCCTGACAGAGGTCAGTGCTCCTGGCTTCAGCCTGGCCCTGCCTCTTGTGAGAATCTGGGGGCATGAACCAGCAGGCAGAAGATACCTGTCTTTTTGATATTATTATAAATCAAATAACCTTTAAAATTTTATTTTTGCATTTCCCAGTGCTACTGTATGGAGGATAATTGACTGACCCTGTATCCTGCTACTCTGCTGAACCTGTTCATTGGTCTAATAGTTTCTTAGTGGATTCTTTTGATTTCCTGCCTATAAAATCACATCACCTGTGAGCATAGAGCTTCATGCTTCTTCCTTTCCAAGCTACCTACCTCTCTTTTTTTAAAGAATATTTTTTTAGATTTTTATTTATTTGAAAGGCAGAGTTACAGAGAGGCAGAGAGAGAGAGGTCTTCCATCTGCTGGTTCACTCCCCAAATAGCCGTAACAGCCAGAGCAGCTGAGACTGAACCAGCACCCATATGGGATGCCAGCACTACAGAGGATCAGTCTACTGCGCCACAACACCACCTCTACATACCTCTTAATCTCTCTGTCTTGTCTAATTCCTTTGGTGAGCATCTTGAACACAGTGTTCACAAGAGTGGTTGTCCTACCCTTACACCTAATCTTAAGGGAACACGCCCAGTCTTTCACTATTCCTATGTCGTTGGCTGTGAGTTTATTTATTTTTGTATATACTTTTCATTGCATTGGGGAAGTTCCCTTCTGTCAGAAGAGTGACCCCCCCCCCCCAGAGAGTCCCATGTCCCTGAAACTTATGACTAAGTGATATGTTATATGATTTATAATATCAAAAAGAAATTTAGGAATGCCTCTGATAAAAGAAGTACAAACTTGTAGTCTGAGGACACAAAACACGTCATTTAAAACTGTCTCACTTAAAGAGACAGACACACAGAAAGATCTCCTGCCTATGTCAGCTGCAGAGGGGCAGTAAGTTAGCCAGTGCGATAGAGACAGAGAGATCATCCAGGTGAGTCCAGTGTGATCACAGGCGACTGTAAATGAGAGAGACGGGGCAGAAGAGTAAGAGCTATGACAGTGGAGTCAGGGCCACGGAAATGCCACATCGCCGGCTTTGAAGGAGGGAGAGGGGCCACGCATCGAGGCGGGCAGGCGGCCTCGGGAAGCCGGGAGATTCAAGGAGATGGACTCCGCCTCACATCCTGCAGCTGCAGCCCACCCTGCTCACACCACGGCTTTACCCAGTGGCTAGAAGGGCCAGGCCTCCAGCCCCAGGACGCTAGGGCGGTCAGCGTGTGTTGTGCAAGCCCCTGCCTGTGGTGACTGGTCACAGCAGCAGATAGAAACCACACCCACGGAACAATAACTCAGCCCCCGGCAACCCACTCTGTACTCTGTGTCTTGGAATCCGGCCGCTGGAGGTGTCACGTGTGAGGGCTGTCATGCGGTGTTTGTCTTTCTGTGACTTGGCGTTAACGTCCTCAAGGTTCACGCACATCATAGAAGAGCCAGGGTCCTGTCTGGCTGAAGGCTGGGTAACACTGCATCACGCTCTGTTTATAAGACCATCCGTGGGCTCCGGGGTTGTTTCGGTTTTGTGTCTTTTGGGAGTGATGCTGCTCTGAACATGGGGGTGCAAACTGCTGAGGCCTGCTTTGAGTTGTTTTGGGAGAAGAATCCGTGCTGGATCCTGTTGTGGTTGTATGTTAAGTTTTTGAGGCCCCATCACACTGTTTTTCATAGCAGTGACACCATTTTATGTCCTCACCAGTGGCGAGCAGGGTTCAAGTTGGCTTGGGGTTTTAAGTTGGATTTTTCTGTTTCTTGGGGCAACAGACATTCAAACCAACCCACAGATTCCGTGGCCTCTGAGGCGGGAGACCAGCACAGATCTAAAGCATGCCAGTTGGGGATTTCCTTGGGGTTTTTATGCCCGAGTTACTTGGACAAACCTACCTTTTCTACTGGGCTTGTAAGTCAGTTAAAGATTCAGTTGGTTGTAATAGAAAACTCAAGTAACAGGGCATAAGCAAGATAGCATAGCTCGCTCATATAAAAGCAGTTTGTGACAGGTGGTCCAGGAAGGTACAGCAGTTTCACGTTGTCCCTGATGACCTGTGATCCTTTGGTTTTCCTGGCCTGACTTCTGTGGCACATTGTCTCCCTTCAAGGTACCCCTTGGTTGCAAAATAGCTGCTGTGGCTGCAGCAGTAATATCCACCTGCCAGGTAAGACAGAGGAAAAGCTTGTGTTGAGTCAACCACTTTTGAAAGTTTTCTTTACCCCTCCCTCATGGCTGGAACCGAATCCTCCTTGCAAGAGAGTCTCCGAAATGCAATTTTTACCTGGGCACGATGATCCCCAAAACACAACTGGGTTCTGTTGAGAGAGCAGGTAGACTAACAGCATTCTGTCACAGACCATTAGGCCCACAGGAGGGAGTCTGGAACAGCTGCTGGGTGTCATGCAGAGCCTGTGGAGAGAAGTCTGATGTCACCAGCTCCTTCCCCAGCTGTGCCCAACCTTGCAACACTTCAGCCAGTCATTGTTCTGTTTGTCATGAGCTAGTGTAAGTGGCGTTTTTGTCATTTGCAACAGTTAAATTTTTTTTTTTTCCATTTTACTTGAAAGCAGAGAGAGACAAAGAAACAGGGAGGCTGATCTTCCTTCCACTGGGTTCAGTCCCAAACTGCCTGCCAACAGCCAGGGCTGGGCCAAGCCGGAAACTGCATCCAGGTCTCCCACGTGGGCGGCAGGGACCCTCGAGCTTGAGCCATCGCTGCTGCCCCCAGGGTGTGCATTAAGCTGAATGGGAAGTGGCTTAGCCAGGACTTGAACCCAGGTACTTGTAAGTGGGAGGCCGGCATCCCACATGGTGGCTTAACCGCTGTGCCCTCTACCACCCCTGTAAGAGGGTTTGACTGATGCAAAGATCAGACACAAAGGATGGGTTAAATAAGCGATCATTGAAATCTAGTCAAGAAAGCTAAAGCACATCCTTAGAACAAAATTCACGCAGCTACTGTAATTAGATGATATATTTATCTCTGTATATCTCTGCAGGAAACTAAAAATACATCAAAATATTAATCACGAGTCATCTCTCAGTGATGGGCTTGTGGCAGTATTTCTGAGTGCTGCGTGTGTATGACTTCTTTGGTTTCCTTTTGTCTCTTTTTCCCCCAAAACATAGCTTTAAGTCTTTTTGCGTTCTCTTATTAGTAAACATTTGCCCCTCACCACCACAGAATTACCTGCCCTGCTATGATCTTGGCTATGATATTGCTGGGGAAGCTGCTGCTGGCCACCTGCTCCGTGGCCACTGTCAAGGGTCTAACCTTGGAGCTCTGTGCTCAGGACCCATCAGGGTGGGCTAGCTCCAGGACTGGACCACTCCTGTTGGGTAGATGGGTTCTCTAAGTCAGAGATCCAGCTTCCTGTTGGAGAAGTGTGTGGTGGTAAACCGAGCCAGGACTGGAGCCAGGACTGGAATCCACATCTCCTGTGGCAGGGACCCAACCACCTGCTGCCCCCCAGGGTCTGCACTATGGGAAGCTGAAATCTGCAGCTGGAGCCAGACCTCAAACCCAGACACTAATATGGGATGTGGGCTTTGTCACTGGTGCCATAGCCACTAGGGAAACACCTGCCCCGTGGCGCCAGCATTTTGATAGAAATTGTATTGACTTGCAGGTAGCTTTCAGGAGTATGGGCATTTTCACAATATTAATCTGTGCTGAATCATGAACATAGCCAATCTTTCCATTTAGTTGTGTCATCTTCCACTTTTCACCCTTGTTTTTATCTTTTTCCATGTACAAATCTTTCATCTCTTTGGTTACATTTATTCCTATAAGGATTTTTTTTCTTTTTGCAATACTGTTAAGTAGGGTTTACTTTTTTTTTTTTTAACAGGCAGAGTGGACAGTGAGAGAGAGAGAGAGAGACAGAGAGAAAGGTCTTCCTTTGCCGTTGGTTCACCTACCAATGGCCGCTGCGGCCAGCGCGCTGCAGCCGGCGCACTGCGCTGATCCAAAGGCAAGAGCCAGGTGCTTCTCCTGGTCTCCCATGGGGTGCAGGGCCCAAGCACTTGGGCCATCCTCCACTGCACTCCCGGGCCATAGCAGAGAGCTGGCCTGGAAGAGGGGCAACTGGGACAGAATCCGGCGCCCCGACCAGGACTAGAACCCAGTGTGCCGGCGCCACAGGAGGAGGATTAGCCTATTGAGCCGTTGTGCCGGCTAGTAGGGTTTACTTTTTTAATGTTCATTCTTGGGATGTGGAAATGCTGTTGATCTTTGGATGTTGATTTTTGTGTTCTGCAACCTTGCTGAATTAATTCATTGTAAGTTTTTGGGGAATCTTTAGGGTTTTCATGTATTAGGTCATGTTGTCTGCAGATGGAGGCATGTTTCCTTCTTTCCAGTCTGGATGTCTTTGTAGTTCCGTGTTCTTGCCCACATTCCCTGGCTAAGGCTTCCAGCACTGTATTACACAGCAGAGATGAAAGCTGGCGTCCTCGTCTTGTTCCTGGGCAGAATAAATGTTCCCCGCTTTTTGTTTTTTTTAAGATTTATTTATGTATTTATTTGAAAGTCATGGAGAGGGAGGGGGAGAAAGGAGAGGAAGAGAAAGAGAGAGAGAGAGATCTCTTCTATCCACTGGTTCACTCCCCAGATGGCTGCAACAGCCAGGGCTGGACCAGGCCAAAACCAGGAGCCAGGGGCTTCTTCCGGGTCTCTCACACGGGTGCAGGGGCCCAAGCATGTGGGCCGTCTTCCTCTCTTTTTCCCAGGTGCGTTATCAGGGAGCTGGATCAGAAGTGGAGCATCTGAGATGGGAACTGGTGCCTACATGGGATGCCAGAGTTGCAGAATGTGGCTTTACCACTTTATCACAACGCCAGGCCTCATGTTTCCAGGTTTTATCCCAAAGTGTAATTTCAGCTGTTGGCTTCTCCTGTATGGACTTCACTATGCTGAGGCACTTTCTTTCCACTCCTGATTTGTAAGTTTTAGCTGTGACTGTGTTTTGAATTTTAGTAAATGCTTTTTCCTTGTCCGTTGAGATGATCATATGATTTTTTTTTTTTTTTTTTTTTTGGGCAGGCAGAGTTGTCAGTGAGAGGGAGAGACAGAGAGAAAGGTCTTCCTTTTTCCGTTAGTTCACCCTCCAAACGGCTGCTACGGCCGGCGCTGTGCCGATCCAAAGCCAGGAGCCAGGTGCTTCCTCCTGATCTCCCATGCGGGTGCAGGGCCCAAGGGCTTGGGCCATCCTCCGCTGCCTTCCCAGGCCACAGCAGAGAGCTGGACTGGAAGAGTCCAGAATCCAGCGCCCCAACCGGGACTAGAACCCGGTGTGCCGGCGCCATAGGTGGAGGATTAGTGTAGTGAGCCTCGGCGCCGGCGAGATGATCATATAATTTCCACACCTCACTGTGTTAATGTGGTATATGATGATTGATTTATATGTGCATCCGAAGGAAAAGTCCCATTTAATGATGGCATATTAATTCCTCTGAATGTGCCATTGAATTTGGTTTGCTAGTTTTTGGTTGAGCATTTTTGCATCTGTGTTCATCAGGGATACTGACCTGTAATCTACTTTTATTTTTATTTTAGTTTCTTTGGCTTTGCCATCAGGGTAGTGCTGACCTCATAAAGTGAGTTTGGAAGTTGAACGTATGTCACTTTCTAAATGAGAAGCGTGTGTGTCGCTACTTTTGTAAAGGTTAACACTGCTTCATGATCTCATTTTTAAATGGGAGAGTTTGTATCTGCACAGAATTGAGTCAGGAAAGATATTCACAGAGAGAGGTCTGCAGTGATAGCTCTGGGCGGTGGGTCTGCTGGGATTTTCATCGCTGTATTTTATATTTGGGGAAGCGTAGAACTTGTGCGTCAACGCTGTTTCCTCCTGTGCCAGCCTCGCTAGGCTGCAGTCCTCAGTTGCGTGTGGCAGGGCAGGTGCCTGTGAGGTGATGAGCGTCTGCGGCAGCCTCTCCCTGGGAACCCTGGTGGGCCCGAGTCATTCAGCGGAAAGGGCCTTGAGAAAGCGGAAGCTTCCCCGAGGAAGAAGAAATTCTTACCGTGGACAGAAGCTCCTCTGTCTGCCTGGGAATTCTGCCCTTCTCAGCCCTGCCCTGTGGATCGCAGACTCTGCCAGCAGTCGCTGCAGCTGCAGGACACGCTTCTTTGCAATGCATTTCTTCTTCTTCTTCTTCTTTTTTTTTTTTATGATTTATTTGTTTATTTGAAAGAGTTACAGAGGGGCTGGTGCTGAGGTGTAGTAGGCTAAGCCTATGCCTGTGGCGCTGGCATCTCATATGGGCACAGGTTCTTGTCCCAGCTACTCCTTTTCCAATCCAGTTTTCTGCTTATGGCCTGGGAAAGCAGTGCAAGACGGCCCAAGTGCTTGGGCCCCTGCACTTACATGGGAGACCCGGAAGAAGCTCCTGGCTCCTGGCTTTGGATTGGCTCAGCTGTGGCCGTTGTGGTCATTTAGGCAGTGAACCAGCAGATGAAAGCCCTCTCTGTCTCTCCCTCTCTGTAACTCTACCTGTCAAATTAAATACATAAAGAATCTTTTTTTTTAAAAAAAAATAAAGAGTTACAGAGAGAGAGAGAGAGAGAGAGAGAGAGAGAGAGAGAGAGAGAGAGAGATTGAGATCTTTCATCCACTAGTTCACTCCCCAAATGGCCACAATGACTGGAGCTGGGCCAGATGGAAGTCATGAACCAGGAGCTTCTTTCTGGTCTCCCACATAGGTGCAGGGGCCCAAGGAATTGGGGCATCCTCCACTGCTTTCCCAGGTGTATTAGCAGGGAGCTGGATCAGAAGTGGAGGACCAGGACACTAACTGGCACCCATATGGGATGCCAGTGTCAGAAGTGGCAGCTTTACCTGCTATACCACAACGCCAACCCCAATACATTTCCTTACATATATGTGTATGTGTGTGTATGCACATTTTTTACTGGTTTATGTTTCTCTGGTACATCACTGAACGATACAAAATTTGGTAGTGAAAGTGGAATGTTTCTGTAATGAATACCTAAAAATGTAAAGTGACTTTGGAATTAGAAGATGGGGAGGGTAGAGGCTGGTAGGATTTGGAGGCACATGACAGGGAAAACCTAGGTTGCCTTGAGCAGAGGCTGGTGGAAATGTCGTCATGAAAGGATGCCAGAGGGCTCAGGGGGAAGTGAGGCGCCGTGGAGAGAACCTGCTTACCTGACCACATGCACGTGTCGTCGGTAGAGTGCGGGTAGGAAGACCAGTGTGAGAATTGCTGTTGGTGAGGGCACACAAGGAAAGGTTTGGATTCCACAGTGGCGGAATAGGGAGGGAGCTTACTGGTCTAGTCCAGGAGAAGGTAGTTTAATAAAAGTGGAGATAGTATAGTCTCAGGGAAGAGTTAGGGAAAAAACGGCAGAGGAAACTCTTCCGTAATTAGAGGGACACGGAGGACCTACATGGAGGGCGTAGGCGCCCATGGCTTGGGACTCCAGCTGCACCAGCACTGGAAAGTGAGTTGGAATTGCCTAATAAACGTGTCATTCAACTTTTCACTGAGGGGCGGGTGTTCAGCCTACTGATGAAGACTCTACTTGAGACGTTCGTATCCCATATTGGAGTGCTTGTGTTCAAGTCTCAGTTCTACACCCAGTTTCCTGCTAACGACCGTTTGGGCAGAGAACCAGCAGACAGAAGCCCTCTCTCTCTGTCTCTCCCTCTCTCTCTTTGTAACTCTGCCTCTTAAATAAATAAATCATAAAAAAAAAGAAGAAGGAAATGTTTGTGGAAAACGGAGCAAGGGGCTCTTTGTTAAGCAGTGGCAGAAACTGTAGCTGGATTGTGTCCTGCAGTTGTTAGAAATAACTCGTCAGCAATGCACTTGATATTTAGCTGAGGGGGTTTCTAAGCAAAGTGTAGAAGGTACCTTCCAGTTCCTTCTTCTTGCTTAGGTAACACATGAGAGAAAAGATGCAAATTAAGGAGGAATAAAACTTGTTAACCAAAAAGGAGACACAAGCTGATTGCTTGGGAAATTGAAAAACAAAACAAACAAAAACTAATGGAAAAGGTTGCTGTTGAGAAATCGCACTTTGGCGAGAAGGCCAAGAGTGCACAGATACACTCCTGCCAAGAGCTAAAGAGATTGCAGCCATGGCTTGTGGATGCACTCTGTTCTCAACAGAAGCCAGGGACAGACACAGAATTGCCCAGGAATGATCCTGGGGGCCTCCCTTGTCTAAGGGCATGGGTCTGTGCAACAGATGGGAGACCCACAGCCCCCTCCCGCTTCCTTCGGTTTGCACCGGGAGGGAGCATTTGTAACTGTTGCACCGCACCTGCACTCCACTGTACTGGGGATAACTTGCTTTCTAGTTTCACAGATGCACAGATAGAGAGGAGGTTCAGCCCGGGACTGGGTTACACCTGGGGTGTCTCTCATACCTGACTTAGATGGTGAGATTCAGGGCTTCTGAGTGGATGTGATTTAGTACATGGCTAGGTGCAATGAAGGACTGAAACTTTGGGGATGTTAGGATGGGGTGGGTGTGTCCTGCATGTGAGCTCAGTGTGAGTGTTTGGGCCTCAAAGGCAGATGCTGCTAAGCTGAAACATGCCCCCGCAAAAGGTTGTCCTCTCCCTACTAAGTACGCTTAGCTCACGGGGAAAACAAGAAAGTCTTTGCAGCAGGATTCCACTAAGGGTCTTTGAGATGGTGGAGTCCCCGGGATTCTCAAGTGGAGCCCGAATGCAGTCACGTGTGCATAGACAAGGCTGGGCTGTGACCAGAGCAGAGCAGGAGAGAGATTTGGAGATGATAGAGAAGGGGCCTGAGCCAAGGAATGCCATCGGAGCACAGAAGCTGGGAACAGTGAGCGACCGCAGCTCTAGAAATTGGAGCAGGTAGGGGAACGGACCCTGCCCGAGAGTCTCCAAGAGCCCTGAGGACAGCTCCGTTTTGTCCTACGGAAACTAACTTCTGACTCTGGCCCCCAGAACTGTAAGGGAACCAACCTGGATTTTATTTATTTATTTATTTGAAAGTCAGAGTTACACAGAGAGAGAGAGAAAGAGAGAGATATCTTCCATCCGCTGGTTCACTCCCAAGATGGCCGCAACGGCCGGAGCTGTGCCGACCCGAAGCCAGGAACCAGGAGCTTCCTCCGGGTCTCCCACGTGGGTGCAGAGGCCCAAGCACTTGGGCCATCTTCTACTGCTTTCCCAGGCCATAGCAGAGAGCTGGATCGGAAGTGGAGCAGCCAGGTCTCGAACCAGCGCCCATATGGGATCAGGCGCTTCAGGCCAGGGCGTTAACCCACTGTGCCACAGTGCCGGCCCCAAAGGCAAGTGGAGGATGCAGGCATCGATCCCACTACCTCTCGCATGCTAAGCGAGCGCTCTGCCATTTGAGCTAATCCCCCAGCTCCAACCTGGATTTTTAAGCCACCACATTTGTGCTTCTGGTTATGGCAGCCACAGGGAACTGGTGGGCTGCGTGGTAAAATACATGGCCAGATTGCCACCACTGAGGCTGAGTTCTAGAGTTTGGTCTGGGAAATTTGTATCTGTTTCTAGGAAGGTTAAGTCTGTGCCTGTATTTCTTGCACTATCTTTGTCATGTTTTGGTGACAGAGATGTGCTCATGTCCCAAAGAAACGAGATGTCTGTCTTTTTCAAGGCTCCTCAACTCACTCAGGTAGCACCTGCGGTCAGAAAAGCCATTGTTGCCTGATGAGGGGCAGCCCTGTCATCGCATTCTTCTTCCCTCTTCTTTCAGAGTTGGAGAACTGAGCAGTGTCCTGTAAGCCCTTTACACAATTAGGGAGTTACATCCACACAGTGTTCCTTAGGGTGGGCCCTGTTGCTTCTGCCATTAAGCGGTGTGTTCAAGTTACACAGACACCAAAGGGAAGAGCTCAGCCTAGTGATAAGGAGCATGTGGCTCCGAAGTAAGCACCTCTTGCATTTGCTTTATGGTTTTATACTTCCTCTGCACACTTTTTTTTTTTCAGATGTATTTGCTTATTTGCAAGGCAGAGAAACAGAGAGAGTGGAAGAAACAGAGATCTTCCACCCACTGTTCACTCCCCAAATACCTGAAACAGCCAAGAGTGGGCCACGTGGGTGGCAGGAGCCAAGTACTTGGCCCATCGCCTGCTGTTCCCAGGGTGTGCATTAGTGAGAAGCTGGATGCTAGGAGAGGCGGGATTTGAACCCAGGCACTCTGACCTGGGAGGCAGATGTCCCAAGTGGCATGTTAACTGCTGCGCCAAATGCCTGTCCAGATTCCTCACATTGCATCTGTATTTGTGCCTGTGTTCCCGTTCTTACTCTAAATTCCATTTGTCCATGCTCTTTCAAATGAAGGGACTACCTCTTTTCTTGCCACTTCTTCTCATCTAACTTTCTGACTGCATTGTTCTGTTTTCAAATTTAGCAATTAAATTTTTATAAAGATTTATTTATTTGATGGGGCCGGTATTGTGGCGCACTAGGTTAATCCTCTGCCTGCGGCACTGGCATCCCATAGGGGCCCCAGTTCTAGTCCCGGTTGCTTCTCTTCCAGTCAGCTCTCTGCTATGGCCTGGGAAGGCAGTGGAGGATGGCTCAAGTCCTTGGGCCCCTGTACCCACATGGGAGACCAGGAAGAAGCTCCTGGCTCCCGGCTTCGGATCAGTGCAGCTCCAGCCGTTGCAGCCATTTGGGGAGTGAACCAACAGAAGGAAGACCTTTCTGTCTCTCTCTCACTGTCAGTAACTCTACCTGTCAAATAAATAAATAAATAAATAAATCTTTAAAAAAAGATTTATTTATTCGAAAGAGATAGAGGGAGAGACAGATAGAGATCTTCATCGCTAGTTCACTCTCCAGATAGCAACAACAGCCATGGCTGTGCCATGCTGAAGCCAGGAGCCTCTTCCAGGTCGCTCACTTATGTGCAGGGGCCCAAACACTTGGAACATCTTCCACTGCTTTCCCAGGTGCATTAGCAGGGAGCTGGATCGGAAGTGCAGCAGCTTGGGCAGGAACCACGCCAATATGGATGCCAGTGTCACAGGCAACTGCTTTACCCCCTACCCCACAATCCAGGCCCCAGTTTATTAAAGTTTTAAAATGTTTTCCTTTGTCCTATTTTTCCTAAAGGTTTTTGTTGTATTCCTCTAACTTCTTCACTCACTAAATGTGAATTGATTGCTTAACATGAACCAGACATACTCAATAGATTTTTCCATTCATTGCTCATTTTTGTTTTCATCTGGTAAAATAAGTAAATAGAGTGTTTATTTCCTTCCAAGTACAGCTTTAGCTGCATCCTACAAGTTTTGACATCACAATATTAAAATTTACTACACATTCTGTAATTGTAATTTTTATTCCAAGTAATCAGACATTTTTGGTGATTCTCCCATTATCTATTTATAGCTACCCTGAATTATAATCAGAGAGCATAGTTTATTCTATTTGCACATGTTAGGATATCACAGACTCTGATGTCACTTGTGTAAATATTCCATGGATATGAAAAGACTGTGTATTCTCTAGGCACTGGATACAGAAATCAGGTAGTGTTAGTATTCAGCAACAGTAGATCATCTTTGTTCTTGCAATTCAGCTCCTCTGGGTTTCACCCCGTCTCGCTAGATTAACTGTCGGTGACTGAAATGAGAGATGCTGAACACCAGGGCTTTCTCTAGCAGGAATTGTCGTATGCCCGTCCGTGTCACAGTGAGGCCGGCGGCTGTCAGCCAGGGTGCAAAAATAGAGTTGGGCCGGGCCCTGACCCTGGCACCCGCCCCGCAGAAGTCTCTCCGTCTGTTTTCCCAGTATACTCCCTCTGGTTTGCAACATCCAAACTTGATTGAACACAGTATTTGTCTGTCTATTTTGGGGAGATGTTTATATAGAAAAAAGAAATGATATTTACATAGCCAAACCTCAACTCGGTGCTTTTGTTAAACACACAGAGCCTGAGCTTCCTGGCTCAATACAATCGGCAGAACGGCAGAACGTCTGGGTCCCAGGCAGACGTCTCGCAAAGCTCGCTGAGCCCCCACCGGTCTTGGGAACCAGGCAGGCTGCTGCGCGCTGAGCACCCGGCTGGGGTTGGTTTGGTTGTTGTTGTTGATGAGGTGGGACCAGCATTCGTCAAACTCGCCCTGTAACGGAGTGCACGGTGCTGCAGGCTTTGGCCACCATACGAGTACCCCCCGCCATAATCAGGACATAGGATGTTCCCGTCACCCCAGATATGCCCCGTGCCCCTCAGCTGTCGGCTTCCCTCCGCACCCCGCCCCAGGCAACCTCAGACCCCTTTCTGTTCCTGTGGCTTCCCTTCCTCAGAGTGGCCCATAAGCGAAGTGGTGCCGTGGGAAGCCTTCTGGGCCTGGCTTCTGTCACTCAGCGCGACATGTGTGAGATTCCCTTGGGGAACTGAGATCCGTTCCTGTTACTGCTCCACACGTTCTGTTGTTAGGAGTCGCTGAGCCCATCGGTTCACTCCCCGGGTAAGGAACCCTTGTGTTGTTTCTGGATCTTGGTTCTTGTAGGTGCACCCACTGCAAATATGGACAGGCAGGTGTAGGTGTGAGCATCGTTTCCATCCCTTTTGCTTGCTGGGCCCTGTGACCACTGCATGTTGGACTAGCAGGAGGCTGCGCTCTGTCTGTCGGTGGTTTCCACATCCCGCCGGTGAGGAGTTCTCGTTGCTCCACATTCTCATAGGCACTTGACGTCATCTACAGTTTAAAAGTTCCATGGGCTTTTCACTTAGCTGTTCTACCTCGTGTCATTTAAACATTGTAATTTTGTTAGAGAACAGAAATGCATATTCAGCAAAACTACCCTTCAGAACTGAAGGCCTGGCACTGCGTCTGGGCCTCCCATGTGGGGTGCAGGGGCCCAGGCTCTTGGGCCATGTTCCACTGCTTTCCAAGTTGTGCTAGCAGAGAGCTGGATAGGAAGCAGAGCAGCAGGGCCTGGAGCCAACACTCTGATATGGGATGCCACTGTTGCAGGCAGCGTCTTAACTCCCTGTTTCACAGTGCCAGCCCTGGAGAGCCATTGTTCAGTATCTTAATGCAAACATGGTAGCAGTTACATAAATAGCCTTTTTGTCATGTTCAAGTATGTTTTAGAAAATTAGAGTTTTGTGGTGTTGCGGAACGTATTATCTCCATGTAAAATAATGGCCAGTGTTTGGGGGCAGACCCTGTGTCTCCCAGGAGTGGGTTGTTGCCGCGTGAGACACCTGTTTTGTTAAGATGAGATGTCATCTCTGGCTCCCATCCAACATGTTGTTTGAAGAAAGCACAAACTCTCATTCTCTTTGTGATTGTTATTCAGTAGCAGGGCCGGAATAACGATGAATGAATCAGCTGTACTCGGATCACTACACTGAGCTGGGTTGCTCCATTCTAGTGCCAGTGAACATCCTTACTTAAAAAAATCACGCCTCTTCTCTTAACAAAAGAGTGAAATTTTAATAAGCTGGAGGAGGCAGGTGCCCGGAGAAACCCAGATCGGTGGCACTGTCAGAAAGCGCCTCTGTGAACACACACGAGAAAACCGCACACAGCAGAAGGAAGCGAAGGAATTAGCCAGATTGTGTTTGCACCTGACAAAGCTGTGAGCACGCAATGCAGTCAATGCTTTTTTGTACCCGTTTGCAGTTTTGTTCGGATTTCTTGGCTGTGCATAACGCAGCTTGAAGTGTTTCTTGCTGGAGATTTTCAATAAACCATCAAGAGCCACATATATAACCCAGTAACTCTTCATGGCCCATATTCATTCATTCATTCATTCATTCTTCCATTTTCCTGATACTTACTGATGTCTTCCACATGCTCAGTGTGTAACCATGAACAAGGAAGACACAGGGCATTGATTCAAGGACAGCTTGAGCGTGATGACCAATGGACAGAGATTGACACTTGGAGGATCACGAAGGATCCCGGCCATAGTCACGACAGGGACTAGAATGTGTTGGCGGCCACACAGCTGAGGCACGGTGGCCGGGTACGGGTGTACCATTGATGTGTGTTGTGCTGTGACACTGGTGGGTTGTCCTACTGCTGTGTATTAGCTTCCCCTGGCTACTGCAACAATTCACTGCAAGCTTTGTGGCTTCAAGTAACGCAGGTCTAGCAGTGTACAGTTCAGGCGGTCAGAAGAGAAATGGCTCTCCCTGGGCTGTGGTCAAGGTGTTGGCTCCTGCCTCCTGGAGGATCTCTTCCTTGGCTTTCCAGCTTCTGGAAGCACTTGTATTGCGTGGCCCAGTCTCCTTCCTGCAAGCTCAAAGCAGCACAGCATCTCCACAGCCTGAGCTCTGAGGCCCTTGCTCCCTCTCTCACTGTGGTGAGCGCTGAGCTGGCCCGGGAAACCCAGGATCATCTCCCTTCTCAGGGTCTCCCCTCACCCGGGGAAAGAAGGCAACATGCACAGGTCCCAGCATTAGGACGTGGATGTCCTCCAAGGACGGTTATTGTGCTGACCATAGCTTGGGCTTCCCAGGCCTGCCTTTGACCTGGGCTCATGCCCTAAAGATGGGAAGGGCCTCGCAGGGGAGGCGAGGCCTCGGGAGTCCAGTGCACTATTCTGGGGACCTGGAGAAAGCCGGGCCAGGGAGTCTGGACTGTGTCACTGACATGGATTAACAATGGCTCCTAGTGCAGGTGCTCACGGCCGACCCTGGAGCTTCAAGAAAGCTGCCCTAGGCAGCTGGGTCTCCCCAGCATGTCTGATCTGTCATGTCAGGACAGGTGAAGTTATATTATGACAAAGAATCCTCACATCTTGGCAGCTTCTCTGGGAATGCTGCTCGGCCACCGAGGGTCCGCAGAGCTCTGCTCTCTGCTCTTTGCTCGGAAACCCCAGCCGAGGGACCCGCCACCCTTTCAGACATCGCCTGCTGTCGGGGCGGAGCAACAGAGAGATCGTGGAGAGGAAGAGCGGTATCGTGCCCAGCGATGAACAGTGTGGGCTCAGATGTGGCACACGTCACTCCTGCTCGCCCTTCATGGTCCTAGCTAGTAGATGGCTTCACTCATACACAGTGGGATCAGCTAAGGCTATTTCATGGATCCAGGTGGCAGGGTAGCAAGGTGAATAGTGTTCATTATTAGTAATTGTCTTCATCAGTTCCTGATACAAATGAAGCTGCGCTCCCACTAGGAGTGACGTGAGCAGGTCCAAAGACTGGCATTCAGGGCAGGCACGTGCAGCCCCATGCTGCCCTGGGGCTCCCAGGAGGCCTGGCTCACCTGAGCTCCTGCCTGCAGCCCTAGTCACTACGACCTGTCAGGGTCTGCTGTCCCTTTGAACGCCTGTGGTCCCAGGTGTGAGCCTCTGGAAGGCAGTCTTTATCCTCAGCAAACTCTGATCCGATATAGCTCAGAGGCCATGAATTTGCTTGTCTCCTGTCCAGGAGGGCTCTGAGGGCTTTGGGCAGGACACTGAAGTGAAGCTGGCAGGGTCGTGGGACACCAGCCAGCTACATCTGGTTATCAGCAGGAGATGCAACCATGAACATGAGATGAGCGACGGTCCCTGCCCCCACCCCAGATTCCACAGGGAAGACAGAACAGGTTACAGGTGAGGGCCCCAGGACTCCCCATCACTCTGCAGTTGTGTGTGCCTGGCACATATCGTCCCCTGAACTGAGACCAGCTGGGACCAGGTGCTCCCTGGGGCCTGCTGCAGCAGAGTCTGGCTGTGGAATGGGGTAGATTTTGACCAAACCCCCCTTGATGTGGGTGGGAATCCAGGATGCCCCCCGGCTCAGGGTGGGCATGGGGCTCCAGCAGAGTGATTAGTTCTTCTCCTTGTCTTTCTGGTTTGTGGACACAACCCACCCAGTTGGGGTTCTCAGGCTTCACTACAGAGGTCACAAGCAGTGGGCTGAGCTCCCTAGCCCCGGCTGTATTCTTGTAGCTGACGGCTGGGGAGGCGAAGGAGACAAGAGGCTGTGCTCCTGCCATTGCCGTCGTACGCTTCTGAGGCATGCCTGGTCCTTGCTAGGAACGGAAAGCAGGTGCAGCCAGTGGCCAGCAGGCTGTGGAGCTGTGGCCACAGGGCAAGCCTGCACCCTGGGCTCGCTCCTCTGGGAATCCTGTGTGCGTGCACCGCTGGCCTGGTCCTGAACTATGGCCTTGGCTCCTTAATGCTGTCAGCTTGTAAGGGTCTCCTGCAGCCTCAGGACCTCTGACGGCTCTGAGAAAACCCTCATCTGTCTCCCCATCTGGCAGGGGCCAGCAGGCCTCTTTGCTGGTGTCGAGTGGGAACCCCCGGCTGCAGTCTATATCCTCTCCAACTCACTGTTACAAAGAAACCTGAGTGGGGCCAGCGCTGTGGCGCAGTAGGCTAATCCTCCGCCTGTGGCATCAGCATCCCATGTGGGTGCCGGTTCATGTCCCAACTGCTCCTCTTCTAATCCAGCTCCCTGCTAATGGCCTGGGAAAGCAGCAGAAGATGGCCCAAGTCCTTGGGCCCCTGCACCCACATGGGAGACCTAGAAGAGGCTCCTGTCTCCTGGCTTTGGATCAGCCCAGCTCCAGCCATTGTGGCCATTTGGGGAGTGAACCAGCAGGTGGAAGACCTCTCTATCTCTCCCTCTCTCTGTCTGCAACTCTACCTCTCAAATAAATAAATAAAATCTTAAAAAGAGAGAGAGAAAGCCGAAGCAGCAGGCTGGCTGGAGCCCTGTGGTCAGCGGGCAAGGCTGGTCGCCAGAGGTGAGGAGCCGAGTCCTGGCCTCACCCCTGTCCTTAGCTGGTGAAGGCCTTTGCATGGAGAGTGTGTGCCTGCCTCCTCCTCAGATCCAAGAAAAGTGAGGGTGGATCTTCCTTAGCTGGCAGATGGCAGCATGTCCCTGGAAGTGTGGATCTGTGGCTCAGATGTCAAATACTGCAGGCCCCCATGCCCCAGGTGAGGCCCAGCTCTTTGCCCTGGGTGGGTGGACTCTGGGACAGCTGAGCATGGAAGACTTTTTTCTAATTATTCAAATGAACCTGTATTTTCCCGTTGGTAAATGCAGAACATACAGATACTGAAGCAGGGCCAATCTGTTGGCTCGCAAATGGATTTTGAAACAGCTTTGTAAAAAAGGAACAGATGGCCTAGGAAAAGAGCCAGTGCTCTCCCCTGGGATCTACCCCACTGTCTGGGGAACAGTAACCACAGGGCACTTGCACATTCGGGCTGTGTGGCCTAAGACTTCCGGGCGATGGCCTAAGGGTGAGCAGTTGATTAAGAGAGGAAATTTTTGTTTATAGCATGTTTATAGCGTGAAGACATCATGATAGAATTAGAATGTCACTATTTATGCAACCCTCAGTGAGATAGATGAAGTAGTCGATGTAGACAGTGGCACTCAATGGCTGCTAAGATCACAGAAGAAACACAAACAGGAATCTGACGGGAGAACAGAACACTGCCTATGACACGAAGTATCCTTTTTGCTCCTTAGAGGTTTATGTATGCATTTGAAAGGCAAAGTGACAAAGATGGAGAGAAAGATCCCTTCCACCCCTGGTTCACTCCCCATATGACTGCAACAGCAAGGACTAGACCAGGCTGAAGCCAGGGACCAGGAACTCCATCTGGGTTTCTTATGTGGGTGGCACTTGGGCCATGTTCACTGCCTCCCAGGCACATAGTGGGGGGCTCTATCAGAAGTAGAGCAGCCAGGACTTGAACCTGTTCTGAGACGGGATGCCAGCATCGCAAGTGATGACTTGACCTGCTGTACCATGGCACCAGCCCTGTAGAAAGTATTCTTTTTTTTTTTAAAGATTCTATTTATTTATTTGGCAGGTAGAGTTACAGGTTACAGACAGTGAGAGAGAGAGAGAGAGACAGAGAGAAAGGTCTTCCTTCCGTTGGTTCACCCCTTAAATGGCCACCACGGCCGGTGTGCTGCACTGATTCAAAGCCAGGAGCTGGGCACTTCCTCCTGGTCTCCCATGCGGGTGCAGGGCCCAAGGACCTGGGCCATCCTCCACTGCCTTCCCGGGCCACAGCAGAGAGCTGGCCTGGAAGAGGAGCAACCGGGACAGAACCAGTACCCCAACCGGGACTAGAACCCAGGGTGCCGGCGCCACAGGCGGAGGATTAGCCTAGTGAGCCATGGCGCCGGCCATTATTCTTGAGATGAAAACCCTGAATCTGATGAACACTCGTCACCTAACTACAAACTCAAAGGAAACGCAAGAGACGGAGGAACATGCCGACCCCCAGCACCAGGATGTAATCAGCTCAGTTCCATCTATGGGAAACTCAAACGCAAGGAACCCAGGGTCATCAGTGAATGAATACTGAGGAAGAACCCGTGTGAAAACAGACTTGCAGCCCTGAAGCAGCTCCCCAGCTTAACCACGGGGCTGCCCAGCCTTGTTGAGGAGACGCTTGGGGCACAGCGCCAGCCCAGGACAAGACCCCGATGCGGAGTGCAGGCTCCACACACACCTGTCCCTTTTACACCTCCATGCATCCGCACATCCCAGGCTGCCCGTGGAGTTGGGGCGTGTCTGCAGCTGCGCCCTTCCTGACTTGGACAAACCAAGAATAAAGAGGTGCAGGGGAACTTTGCACACTGGGTGTTTGGAGATGACCAGAAATTATGATTTTCAGATCTAATAACAGAAGTATTGTGTCCAAAAAAAGAGTCCTTCCCTTCTGGGGAGTTAGACCGAGCTAGTTACAGATGAATGACAACTGGCATTTCTTTGGCGTGCCTATCACAGATGTGGGATGGCCCTGGGCCGGGGGCTGTTGCAGCTGGGTGGGGAGTGTAGATGCACAGGTCTCTATACGTTTGCTAATGTGTGAGAGTTTCCAGAGAGGAGGAAGAGAGTACACTGGGGGCAGAGGAAGAGGGAAAATGTGAGAAGGTTATGCCGGGTCAAGCACGGGAGATGGGAGGGAAGTGGGTGGGAGGTAGTCACCGGGCCAGACTGCAGAGGGCTTTGGCGGAGGCCTTGCGTGCTGGCCTGGTGGTACCTGAACATCCTATAAGACAGGAAGTTCTCTCTCCTGCCGGGCTCCATCCCAGTAGCAACAGGGCTCTGGTCTGGAGCAGGGAAAGCTGCCTGTGCTTCCGAATCCCCATGGGAACATTCACCTGCCTCTTGCCTGGAAATTGCCAGCACGGTTTGGCCTCCCAGTTTGGCAACCTCTGGTGCTTACCAGGGCAGGATTCCTGCACCCAGTCTTCTACAGAGTCCGTCACAAGGCCAGAAAGATCCTCAGTAGGACTGAGGGCAGCTCAGGGCCGCTTCATCAAGACTATATGGGATGCAAGGAATTGAGAGAAGGGAAATCAAAGCACGAGACTGAACCAGCAATTAGGTCGGCTCCTGGAATCTATTTAAGGCCAATGGCCCCACGAGGGAATTTCCGCCACGGCTCGCTTTCTCTCCCCCCATGGCCCCAGGCGGGAGCCATGCCCTTCAGGCAGAGCTCACCAGAAACACTGCAAATCCATCTTCCGGAACACGTTATCGCCATTGTGCAAAGTCCCAGCACCCCCTCCTCTGGCGGATGTATTTACATCCTGATTTATTCCTCTCCACAGCAGCCTCTGGAGATTGCACCATTTCTTTTGCAGACATTGGGGTCACGCATCAGGACGGTGCAGTGGGGAGGGAACGCCACGCTCAGATGTGTGGAACCACACAGATCAGTAGGGAGTGACGGGGGAGGCAGCCTCAGGCCTGGATGCCCTTGGCCGCTTTGTCACTGGGAAAAGGAGGCAAAGGGGAGGAAAAGGAGGTGACAGCAAAAGCAGCAGGGAGCCCCTGATCTGGCCTCCAGGACCTGCCAGGCTGGGGGCTGAGTGGGGTCTCCCTGCTGTAACCCCATCAGCAGGGTGCAGGCTGCGTCGGCTCCCAGGGCCCGAGCCTGCAGCTTCCTCTGACCACCCCGTTTGTGTCCCAGACGGACAGGGCTTAGCACAAGAACACACAAGTAAAGCGCCTGGAAGAAGCTGAGCTGAGGGAGAGAAATCTGTCTCTCTGGCGGTGGCCCCAGGCTGGAAGCAGAAGCCTTCCAGTGCTTTTTATAGATGACTTTTTTTTTTTTCTTTTTTGGCTAGCAAAGCTGAGTGCTGGCAAACTCCCCTCCTTTTCATTGGCATGCGTATCACACTGCGTTTTCCCTCTCTTCCCAGACCCGTGAACACTTTCTTTTTAAGGGAAGGATCAGCTGCGACTCAGAGGCAACCTCCTCACAGGGCCCTAAGAGGAGCCCCCACCGGTGCTGGGCTGGGCACAGCCGGGCTTCCCGCCAGGTTGCTGGTCAGATCTCAGGAGCCGCTGGCTGCCTGGAACTTGGCTTTCAACTTCCCTTTCTGGGTGGAGGCTCTGGGCCTTCAGTGTTAAAGAGAACACGTTGTGTTTGCGTGGGGTGGGTTGGACGATGATGGGCTGGCAGACAAAAGTCTAGAGTAAGGCCAGGCAGCTTTCTGGGCACGACGGGCGTTCACGTTGCGGCTGAAGTTGGAAGTTGCTCCCGGAGGGAGCCATGCTGTCGCCGTGGCTGGAGGCTCCTAGACCAGACCCCTCTCTCCCCAGAGGCTGTGTACTGGAACCTGCTGTGTCAGATGCCTGAAGAAGACGAGGCAAACGAAGCTGCACCCGGGAAAAGCTCAGACCAGACAAACGTAATGAGAAACAGTCGCTTTAAGAGAGGGACCCAGCAAGAGGTCAGGTTCTGCTGAGCCAGGCAGAGCAGCAATTAGATGGGAGCTTAGGTTGCAGTGTGGCGGCAAAAGGGTCAAAGAGAGGGTAGGGCGGGCTGCGTGTGACTTCAGGAAGAGAGCGCCCCACAGCAGCCCTGGGAGATCAGGGAGGCGAGAAAGCCCAGAGATGCAGGAACCCCCGCAGCTGTGGCAGTGAGGAAGCTGCGCACCGCCTGGGTTCATGAGGACCCACAGAAGAGCTCAGGGCAAGCTTGTGTGGCTTGGCTGGATGGAGCCCAGGGTTTTGTGCTAGCAGTAGGCCGGCCAGGGGAACGGTGCAGCCTGCGGGAAGGAGGGAGTTGTTCACTTTAAGGCTGGGGAATGAAGAGTTCGCCTTGCAGTGCTTAAAGTAAAATTCTCAGCCAAAGAAAAATGTGCGGCACTGAATTCTAGCAGCGAGTGGAATCAACAGTCTTCCTGGGAAAACCCAGCTAGGAGAGCCTTCCAGTGAGAGGGAAGGTTAGCGCCAAACCTGTAATGCAGATACCCGGATCTGTGCTGAGACACAGCTTGGCACCTTTTCACCTGGGATTTAGGATCAGCTGACCGGAAAAGGGACCTGCGGAGCAGGGGTGCAACACATGTGCTGTGCTCCCACCCACCCCCTTCCCAGGCTCCGGCAGACAGTTCCTGGGGCTGCGTGCAGAGGCAGAAGAACTCTGGGACAAGCGTGACTTTGACTCTGAGTGTTTAAAATATACTGCCACTTACCAGCCGTTTCTGTGGAAAACGGGCCATCCAAGGGAAAGGGTCTCACACACACACACACACACACACACACCCCTCCTGTGTTTCCGTCATCTTTGTTTCTGGAGCATGCCAGCTAATAAGAGAAGAGAAATAGGCACTGGGAAATGAGCACTTGCAGCCCCTGTGGGGGGACCGATCCCAGCGAGACTCCTCGCAGATGCTGGGAGCGTGCAGTGGGAAGTTGCCCGTGAGTTCCAGCGCCAGGAGGATCCACGTCCCACATCACAGTTACTTGTCTCCAGGATCGAGAGCAGCCTCACTCTGGGACCTGGTCAGCACCGCCTTGACCCAGCGGTCAGTCTCAGCGGGATGTGGACCCGGTATCCCTCCTGGGGTGATAGCCAGGAGCTGAGTACCCAGCATTGTCCATAAGGAGTGCTGGGTAAAAGTCTTGAGCCTGAATCATATCAATAGTTCACATTTTAAAATTTTCATTCTATTCGAAAGTCAAAAGGGCACAGAGGGAGACAGACAGATCTTCTGTTCACTGGCTCACTCTCCAAATGCCTGCAGTAGCCAAGCCAGGAGCCTCAAACTCAATCCAGGTCTCCTGTGTGGGTGGCAGGAATCCAGGTATGTGAGCTATGGCTGCTGCCTCCCATCCCAGGGCGTGCATTAGCAGGAAGCTGGATCAGAAGTGGAGCCAGGACGCGAAGCCAGGCACTCGCGTGGAAGTGGGCATCCCACGCTGGGTCTTAACCACACCAAGACTTGAGACTGACCTTCCCGCTTACAGGAAATACTGGGAGAGAGAAGCACGTTAGGTGTCACCTCAGTGAAGGAATCCAAAAGGTGGAACATTCCGTGGTACCTCCCTGAAGTCGGCATCATGGGGAACAAAAAGGAGTGTGGCTTTTTCTACATCAAGAGGTTGAAAGAGCTGATGATCACACATAACCCCGACATTGCACTGGGTCCTGCGGTTAGGAAACAAGCTGTCATAGGAGGTCTTGGGGGTCTGAGTAAAGAAATCTGGAAACAGGCTGGGTGTTAAGTATGGGTATTGTGAATTTTGTTGGGTAGGATGATATTGTAGCTCTAAAGGAAAACTTGCTTTTTGGAGACACACCCTGAAATGTTTAAGCATGAAGGATCATAAGGTCCATGATGTATTAGAAAACATTTGAGCAGAGAGAATGGAGATAGAGTGAAACCAAGAAGATACTGGGAACAATGAGAACAAGTGGATTCTCTTCCACTCGTATCTGTGAACCCCTGGCCTCCAGCCAGGTTGGCTGTGTGCTGGGTAGTACACTGGTGATATATAGTGTATAGGGTCGGTTCCACCCTCCTGAAGCTTAGAATTTAGAGGAAAAGATCAGGGAAACACTTTGCTATTCACAGTAACAGACATGATTCAGCATCTGCCATCTACCTCCACATTCACAGGTTCCTTACCCATGGATTCAACCAACACTGGACTGAAAATATTTTTAAAATTAGCATCTATACTGAGCATGTACAGACATCCCTTGCTGTTATTCCCTGCACAGCACAGAATAACTTATGTAGCACTTACATGATATTCAGTAGGATATCTAGAGACGCTTTTAGGTACACAGGAAGGGGGGTAGCAGGTGGCACAGTGGATTAAGCCACTGCCTAGGATGCTAGCCTGCCATACCAGTACAGGTTGAAGTGCAGGCTGCTCCACTTCCGACCCAGATCCCTGCTAATGCTCCTGGGAAAACAGCGGAAGATGGGCCAAACCCTTGGGCCCCGTACCCACGTGGGAAACAGATGGAGTTCCAGGTTCCAGGCTTTGGCCATTTGGGAAGTGAACCAGTGGATGGAAGTTTCTCTCTCTCTCTCTCTCTCTCTCTCTCTCTCTCTCTCTCTCTCTCAACTAGAATAAAATAAACCCTTTAAAACGGTATGTGGGAGGATGTGCTATGGTTACACACTGATACTATGCCACTTTCCAGAAGAGACTTGAACATCTGGATTTTTGCTGTCTGCCCGGGCATCCTGAAACTGGTCCCTGTGGACAGGAGAGACCACTGTGTCCTGTGCCTGTACAATAATGCGCTAATACATGTCCTTACTTAACCCTCCCAGTGGCCCTATAGAATGGGGACTTGCAGGTTTAGACAAATGAAGCCCAGGGCATATCTCTGACCCCAGATCAGGAGCTCAGAGAGGTCCAAACCAGGCCCTGAAACTTGGGTTTGGAGGACGTTTCGGGCCGGAACCCTCCCGGGTACATTGGCAGGGGGTCCGTGCAGCCCCGTGCTGTCACCAATGGATGAACCCTGCTGCCTTCTCTCCTCCTTCCTCCTCTCTTTTGTCACCTTTGTAAAACAGCCCCTGTCTTGGCTGCCAACCAGACAGAAGCACTGTTAGGTTTATAACAAGGATATCAGCAGGAAAATGCTAGAAGCCTAGTGTCCCCCACCCCTTGAGACTGCCTAGACTATTGTGTAATTTCTACTGGTGTCCACTTTCTCCCCTCCCTCTCAACAAGCACATGAAGAAAAATAGGTTTGAGATAATTATTCAATTATTGAATGCTGCAGATGGTCTCATATTGTAATTACCAGCATGAAGCAAAATTGTTTCCTACACTGGAAACTGCAGCTTTGAGCTACATCTGCTTCAATACGCTCCTAAGGGCTACGCTTGGACCGCCACCTCTGCTTGGCCGTCAGGGGTCCTCAAATGCTGGTGAGGAATCTGCCGTGTGCCAGGGCCGTGCTACATTTAGAACCAGGCTCCCCTGGCCCTCGGTGCCCTCCACAGCTCCTTCACAAACAAGACTGCATAGCCTGGCCGGTTTGTGAGTTGGGCAAGGCTGGAATCTGACCGTGTATGCCCTCGGGGCTGCATTCGCTATCCACAGGGAAGCCAGGTTTTAAAAGTCTGTCACTGCCACACGGTGCCCTACCAAGGGCGTTCTGGCGACTGGTCCTGCAGGAGGGACAGTCCCAGTAGGGGAGCTCCGTCTGCCTGTGCTGAAAGCCCGGCTGTTCCCGGAGTGCCTGCGGCGGTGTGGTGAGGAGAGGAGAGGGCTGTTCCAGGTCCAGGCAGCTGTGCCCACTGGCCGGGGCTGCTGTCCACAGCCACCTTATTGCAGCTTTTGCTTTCTTCCTCTTTGACCCATAGGCACCCTATGGATGTGAGTAAATTTCCATGTCAGAGAGGGACTCACGGAACTCAAGGTGAATGGACTCATTCCTTGTTGATCAGGATGTGGGGCAGAGCAGCGAGGCACAGCACAGCACTCCAGTGCCGGTTAGAGGCCATCTCTGTTACAGCCCGAAGGCCACGCTCTCCCATGTGCCTTTAGGGAACGCGCTCCTGGGGTGCACGAGAGACAGTGGTTGTGTGGGTGCAGACAGCTGCCTGGCCCAGCAGGGTTTCTGAAAGTACGAATGAGCCTATACCAGGGCCTTTATCTTAGGTGATTTCATTTCTTTTCCAGAAAAATAATTTCTATTTTCTTAACCTCCTATCCAGCCGCAGTAGCAGTTACCAAACAAGCACATTATTTTTCCTGATTATAAGTCTTACACATTGGGGCCAGCGCTGTGACGTAGTGGGCTAAGCCTCTGCCTGCAGCGCCAGCATCCCATATGGGCGCCTGTTCTAGTCTCAGCTGCTCCTCTTCCGATCCAGCTCCCTCCTATGGCCTGGGAAAGCAGTAGAAGATGGCCCAAGTCCTTGGGCTTCTGTACCCTCAAGGGAGACCTGGAAGAAGCCCCTGGCAGCTGGCTTTAGAACAGCTCAGCTCTGGCCATTGTAGCCATTTGGGGAGTGAACCAGCAGATGAAAGACTTTTTCTCTGTCTCTCCCTCTCTCTGTAACTCTACATCTCAAATAAGTAAAAAAGGCCGGCACCGTGGCTCAACAGGCTAATCCTCCGCATTGCGGCTCCGGCACACCGGGTTCTAGTCCCAGTCGGGGCACCAGATTCTGTCCCAGTTGCCCCTATTCCAGGCCAGCTCTTTGCTATGGCCCGGGAGTGCAGTGGAGGATGGCCCAAGTGCTTGGGCCCTGCACCCCATGGGAGACCAGGAGAAGCACCTGGCTCCTGGCTTCGGATCAGCGTGGTGCGCCAGCCGCAGCGCGCAGGCTGCAGCAGCCATTGGAGGGTGAACCAATGGCAAAGGAAGACCTTTCTCTCTGTCTCTCTCTCTCTCACTGTCCACTCTGCCTGTCAAAAAAAAAAAAGTAAAAAAAAAAATCTTTTCTAAAAAAGTCTTACACATTGATGATGAAAATAAAGAAAAACATAAGATATACACTTAAATGGCTAGTAATTCCATCACTCAGGCATAACTGCTGTTAGCATTTTCTGGAATTTGCTTTTTGTCTTTTCTCTGTACAAATATAATTTTTAAACAAAGTTTATATCATACGAATTCCTATAATTTATACATGTTTTATTGTTTTATTTACTGAGAATATTGTGTTGTGAGCTTGTTTTTGTGCTAGCAAGTAGTTTTCCAAAAACTTATTTCTCAATGGCTGCATGACATGTCAGCAAATGAGTTAACCATAATCTAGTTAACCAACCTCTACTGAACATTTAATTGTTTCCAGAATGTTGCCACTAGTATTCCTCAGTTTTTGTTACTATAATGAAATACCCAAGGCGGTCTCCTTATAGGGAGAGGGGCTTATTGAATTCACAGGCGTGGAGGGCCCCAGGGTGAATGGTGGAGCCTCCCAGCAGGAAGGAGAGAGGAGCTGGGGTCAGACTCAGCTTCAGTGAGAACTCATTCCCAGAGACCAGCGTCCCTCCCCAGGTCAGCTCCCCAGCCACCTAAAGCCTCCGCACCAGCCCCACCTCCCACCTCCCAGGACCCGCCCCTGAGAGCGCTCCTCCCACACCTGCCTGTGGGGCCCTGGGCTGTCCTGACGCACACACTGCTAGCATCCTCCATGCCCGTGTGTGCTCCAGCCAGGGTCCCTCCCTTCATGAACCCTCTGGGGTGGGAATTCCTGGGTGCAGGGAGACACATTCTCAAAAATCCTTTGTCCTCTGGGGATGGCTGGACTCTGTTCTGTGAGAAATGTCTGAGTATTGTTTGGCCACCACTGGGGCCATTTTACAAAATCTTTCTAAACGCTCTTCCAATTTGATAGACACAAAATTGTATCTCGGTCTCATTCTAAGGCTGTTTGATCATTGGTGCGTAAGTTTGATTGCTGTGTGTTTTATCACTGTAAGTGTTGTATTAAAAAGTGACATGCTTTGATTCTGTCTTTTGGTTAGCATTTCTCCTGGGGTTTAACCATTCAGAGGTTTCCTATGGTGAAGGGAAGGAGCTAACTTAGCAACCATTGCTTCCAAAGCCTGAGTTGTGGATGGTTTCCAGATGTCCCTGGTTGCTATAGACCTTGGCTTTATCCGGGGCCAGTTTTTATAGATGAGGAAGGTGCTCACGGCTTTTGCCAAGGTCGTCACACTCTGGTTTAGGAAGAACGTCCCTCACAGTCTCTTTCTTTGGCCATTTTGCTTCCCATATCTCAATTACAAGATTTCACCAAGAGTCTGCACCCAGCCCTCCCGTGTTTTGTAAGTCAGCGGCGCATCTCCCTGCTGCTTCGTCCGAGTCTTGGCTTACACAGGTGCGCGCTGTCAGCTGTCCCTGTGCACAGGCAGGCTACACGGCGTGCGGTGCTATTCGGGGTCGCAGGGGTGTGCGCTTCTGGAAGGCTACCAGAAGGTGGGAGTCACACCGTGGGGGGCTCACCAGGCCCTTTCTGTTCACTCCGGAGTCGTGCAGTCTGTGTCCCCCCGCCCCAACTCGTGGGCCTGCAGGGCTGTTCCGGGACATTATGGTGGCACCGGGTCATGGGGCATGGGGGCTTCCTCCTGGCTTTTACTTGAGACTCTGTGTCACCAAGTAAGAGGCCTGGCTCCCTGGGATGCCTGAGGAGCCCACCCGGCTCCAGTCCCACGCGTGGGCTCCTTCCCAGCCTGCGCTCCACGCGTGTGAGGGAGGAGCCCCTGGAGTGTGCCAGCTCCGGGCCCTGAACCCTTACCCTCTCACCGCTGCCTACCCGGGAGACCCCCGCTGAGCTGGGCCAGTCCCCAGAGCTGAGATTTGTGGCAAAACTGTGGCGATGGTTTCAGGTTTCAGAGGTTGTTTGTCACCCAGCAATCTGCTGGGAGTGGCCAAGAAAAGCCAGGGGAGGCCACCCGAGGACATCCCCCTCGGGGCACTCATTTTCTGCTTTTGGTCCTCAGCGGCCCCTTCATGGGAGAACTCACGTGGCTGGAATCGTGGTCGCCCTCCCACACGGACCCGCAATTCCTAACGGCTTCCTTGACAGCTACACCTGGAGCTCCTGGCCAACCCCAGGCCCTCAGGGCGTCTCCTGTGAGCTCCAAATGACCTCCTAGAAACCCAGGTTCCCATGGTCGCATTTGTGAAGGGCGCCCCCTGCCGCATTGTCCGGGCTGTTCATCTCTCCCTGAGTTTCACACCGGTCCCTTCTTCAGTGCAGCAATTCCACTTCCACGGAGTCTTACACCTGCTGCACCACAACCACCACCTCGTCTACACCCCCTGCTTCTGCCTGGGTCTAGACAATTCCCCCGGGACAAGGCCAAGTCTTCCCCCGGCCCAGGCTTCTCCCATTTCCTCCTGTGTTCTCTGCTACTGCCATCATTTTTTTTTTTTTAAAGTGAGGGCGTCTTAACCAGTGTTTTAACCACTAGATCAAATGCCCACCTGTGTTTTTCTATTCTTTTTCTTTCTTTTTTAAAAATATTTATTTATTGATTTGAAAGGTAGAGTTACAGAGAGGCAGAGACAGAGACAGAAACAGAGAGCATTTGTTCACTCCCACTGGTTCACTCCCCAGATGGCTGCAACAGCCAGAGTTGTGCCCATCTGAAGCCAGGAGCTTCTTCTGGGTGTCCCACATGGGTGCAGGGGCTCAAGGACTTGGGCCATGTTCTACTGCTTTCCCAGGCCATAGCAGAGAGCTGGATTGGAAGTGGAGCAACTCGGATTCCAACAGGCGCCCATATGGGATGCTGGCACTGCAGGCAGCAGCTTTGCCCACTACACCACAGCGCTGGCCCCGCCATCATTTTTACCACAGAGCCATTCTGATCCTGTCACTTCTACTCAAAAACCTCTGACAACCGTAAAGGGTAAAGGAAGAAGAAAAAAAAACAAACAAACAAAACATAACTTGCAGTTTTATGTGACAGCAAGAGGATCCGAGGTTGGGCAGGCAGGTTTTCCGCCAGTACCCACTCCCCCAGCTCCATGTCCTACGGCTTTGGCAGTCCAGGGATTCGTACAATGGCCAACTGATGGCAGGACTGCAGAGTGTCCCAGGAAACAGCCTTGGAGGGTGGCTGGAAGCTAGGGCCTGGGGAACAGCCCAGTGCGGAATGAGCCAAGTACCTGTGAGGCAGCTGCTGGGACAGCACAGGGCTGAGTGGGGAGAGGAGGTCCCTGCGCCTCTGAAGCAACAGGCTTGGATGCACGGCTCTGCCCTGCGGGTCCGGAGTGGCTCTCTGCAGGCCGTCTCCACACGCTCTGCCCCTGCTTTTGCCCTCCTTCTTTCCTGGCTAGCACTGGCAGAGCAGGGCAGAGAGGCGGCGGGTGCCTGGGAGTGAGTGCTGGGAGGAGGTGTGACTCGCGGGCTGGCCAAGCACTCCAGGGTCCATCAGTGACTGCTCCCACGGTGCTGATGTCTCCAGTGATGGGAAGAAGCAGGAGGTCAGCCTCAGCTGGATCAGATCACGGGAGGCAGGACTTCGAAAAGACTCTCTGCTGACCATGACCCAGGTGTCCCTGGGGTGCCCAGCCTGGGGAGCTTGGGGCTGCCTCTCCAAGGGCTTTGGAGCCTGCCATGGTCTTCCTGTGGCTCCTCTCCAGGGGCTCTGTGCTTGCCCTGCCGGCTGGGCTCAGTTGTGGGAGAAACGTGATCTCTGTGCCGAGGTCACCATGCAGCAAATGTTCCCGTATTTACGCAGAGACTCCAACCTGTGCCAGGAACCTGGCCTGGTGCTGGGTGGGGGAGGGTGGCCGCCCCCCTGCTCAGTGCCCACCAGTGGCTGCTGAGTCCCACTGTGTGAGATCCTGTGCCACGCTGGGCCCCTGGCTCAAGGAGCTCCCAGCTTCTGAGGGGAGACAGACCAGTAACAGAGATATCAGTACAGAAGGGGGCCACAGGGACACACCGGGAAGGATGTTTAACCTGGGCAGCATCAGGAACATCTCTAGGGAATCTTACTGCACTAATTCCTCAGACACTGTGTTCCCCAAACCCAGATCAGAAAGATCTCAGCTCAGAACTCTGATGCCAAAAAAACCTGCCAGGCCCATCGACTCACAGGACTTCAGGATGGCCTTGACGTCTCGGGGGCAGCTCCACCCAGCGTTGCAGGCGGGAGCTCTCCAGGTGTCTGGGCCGCTGCAGAGCCCTGGACCAGGGCCCTCTAAGAGTGGCCTGCCTCTGCCAGCAGGAGCGGCTGGCAGCTGACCGCCACAGTGCCAGGGCTCACACGCGTGCAGTCAGCACTCACACGTGCCGTCCACCCCCGGAATCTCGGGGAGGCCAGCGGGCTGAGACCAGAGGTGGGCCGTGCTGCTTTCTGCTCTTCACACACCAGCATGGCCTCTTCCTGGCTCTGTCCTAGCTCTGCCCCCTGCTGGAAGGAAGAAGAGGTGCCGATCTGACAGCTCAAGTCCAGAACACCCTCAGGCCCTGCTCTTCAAGGGCAGCCACTGGGGATTTCGCTCGCTCTCCCGCTCCCGCCTTTATCCGGAAAGGTCTTGGGGCTTGGCACCTGCTGTGCTCTGGCTTCCCATCTGCTGGGGTGAGCAGCTGTGCCTGTCTGTCCCTGGCCACGCAGTCACGTGAGTGAGACTGACCCCTGCTGGCTCCTGAGCAGCTGGACCTGCAAGCGTTGTCCTGGACTGAGCCTGGGAGGGAGGGAGGGCTTGCTCAGAACCCAGCCACCCGATGTAGCCATCCTTTCACCATCTGTGGGCAGCATCAGCTACTCAGTATGGTCAGGGAGAAATGGCCATTTAAGAAAAATGGAGAGGCACAGAGAGACCCAGAGAACTCCCATCCTCTAGTTCACTCCCCAAATGTCCATAGCAGCCGGGGCTAGGCAGGGCTGCAGCCAGGAGCAAGAACTCGATTCAGGTCTCTCATACCAGTGGCAGGCACCCAACTCCTTGAGCAAAATGTGCAAAATGAGGGAGCTGAAATCAGGTACAGAGCCAGAACTCGAGCCCAGCCGTCTGGTATGGGAGGCAGGTGTCCCAAGTGGCATCTTAACTGTCGCACCAGATGACAGCCCTATAGTGGCCTCTTTAATTCTCATCCTCCTCCTTCTCCTTACGTGGGCCCAGGGGGCAGGGCCTGGTTGTCAGGGAGGTGGTTCAGCCTTCCTGAATCCCCAGCTGCTGTGAGGTTTCAATGTCTGTGACCACCCGGGAGCCTTAACCCCAGCCCCTGAGGACCCCCTGTAGAGGGAAAGCAGAGCCCCTGGCCTGGGGCATGCTGGGCTGGAGCCAAGTCCTCAGAATCCTCCAAACCATTTGTCTCTGCTTCAGGGACCTGTTGTGTGCAGACAGGATGCTCAGGGCTTGGGGAGGCAGCAGCCTGACCCAACCCCTGCCCCAGGAGCCCGCTGAGACCCAGGTCACACTGCAGACACACAAGTTGTGAGGGAATGGAGGAGTGGCTGTGGGAGCCCCAAGCTGGTGGTGAGTTGTCAGGGCAGCAATGGAGCCAGTACAGGTAGGAGGTGGAGAACCGGCACGGTCCCCAGCCTCTGTGCTGGCTGCTCCGGGCACCTGTGCCTTCTCTGAGGGCTGACTGATGGCATTCTGGCAGAATCACTCAGGTACACTCTTCCAGCCTCTCGTCACTCACGGTTGTCATAGACTTTCCCCCAAACAGTTCTTGTCCCCCCACCTGCAGGAGGGTGGCTTTCTCTGTGAGGAGACTCCACCATTGCCCTGTGTGCTTCCCAGCAGGAAGAGTGGCTGGGGCGCAGGGAACAGGTGCATCTACGCAGTCGGAGACAGTTCTCTCTGCCCCAAAGCAGAGCGGCGGCACCAGAGGGCAGCACTTGTCTTTAAGTGGTGAGCGTAGACCCTGAAGACAGACATCTGCTGGCAAGGCTTCATCCCAGAAGTGGATCAGAGGGCATCGCACCAGGTCCCCAGGACAGGCCTATGCCTTCCTGGGGGCTGGCTGGGGACAGTGCGGGGACCCTGCAGTCCAGAGGCAGCCCTTCCCAGACCAAATCCAGTTTCTCAGGAGGGTGTTGGGACAGCTGAGCTTTTCCCTGTGTGTCTGACAGCCCCAGTCACATTTCTAAGTAGGAGCACGCTAACCCAATGGATCTCCCACTTTGTCCCCCAACATTGTCACCTGTACAGAAGAGAGGAAACAATGAAAAACCCAAACTCCCCCACCACACCCGCATGTCCAGGTGGCAGGAGAGGTGGCATTTACTGAGGGACATCTGGGCTCTCACCCGCCAAGTCTTCCTGGCCGATGAATAAATTGGCAGGAGAAAATCCTGATTAGATTCCAGCCTTTCAACTTAAATCCTAAAGAAGATTCAAACAGGAACCAAAACAGCCGAGCAAGAAGTCAGAGAGACGTTGCTCGCACTGCTTTGTAAGCCGACGGTGAACCCTAACAGAACTGCCATCAATTAGAGAGAAAATCCCAGCATGGGACGTATGCAAAAACCATCCACAGAAAAGAACAGCGGAGACAAAGCTGGATGGAGAGGAGTCTCGTGACGCTCTGCTGGGGCTGGCGAGGCGCTGGAGCTCAGCCCTTTCACGCTCTACTGATGGTGACATGAATCGGCCCAGCGTTCCTGGGGCACGCGGGGATGGCCGGAGCCAGCGTTGTAGACGAGTGTCCCTTGGACACAGCAATGCCTCCTCTTGTAATTTTCCCCAAGACAATAATTTCTGAAGCACACAGAGACCTAATGGTAAGGACTTCTCTCTCTGCTTTGTAATTGTAAGAAAAAGCCGTTTATCAACAAGGCTACGTGATTGGTTAAAGGATTCCGACACTTCATGTGGATAATCTACCAGTGCTGGTATGGATCTCAGATGATACTGAAATTTGCCTGTGACATACGTGAGTGCGGGAAAGGGGAGATGAGGCCTGCTCCTCCCGTCTGTGCAGAACTTGAATGCGTGCACATACACAGAAACGTTGGAAGGCTGTTCACTGAGCCGTTGAATTTTACTGTGTTCTTTGCACATTCCCATATGATCTCATATTTGTAATGAACATCTATTTTGTAAGTGTTTATTTGAAAGGCATAGCAACAGGAAGGAGATTTTTAATTTTTTTTGAAGATGTATTTATTTATTTGAAAGTCAGAGTTACTGAGAGAAAGGGCAGATACAATGAGAGAGAGATTTTTGTATCCACTGGCTCACTCTTCAAATGGCCACAACAGCTGAGGCTGGGCCAGGCTGGAGTGAGAAGCCTGGAACTCCAACCAGGTCTCCCACATGGTTGCAGGGGCCCAAGCACTTGGGCCGTCTGCTGCTGCTTTCCCAGGCCATTAGCAGGGTAATGAAATCAGAAGTCGCGTAGCTGGGACTTAAGCCAGTGCTTGTACGAGATGCCGGTATTGCAGGTGCCTGTGAACCTGCACTGCCAATGCTGGCCACAAGAGAAAGCATCTTTCATTGCTGGTTCACTCTCATCTGCCTAGAACCCAGTCATGGTTGGCCAGGAGCTCCATCTGGGTCTCCCATGTGGGTGGAAGGAACCCAAGTACTTGAGCCACATGGCTGCCTCCCAGGTGCATTAGCAGGGAGCTGGGTTAGAAGCAGAGGCATTGTGATACAGCAAGTTAAGCTGCAACCAGCAACACTGGCATCCCATATGGGTGACAGCTTGTGTCCTGGCTGCTCTACTTCCAATCCAGATCCCGGTTAATGTCCCTGGAAAGGGAACAGAAGATGGCCCATGTGCATGGGCCCCTGCACCCACATGGGAGACCTAGAAGAAGCTCCTGGCTTTGGTCTGGCCCAGCCCTGGCCGTTGTGGCCACAGAGGAGTAAACCAGTGGATGGAAGATCTTTCTCTCCACCTCTCTATAACTCTGTCTTTCAAATAAATAAATGAATCTTAAAAAAAAAAGTGGAGGCAGGACCAGAACTCAGGCACCGTTACATGGCACGTGGGCATCCTAAGTGGTAGCTTAACCCACCGAGCTACAGTAGTGGTCGGGAGCATGAAGAGAAGACTGGTGGCACCTGCTTGATACAGGGTGTGATGGGAGTCACAGCTGACACGTGGGGAGGTGTCCGTTACTGCAGGCTGTGATGCAGAATAACTTCAGTGTGTGGAAGCTCATCACTTTAACTGAAAACATACAAGGGAACGCCTGTTGTGTTAGTCAGCTTTGCGTTACTTTACTTAAAATCCCTGAGAGAAGCTGTGGACTCAGGAGGGAGGTGTATTTCGGCTCCCAGTTTGGAGGCTCGCGGTTCAAGGTCGGGCGGCCCCACTGCTCTGGCACCTGGCAAGGCTAGTGGTGGCTGTGCGTGTGGAGGGTGGGTCCACGGCGAGCCAGGAAGCAGCAGTGCAGTCCCTCTCGGCTTTCTCGGCACCCCCTTCCAAGGGCAGCGCATGAGCACCATTCTCGAGCCTGCTCCCCAGACACTGTCCTGGGTCCAAGCCTGAATCCATCAGCCATCGCACAAATCCACTGGCTGTGAACACAAGACGGGACCACACCCCTGGCACACAGGCCCCTGGAGGACAGCCACAGTGTCCCCTGAACCACGACACCCAGTCACTCTCACTGGGTCACAGGAATGAGACAAAGCAAATCGGGGTGCAGAACCCTTCCTGAGTCTCTCCTTCCCATCGCCTGTATCTCGTTTGATACTCAGCACTCAGTCCCGACAGTCCCTCTTCCTGGCTTGTTTCTGGATGAAGAACGGAAAACTCGCTTTTCCAGCCCCCTCAGCAGCCGCAGGGGCCGCGGAGGCTTCGGCAGCATCCTGGAGAGCTGGTTTCAGCTCCTACTGTTTAGCCGTGCAGGCAGCCACCAGCACTGGGTCCCCTTGCTCCTCCCTAGCCTCTGTGGTGCTGTCCTTACACGCCGCTGGCCGTCGCTGTCTCCACACTGTGCGTTTCATGGGGCTTCTCGCCACTGCATCCATCAGCAGGAACTGTCACGCGAGTCAGCACAAACAGTCGCCCTGGTCCCCATGGTGGCAAAGCCAAAGCGAGGGCAGAGTGCCACTACTCGGCACGTTTCCCCCTGTGAGGGAGCCTTGTGTGTCTCAGTATATTCTGTGGCTGTGACCTTACCATATGACTTCCCTTGTGGGCCAATCGGCACTGCAAGGAGAGCCTGAGTCGGGGCGAGGGGTGATGCTTTGACTTACCCTGCTCCCCAAGAGTGTACACATCCTAGGTCCCCGCTGTTGGGCCAGCAGAGGCCAAACGTCCCCAGCCCCACAGGCCGAGTTCTGTGTACAGCTGCCCCCATCCCGCTGAGGGCAGAGCATCCGTGTAACCCGAGGAGGCCCTCACTCGGCACGGTGATGACTGCTGACCCTGAACAAAGGAGAGGAAGCCCCTCTGTCATCAGTAGCTGGCACTGAGGCGGGAGCAGAAGAGGGAGTGCAGCAGGAGCCTTGAGCCGGTGGTGGAATTCTTTACTTGCAGAGAGGTGGCCCTCAAGCCATTTCCCCTCTTAACATGTCACATCAGTGCACTGGTCACAGTTCCCAGCTGGGGCAGTGCACACGGTCTGAGATGTGGAGCAGGGAGACAACGCAACTGATGTGCAAGGCACCATGGGGTGGGGAGCCTGGGCCAGTCTAGGATCGGCTGTGATGTGCGCACAGAGCTTGCACCTAGTAGAGGGTGCTTGTGACCCATTGGCTGGTGTGGAGCAAAGGACCAGCAGGCAGAGGCAGGGCTGTGGGCGCCGGAGGTGTAGGGGACAGGAGAGAGCCGTGGGGAGGCGGTCAGGGCGACCCGGACACAAGGGGCGGGAAGGGTCTGTATTGAGCCTGGGATGGCAGAGGAGAAAACAGGTTCTGGTTAAGGTGAGGAGTGGGCGCCCAGCCAGGTGTCCTGGGCTGTGACTGAGGAGGTCCAGAGCCCCGAGGGCTAGCCTGTAGGAGGATGGGGGGAGCGCTGGGTGCACCCACCACCGCGAGACAGGCCCAGGGGAATCTGTAGCCCTGGAGCTCCTGCACCCGGGGTGGCCTCAGGCCGGCAGGGGAGATGCAGGTGCCGCTCAGAGCTCCGCAGAGGCACCCCGGCCACTGAGAGTCCCCGTTGCCTTCCAGCACCCAGCCGCCAGCGTGGACGCCGGGGACAGAGCCTGTGTCCGCCCGCACAGGACCCTTCCTGCCAGGACTCTGCACCCGGCCAGGAACGCCCGGCTTCCCCTCCCCAGGGGACCCGGGGTTGCTCAAGGTGGGGCCCTTCCCTCCTGCAGGGGGCGCCACTGCCTCCTCCACACCACATCCCGAGGACAGGGTTCCTGGCCTGTGAGCCCTCCAGGGCCAACCCAACTCTGCAGGAACCAAGCCTGGTGCTGGGCACTGAGAAGGGGGCCTGTCCAGAGATGCCCCTCGGGGGCTGAGGCTCAGCCCTGGAGAACTGGGGCTTGTGTGTATCCCTCTAGTACTGCGGCTCACGACAGTGCTAGGAACTGTGGCTGCTGCTTGGCGAAATCGAGGCATCCATAATAACTGACATGGGAAAACTGGAGCCCTGGCCTCCACCTTGGCTGTGTGTTGTAGTTACCCAGAAAGTTAAAAACATTTCTGACGCCAGAAGCCCCCGTCTCATGGGAGTGCCTGGCTTTGAGTCCCTGCCCTGCTTCTGCTCCAGCTTCCTGCTAGTGCTCACCCTGGAGGACAGCAGGGGATGGCTCAAGGACTTGGGCCTCTGCACCCCTATGTGGGAGACCAGGGTGGAGTTCCTGGCTCCTGGATTCACCCTGGCCCAGTCCTGGCTGTTGCAGGCATTTGGGGAATGAACCAGCAGATAGAAGATGCGTGCATGTGTGTGTCACCTTGCCTTTCAAACAAATAATTAAATAAGTAAAATTTTAGCAAGAATTTCTGATACCTCAACCCTGCTCCCTGAAATTCTGATTTCCCTCATGTGCTCTAAGGCTCAGGATATTTTTCTTCCATCCACTTGGTCACTCCCCAGATGCCTACAATGGCCAGGTCTGGGCCAGATGGAAGAACCAGGAGCCAGGAGCTCCACCCAGGTCTCCCGCACAGGTGGCATAGACCCAAGTACTTGGGCCATCGTCTGCTCCCTCCCAGCCATGTTAGCAGGAAGCTGTATTGGAATCAGAGAATCTGGGACTCACACTGTGTGCTGATAAGGGATGCAGGCATTGCCTGCCCTGGTTTACCCCACTGCATCACGGTGCCTGTGCCAAGCCTGAGGAGTTTTAAGACCCGCATAGGCCTGCAGCAAGAAGGACTGACTCGGGGAGACTGAGAGAAATCCGTGTTCTGGTGCAGGGAGCTGAGTCATGCTTGCGTGTTGTTCCCCCTCTCACGGGTGCGCTCAGGTCCACCTGCTGGGTTGGCTTCACTCCCTGCTCCTCTGCAGCGCCATCTTCCCATTTCTGGCCTCTGCTCCCACGTCCCCCTGGGGTAGGCACCCAGTCCCCATGGATGCAGTGAAGCTCCACAAGCCAATGGGTTGTTAAAGAGCCTCCTCGTGGCTGGTGACAGGCGGCGGTGCCGACTTCATGCAGTGCCGTTGCATTGGGTGGAAGGACTGCTGCAGGGGAGAGAAATGGGGCCCAGCTCTGAACACAGCACTACGGGGATTCATGGCCTAGGTGCAGCGTGGGGGTCAGGGATGGACCATGACTAAGGAAGCTCAGGGGTCAGGGGAATTCTGGCCAAATGGAACCAACAGGATTCTTGCTGAAGGCAGGTCTGGGTGACCAGATCTCAGCTGGGGACGGCAGGGGTCGGGGGGACCCGATCAGAGCCGGAGAGTGATCAGGTATCAAGGAGCGAGCTGACTCAGCAGGATTCTTGCACACACTGGACAACACGGAGGAGAGCGTGGCAGGCCAAACATCAGGCCAGGCTGAGAGGAGAGTGCAGGGGACCTGCACAGAGTCGGGCAAGGAGAGAGCCTTTGTCAGCTTCTCAAACCCTAGACTTACCCACAAGTTCCTGGGAAGGAGGAGCCCCTTTTGTTGGATCCAATGTGGAGTTTGCCAGGTGCAGCTACAACAGTCCTGCCTTTTCTAAGAAGGTATTTTGTTTTTTGAGGAAAGCCACGGGCTGCATCTCAGTTTGGGTGAGGGGGGGACCACCCTGGGTTATGCAGATCTCTGGTGTTTGCTGTGCAAAGCTGGTGATGGCAGGCATGCAGCCTTGTGGAAGTGAGATAACCTCTGTGCAGAAAGCCACTGAGACCCTCCTAGGAGGGGTGAAGGGAGCCGGCCCCGGCCCCTGCCGAAGACCAGGGCCCCGTGCTAGGAGGAGCAGGCAGCATCCTGGAACCACAGTACCTGGGAGGCAGGACTAGAGCTGCAGCTGCTCTGCGCAGTCAGCCAGGAGAAATGGCTGGCAGTGTCTTGGAGGGGTGGAGCACCCAGGGGGCTGGGGCTCCCACACCCACCCTCCCAGTGCAATGTGGGCCAGGCACACGGCTGCTGGCGAGGGGTCACCTCTCCCAGGCCCCCTTGCGTCCAGGCATGGCCACGTGTCTGTGTTCTGCCTGGTGAGGTATTAGCAGGAGTGACACACGACACGTTGGGGTCTCAGCTTAAAAGGATTGGGGTTCCTGTACCCAACCTCTTCTCTCTTCCCTTCTGGTTGGAAAAGAGTGACACGTGGGTCCCCTGCCTTGGATGCAAGGTCGGAGCCACACGTTCTGTGTGTGCCTTGCCACCCGTGTGCTGACGTCTGGATTTCCATGCCCAGGGCAGACAAGCGTCTGCAAGTTCCGTCTCTTGTAGGTTGCCGTGTTCTTGGTTCCTCAGTCTGGGTGTAACTCCTAGAGCGCTAAGGCTGACTGGGACGTCCAGGCCTGCGATGAACAAGCCCAGAGAAGCTGCAGCACAGGCAAGGTGCTGGGTAAACGGAGGCTCTGCTGCCGAGACCAGGGCTCGAGGCAGGGACACCGTGCTTCTTGCTCCCGCAAGCTCGCACCGGCCATTCACTGTCAGGAGGGTGCTGGCTGGGAGGGAGTGATGAGTTCTGTGGTACCAGCAACACCAAACCTCTGGGGCTTCTCTATTAATTTTTTTAAATTTTTTTTTATGTATACATTCGAGAGGCAGAGAAACAGAGATCTTCCACCCACTGGTTCACTCTCCAAATGCCTGTAACAGCCAGGACTGGGCCAGGCCAAGCAGGAAGCCTGGAACTCCATGCTAGTCTCCTGTGTGGGTGGCAGGAACCCGACTACCTCATCACCTGCTGCCTCCCAGGGTGGGCACCAGCAGGAAGCTGGATCAGAAGCAGAGCAGGGAGCTGAACCCGGGAACTCTGACAGGGGGCGCTGGTGTTCCCAGCAGGATCTTAACCGCTGTACCAAACACTCGTCTCAGATGCTGATTTCTTAGGTGAAATCTACCATGGGTGCAGGTGACTGTAGGACAAGGTCCTCCCATGTGGCGAACCAGTGGCCTGTGCTCCCCCAGCCTGTGGCCCTGCCTTCTCAACACAGGTCTTTGCCAAGGTCACTGCCCACTGCCCAGTGGGCTTCAGCCTAGAAGTGATGCTGGCTGGTCGCAGGGCTCTGCCTGTCCACTGGGAGACAGATCCATGCCATTCTCCTGGCACCAAAGGCAGGGCTTGGCGGGGAGTGGACGGCACGGGGAGCCTCCTCCACCAGCACCTCTGTAACAGGCGCAGAGCTGGAAGGGCAGGGCAAAGTGAGGGCAGGCAATGGACCAGAGATGGGGACGAGGAGAGAAGGGGGCAGAGAGAAAAGTGAAACGTGGGGGAAATGAATAGGAAGATCCAGAAGCCAGAAGGCCCAGGGCCAGGGGTGAGAGTCGCTGGTGCTTGCTCCCTTTTCAGGAAATGTTGCAAGTCTGTTGCTAACCACAGTGATGGTTTAAAATAAAATTACGGGGGCCGACGCTGTGGCGTAGCAAGTAAAGCTACCACCTGCAGTGCCAGCATCCCATATGGGTGCTGGTTCAAGTCCCAGCTGCTCCTCTACCAATCCAGCTCCCTGTTATGGCCTGGGGAAGCACTAAAAGATGGCCCAAGTGCTTGGGCCTCTGCACTCGCATGGGAGACCTGGAAGAAGCTCCTGGCTCCTGGGTTCTGATCAGCTCAGCTCTGGCCATTGATGTCATTTGGGGAGTGAACCAATGGAATGGAAGACCTCTCTCTCTCTCTCTCTTTCTTTTCTTTCTTTCTTCTTCTTTTTTTTTTTTTTTTTGACAGAATGGACAGAGAGAGACAGAGAGAAAGGTCTTCCTTTTCCATTGGTTCACCCCCCAATGACCGCTGCAGCCTACCGCTGCACGGATCCGAAGCCAGGAGCCAGGTGCTTCCTCCTGGTCTCCCATGTGGGTGCAGGGCCCAAGGACTTGGGCCATCCTCCACAGCCTTCCCGGGCCATAGCAGAGAGCTGGACTGGAAGAGGAGCGACTGGGACAGAACCGGCACCCCGACTGGGACTAGAACCCGGGGTGCCGGCGCCGCAGGTGGAGGATTAGTCTATTGAGCACGGCGCCGGCTCGCTCGCTCGCTCTCTCTCTCTCCCTGTTTTCTCTGTAACTCTGCCTTTCAAATAAATGACTGAATCTTTTTTTAAAAAAAAGTAAATAAAATTATATGAACTTTGGTGAGTTACTTCAACGATAAGGTGCTCAGTGCACCAGACACAGCCTGTGCTGTCCTCTTCCCGCGTGGTACCATCGCCGTGCTCTGGGGGTCACTGCCGTCCACACCGGCACGGTGAAGCCACCTTCTCAGCTCTGTGGTCTACACCGTGACCTGGGAGCTGGTGGCATATTTACTGCATGGGATCCACAAACGCCACAGCCCAGGACTTCTGTCTGCTGGAGTGGCTGTCGAGCATTTGTCAGCCAGGGGCCAGCCTCTTGTACCGAGGGCATGGAAACTGGGGGCTGCAGGGGAGCCGGAAGCTTGCTCGGCCTCGCCAGGGCAGGGCTGGGGCGGGAAATTTCCATTCGTCCCCAGTGCCCACAGAGAGTATGGAGCTTAGGGAGCGCTCATAAGGAGCGTGGCCTCTTGGGGTTCCTGTGAAGCTAGGTGGCCAAGGTAGCAGCAACATCCAGACACAGCCTGGCCTTCCCTCCCAAGCCTGTGTAGTCCGTGGGTTCCAAGGAAGGAAGAGCTGGGGCCGCACAGGGCCAGTCACCTGCCAGGAGCCCTCTGATGCCCGCCTGCTGCCTGTCACTCCTGATAACAGGAGGCCCTTCTGGGAACGGACCTTGTGCCGGCCCCTGCCCGCCCATGACAGGCACTGCTGCCGGAACCAGAGGCAAGGTGGGCACTGCGCACCGTAGGAGGCCTGAGGTCACTGGGCCAACTTGGGATCTCGCTGTGTGTGCGGGGGGCTGGCTTCATCCTCAGCCTGAAAGTTCCCCTCATGCTTGTGCACACTTGCTCCTTCACTCCCCACTCCCTGCAGCTCCAAACCCTCCCTCCCCAACCCCTGCACCAGCTCAGCCATTCCCAGCCACTTCCCTATCCGCCCCTCCCCCCTGCCCCCAGGGAAGCACCGTTCATGTCTGGGGGCTCTGTGTGTCTCTGGGCTCCGACTCCATGCGCTGTGCTACAGCCGGGCACCAGACGCCAAGGTGGAGCAGCAGGTTGCAGCACAGCCGCGTGTGGCTGCTTTTTAGTGTGTGAATGGATTGCAGCGACTGGACGGAACTGCTGCCCAGCAGGTTCTGCCTCTGTAGAGGTTTCTGATTTTTATTAAACCAGTGGCTGTGTTTGTAGTGAGGTTAACTCCCCTGGTCTTGGAAGCATCAGTCTTGTGGACGCCCCCTGTGCTAGTGGCCAGGTCAACTGCTCGGCCCCAGCTTCATGTACCTTGGGGGACTTCCTGCCCCTCTTGCATTCTGGAGGGACCTCAGGGCAGCCAGTTGTCCTTGTCACCTCACCCCTGGATTCCTGACTTCTGAATCCTCGGTCTCTCGTCACCCGCCTTTGAGCACATAGTTCACATTCTTTTATTTTCTCTCTCTTTAGAAAAGCTTTGGTTGCTTATTTGAAAAGTAGAGAGACAGAGAGAGAGAGAGAAATCTTCCATCCGCTGGTTCACTCCCAAGATGTCCCCAGTAGCTGGGGCTGGGCCTGGCTGAAGCCAGGAGCCTGGAATGCAGCCTGGGTCTCATGTGGGTGGCAGGGGCCCCAGCACTGAAGGATCACCTGCTGCCTCCCGGGGTCACAGTAGCAGGAAGCTGGCTCAGCAGCAGAGGCAGGACTCACTCTAGGCCGTCTGGCATGGGGCGGCTTAATCCGCTGGGCCACATACCCGGCCCTCTCCTTTACCTTCTAAAGCTCTGCTACCCTAGGGGTTTACATGTAACGGACTTTTTGTGATGGTTTGGGGACTGCTAAGGGGTCTGTTGGATAGGACCACAAGGACATGGCACATGGTAGAGCTGTGGCTGTCCCAGACCCTCCAGGCCTAAGCTACATACCCTAGGGCATTCCCGCAGCTTCAGATCTCGGGCCAGGGCCAGGTACCATACTTGCAACCTTACTCTGCAACAGTAGCTGGTTCTGTTTTTTTCACTGTCACTTAGAACCTCCTGCAGGGATAGATCGCAAGGTTCAGTGTGTCCCTAATGATGAGATTGGCCGCATGGGAGTGGGGTCCCTCTCATTCCTTCTTGTACCCCATGGCCTGATGCATACCAGGGTACTGCAAAAATTCACAGCAAAAGAAATTTTTTAAAAAGATTTTATTTGTTTGACAGGTAGAGTTACAGACAGTGAGAGGGAGAGACAGAGAGAAAGGTCTTCCGTCCATTGGTTCACTCCCCAAATGGTCGCAATGGCTGGAGCTGTGCTGATCCGAAGCCAGGAGCCAGGAGCTTCTTCTGGGTCTCCCACACAGGTGCAGGGGCCCAAGCACTTGGGCCATCCTCCACTGCTTTCCTGGGCCATAGCAGAGAGCTGGATCAGAAGAGGAGCAGCCGGGACTAGAACAGGCACCCATATGGGATGCCGGCGCTTCAGGCAAAGGATTAACCTACTGCGCCACAGTGCCAGCCCTGCAAAGGAAATTAAAAGACAAGCACATACAAAAGAAAAAAAATTGAAGTCCATGAAAAGTTTTGGTGATGCATACTTTCCATGCACTTTGTGTAGAATCCTGGGTCCAGGCAGTGAGAATGGGAGAAGGAGGGGCAGCCAGTGCCTGCTTACCCAGCACTCAAGCGCTGGTCAGTGCTGGGTGGGGCCTGGCCTGGACCGCCCGCCAAGGCCGATAGCAACTCCCCTGCCCCAACTGCAGGAGCACACTTCAGACAGAGAAACAGCAGGAGAGAGATGAGGCCATTACAGTAATCAGAACGTGTGCCATTGTTCACGTCGTATACACACAGCTGACAGACAGGAGTCCTGTCTCCCCACCACTGGCCTTGGCTTGGAGAGTCAGTCTCAGTCCCAGGTAGAAGCAAAGCCCCCAGTGGGCTCACTGGATGGCTGAGTTCCTGAGGGAGTGGGTTGGGGGCAGCCTTGGGAATTTCCCTGAGAGTGTTCTCAAAAGAAAAGTGAAACGTTCTTTAGAACTGCACTGAGCCTTTTTTTTGGACCGGCAGAGTTAGTGAGAGAGAGACAGAAAGGTCTTCCTTCCGTTGGTTCATCCCCTAAATGGCCGCTGCGGCCGGCGCACTGCGCTGATCCGAAGCCAGGAGCCAGGTGCTTCCTCCTGGTCTCCCATGGGGTGCAGGGCCCAAGCACTTGGACCATCCTCCACTGCACTCCAGGGCCACAGCAGAGAGCTGGACTGGAAGAAGAGCAACTGGGACAGAAATCTGGCACCCCAATTGGGACTAGAACCTGGGGTACCGGTGCCGCAGGCAGAGGATTAGCCAAGTGAGCCACGGCGCTGGCCTGCACAAGTCTTTTTCCTACCAGAGCATGACCCAGGGGTGGCCTGGCTGCCCGAGGAGAGTCAGCCACAGCGACCGCTTCTGCGGTTGCCCTTCCTCCTCCATGGAGCCCACCAGGCCTGACTAGGGTCATGCTCTTGCAGGGTCTGTCTTGAGGCAAACCAGGGGTGACCCACGGGGAGGGATGGAGACGGCCCCTGGAGCTTTGTGCATTCTGCATCACCTCTCGGGTCTTACTTTTTTTTTTTGACAGGCAGAGTGGACAGTGAGAGAGAGAGAAAGGTCTTCCTTTGCCATTGGTTCACCCTCCAATGGCTGCCGCGGCCGGCGCGCCGTGCTGATCCAAAGGCAGGAGCCAGGTGCCTATCCTGGTCTCCCATGGGGTGCAGGGCCCAAGTACTTGGACCATCCTCCACTGCACTCCCAGGCCACAGAAGAGAGCTGGCCTGGAAGAGGGGCAACCGGGACAGAATCCGGCACCCCGACCAGGACTAGAACCCGGTGTGCCGGCGCCGCAGGCGGAGGATTAACCTATTGAGCCGTGGCGCCGGCCAACCTCTCGGGTCTCGGCTGTGGGCTTCGGTTCACAGGGAGCCCTGCCAGGAAGGGGTACCTTTCTCAGGCGTGGAGGCGGGGCCTCGCTGCCACCAAGGGAGGCTGCAGGATGGGGGGTATGTGCTGTATTCAGGGTCTTGCCGTAGTCTTGGCTCAGATTCAAGCAGCAAACTCAATGCCACCCACCTTCTCACAACTTAAAAATAAGGATCAACATCTTACACCATGATGTATCCCGTTTAATTTATTTTGGTCAGGAGAGGTGATTTAGGCTGAGTTCATTCAGTGGACTTCGAGTCATAGAAAGAAGGAAAATAAACTTTCTGTGACTGGAGGGATTCTGAGTGCAGGCACACATGTGTACACACAGATGCAAGCACACACCCATATTCATGTGTGCACACAGTGTAAACACACCCATATTCATGTGCACACACAGTGTAAACACACCCATATTCATGTGTGCGCACACAGTGTAAACACACCCATATTCATGTGCACACAGTGTAAACACACCCATATTCATGTGCACACACAGTGTAAACACACCCATATTCATGTGTGCACACACAGTGTAAACACACCCATATTCATGTGTGCACACACAGTGTAAACACACCCATATTCATGTGCACACACAGTGTAAACACACCCATATTCATGTGTGCACACAGTGTAAACACACCCATATTCATGTGCACACACAGTGTAAACACACCCATATTCATGTGTGCACACACAGTGTAAACACACCCATATTCATGTGTGCACACACAGTGTAAACACACCCATATTCATGTGCACACAGTGTAAACACACCCATATTCATGTGCACACACAGTGTAAACACACCCATATTCATGTGCGCACACAGTGTAAACACACCCATATTCATGTGCGCACACAGTGTAAACACACCCATATTCATGTGCACACAGTGTAAACACACCCATATTCATGTGTGCACACAGTGTAAACACACCCATATTCATGTGCACACACAGTGTAAACACACCCATATTCATGTGTGCACACACAGTGTAAACACACCCATATTCATGTGTGCACACACAGTGTAAACACACCCATATTCATGTGCACACACAGTGTAAACACACCCATATTCATGTGTGCACACACAGTGTAAACACACCCATATTCATGTGTGCACACACAGTGTAAACACACCCATATTCATGTGCACACAGTGTAAACACACCCATATTCATGTGCGCACAGTGTAAACACACCCATATTCATGTGCACACAGTGTAAACACACCCATATTCATGTGTGCACACAGTGTAAACACACCCATATTCATGTGTGCACACACAGTGTAAACACACCCATATTCATGTGCACACAGTGTAAACACACCCATATTCATGTGCACACACAGTGTAAACACACCCATATTCATGTGCGCACACAGTGTAAACACACCCATATTCATGTGCGCACACAGTGTAAACACACCCATATTCATGTGCGCACAGTGTAAACACACCCATATTCATGTGTGCACACAGTGTAAACACACCCATATTCATGTGCACACAGTGTAAACACACCCATATTCATGTGCACACACAGTGTAAACACACCCATATTCATGTGTGCACAGTGTAAACACACCCATATTCATGTGCACACACAGTGTAAACACACCCATATTCATGTGTGCACAGTGTAAACACACCCATATTCATGTGTGCACACAGTGTAAACACACCCATATTCATGTGCACACACACAGTGTAAACACACCCATATTCATGTGCACACACAGTGTAAACACACCCATATTCATGTGTGCACACACAGTGTAAACACACCCATATTCATGTGTACACACAGTGTAAACACACCCATATTCATGTGCACACAGTGTAAACACACCCATATTCATGTGCACACACAGTGTAAACACACCCATATTCATGTGTGCACACAGTGTAAACACACCCATATTCATGTGTGCACACACAGTGTAAACACACCCATATTCATGTGTGCACACACAGTGTAAACACACCCATATTCATGTGCGCACACACAGTGTAAACACACCCATATTCATGTGCACACACAGTGTAAACACACCCATATTCATGTGCACACACAGTGTAAACACACCCATATTCATGTGTGCACACACAGTGTAAACACACCCATATTCATGTGCACACAGTGTAAACACACCCATATTCATGTGCACACACACAGTGTAAACACACCCATATTCATGTGTGCACAGTGTAAACACACCCATATTCATGTGTGCACACAGTGTAAACACACCCATATTCATGTGTGCACACAGTGTAAACACACCCATATTCATGTGCACACACAGTGTAAACACACCCATATTCATGTGTGCACACAGTGTAAACACACCCATATTCATGTGTGCACACAGTGTAAACACACCCATATTCATGTGTGCACACACAGTGTAAACACACCCATATTCATGTGTGCACACACAGTGTAAACACACTCATATTCATGTGCACACAGTGTAAACACACCCATATTCATGCGCACACACAGTGTAAACACACCCATATTCATGTGTGCACACACAGTGTAAACACACTCATATTCATGTGCACACAGTGTAAACACACCCATATTCATGCGCACACACAGTGTAAACACACCCATATTCATGTGTGCACACACAGTGTAAACACACCCATATTCATGTGCACACACAGTGTAAACACACCCATATTCATGTGCACACAGTGTAAACACACCCATATTCATGTGCACACACACAGTGTAAACACACCCATATTCATGTGTGCACAGTGTAAACACACCCATATTCATGTGTGCACACAGTGTAAACACACCCATATTCATGTGTGCACACAGTGTAAACACACCCATATTCATGTGCACACAGTGTAAACACACCCATATTCATGCGCACACACACAGTGTAAACACACCCATATTCATGTGTGCACACAGTGTAAACACACCCATATTCATGTGTGCACAGTGTAAACACACCCATATTCATGTGCACACACACAGTGTAAACACACCCATATTCATGTGCACACACAGTGTAAACACACCCATATTCATGTGTGCACACACAGTGTAAACACACCCATATTCATGTGCACACACAGTGTAAACACACCCATATTCATGTGCACACACACAGTGTAAACACACCCATATTCATGTGTGCACACACAGTGTAAACACACCCATATTCATGTGTGCACACACAGTGTAAACACACCCATATTCATGTGTGCACACACACAGTGTAAACACACCCATATTCATGTGCACACACACAGTGTAAACACACCCATATTCATGTGCACACACAGTGTAAACACACCCATATTCATGTGCACACAGTGTAAACACACCCATATTCATGTGCACACACAGTGTAAACACACCCATATTCATGTGCACACAGTGTAAACACACCCATATTCATGTGCACACATACAGTGTAAACACACCCATATTCATGTGTGCACAGTGTAAACACACCCATATTCATGTGTGCACACAGTGTAAACACACCCATATTCATGTGTGCACACAGTGTAAACACACCCATATTCATGTGCACACAGTGTAAACACACCCATATTCATGCGCACACACACAGTGTAAACACACCCATATTCATGTGTGCACACAGTGTAAACACACCCATATTCATGTGTGCACAGTGTAAACACACCCATATTCATGTGCACACACACAGTGTAAACACACCCATATTCATGTGCACACACAGTGTAAACACACCCATATTCATGTGTGCACACACAGTGTAAACACACCCATATTCATGTGCACACACAGTGTAAACACACCCATATTCATGTGCACACACACAGTGTAAACACACCCATATTCATGTGCACACACAGTGTAAACACACCCATATTCATGTGTGCACACACAGTGTAAACACACCCATATTCATGTGTGCACACACACAGTGTAAACACACCCATATTCATGTGCACACACACAGTGTAAACACACCCATATTCATGTGCACACACAGTGTAAACACACCCATATTCATGTGCACACACAGTGTAAACACACCCATATTCATGTGCACACACAGTGTAAACACACCCATATTCATGTGTGCACACAGTGTAAACACACCCATATTCATGTGTACACACAGTGTAAACACACCCATATTCATGTGCGCACACAGTGTAAACACACCCATATTCATGTGCGCACACAGTGTAAACACACCCATATTCATGTGTGCACACAGTGTAAACACACCCATATTCATGTGCACACACACAGTGTAAACACACCCATATTCATGTGCACACACAGTGTAAACACACCCATATTCATGTGTGCACACACAGTGTAAACACACCCATATTCATGTGTGCACACACACAGTGTAAACACACCCATATTCATGTGCACACACACAGTGTAAACACACCCATATTCATGTGCACACACAGTGTAAACACACCCATATTCATGTGCACACACAGTGTAAACACACCCATATTCATGTGCACACACAGTGTAAACACACCCATATTCATGTGTACACACAGTGTAAACACACCCATATTCATGTGCGCACACAGTGTAAACACACCCATATTCATGTGCGCACACAGTGTAAACACACCCATATTCATGTGTGCACACAGTGTAAACACACCCATATTCATGTGCACACACACAGTGTAAACACACCCATATTCATGTGCACACACACAGTGTAAACACACCCATATTCATGTGCGCACACAGTGTAAACACACCCATATTCATGTGCACACAGTGTAAACACACCCATATTCATGTGTGCACAGTGTAAACACACCCATATTCATGCGCACACACACAGTGTAAACACACCCATATTCATGTGTGCACACAGTGTAAACACACCCATATTCATGTGTGCACACAGTGTAAACACACCCATATTCATGTGTGCACACAGTGTAAACACACCCATATTCATGTGTGCACACACAGTGTAAACACACCCATATTCATGTGTGCACACAGTGTAAACACACCCATATTCATGTGTGCACACAGTGTAAACACACCCATATTCATGTGTGCACACACAGTGTAAACACACCCATATTCATGTGTGCACAGTGTAAACACACCCATATTCATGTGTGCACACACAGTGTAAACACACCCATATTCATGTGTGCACACACAGTGTAAACACACCCATATTCATGTGTGCACACACAGTGTAAACACACCCATATTCATGTGCACACAGTGTAAACACACCCATATTCATGCGCACACACAGTGTAAACACACCCATATTCATGTGTGCACACAGTGTAAACACACCCATATTCATGTGTGCACACAGTGTAAACACACCCATATTCATGTGCACACAGTGTAAACACACCCATATTCATGTGCACACACAGTGTAAACACACCCATATTCATGTGTGCACACACAGTGTAAACACACCCATATTCATGCGCACACACAGTGTAAACACACCCATATTCATGTGCACACACAGTGTAAACACACCCATATTCATGTGTGCACACACAGTGTAAACACACCCATATTCATGTGTGCACACACAGTGTAAACACACCCATATTCATGTGTGCACACAGTGTAAACACACCCATATTCATGTGTGCACAGTGTAAACACACCCATATTCATGTGCACACACAGTGTAAACACACCCATATTCATGTGCACACAGTGTAAACACACCCATATTCATGTGTGCACACAGTGTAAACACACCCATATTCATGTGCGCACACAGTGTAAACACACCCATATTCATGTGCACACAGTGTAAACACACCCATATTCATGTGCACACACAGTGTAAACACACCCATATTCATGTGCGCACACAGTGTAAACACACCCATATTCATGTGTGCACACAGTGTAAACACACCCATATTCATGTGTGCACACAGTGTAAACACACCCATATTCATGTGCACACAGTGTAAACACACCCATATTCATGCGCACACACACAGTGTAAACACACCCATATTCATGTGCACACAGTGTAAACACACCCATATTCATGTGTGCACACACAGTGTAAACACACTCATATTCATGTGCACACACACAGTGTAAACACACTCATATTCATGTGCACACACACAGTGTAAACACACCCATATTCATGCGCACACACAGTGTAAACACACCCATATTCATGTGCACACAGTGTAAACACACCCATATTCATGTGTGCACACAGTGTAAACACACCCATATTCATGTGTGCACACAGTGTAAACACACCCATATTCATGTGCACACAGTGTAAACACACCCATATTCATGCGCACACACACAGTGTAAACACACCCATATTCATGTGCACACAGTGTAAACACACCCATATTCATGTGTGCACACAGTGTAAACACACCCATATTCATGTGTGCACAGTGTAAACACACCCATATTCATGTGCACACACACAGTGTAAACACACCCATATTCATGTGCACACACAGTGTAAACACACCCATATTCATGTGTGCACACACAGTGTAAACACACCCATATTCATGTGCACACACAGTGTAAACACACCCATATTCATGTGCACACACACAGTGTAAACACACCCATATTCATGTGCACACACAGTGTAAACACACCCATATTCATGTGCGCACACAGTGTAAACACACCCATATTCATGTGCACACAGTGTAAACACACCCATATTCATGTGTGCACACACAGTGTAAACACACCCATATTCATGTGTGCACACAGTGTAAACACACCCATATTCATGTGCACACAGTGTAAACACACCCATATTCATGTGTGCACACACAGTGTAAACACACCCATATTCATGTGCACACAGTGTAAACACACCCATATTCATGTGCACACACAGTGTAAACACACCCATATTCATGTGCACACAGTGTAAACACACCCATATTCATGTGTGCACACACAGTGTAAACACACCCATATTCATGTGTGCACACAGTGTAAACACACCCATATTCATGTGCACACAGTGTAAACACACCCATATTCATGTGTGCACACACAGTGTAAACACACCCATATTCATGTGTGCACACAGTGTAAACACACCCATATTCATGTGTGCACACAGTGTAAACACACCCATATTCATGTGTGTGCACCCACATAGATGCAGATAACACACACGTACTCATGTGTGCAAACACATTTGTGTGTGCACAGAAATATGTGATCACTCATCCTTGTGTACACACACAGTTGCAAACAAATGCTCGTGTGTGCACATGTACAGAGGCAAACAGGCATGCATGAGGCAAATGTACTGATTTGTATACGCACACGCATATGTAAACACGCGTGCACACAGATGCAAGCGTGCACACACACTTTGTGCATGCACACACAGATGCTCATCATGTGTGACAGGCGGCCCAGGCTACGGACTTCAGCCTGGCCCAGCTGTTGCTGATGCTTGGAGAGTGAACCAGAGGGTAAGGGAGATAGCGCTCCCTCTCTCTTGCTTCCTCTCTCTCAGTCCTGCTGTGCCTTGCAAATAAAAATAAAGGAAGCTTTGAAAGATAGAACAAATACAAAAATATCCAAATTAGTAAACTCTGAAATAACAAATTTGAAGCTCTCTACTACAGGGGACTTCTTGCGTCTGGGAGAGTCAAGCGGGAACAGCCCGCGCTGCAGAGAGAGCCCCGGCCCGCAGAGCCAGAGCCTCTCTGAAGGACAGAGTTGTCCGTCAGGGGAGGGAAACCGGATGCCGCCCGACTCCGGACCCGACTCGGGACCCGACCTCTTTGCCGGAGGACACGCAGGGAGACAGTGTGAGGTGAGGCCGTCACGGCCAGCGCGGAATGTGCAGACGCGCTGAGACGCAGGGCATGGTGCTCCCGGGAGTCCTTCCTGAGGAACCTGCTACAAAACTCACACAACCAAGAGGAAAACCATCACAGCAGCCGGCGGCAGGAGAGCTGCCTTCCCTAGGACAGAGGCTCGGTGCCGGCCCCATGAGGCCGTGGCTTTAGGTGCGAATGACAGAATGGGGGCCCAGCTCTCAGCAGTAACATGTGACTCTCCCCCGCCAAGGCTGGCAGATCACCTGGCCAGTTGTCACGGGGAATAAAGTGTCCCAGCAAAGCAGATATGGAGAGAGGATGAGGGGCGAGGGGTAGATAGGAGGTGATTTCAACATTACTCGCTGTCATCGAGGGAGACAGTGGCCTGGAGAAGAAGAGCCGGGGTGTCCGTGTTGGAACTGCGGGTGAGGCAGCCATTGGAGCCAACACGCCAACTCGCCTGAGTGCAAAAGGTGCAGCCTCCCAGTACGGAAGAGAGCACGCGAAAGGAGGCATCAAGACAAACATCGCCCTTTCCTTCTTTGTAAAGGTTTACTCATTTATCCGAGAGACATTGACCAATAGAGATCTTCCATCTACTCCCTAACTGGCTGCGACAGCCACAGCTGGGCCAGGCTGAAGCCAGGAGCCTGGAACTCCAGCTGAGCTTCCCACATGAGTGTAGGGACCATCTGCTGCTGCTTTCCCAGGTGTGTTAACAGGAAGCTGGATTGGAAACAGAGCAGCCGAGACTGGAACAGGCATCAGTGGGACACTGGTACTGTGGGAAGGCATTTATCTTCCCACTGAGCCACAACACTGGTCCCGAAAGTTATTATTTTTTTAAAAAAAGATTGATTTCTTTATTGAAAGGCAGAGTTAGAGAGGCAGAGGCAGAGAGAGAAAGAGAGGTCTTCTATCCACTGGTTCACTCCCCAAATGGCCACAATGACCAGAGCTGGGCTGATCTGAAGCCAGGAGCCAGGAGTTTCTTCCAGGTTTCCCACATGGGTGCAGGGGCCCAAGGACTTGGGCCATCTTCTACTGCTTTCCCAGATGCATTAGCAGGGAGCTAGATTGGAAGTGGAGCAGCCAGGACTTGAACTGTGCCCATATGGGATGTCGGTGCTGCAGGTGCTGGCTTCACCTACTGTGCCACAGTGCCAGCCCCAAAAGTTCTGATTTCTAAAGCCATACTTCACGAGGCCAAAAAATATGACAAAATAATTGTGACCAAGGTGTCAGTGTTGTCAATATAGTTAAGCAGACTTTTGCTGTAACAAAAAGTTCTCAGATAAATTAGCATAGCAAAATCTATCACTATCACTGTGAGGAGTAAACAAGATGAAAACCAAAAACTGAGAACAGATATCCAACAACAGCAAATGTAAGGGAGGCAGAGATCCCGACCCAGATGGAGGACAAGATCGAGCTCACAGCAAGGGTCATTAAAAGAGGCCAAGAAGGGCATTTGGGTGCTGAAGGGTGGGTGCACAGGGGGAGGTTCCAGAGGCTCCTGTTTATGTGCCCAAGGCACAGCAGCAGCTCACACAGTTCACAGGACGTGCAAGGAGAACCGGAAACAAGCACGGTAACAAGAGAAAGTAACACATCTCTCTCAACCAAGATGGAGAAGCAGGCAAACATTAGAGCCGAGATCACAGAGCGGCTGCACCGCTGCGCTGGGGAACACACGTCCTCTTCAGATGTCAGCAGGGCATGCCAGACAATTGACCCATAAATTCCAAAGGACAGAACCTACACAAAAGCAAGTCTACCTAGAATGCAATGAAAGGAGAAATGAATGGCAAAATAAAAGCAAAAAGGCTCTCCTGGAAAATATCTTAAATATTCTATAAAAGAAGTCTTGGATAGGCCGGCGCCGTGGCTTAACAGGCTAATCCTCCGCCTTGCGGCGCTGGCACACCGGGTTCTAGTCCCGGTCGGGGCACCTCATTCTGTCCCGGTTGTTCCTCTTCCAGGCCAGCTCTCTGCTGTGGCCCGGGAAGGCTGTGGAGGATGGCCCAAGTCCTTGGGCCCTGCACCCCATGGGAGACCAGGAGAAGCACCTGGCTCCTGCCTTCGGATCAGCACGATGCGCCGGCCGCAGCGGCCATTGGAGGGTGAACCAACGGCAAAAAGGAAGACCTTTCTCTCTGTCTCTCTCTCTCACTATCCAAATTTGCCTGTCAAAAAAAAAAAAAAAAAAAAGAAAGAAAGAAAGAAAGAAATCTTGGATCAGAGAGAAAGTATGAAATGCAGCTGCAGAATTTTTTGGCCACGATAATAGTGAAAGCACGTCGGCATTTATGAGATACAGCTAACACACAGCGTGATGGGTGGAAAATATATAGCACCAAATAAACACATTAATAAAAAGAAGCTCTCAAAAAAGCTTTTAAAAAAATAGCAAAACACTAAGGGAGGGTGTTTGGCACAGTTAAGACGCTGCTCAGGACCGCCACATCCCACATCAGAGTGTCTGGGTTCAAGTCCTGACTTCCTGCTGATGCGCACGTCAGGAGGCAGCAGGTGATGGCGCAGGTGCTTGGGTCCCTGCCACACACATGGCAGACCTGGCTGAGTTCCAGGCTCCTGGCTTCGGCCTGGTACAGCCCTGGCTGTTGTGGACATATGTGGAGTGAACCCAGCAGATGCAAGATTTCTGTATGCCTTTCAAATAAATAAATATTATATAAATAAATAATTTAAATAATAACAACTTAAACAGGAAAGCACAAGGAAGAAAATATTAAAAATAGATAAAAGTAATAAATATTTTAAGGTGTTAATGAGTTAGAAAATAGAAAGGTTGTATAAATGATGTTTAGCCAATGTTTCTTTTAAAAAAAAAACACACATAAGAACAATTTGCTAAACTAATTAAGACAAAAAAAAAGGAAAATAAAAATGTAGTAAAATAACTGTCAAAACAAAGGAAAATTTTCAAATCAGCACAAGCTCTTTTGCCCCAAATCTGTTATGAAGACATTTGAAAACACAGATGAGATGGACACGAATCTGGAAAAACGTAGCCAAGCTGGCCCCTCTCCAAGTCCTTGCAGACCAGTGTTCACACCCCACACAGCCATCAGGGCCAAAGGATGCCTCTTGGGAAGTCTGCCAAGTATTGAAAATTAGATATTTTTAAAAATCTCAAATTCAGTTTATAAAGCAGGTGTAACATTACTCCCAAACCTGATAAAGATTGAACCAAAAAAGAAAGCTACGTGGCAATGTCATTCATGGATTACATTGCCAAAATTTTAAGTTATTTCTATTTGAAGACAGCATGAGCCCATATCTCTAACACCCAATGGAATCAGTAGAAAAGCTACTGTAGATGAGAAGAAAGTTTTATAAAGCAGCAAATCTTAAAATCAACAAGCAAAAATCTATAGCATTCATAAATACAAACCAAGTAAGTTAGGAGATATAATGGAGTAGAGTATTCCATCTATGATTCAAAAACAGAAAAGAAAATACCCAGGTAGAAAATAAATATCCAAAACCTGCATGACAAAAACAACACTTCAGAAAGATAAGAAATTGAACTAAAACATGAAAAACATGGCTTGTCCTTGGATAAGAATATCATGGAGATTCTTAAATACATCAGTGTCCCCAAATTAATTTACAATTTAATGGTGTATTCCTGAAATACCACCAGGCTTTCTTCTGGAGCTGTACAAACTGATGATAAGATTCATTTGAGAGAGAAAACAAGCAAGAAAAGCTAGGAAAGGTCTTAAAAAGAAGACACAAATGAGGGTTACTGGCCTTAGCAAATGTTAAAACACATTGTCTAATTAAAACAGCAAGCTATTGACACATGTATAGTAACGTTAAAGAACGGAACAGAGTAGAAATAGAGACAAGTTCAAATGCAAATGGAAACTTAGTGTATGAAAAAGGTAGGACTTCAAATGAGTGGCAGGAGAGCATTTCTAGCGAGTGGTATTGAGATTTCTAGATAGCTCTATAGGAAACATCACATTTGTTATATCTGACATAGCACACATCAGAGTATTTTCTAAATGGATCAGAAATTTAAATACAGCAAATGAAATCATGCAAGTTAGAAGAGAAACACAGAGGGTGGGCTTTGGTGCAGCAGTTAAAACTCCACGTGGGACACTGCACCCGTAGCAGAGGACCTGGGTTCAAGTGCTTGCAATTCCAGATTCCTGCTGATGCAGATCCTGGGAGGCAGCAGGTGATATCTTAAGTAGTTGGAGTCCCTGCCGCCTATGTGGGAGACCCAGATAGAGTTCCTGGCTCCTGGCTTTTGCTAGAATCAGCCCTGGCTATTGTGGGCATTTGGGGAGTGACCCAGTAGATGGGAAATAGATATTCTCTCTCTCTCTCTCTCTCTCTCTCTCTCTCTCTCTCTCTCTCTCTCTCTCTCATTTTACCTTACAAAGAACCAATATAAGTAGAAAAGTTTCAGAGGAGTAGGACACTCTACCATTTCTCTAGGAAGAGAGAGCTGTAAATATACATCTAAGCATATGTGCACATTAAATGTTTGCACATACAGCATGCAGACATTTTCGCATGCACAGAAACAATAGAGGGAAAATCAATAAAAATCTTCTAGAATTGTTATGAGAAAAGGGACAGGGGCAGAGAGAAGAGTTGGGTGCCAGACTTTCGGGGATACGTCATGTCCTATAGGTTTGACTTTGAAACTCAACAAATTGTAGCATAATTAAAATGCAAAGCTACTGGCTGAAGCTGAGAGCTCAAGGGAAGAACGGAAGCTGGCAGCACACCCAGGTGGTGGTGACCCTAACAGAAGGTGACCCTAACCAGCTGCTCCAACAGGACAGACCCTAAGAACCACGGAGAAAAGGAGAAACCTCCTAGACCAGCTTTGGTAATGACGTTGTTGTGGGCAGCGAGCCCGTCATCATGGCTTGTGTTTTGAGGACCAGCGGCAAAGAGTAATTAAGTTGATGTCAGTGAGAGCTGAGGTTTTCAACAAGATCCAAAGAGATGCAGGTTTGAGAGGTAATGCAGCTAAGTAAGCACCCTGCGGCCTTGAATCTGAACTGGAATGACCAGCATAAACTCATCCCATACTTTACATATTCTCTGTCAACACAGAGCGCCCTGCAACCGGGCTGTGGTCTCGGAGTCCTACTTCCCACGGAAAGGCGCCAGGGCTGCTTCACAGCCCCAGGCTTGAAACAAGTGCAGACAGGAGAGCCTGGGACAGCTTTTCACACCAGCAGAAAACAAGGCCGCCATTAGGATCCATATTAGGAACCTGTCAGGGCCCACCCTGGCCAAGGCAGGATGATTTCAGCAGCAGCCTGGTTTGCAATCCTCCAGAGAGACCCCACTGGGAGGCAGGTGGTTCACTGGGAAAGTGCAGGGACTTCTGGGAGGGGGAGAGGGAAGGGAAGGAGGCCACTAAAGCATGTGTCATCAGACCGGGTGCCACTGCGGGCGTCTGGAGCCCCATCCCATGGGAGAAGCCTGGGAAACTGGGAAACACGCTCTGCAGGGTTCCCCAGCGGGAAGTGAGGGAGCTGGGGTGCGAACAGGCGAGCAGCTCACACTCACTGGCTGAGGCAGCTGGTGGTCAGCTTGTTCGGTCCCCAGCCCTTCCAGACTCCCCGCCTGGGCAGAACTACCTTTCTCACTTGGGAGAAGCCCTCAGGCAGGCAGAGGGAGCTGCTGGCCATGTGAGCGCAGGCGCACCCTGAAGTCCCACGGCTGCCGGTGGGTTCAGCTCTGGCTTTATGACACAGACAGACAGGTCCTCCAGCAGTCGCCTTTGGAGAAGCAGATCCCTGCCTGTCATCTCTGATGCGTGTTCAGGGAAACCGAGGCCAGGGGTGAGGGGTTTCCACGAGAAGTACTGCAGCGCAGAAGAAGCCGGAGGACGCAGACACCGTTTTGCAACCCCCTGAAGGCTGGGGCACCCCAGAAAGCACCACGGCTGCTCGCCTCCTGTCCCCAACAGTTTGCCCTTGCCAAACGACCCAGAGCAAAGCTGACTCTGTTCAAGCTACTTGTACCAATCTAAGGAATTACAGGGAAGAGAGAAAGGTGTGACACAGCGGTGAGGATCCCGTCCCAGGTCAGACTGAGAAGGTCTGCAGCAGTGCTGTCTGGCAGAAACGCAATGCGAGCCTCATGTGTGTCCACGCCAGAATTTTCCAGTGATCACAGCTTAAAAAATACAAAAGGTGAAGTTATTGTTAATAATACACTTTGGCCCAGAATATCCAAAATACTGCATTGTCACTTCAACATGTAATCAACATTAAAATTATCAATGAGATATTTTACTTTTTTTTTATACTAAACCTTCAAAATCAGTCTTTTTCACACTTAAAACACATCTCAGTTTGTTTGCTAAAGTTTTGTCAGAAATAGTTAACTTGTATTTAGACTCAGGTTTCATAAGTCTTACAGCTAAAAAAGTAATCTATGTTTAAGTAATATATATGTATTATATACCCAAGGTATAATAAACTTCCAAGTTTTCTAATAATTGAATCAAATATTGGTCTTTTTGTATTAACATGAAATAAAATTTACAATTTAGTTCTTCAGTCACACTAGCCACTTTTGAAATATTCACATGTCAAAATGGCTACTGTATTAGACTGTTTCAGGTTTTTCATTTTTAAAGATTTATTTATTTGAAAGGCAGAGAGAGAGGGAGGGAGGGAGGGAAGAAGAGACAGAGAGAGAGAGTCTTCTATCCGCTGGCTCACTCCCCAGATGGCCACAATGGCTGGAGCTGTACCAATCTGAAGCCAAGAGCCAGGAACTTCTTCCAGGTCTCCCATGCAGGTACAGGGGCCCAAGGACTTGGGCCATCCTCCACTGCTTTCCCAGGCCATAGCAGAGAGCTGGATCGGAAGAGGAGTAGCCGGGACTAGAACCAGCGCCCATATGGGATGCCGGCACTGCACGCTGCGCCTTTACCCACTACACCACAGCACAGGCTCCAGACTGTTTCATTTTATAGGATTTTCTTTCAACCAAAAAATTACAAGAAACACATATGGCAGAGGAAGCTGCAGATTAAAGAGAGTTAAGAGACGTCAGCTCATGGCTTTGTGTCGACCTTATTTTAATCCAGATTCAAACAGTTTTAAAAAATAAAAAGATGATTACAAAAACTCCTGCTGTGTACAACCCAGGCGGGGAAAGTCTTGTACTGATGATGGGTGTGGGGACCCTCACTTGGGAGGCTGGTTCCAGACGATCCCCCTCACAGGTTCGAGGCTCTACAGAGGCTCAAGTGCTTTATATAAAGTGATGCAGTTTACATGGAACCTACAGAGTTCTCCCAAATGCTTTAAATCATCTTCAGGTCACTTTTCATCCTTAACGCAGAGTAGTAAAGGTACATCGGGAAAAATGAAGTCAGAAGTTTTGTTTGTTGCAAAAAATAGTTTAAATCCACACATAGCTTTTTCATCATATGCATTTCTGTGAACTGTTAGAAGACCCTGCGTATACGTGAGTTTCAGGTTTTTTGCAGCAAAATAAGCTTTCAGTTTGGAGGGACCCCCTTCCCGCCTGGATGCTCTGTGCTCTGTTGTTTGGGGAATGATTAGAAACAAAGCCCACGTTCGTTCAGGACAGGCGCAGTGTGTGTGTGTGTGTGTGTGTGTGGAGGGGGGAAGGATAGTTTTGATCTGCGGTCCATTGAGCCTGAGGTCACGGAAGCTGTGGCCATGGAGAGCCGACTGCGTAGCACAAACAGTGCGTGCACTCCACTTTCTGTGTGCTGGACATCTCCATAATACAGGGACGTGTGGTGTGTCCAAACAGAGGGCATTCAGGGCTTTTCCTAACAGCACTCAGGCATTTCCTTGCGTGAACGAGAGTGTCCCCAAGGTGACACTCCACATAGGGCCATGGCAGCCAGGGGAGGCCACCTGTCATGTGTGGGACACCCCTGCTCTTCTGCCATCTGATTTCCCCCTCACTTAGCACAGTATATAGGACAGACTTGCATTTCTGCACCCAGTGATCTGCCTCTCCATTGCTATGGCTACACAGCCTCCCACAGTATGGCTGTGTCCCACTTCCTGTAAGGACTCTACCCTGACAGGTGAGCTGTGTCCAGGCATTCATCACCAGAAACACTGGTGAGGACTGTATTCCTCCACACCTCCTTTCACACTGCAGGTGACCTCCTTGGGGGTCAGTTCCAAGAATCGGCACCAGAGGTCTCTGCAAAGCTGGGGCTCCCTGCACCAGCCCCAGCTGTCATCCCAGGTCCCTGGCTTCTGGTCCTGCAGCCACAGGAGCACTGAGCTCCTTGGCCCTGGGCAGACGGTAACTGCAGTGACGTCAGCAATGCGAAGTTTGAGACGAGTGTCTAGCGGGTCTGCTGCAGTGCAGGGGGTCCTGATCGCATGGACAAATGGGCGTGGTCAGTCCCGTCTCCTCCTGGGGGTCCTGAGCAGTTCTGAGACACTCGGCCCTGGCGGTGACACTGGGAATGTCCCTCCCAGTGGATCTGAGCTGGGGCTGGCGTGGGAACGGACTGACTGCAGATGCTGATGTGAGACCCTCCCCGGGCAGCACACGGGGCAGCCTTTCTGCCTGGTGCCTGTGTCTGCTTTCTCACTTTTCCTACTTTTCCACCTCTCCTTCCTCATCCTCTCCTCCCCATCTTTACCCCACGCCCATCCCAGGCACTGTGTTAACAACCTGGCTGTCAGACCCTGCTGTGCATACCCAGAAACCCCTTGCTTGTCTATGCACGGAGGTCAGGGGTCTTAGGGAGCGACAGGAACCAGTGCTGGCTGCTTTAAGGGGAGAAGAAGGATCTTCAGCAGAAGCTGAGTAGCTGGCAGGTCGTCTGTGCAGAGTGGAGAAGCAGCCTGGGGACCAGATGTCCCGGCAGGGCCCTGGGGGAGGGCAGGGAGTCAGCGCTCATCTCTGTTGCACTTGTGCAGGAATCACACCACGTCTGGCTCCGACGCCCCCCTGCTGTGTCCCTCAGGAGCACTGAGACTGTGCCCTTATGGTTTGGCTCCCATCCTTCTCAGTGTCCCATGTTGGGCCGACTCTGTGATTCTCGCATTATTGGAGGCCAGAGATCTGAGGGCATGGGGAGGGCCACCTGCTCCCCACGCTTTATGGCCTCCCGAGACGTGGCACGTCTGCCCTGGGCTTTGGAAGAGACGGGGAGTGCTCTCTGGGGACCCTGAGCCTTTGTGTGGGGCTGAGCAGGCTGCGTACCTGTGGCTGCCCAGCCTGGACGAGCTGACCAGGTGAGCAGGTGGCACAGCTCAGAGCTCACCCTGGCTCCAAGGTCTCCAGCCCTAAGGCTTCGACCTCCCCGGAGGCGTCCAAGTACCACAGTTCTCAGATCTTCTTGTTCGCTGGCTTTCTCATTCCAGAAGTAACGCAGGCCATGGGCAATGAGTGCCCACTGGGTGGGAGCAGGGGGCAGGGGAGACAAGCCAGGCTTAACGGAGGACATCTGAGGCGAGACAATGAGAAGAGGAAACTCCTATCTGTTTTGCCCGAGGCCACTTAGGGGTCATCTGGGTGTATGTCCTGGATGGGGAGCTTCTGTATAAAGGATACCCCAAAAAGTTGGTGGAAATGAAGTGCAAACGTAAATTTATTTTGGCTCAAAACACTTTTGAAATCTGTGTCTATGAAGGATCTTCAAATAGGTCATAGATGATGGATATTGAGAAAACTGCCTGGATTTCAATACAAAAGTGCCTAAATAGGCCAGCGCCGCGGCTCACTAGGCTAATCCTCCGCCTTGCGGCGCCGGCACACCGGGTTCTAGTCCCGGTCAGGGCACCGATCCTGTCCTGGTTGCCCCTCTTCCAGGCCAGCTCTCTGCTGTGGCCAGGGAGTGCTGTGGAGGATGGCCCAGGTCCTTGGGCCCTGCACCCCATGGGAGACCAGGATAGGCACCTGGCTCCTGCCATCGGATCAGCGCGGTGCGCCAGCCGCAGCGCGCCTACCGCGGCGGCCATTGGAGGGTGAACCAACGGCAAAAGGAAGACCTTTCTCTCTGTCTCTCTCTCACTGTCCACTCTGCCTGTCAAAAAAAAAAAAAAAAAAAAAAGAAAAGAAAAGTGCCTAAATAAACATCTGTATCTTTAAATTTCGTTTTACCAGGAACTTTAGTCAGGGCCCTCATAGTAAATTCCAGAAACCCCGAGGAATCCTCTGGATCCTCCAGGGGCAGACATCTGACAGAGCAGGCACAGTTCCTAGGAAGAAGCAGGGGGAGAGGGCCCTGGCAGGCAGGAAGACCCAGGGGCCACAGGCCAGGAGGAAGGACTGGGTGGGAACAGCCCCAGAGCAAGTCTCTGTTAGCCCAAGGGGGCTGCAGAGAGTGTGCAAGAGGACTTCCGGGTGGGCAGGAGGGGCCATTGGCTGCAGGTGACCAGGAGGAGTGGGAGTGTGGCCGGGCCAGATCCGGGGGGCACTGCAGCTAGCCGCTGGCCACTGACTGCACCCCTGTGGCTGCTGGCTTGTTCCTTCTTACAGGGACGTCCCTGTCGCACATCTCCATGGCTACCAGAACAGGTTTTGGCAATATTTCCATCAACAAAGGTTTTAGTTATGTTGTGTTAAAGAATGATCTATTTACACAGAGCAAGAGGGACAGAGAGCTCTTCCATCTGCTGGTACACTCCCCCAGAAGGTCACAGTCGTCGCCACGGTTGGGTCAGCCCAAAGCCAGGAGCCTGGAACTCCACTGAGGTCTCCCACGAGGGCGCAGGGACCCAAGGACTGGGGCCATCTGCTGCGCTTTCCCAGGTGCGTAAGGAGGGGGCTAGTTTGGAAGTGGAGCAGCCAGGCCTCAAACCAGCGTCCATATGGGATGCTGGCATTGCAGCCAGTGGCATAGCATACATTGACAAAACACCAGCCCCCAGTTATAGCTTTTTAAATATAAAGGAATGCATGTCTCAGTCATCTTAAACATGTAGAAAATGAGGATTGCTACTATGCTGCCAGAAATTCCCTTGTGTAGTACAAGTATATATGAATGAATAAATGTGTTACTTATTTAAAACATAGTTTTTAAAAAAACTTAACATATATGAGGGAACTTCAAAAAGCTCATGGATAAGTTTATATTGGTGCAAAAAAAGGTTGAAATCCATGCATTTTTTTATAAGACACATGTTCCATGAACTTTTGGAATGTATTCACACTACCTTTTAGTTTACACAAATCCATGTAATTTCTTATTTTTTTTTTTTTAGATTTATTTATTTGCTTGAAAAGCAGAGTTACAGAGAGACAGAAGCTGGGGCTGGTCGGGGGGAGGTCTTCCACCCGCTGGTTCACTCCCCAGATGGCCACAACAGCCAAAGCTGCCCCATCAGAAGCCAGGAGCCAGGAGCTTCTTCTGGGTCTCCCACGCGGGAGCAGGGGCCCAAGCACTTGGACCACCTTCTACTGCTTTCCCAGGCCATGGCAGAGAGCTAGATTGGAAGTGGAGCAGCTGGGACTCGAACTGATGACTAGATGGGATGCTGGCACCACAGGCGGCAGGCTTTACCTGCTATGCCATGGTGCCAGTCCCAAATCTGTGTAATTTCTAAGAGTTGCATTGTGGTCCTTTGTGGGCATGTGCCACTGTCCATCTAGGTGGGCTCCAGGGCTCAGCAGCATGTTGTGTCAGATTCCCTGCAGCAACGAGAGTCACAGCAGTGACGGAATCCTGCACGACGGGGCCGGCGCTGTGGCCTAGCAGGTAAAGCCGCCGCCTGCAGTGCCGGCATCCCATATGGGCACCGGTTTGAGTCCAGGCTGCTCCACTTCTGATCCAGCTCTCTGCTATGGCCTGGGAAAGCAATGGAAGGTGGCCCAAGTGCTTGGTCCCCTGCACTCTCGTAGGAGACCTGGAAGAAGCTTCTGGCTCCTGGCTTTGGATCAGCGCAGCTCCAGCTGTTGCAGCCATCTGGAGAGTGAACCAGCGGATGGAAGACTCGCGCTCTCTCTGCCTCTGCGTCTCTGTAACTCTGCCTTCAAATAAATAAATAATTAAAAAAAAAAAAAAGAATCCCGCACATGTGTCTGCTCCACGGCTCAGGACCCTGGTGTGTCAGGTTCTCCACAGAGATGGGACTCATGACAGTGACAGAATCTTACATGCGTGTTTGCTCCATGGCTCAGCACTCTGATGGGACTCAGGACAGTGACAGAATCCTGCACCTGCATTCTGCTCCTGCAGGTCTCTGGGGATTCTGGAGCCTGCCTCAGTGCATCTCTCTGATGCTGCACTGTCCTTACAGCTGAGACATTGTGCCACCTGGGGTTTCTCTAGAAACTTGCCAAGGACACAGTGGCATAGAGCAGTGCCCCCAAGAGAAGGCCCCTGTGGTAGGTTCTCTGGGGTCCTTGCCAGGACTGGCATTGTGGCCTCTGGAAACCAGAACCCTTGCTTCCAGTACATTCCTAGCAGGAGTCATGTCCCTGTTGGGCTCTGTTTTGTCCATTGTTGTGACCAGTTAGTTCAGTCCCCCAATTCCAGTGAGAAGAAATGAGGGAGAAAATCCTCTCAGACCAAGGCCCATGGGTAGAGTCACATCCTTAAGCAGCGGCTTTTCCTGGTCTGAGATAAGACCAGCACGAACCATCATGGCATCTCCCGTCTCCATGGGGATCTAGAGGGCTCATTCCCTCTGCACCCCAAAGATTGCAGTCTGTATCTCAAGCCCTCTCGGGTACCAGTACGGAAATGAACCGAGCTACTGGCGAAGAGTCTGGTAATGGGATGCTTGTGAAATTGGGACTGAGGAGCCGAGGGCACTGGAAAGAAGGTGCAATGGACTCCAGTGGTGTTTGTCTACCAATGCTGTTAAGTTCTGGTCAAGGGCATTCTACCAGCTGAGGATTTTCATCTCAGATCAGAAGTTCTCCCTTACCCAGCTCCCTAGGGCAGGAACTGAGTTCATAGGGCTTAGAGTGCCGGGGAGTCCTTACTGGTCCTCAGCTGTGGTTGTCTCCTGACATCTGCCGAGCTGAGCATGAGGGCTGATAACCCCGCAAGGAGGTCCCCAGGACACACGCACTTCCCCTCTGCCAGGCGGGCCACCAGGCCGGCCACTCTGTACCAGCCTTCCCTTCCTGCCTTCCAGGGATATCCAAGTTTCCCGTTTGAAACACTCTCCACTTTTGAAATTAGAATCAAAAATCATTAAACTATTATTTAAAATACATCTGCATATTGCTGTATATTACTTTGCTATTGTAAAAGTCTAGCAAGACAAAACCCATCTGGGATGAGGAATTGGCAGGATTTGGAATAAGCTGTGGTCAAATGTCATCACATGGGAGCAAACTGGGACAGTTCAACACACCACAGACACAAAGCAGCCCCATCCGATGACGAGCAGGTCTCCCTGTGGCTGCGGGCTCTGGGAGGATGCTCGGACTCTGTGGAGGAGCCCTGGGAGGAGGAGGCTCAGCATGACTGACAAAGCGGAGTGGGCCGCCATGGCTGTGGGGCTGGAGCAGGGTGTAGGTAGGGCCATGAGCCAAACACAGGCTGCACCTCAGGAGCAACCACTGCCAAGCTACAAATGCACTTCCTGCCCCCACTACCTTGAAGCAGACAGCAGCTTGGAGCTCACAGTTCCTGTAGCCTCAAATCACTTTTGTCCAGTGGCTCTGGCTCTACCCAGAGCAGGTGACCTTGGCCAGCCTGCATGAATGTTCTGTCTTGCTGGCTCTAGCGTGGAGACAGCACCAGGAATGGATGGGGTTTGGTGACACTGTCCATTAGAATAAGCTGAGCTGGGGCCAGTTTAGTAGCACCGCAGGTTAAGGCAGGTTATGCCAGCATCGCATATCAGAGTGCCAGGTCGAGTCCCAGCTGCTCTGCTTCTGATCCAGATTCCTTCTAATGTGCCTGGGAAGCAACAGAAGATGGCTCAGGTACTTGGGTCCCCACCACCCATGTGGAAGACCCAGGTGGACTTCCAGGCTCCTGGCATTGGCCTGGTCTAGAACCAACTTTTGAAGCCATTTGTGGAGTGAACCAGTGTATTGAAGATCTCTCTCTCTCTCTCTCTCTCTCTCTCTCTCTCTTCTCCATCTCCCTCTTTATCTCTCTCCCCCTCTCTCTGCATTTCAAACAAATAAATAAATCCTACAGGTAAAGCAATTTATTACAAACCTTTCTAAAAGCAATATGGCACTAGTACCAAGAGCCGTTGAAATGCCCAATGTTGTTGATCCAGTGACTCCTTCTCATGACTGCTGGAAATTCAAACAAACTTAAGCATGATGGGGTAGTTTATGGCATTATTCAAAATGGTAAAAATGGACACAGTCTCAACGTTCAGTAATAAGGGAAGGAGGGTGAGTAGGTCTCAGTGCCCATCCACTGGCTCCAAACAGACCCATTACAAAGAGTTTCACGGGGCAGGCATTGTGGTGCAGCAGGTTAGGCCACGCTTGGGATGCTCACATCCCATATCACAGTGCTTAGGATGGAGTCCCGCCTCTGCTTCTGATCCAGCTCCCTGCTAACTCACCTTGGAAGGCAGCAGATGATGGCTCAAGTACGTGGGCCCCTGCCACCCACACAGGAGACCTGGATGGAGTTCCTGCCTCCTGGTTTTGGCCTGGCCCAGCCCTAGCTGTTGTTAGCATGTGGAGAGTGAACCAGTGGATGGAAGACCGACCTCTCTCTCTCTCTCTCTCCATAACTCCTCATCACTCTGCTTTTCATATAAGTAAAATGAATAAATAAAGATTTTGAAAATGATCCTGCAAGCAAGCGTTTTCTGGTATGGGAACTGTTCACAGCACACTAAATGTGACAGTTAGGACTCAGTACTGTGGGTACAGAGTGACTTCACTCTCATGAAACTATCACAGGCAGATTCCCAAGTAAAATACTGGAACAAAATGCATCCACTCTTCAGGGGTTTGTGGCTGGTAGCTTTTATTTTCTTCTTTGTATCTCCTACCAAACAGTAAGCTTTTTTTTGTTCTTTTTGGTATAAATTTGTCAATTCTGAATTTTTAGAAAAAGAGTGGAATGAATTTTCTATTTTACCGTATTGTTGGATCTTCTTCTAAGGCAGAATAATATGACTGTGTGTGTGTGAGTGGGGGTGGGGGTGGGAGGAAGAGATTTTCTCGACCCACTCGTGTGGTAGTTTTATCTTTAAAAAATCATAAGCAGAATGTGAGTGCTCAGATCTATGGGCCAGAACAGTCTTCTTTATGCATTAACTGAATGGCAGTTAATTGTGGTTTTCAAAAGGGAGGGAGACCTCCAGCACAGTATCGTGGCCTTCTCAGACGAAGCCAATGTGCCCAGCCCTCGGCCGCTGTGCTCGCCTCCCCACAAACTGCCCTGGGCTCTGCTGGGAGAACGCACTGAGTCTGGCAGCTCCTCTGGGCCTGCCCCTGCTCTGGCCCCTGCAGTGGCTCAGCCAGGTTTCAAGGCCCAGCTCCTTGCCCATGGTCAGTCTCCCCAGAGCTCTGTGAACATAACTGGAATATTTTCTCTCTCCTTCTACCCAGTGGTCTGCTTGTGCCAACATCCTAACTCCCCACCCCGTGTGTAAATGTATGTGTCCTTCCCCTTGGTGTTCAGTTGCACAGAGATGGACGTCACCTCTGCCCTGCCTGCAAACTCAGTCCCGCCTGTGCAGTTGGGAAGCTGTCTCAAGACCCTCTGTGAGGTCTTTGGGCCACTTTGCTTGAGCCCTATTTGCTTCACGTGAATTTGCTTAAAGTTAAAACAATGGGAAACATATACCCTGAGAGTACACTTTTGGTATTTTATACAGGATAAAATTATTTTTCTAAGATTTATTTACTTGCAAGGCAGAGTTAGAGAAAGACAATTTTCCATCTGCTGGTTCACTCCCCAAATAGTTACAAAAGCTGGGACTGGGCCGGGCTGTAACTAGGAGCCAGGAGCCTCATCCAGGTCTCCCATGTGGGTGCAGGGGCCCAAGGACCTCGGCCATCTTTCACCGTTTTCCAATGCACATTAGCAGGGAACTGGACCAGAAGGGCAGCAGCCGGGACTTGAACAAGTGCCCATCTGGGGTGCCGGCATTGTACACAGTGGTTTAACCTGCTACACCACAACACCGATCCCAGGATAACATTATTTTTAAGAGCCATCTTTTAATGTCAGATGATGCTACCTATATCTGTGAATTACAAAACAAACTTTAAGGGGATTCTACCTTTATTTCACATTTCTGTGAGCTCTTTAAAAAGTCACCCTTTATCATTGGGAAGTTTGAACTAAAGTTCTACTCCTAGGTGTATGCCCTAGAGAAACCAGTGTATTTTTACACAAAAAAAGCCTTCAGTAAGAAGCGCAAGCTTAAGATTTATTCATTTATTTGGCAGAGGCAGAGACATAGATCTTCATCCACTGGTTCACTCCTTAAATGGCTGCAGCATGCTGGCCCTGCGGGGAACTGCTTTGCCTACTGTGCTACAGTGCCGGCCCCAATCTAATTTTTTTAAATGCCAATTTGATTATATTTAAATCTTTTTAAATACTTTTTTAAAAGATTTTATTTATTTAGTTGACAGGCAGAGTTACAGACAGTGAGAGAGAGAGAGAGAGAGAGAGAGAGAGAGAAAGGTCTTCCTTCCGTTCGTTCACTCCCCAAGCGGCCACAACGGCTGGAGCTGCGCTGATCCGAAGCCAGGAGCCAGGTGCTTCCTCCCAGTCTCCCATGCAGGTGCAGGGCCCAAGCACTTGGGCCATCCTCCACTGCTTTCCCAGGCCACAGTGGAGAGCTGGACTGGAAGAGGAGCAGCCGGGACTAGAACCAGCACCCATATGGAATGCCGGCACTGCAGGCGGAGGATTAACCTAGTGTGCTATGGTTCGGGCCCCTATGCTTAAGTCTTACTACTTAACATCTGCATTTAAATTTTAAAATTTTGAACCATACCATATTCCTACACCCTGCCACCTAAAGCAAAACCTCTGGTGCAGTGGGTTAACGCCCTGGCCTGAAGCGCTGGCTTCCCATATGGGCGCTGGTTTGAGACCTGGCTGCTCCACTTCCTGTCCAGCTCTCTGCTATGGCCCAGGAAAGCAGTGGAAAATGGCCCAAGTCCTTGGGCCCCTGCACCAGCATGGGAGACTGGGAAGAAGCTCTTGGCTCCTGGCTTCGGATCGGCACAGCTCTAGCCGTTGCGGCCATTTGGGGAGTAAATCATCAGGTGGAAGACCTCTCTCTCTCTCTCTCTCTCTCTCTCTCTGCCTCTCCTCTCTCTCTGTAACTCTGACTTTCAAATAAATAAATCTTAAAAAAAAAAAAAAAAAAAGCAAAAGACTACCTAAAAATGTTAAAGTTTGGGGCTGGCACTGTGGCATAGCAGGTACAGAGGGATGATGTTCTATTTCTTTTTTAAGATTTATTTATTTATTTATTTGAAAGGCAGAGTTACACAAAGAGAGAAGGAGAGGTGAGAGAGAGAGAGGTCTTCCTTCCGCTGGTTCACTCCCCAGATGGCTGCAATGGCTGGAGCTGCGCTGATCCATAGCCAGGAGCTTCTTCCAGGTCTCCCACATGGGTGCAGGGGCCCAAAGGACTTGGACCATCTTCCACTGCTTTCCAAGGGTGTATCAGAGAGTTGGATCAGACCTGGAGCAGCCGGGACTTGAACCGGCACCCATATGGGATGCCAGCACTGCAAGCGGCGGCTTTACTCGTTATGCCACAGCACCAGCCCCATCTTTTTTAAATTTTTAAGAAAGATTTATAGCCTGTGCTGTGGCTCACTAGGCTAATCCTCCGCCTGCGGCGCTGGCACCCTGGGTTCTAGTCCCAGTTGGGGCGCTGGATACTGTCGCAGTCGCTCCTCTTCCAGTCCAGCTCCCTGCTGTGGCCCGGGAAGGCAGTGGAGGATGGCCCAAGTGCTTGGGCCCTGCACCTGCATGGGAGACCCGGAGGAAGCACCTGGCTCCTGGCTTCAGATTGGCACAGCATGCCGGCCGTGGTGGCCATTTGGGGGGTGAACCAACGGAAAAAGGAAGACCGTTCTTTCTGTCTCTTTCTCTCACTGTCTAACTCTGCTTGTCCAAAAAAAAAAAAAGATTTATTTATTTATTTGAAAGGAAGAGTTATAGTGAGACAGAGAGGGTCTTGCATCTGCTGGTTCCCTCCCCAAATGGCTGCAGTGACTGAGGGTGGGCCAGGCTGAAGCCAGGAGCCAGGAACGTCTGGGTCTCCCACGTGTGTGCTGGGGTCCAAGAGTTGGACCATCCTCCACTGCTTTCGCAGGTGCATTAGCAGAGAGCTGGATCGGAAGCAGAGCAGCCAGGACTTGAGTTGGTGCCCCTAGGGGGTGCCAGCACTGCAGGCCATGGCTTTAACCCACTGTGCCACAGCGCCAGCCCCTGTTCTTATTTTGTAAACCCCAGACTGACCTAATGTCAATTTACCTCTATAAACTTCTGCACAGGGAGCAACTGAAAGCAGAGGAACGACATAATCAGATCTTATTTTGTAGGCAGATATTATTGTAGCAGTATAACTAGGAACTGGGACAGAAGAGAGAGACAGAGAGTGTCCAGGAGGCAGTTTGTTGGTGTAGTTGGCACAGAGATCCTTTGTGGTTAAAATGAACCTGGTGAGGTTCCAGTCATCTATGGTATTCACAAGCTGTCTGATCTGAAGATCTTTGAGCATCAGCTTTATTCATTTACTTGAGAGGCAGAGTTACAGACAGTGGGAGAGACAGAGATGTCTTCCATCTGCTAGTTCACTCCTCAAATGGCCTCAGTGGCTGGAGCTGGGCAGATCCTCAGCCAGGAGCCAGGAGTCAGGAGTCAGGAGCTTCCTCCAGGTCTCCCATGTGGGTACAGGGTTCCAGGGACTTGGGCCGTCCTCTGCTTCTTTCCCAGGCCATCAGCAGGGAGCTGCGTGGGAAGTGTTGTAGCTGGGATGTGAACCAATGCCCGCGTGGGATGCCAGCACCGCAGGTGGCTGCTTAACCCACTATGCCCCAGTGCCTGCCCCCTGAGCATCAGTTTTTACACTTGTGAAATAGGGGCAATATTACCTGCTATGCAGGATGGTTGTGAGAATTTAACATATTAGTTAACGTGTGTTCCCTTTCTCTCATTTTAGACAGTTGAGAGCCTGTTTCGGTCATTTACACTGAAGGTGATTATGATAATTCAGAAGAAGTTAACAGTTTTAATTTCTGGTGGTGGTGGTGGCAGTGGATGGCCCAGAAGGCACACTGGAGCTTTATTTTAATGAAGGACTAAAACCCACTGGGCAGAGTGGGAGTAGCTGGGAAGTGAGGAGTGAGGGAAGAACAGGAGCTTGCAGTCTGGGTGGAGAGGCGTGCCTGGGAGAACAGCCTGCCTTGGCTGGGGCCGGTGGTGGCCAGGGGCTGGGAAGAGTGTGGCTCAGCAGTCAGACCCTGACCTCAGAGAGGGCTGGGTTCAGTGATCTGTATTGAGCAGCGTTGTGCTGTTAGATTTCAGATACATCCTAGCTGATTGCTCCTGATTGGGTAAGAGGTACTGAAGACATGAAGGGTACAGTCTGGGTAAGGAGAATAAAATACCAGAAATACCAGTTGGTGTTTTGGTTCCTTGTCACTGTCAAGATGCTGTCCATTTTTCAGGCCCATAGTGTATTAGCAGCTTTTCTCAACGGATTACTCCTGCACATCCCATTGTCTAGCCATAGTGAACTGTTTTCCCTGAAGTTGATATTTGTACTCCCCTCCACTTCTTTATCTGAAGGCAGTTCTTCTTGCCACCGTTGGTAAATCCTTCAGATTGCAGACTCTTTTAGTCAGTCCCTTACTTACCAGGTAATATTTAATGAATGTTTGCTATGTGCTGTGTATTCAGCATCCATGGGAGTTCTTGCTCACAGCTGTTTCCTTCTTGGATTGAATCTCGGGGTCTCTCTCGGTGCTTCCGCTATGTTCTGGTCACAGTTCTGTGATAAGCCTTACCCACTCAGTCACTGCTGGCTTAGGGATTCCCTCCACTAGTGTGCAAGGGCTTTGAGGTCAGGCAGTGTATCCTTTTCCGTACTGCTTGGTCTTAGTACGGTGCCCAGTAAATGAATGCTCGTCGACTAAACCAGTGAATTAAAAGTGAGTAAATTTCAGGATCTGGCGATGCCAGTGAATATATAAAGGAAAAACATGTATCTTTGAATGTTATTGGCAATGAATATATAAAGAAACAACGTGTATCTTTGAGCATTGTTTCGGAAGTCATGCCAGGGTGCCGTGTCGGGAGAATGTGTGCTGGTGTGTGGCCTGTGGAGAATGGAGGGTCCATGACATGGAAGGCCTTGTGTGCTGTTTTGAACTTCTGACTTTCTTTTTTGCTTTATTGAAAACAAAGATGTGTGACTTCATGAATTTAGCATGAATAAGACTTGACAACATCCACAATAAGATTAGCAATAATAAACATACTGAAATGATCAGGATTAGTATTCTTTATGCTTTTGCATCATCTCTATATAAATACTTTTCTATCTCATACTAAACTTTATTATTTATATCTGCCAATTTTATTTTTCTTCTAGTGCCTATGTTGAAAAATACCTACTGGGGGCCAGCGCCGCGGCTCACTAGGCTAATCCTCCGCCTTGCGGCGCCGGCACACGGGGTTCTAGTCCCGGTCGGGGCACCAGATTCTGTCCCAGTTGCCCCTCTTCCAGGCCAGCTCTCTCCTGTGGCCAGGGAGTGCAGTGGAGGATGGCCCAAGTGCTTGGGCCTTGCACCCCATGGGAGATCAGGAGAAGCACCTGGCTTCTGGCTTCGGATCAGCGCGGTGCGCCGGCCACAGCACGCCAGCCGCGGCGGCCATTGGAGGGTGAACCAACGGCAAGGGGAAGACCTTTCTCTCTGTCTCTCTCTCTCTCTCACTGTCCACTCTGTCAAAAAAAAAAAAAAAAAAGAAAAATACCTACTGGAAAAGTCCAGACTCGTTTACCAAGAGCATAATGAACGGTACATGTTTTTATTCATACAATTACATACAGTTATCATGCAGATTTACATGTAGGCTCTTTGTATATATATATATATTTTTTTTTTTGACAGGCAGAGTGGACAGTGAGAGACAGAGAGACAGAGAGAAAGGTCTTCCTTTGCCATTGGTTCACCCTCCAATGGCCATTGTGGCCGGCGCACCGCGCTGATCCAAAGGCAGGAGCCAGGTGCTTCTCCTGGTCTCCCATGGGGTGCAGGGCCCAAGCACTTGGGCCATCCTCCACTGCCTTCCCGGGCCACAGCAGAGAGCTGGCCTGGAAGAGGGGCAACCGGGACAGAATCCGGCACCCCGACCGGGACTAGAACCCGGTGTGCCGGTGCCGCTAGGAGGAGGATTAGCCTGTTAAGCCATGGCGCCGACCTCTTTGTATATTTTTAAAATTTAAGATTTTTAATTTGGTTTGCAACATACTTTGCTTTATGTATCATAGCTGTTTCTTTTGTGGGTAGAACATTTTTTCAGAGGCTGCCAAGATGCAGATTGCCACGGTTTTAGACGGGTGCCACTGTCAGAACTCAGGTGGCCCCTTGTTGCTGAGCAGCGTGCCTTGGATCTTTCATCCGTTTCTTGGTGTTCTTTGTCTAACTTGAGGACAGTTGGTAAGAAAACTTAATTCCACTGTGTTACCCAGGTGTGTGGGACTTTGGTTAAGATCCTTGGAATATTCCCGCATGTGTGTCTGGGGCCCGAGCACTTGAGCCGTCCTTCACTGCTTTTCCAGGAGCATTAGCAGGAAACTGAATGGGAAACAGATCAGCCAGGACTTGAACAACTGTGTCTGTATGGGGCGCCATGGTCACAAGCAGCAGTTTAACCCACTGTGCCACAGTGCTGGTCCCTGATATTTTCTTTTTCTTTTTTTATGAAGTAATATCACCCAAAACTCAACTGATAGTTGGTAATAGTAGAGAAATTTGGAGTTTGGTTGTCTGGATATTTTTGTAATTAGTAGATATAATATAGTCTTTTCCCAATATTAGCATTCATAGGATATGGATTTTCCATTTATACAAGTGCCAGTTGTGTACTGAAACTGGGGTGTATGGGTTGGGCAGAGTCTGAATGTTGGGTCAGGGGCTGTCACGCAATAGGTTAAGCTGCTGTCTGTGATGCTGGCATCCCATGGGGGTACCAGTTCCAGTCCTGGCTGCTCCTCTTCTGACTCAGCTCCCTGCTAACGTGCCTGGGAAAGCAGTGGAAGATGGCCCAAGTCCTTGGGCACTTGTACCCACATGAGAGACCTGGAAGAAGTTCCTGGCTCCTGACTTTGGATTGGCCCAGCTCCGGCCATTGCAGTCATCTGGGGAGTGAACCAGCAGATGAAAGACCTCTCTCTCTCTCTCTCTCTCTCTCTCTCTCTCTCTCTCTTTCCATCTGACTTCCTTTCTCTCTCTCTCTAACTAACTAACTAAATATTTTTAAAAAAGAATCTGAGTGTTAACTGTTGTTTCTTGTTTTATGTTGCTGTGCTTGATAACATTTTTTTGCCTAACAGCTGTGCTAACTGAATTTTAATAACCATTACCTCACCTAACTAATCTGCCTTACTTTCAGATAACAAAGAAACCCCTCAGACAGAGCTGGGATGATTATTGCTATGACTCTGAGCCGGTCAGTACAAGAACTTAAATATTCTGTGTTCCTGTCAGTGGGCCCTCACGCTGCTCATTTGTGTCTCTCTTATGACTTAGAATGAAAATCACTGAAATACAAAGACTTCTAGAAAAGAAGATAAAGCAGTGTTTAATTTTTTTTTGTGGTTTGTATGTGTGTGGTTTGTGGACTAAAAACCAATCCACTTGGGGACAGTGTTGTGCTCAGGGGTTTTAGCTGCCACTTGTTATGCCAGTGTCTCACATCAGAGTGCTGGTTCCAGTCCTGGCTGTTCCACTTCTGATCCAGTTCCCAGCCTGGGGAAACGGAGGATGATGGTCCAAGTACTTGGGCCCCTGCACCAATGTGGCAGACCTGGGAGAAGCTCCTGGCACCTGGCTTCAGCCTTTTGGAGCCATCTGGGGAGTGAACCAGCAGATGGAAGATCTCTATCTAACTTTGCCTCTCCTTCTCTGTAACTCTGCCTTTCAAACAAATAAATAAATCTTAAAAGAGAAAAACACACTGGGGTTGGCATTGTGGTGTAGCAGGTTAAGCCTCCTCATGTCACGGCAGCATCCCATATGGCTGCTTGTTCAAGTCCTGACTGCTCCACTTCTAATCCAGCTCCCTGCTAATGTGCCGGGGAAACAGGAGGATGGCCCAAGTGGGAGACCTAGAAGAAGCTCCAGGCTCCTAGCTTTGGACGGGCCGAGCTCTAGTTGTTGCTGCCATTTGGGGAGTGAACCAGCAGGTGGAACATCTCTCTCTGTGTGTCCTCCTCTCTGTGTATAACTGTGCCTTTCAAATAAATCTTAAAGAAAACCAAAAAACAAAAACACATTTTTCCTTTAGCATTGAGAGAAGGTCACAGGTAGAAGGCTGAATACACACAGATACATATACTTAGTAATTAACTAATGAATTAATCATTAGATATTCTTTCTGGAAACATTATGTGTCTTCATTCCTGCTTTAACAAACTATGTTTTTAATTTCCACTACCTGTGATTTTAAACTCCACTAATTGCAAATCTAGCCTATTTGATTTTAGAAGGAATGAGATCTGTGTATGTTTTTCTTTTAAAACAAAGTTCAGTTGCAGTATCTTTTCATAATAAATCAAGTGTTTTTTGGTTTCAGAATTAAAATTTTGGAAAATAGGCATTTCAATTGATGCCAATACTTTTCTCCAGCTTTATTTATGTATTTAAAAGGCAGAATTAGAGGGAGACAGAGAGAAAGAAAGATCTTCCATGTAGTAGTTCATTTCTCAAATGGCTATAAAGACTGGAGTTCAGCAAGGCCAGAGGTAGGAGCCAGGAACTCCATTTGCGTCTCCAATGTTTTGGGTAGCCTGGGCCCAAGCACTTGGGCCATCTTCCACTGCTTTCCCAGGCACATTAACAGGGAACTGGATCAGAAATGGAGTAGCCAGGATTTGAGCCAGTGCTCATATGGAGTGCTGTCATCTTAGGCAGTGGACCCTCTGGTACATTTTAATAGAAGAGTTGTAGCCGTTCTGCCATTCTGCAAAGCTCATCTTTTACTTTCTGCACCAGGTGATGGGTGGAGAGCAGGTGGACATTGTGAATTTACAATATACATGGAAGAATTAGTGTTCCATGGCATACTCCTCCTCGTATGTTCCCTGACAGATTAAGTTTGTTTCTTTATGATTTTTTTGTTGTTGTTGTTAAGTGTCTAGCATTACAGGCAGAGAGGAATATTCTGCTGTTGGTGCTGCATTACTTATGTATTTTATTGAATATTATAAAGGTCCCAGGGGGACCTGTAGTGAGAAAATTGCGTTCTATACGGAGACCTGTTGTTTCCCATTGTATGGAGACTTAATTCCCTTTAAGCTGCAGTGTGGGATGGGAGACAGTAGTGGGTTGGCCAGTCCTGTTACCTACAGGGTTTTTGGCCATGAGCTCATTGTCTAATCCCTGAAGTTGTTTTTATACCTATAAAGGTATACATAATGTCCTCTTTGTGTTTTGAGAATTTAATGAGGTTATACATATCAAGTGACCCTTATGGTGACTGATGCATAGAAGATATTCACTAAATATCAGTCTTCTACCTTCAAGTAGTGATAATTCTGACAATGAATTGAATACTGATGTAATATATTGGCTGTTGTCTGCTATTATTGTACCTTAAAGCTGGTGTGAATACCATCAGGGTATAAACTTTGTCTCTCCCATTCTTTGTTTATCTGAACCAAGCCTTGAATTGCAGGGTGCAGCTGTCAAGTAGGGCTTCAATGGTCATTGCTATAGCAAGCGGTCGTCTTACAGCCCTGCATGTCTGTGCTGCACAGGGAGTTGAGCCGTACTCCAGCCTTGGTCACTGCTCCCTGTATAGGAATGCAGGCATGTCTATGTTTTCCCGTGAGGTAGGCCTGCTACAGTCACTTGATATACACACTCGATTTGTGTGTACTGTATATCAAGTCCTGTACAGCCAGGACTCCAGCCTGTGCAGCAGGCTGCAGCTTAACCTGCTGTGCCACAACACCAGGCCCCTGCAAATGTTTTAAAAACTGAAGATTACGATAAGAAAAACCTTGCAGAAATTAGGAAGAGAAAAAAAACTGAATAGATGGTCAGTGGAAAAGGAAATTAAAGCCGAATTTAGGTACTGGTTGTGAATTACAGGAGTTCCACCAACAGAACTGAAGGAACACATAGAGGAAGAAATCCCTACAGAAATATTTCAAGAAGAATCCAGGATTGGAGGATGCGTGTTTGCACAGTGAAAGCCTTGAGAGTTCAGACAAGACAGAACGACTGCTCAGAACCTGACGGCGGAGATGTTTCCAGAAAGGAGGAGAAAGTTCACAGACATTGTCAGGACCCAGAATTGCATTAGCATGTTGATGGCGGCATGAGAAGCTGGAACACAGGGGCCAGTCCCTTAAACCTTCTGAGAGCATTGCAGCTGACCTGACAGGATGAGTGAAGCCCAGCTTCGTGACTCAGGGGGGCTGGACACCCACACCCAAGGGTCCTCTCCCTGTGCTGCAGATAGGCTGCAGGCTGGCCCTGAAGTGTCCACTGCACACAAGGGGAGTCTGGGACCCCTCACACAGCCCTGTGCTCTGCGGGCTTCTCCACCAGGGGTCCATGCTCTGGCCACAAGGGGAGTCAGGATTTCAACCTGGGAACAGCCTCACCACCTGTAGGTTTCATGAAGGGCATCCTAGGTGACCGATGGTGAGAAACCACGTTGGGGAGAGTGGTGCTGGTGGATCCAGGTGCTCATTGCTCTGTTAAGCAAGAGTGCAGGTGACAGCACAGCGTGTAAAACAGGGCAGTCCATTTCTGTCAGGATGTGCAGGTAGGGGCACGCTTCTACAGTCTGCAAGGATCTACACCCAAAAAGTGTATTTTGGGATTTAGGGTGACTTTGTTTGAAAAAGTGACAATTTTCCCACCCACTAGTTCTGTGCTCAGATACCCACAAGAGCCACATCTGGGCCAAGCTGGAGCAGGAGCTGGAAACTCAAGCCAGGCCTCCCATGTGGGTGACAAGGGACCCGAGGACCTGAGCCATCCCTGCTGCCTCCCAGGGCCTGCATGAGCAGGAGGCAGTCCCACTTAAAGCGCAGGCATCCTGGGTGGGGTCTTAACCACTGTGCCAGATGCCCATCCTGGATTAAGGGTGGTTCTTAGAGTGTACTTCTCAGCATTTTCCATATACTGTCAAAAAGCAAATGTGCACAGGACTTTTTGGATTTTTTTTTAAGCAGAGAAGTGTTCAGATACTTCCTCATTAAGGGCAGGGAGGCCTAAAGGTTTGGACCAACGAAGTAGGGAAGGGGATTTTTGGGCCATTTCCCTCCACCCAATTCCAGGACAGCCATGGGATCCTGTGCAAAACAGCTTGTTCCTGAAGAACAGGACACGTTTCCTAAAAGATTGCTTGCATCAGATTGAGAGTTACCTTCTTGGGAGTCAGTCATTTTTAAAACAAGTAGGCACACATAGGGACAGTGTGGGTGTGGGCCAAGCACCTGCTCCTTCTGCAGGCTGGGGACCTGCAGGCCTTGCCCCTGCCACTGAGTGCCGGGGACCCTGAGGGCTGCCACCTGGGATGTCAGGTGCCCAGCCAGGGCAGCGTGGCCTGGGTCTGGGAAATGCAGGAGAGAAGCGAAGACCATGTCTAAAGGCAGTTTGGGGCAGGGGTGCTTTCCACTCCTTCTCTCTGTCCTCCCAGGTAGTGGGACCTCCGCTGTCCACCCTGGGCCATTTTACAAAATTGCCCCCAGAAACCTAACTTCCAGGAAGACAACTCCTGGGAAAACATGGGGGTTGCATTCCAGAGGGCACAAACATGCCATCAGCACCTGAAAGCACTGTTTTGCATTAAGGAGCTCTGTCAGGAGGTCTGGAGTTCCACCCAGCCCTGTGCTGAGCCCTCATGAGGAAGGGGTGTGTGGGGTGAGTGCCAGGTCAGAAGCCGCCCCAAGGCAGGCACCTGCTTTCTCAGTCCCTGGCTGGAGCCCAGCTGGGCTCTTGGCTCCTGCTGCAAGTGCAGCCCGCAGAGCAAACCCAGGCTGACCGCTGACCACAGAGCTCAGAGGGAGGGAGACCCAGGGAAGCCCCACTGGCAGCCACAGGTGCTAGCCCCCGTGGGTGTAATATTTGTCTGTGCTGCCACTAGAACCACACAAAGATCCATACAGTCGTCTGTATAAGCCCAGATTCCACAGCAGTGACCCTCACCAGGGAGTCCCGTGTGCAGCTCCCACATGGACTGCCCAAAGCCCCGTGCACACCCTGAGCCCTCCCAAGCAGCCACAGCGTTTTCACAGTCCTGGCACAACAGCTCCCACAGTCAGGACCCCCAGCCCCCTGTCAGTTCACCCAGCCAGATGCAGGCATCTCCACTCAGCTGGTCGCTGGGCACAGGGGAATGAGCGGCTCAGCTGTTACTATGTCCAGAATGGCACCCGCCCTGTCTCAGCTTGTTACAGGACGCCGATGCAGGGTGGTCGGGGAGAGAGCAACGCGCCCCCAATTTTTACCCTCTACTTTGGCATCCCCACCAGGCTCTTCCTGCAGCTTTAGCTCCAGTGGCTTGGGCTGCCACAGACTGGTCTCCCCTCACTCCAGAGCTGGTGCTGAGCTCCTCAGCTGCTGAGTCCGGAGTTGGGCATGTCCACACCCTCCACGTAGGTGCACAGTGTCCCTCTAAATAACACGAAGTTTGCTCTGCCATTTTCTCCTGAACTCTTCCCTGAGACTGTACTCTCTCCAATTTTTGTTACACTCTCTTCTCTTAGACTAGAGCAGTAAGCTCCCTCCCTATTCTGCCATCTTGGATCTCTCTGTCCATCTCTATCTTTTTTGAAAAAATATTTGTTTATTTGAATGTCAGAGTTACAGAGAGAGAGAGAGAGAGAGAGAGCGAGCGTTCTTCCATCTGCTGGCTCACTCCCCCAGATGGCTGCAGTGGCAGTGGCTGGCCCAGGACCAAACCAGAAACCAGGAGCAACACCAGAGTCTCCTATGTGGGTGCAAGGGACCAAGCACTTGGGCCATGCCCTACTGCTTTTCCCAGGCCATTAGCAGGGAGCTGGATGAGAAGTGGAGCAGCCAGGAGTTGAACTGGTGGCCATAGGGGATGCCAGCATCCCAGGCAGACACTCAGCCATAGCGTCAGCACCATTTGTTTTTCTTGACAAAGTTATGATATTAAACATACTTCTGCCATTCTCCCTTAAGAGTAGATATTATTTAGAAAAAATGAACGATGGGATTGATGGCTCTGGTTCGGCTGTTTTACGTGTTAACTGTGTGAATGGGAGGACTTTGTCTCCTCGATAAGTGGAGCACTTCTACTTGGGTTTTCATTGTCTGTGGGATGCCGGGAGTAGATGTTAGCCCCCGTGGGGCCAGGGAGGCATGAAGAGTTAGGACCTGAACCTGTCAAGGCTGGGCACAGAGGATGCACAGCCAGTGGAATGTTCCCTGCCCAGCAGAGCCCCCACTTGGGACATTGCCAACTGCCAGGGCTGCCAAGGTTTAGGATTTTTCCATTCTAAGAGGGCAAGGAGGCAGCCAGTTACAGAAGAGAAGGCTTTATTTTAGGGGGAGAGAATGGAGGGGTACAGAGGATGGGGGTTCAGTCTGTCTGGACAGAGGTCAAAGGTGGGTTGGCGCCAGGCTTGGTTTCGCTGGAGGGCGCCCTGTCTTGAAGGCAGGCAGGCATTGTCCGGGGCCCGAGGCGTGGAGGCAGGCGAGGTGGAGTCGGGCCCTTTGTGAGGCTGGAAGCTGGGGGCGCGTGGGCAGAGAAGCAGGCTGTGGGCAGGTGGAGCTGGGGTGTCCCTGTCACCAGGTGTGGGCAGGACGCCAGGCTGGTCGAGGAGCCCTTTGGCTGAGGCAGGCAGGTGGGAGCTCGTGTCCATCCTTCGGGCTGGGGCAGGCACCCTGTTGATGAGGCCGGCGTGTTGGGGGTGCCGCTGTCATCGTAGGCAGGCTGGGGAGCCCCTGTCATGGCGGCAGCTGGGCTCAGGCTTCCCTGTTCTTAGTCAGTCCAGGTTGCAGCACCCTGATAGAACTCCAGGATGGGGCACCTGGCAGAATCATTGGAGGTTAGGGTGCCCCTGTCACAGAGTCAGTAGAGCCCGAGCATGCCTTTCTTCGAGTTAGTCCACGTTGGGGCACCCCAGTCCGTCAGGAAAGCTTGGGGTGCCCCATTCAGATGGAGAGGTTGGGGTACCCCAGTCAGATTGCAAAGAGGTTGGGGTGCCCCAGTAATATTGAGGAGGGATTGGGGTGCCCCATCATGTGTAGGAGAGGTAGGGGTACCCCATCAGTCATAGGTGAGGTAGGGGCACCCCATCAGCTATAGGTGAGGTAGGGGCACCCCATTATGTGTAGGAGAGGTAGGGGCACCCCATCAGTCATAGGTGAGGTAGGGGCACCCCATTATATATTGGAGAGGTAGGGGCACCCCATCATGTATAGGAGAGGTAGGGGCACCCCATCAGTCATAGGTGAGGTAGGGGTACCCCATTATATATAGGAGAGGTAGGGGTACCCCATTATATATGGGTGAGGTAGGGGCACCCCATCAGCTATAGGATATGTGGGGGCACCCCATTAGCTATAGCAGGGGTAGGGGCACCCCATCAGTCATAGGAGAGGTAGGGGTGCCCCTTCAGTCATAGGAGAGGTAGGGGCACCCCATCAGGTAGAGGAGAGGTAGGGGTGCCCCATCAGTCATAGGAGAAGTAGGGGCACCCCATCAGGTAGAGGAGAGGTCAGGGCACCCCATCAAGTAGAGGCGTGGCAGGCTGATTCTCGTGCGGTGGGGCAGTCCTCTTGAGGCGCTCCTGCTCCTGATTCAGTCGGGGTCAGGCACAGCTCTGGGTCACCGGGTTGGATCCCAGGGCCCCCGTCGGGGCTTCAGGTGGGCTTGGGCTCTTCTTTGTGTGCAGAGCCTGCACCCAGACGCCGCAGATGTCTGACAGGTCTGGTGGGTTGTCCTGTCAGGGAGACTGGCAGGGTCATAGTGCCCCTTTGTGAGGCAGCCGTTGTGATGGTGTGCCTGCTGTGAGCCTGGCAGAGTCAGGGGGCCCCTTAGTGAGGCAGGTGGTGTCACAATGTCCCTTCTGTGAGGTCAGCAGAGCCAGGGAGCCCCGTGTGTCAGCTGTCGTGTGGTTGGCTGAGGAGAAGGAGCCCACGCTCCCGTTGCTTGCTGAGAGCCCCTTGTGTGCTGGGGCCATTTGCTTGTCTTTTAGTCCATAAATAAAGATCCGTGCTCCTCTTTGTACCAAGTGGGGTACAGCGAGGCAGTAGAGGGACCGCCCCTTGGCCCCAGACTTTTCAGGGATGGGGCAGGGGTCACTTCTGTTCTCCACCCCTACTCAGCTTGGGGCAGCATGGGACAGTGTGTGGGCACCCCGTCAGATTAAGGAGAGGTTGGGGCACCGCAGTCAGATTCAGGAGGGAGGGTGCCCCATTCAGATTCTGGAGGAATTGGGGCACCCCAGTCAGGTTCAGGAGAAATTGAGGCACCCTAGTCAGATTCGGGAGAGTCTGGGCACCCCAGTCAGATTCAGGAGAGGTTGGGGCACCCATGTCAGAGTCAGGAGAGGCTGGGGCACCCCAGTCAGATTGTGTTGGGGTTAGGGCACCCCAGTCTAATTCAGGAGAGGTAGGGGTTTCCTGTCAGAGTCAGGGGAGGTTGGGGTGCCCCTGTCCTTGAAGCAGTCTGGGTTGGGCACCACTATCAGATTCAGGAGAGGTCATGGTACCCCTGTTACTGACAATGCAGGGTTGGGGTTCCCCATTTTGTGGCAGGTGGGGTACGGCACCACTGTCGTTGAGTCAGCTGGGCTTGGAGCACCCTGCATGTGAAAGATGAGATGCCTGTGAGATTCAGGCAAGGTCACAGTGCCCTTTGGGTTTGGCAGGCCTAGTGGGGCACCCTTTCTAAGAAGCAGCTGGGGTCAGGTTGCCCCTGCGAGATTTAGCTGAGGACAGGGCACCTCTGATGGTGAGCCAGGCAGGGTCAGGGTGTCACTGTGGTTGAATCAACCAAGATCAGGGCAAACCTGCAGGTGAGCCGGGCCAGGTAGTGCGGCCTTGTTGGTGTTGCAGGTGAGTTTGGGCCTCCCTGTCAGTGTGGCAGGTGTGTTCATGGTGCCCTAGCAGTGTCATTGGTGTGTTCTGGATGTCCCTGTCAGTGTAACATGGATATTTGGTGTCCCTAGGGGTGTGGCAGGCTGGTTTACGTTGTGCTGTTGGTAAGGCAGGCCATTGTGGGGTGCCCCCTGTCTGTGTGGCAGGAGGGTTGTGGGCATCCTTGCCACTGAGGAGGGTTGTTGGGGAAGCCTCTGTTGGGACAGGCAGGTTTGGGTGCTCCTTTCAGTGTAACAGCTCGTTGTTGGCATCCGTGTCATTGAGACAGGAGGGTCGGGAGCCCCTGTGGGTGTGGCAGGTGGGTTGGAGCACCCCCCTCTGTGTGGCAGGCACATTAAGGGCATCCCTTTCTTTTTTTAAATTTATTTTTATTTTATTTTATTTTATTTTTTATTTTTCGACAGGCAGAGTGGACAGTGAGAGAGAGAGACAGAGAGAAAGGTCTTCCTTTTTGCCTTTGGTTCACTCTACAATGGCCGCTGCGGCCAGCTCACTGCACTGATCCGAAGCCAGGAGCCAGGTGCCACTCCTGGTCTCCCACACGAGTGCAGGGCCCAAGCACTTGGGCCATCCTCCACTGCACTCCAGGGCCACAGCAGAGAGCTGGTCTGGAAGAGGGGCAACAAGGACAGAATCCGGCGCCCCGACTGGGACTAGAACCCGGTGTGCCGGCGCCACAAGGTGGAGGATTAGCCTATTGATCCGCGGCACCGGCCCCCATGATTTCTTGTATTGTTGCCTTCCGTGTACCCATAAGGTCTAGCAAAGCCTTCATGTCATCGTGTGCCTTTAGGTAACTATGAGTTTGCATTCATAATGGAAGTGTTGAAACTCATAACTCCTGGGGCCCGCGCCATGGCTCACTTGGTTAATCCTCTGCCTGCGGCGCTGGCAACCCATATGGGCGCTGGGTTCTAGTCCTGCTTGCTCTTCTTCCAGTCCAGCTCTCTGCTGTGGCTCATGAGGGCAACGGAAGATGGCCCAAGTGCTTGGGCCCCCTCACCCACATGGGAGACCAGGAGGAAGCACCTGGCTCATTGCTTCAGATTGGCACAGCACCAGCTGTAGCAGCCAATTGGGGAGTGAACCAATGGAAGGAAGACGTTTCTCTCTCTCTCTCTCTCTCTCTCACTGTCTATGACTCTACCTGTCAAATAAACAGAAAAGAAAAGAAAAGAAAAGAAAGAAAGAAAGGAAGGAAGGAAGGAAGGAAGGAAGGAAGGAAGAAAGAAAGAAAGCAAGCAAAGAAAGAAAGAAAGAAAGAAAGAAAGAAAGAAAGAAAGAAAGAAAGAAAGAAAGAAACTACTAACTCCAGGGAGAGAAAGTGTCATATTTTTTGCCATTTTTTCCTTGCAATTGGTGAGCCTGACTTTCCACCACTTGATATTGGAGCCTGCCCTTTAAGGCACTTAAGTTCCCAGGCAATGCAGTGATGATCTAGAGAGTAGGAGAGAAGCAGTAGGAAAATGGTTCTGGGTGAATATCCTGTCATGTGTTCATCCATTCACTGAGGAACTTGCTCAGAAATGTGGATTGGGAGACATACCATGTGTCATTCTTTTTGCTTGGTGTTTGGAATGTTCTAGTGACAAACTAGACAGACATGTTCTTGACTGCATTCACATTTGTAGGTGTGTGTGTGTGTGTGTGTAATACAGACAGATGAGCTACATGCTGCTGATCAGTGATTGAATTCTACTAGTGAAATAGTTGCTTTTATTTGTGGACTGATGAGCACCACTGTTAGAAACTTAAATCCTGAGAGGTGACCTGATGTAAATGTTATTTTGCTGATAAATTGGATGTTGGATATTCAAGTCAGGAGATAGGCAAGAGTTTGATTTTTTGAAATAATTGTAAACAGGTCATTGCTGCTAGATTACATGAATTAGCACAGGAGATCAGGTTGTGAAATGAATGCAGAGGTAGATAGTTAATTCTTCAGGGCTTCTCTGCCAAGAAAATTAGTTGAGTTTTTCTTAGGAGAAAAAGAACCCTGAAAAGGCCTTAATCAGATGATGTGATTTCCCTTTTTATTTATTTTATTTTGACAGTTAGCGTTATAGACAGTGAGAGAGAGAGACAGAAAGGTCTTCCTTCCGTTGGTGCACTCCCCAAATGGCCGCTATGGCCGACGCCACACCAGCCCGGAGCCAGGAGCCTGGTGCTTCTTCCTGGTCTCCCATGATTGTCTTGATGACTTTGAGGGGAAAGGACAGCTGGGTGAGACTGGCACCTGGGAGATAATTAGGTCCTTGTTTTGAGTTGAGGTGAAAAGTTCAGGGTAGTGGGACTTCAGGTGTGGCAGTGGAGGTGGTGAGATGAGAGCCAGGTCACGGTGAGATCTGTTTGGAACTGTCCAGATGTTCTCGACATCCTACAGAAGTGAGTGACGTCTGCCTAGAGCTGGTGGGTGCCCTGGAGGTGCTGTTTCCTGAAACAGAAAACAGGGAGAACGCAGTTTTAGAGCAGAAAGTGAAAATGCACTTTAAAAAGCAAAACCAAACAAACACTTGAGCGTATTGTGATGTGCGTAAAGACGTAAATCTAAACGCCACAGATTTCTTGCATGCCTCTTCTCAGCTCATTCCTCCTCAGAGGTAACTGCCATCCTGTCACCTTTTGTGTTCCTAGATCCTCCGTTTCAGATAATGAGATCATATAGTGTCTACACTTTGTCTCTGGTATTCATCCATACTATCGGGTGGCAAGGACAAGAATGGAGAGAGGATCAGAGGCGGGTAATGAAAGGCAGAGCTAGAGAAGGAGAGGCAGAGAGTGAGAAAGAGGTCTTCTATCTGCTGGTTCACCCCCTAATTGGCCGCAACAACCAGAGCTGTGCCGATCTGAAGCCAGGAACCAGGAGCTTCCTCCGGGTCTTCCCACCTGGGTGCGAGGCCCAACGACTTTGGCCATCTTCTCCAGCTTTCCCAGGCCTTAGCAAATAGCTGGATCGGAAGTGGAGCAGCCAGGTCTCAAAAAGACGCTCCTGTGGGATGCCAGCAGTGCAGGCGGCGGCTTGTGTATGTGTATGCAGTTGTACAATGGACTTCACAATGTTCATAGAACATACGCGTTACCTTTTAATTCCGTTTTCCCCACAAGCTCATGTATACAGCGAATGTTTCATGGATTTACGGGTTGTGCACTATCAGAGCCATTGTGAGGACCCCTGGTGTGCTACACATTGTCAGTGTCTTTGTGTTCTTTCCTCAGCAGAATACTTTTCTTTTTTTAAAACTTTTATTTAATAAATACAAATTTCAAAAGTACAACTTTTGCATTATAGTGGCTTTTCCCCACATAACCTCCCTCCCACCTGCAACCATCCCATCTCCCACTCCCTCTTATAACCCATTCTTCATTAAGATTCATTTTCAACTATCGTTACACACAGAAGATAACTTAGTATATACTAAGTAAAGATCTCAACAGTTTTCACCCACAGATACACAAAGTATGAAGTACTGTTGGAGTTCTAGTTGTACTGTTAATTCGCATAGTATAACTCATTAAGGACAGAGATCCTACATGGGGCGGGGGGGGGGGGGAGTAAGTGCACAGTGACTCCCGTTGTTCATTTCACAATTGACACTCTTATTTTTGATGTCCGTAATCACCTGAGGCTCTTGTCATGAGCTGCTAAGGCTATGGAAGCCTCTTGAGTTCACAAACTCCAATCTCAATTAGACGAGGCCGTAATCAAAGTGGAAGTTCTCTCCTCCCTTCAGAGGAAGATACCTCCCTTGTTGATGGCTCGTTCTTTCTGCTGGGATCTCACTCACAGAGATCTTGCATTTAGGTCTTTTTTTCCCACAGTGTCTTGGCTTTCCATGCGTGAGAAACTCTCCTGGGCTTTTTAGCCGGATCCGCATGCCTTAAGGGCCAGAGTGCTGTGTAGGTCATCTGCCTTTCTATGAGCCTGCTGTGTATCCCACTTCCCATGCTGGACCGTTCTCTCCCTTTGAATTCCATCAGTTAGTTTTTTTCTTTTTTTTTTTTATTTTTGACAGGCAGAGTGGACAGTGAGAGAGAGCGACAGAAAGGTCTTCATTTTTGCCTTTGTTTCACTCTCCAGTGGCTTTTTCCCCCCATAACTTCTCTCCCACCCACAACCCTCCCCTCTCCTGCTCCCTCTTCCCCCCCTTCCTTTCACATTAAGATTCATTTTCAATTATCTTTATATACATAAGATCAATTTAGCGTACATTAAGTAAAGCTTTCAACAGTTTGCACCCACACAGAAACACAAAGTGAAAAATACTGTTTGAGTACTAGTTATAGCATTAAATCACATTGTACAACACATTAAGGACAGAGATATTACATGAGGAGTAAGTGCACAATGACTCCTGTTGTTGACTTAACAAATTGACACTCTTGTTTATGGCGTCAGTAATCACCCTAGGCTCTTGTCATGAGTTGCCAAGGCTGTGGAGGCCTTTGGAGTTCGCTGACTCTGATCTTATTTAGACAAGGTCATAGTCAAAGTGGAAGTTCTCTCCTCCCTTCAGAGAAAGGTACCTTCTTCTTTGATGACCCATTCTTCCCACTGGGATGTCACTCACAGAGATCTTTCATATAGGTTTGTGGGGGTTTTTTTGTTTTGTTGTTGTTGTTGTTGTTTTGCCAGAGTGTCTTGGCTTTCCATGCCTAAAATTACTCTCATGGGCTCTTCAGCCAGATCCAAATGCCTTAAGGGCTGATTCTGAGGCCAGAGTGCTGTTTAGGACATCTGCCACTCTATGAGTCTGCTGTGTATCCTGCTTCCCATGTTGGATCGTTCTCTCCCTTTTTTATTCTGTCAGTTAGTATTTGCAGACACTAGTCTTGTTTATGTGATCCCTTTGACTCTTAGTCCTATCATTATGATCAATTTTGAACAGAAAAAGATCACTTGGACTGGTGAGATGGCATTGGTACATGCCACCTTGATGGGATTGAATTGGAATCCCCTGGCACGTTTCTAACTCTCCCATTTGGGGCAGGTCCGATTGAGCATGTCCCAAATTGTACATCTCCTCCCTCTCTTATTCTTACTCTTATATTTAACAGGGATGACTTTTCAGTTAAATTTCAACACTTAAGAATAATTGTGTATTAATTACAGAGTTCAATCGATAGTATTAAGTAGAACAAAAAAATACTAAAAGGAATAAAATAGTAAGTTGTTCAACAGCAGTGAGGACAAGGGCTGATCATGACACTGTTTCTCATAGTGTCCATTTCACTTCAACAGGTTTCCTTTTTGGCGCTCCGTTAGTTGTCACAAATCAGGGAGAACATATGATATTTGTCCCTTTGGGACTGGCTTATTTCACTCAGCATGATGTGTTCCAGATGCCTCCATTTTGTTGCAAATGACCAGATTTCATTGTTTTCTTACTGCTGTATTGTCGGACCCTCGCCAGCAAGGGTCCAACGCAATCACGACACGGTCACTGTTTCTCGGTTCTCAAGGAACTTTTACTTGTGGGGGCAGAAGGAAAGAGTGGGGGGGAGAGAAGGAAAGAGAAGGAGGAGCTCCAAGCCCAATTCCCAATGTCCCTTTATACCACAAGTCCCGTGGAGCATCCGCTCCACAGCCAGTAGCGGCTCTCTTCACGTGCAGTTCACGCTGGTATTGTCCAATCAGATGAAAGGACGCGTATAGTCTCAGGTCGAAAGTTCATCTGTTTCACCGGGTTCCTCCTAGTTGTTTATGCAGAGTCCATTCTGTTTCATCTGTTTCACCTGGCTGTTTTCGTGGGCCTTGTGGTCGACCGATTGCTGCAAGCTATGCAGATGAGGAGGTTCTCACAGGTGGCCAGCCTGCGGTTCCCCACACTATATAGTATTCTATAGAGTACATGTCCCATAATTTCTTTATCCAGTCTACTGTTGATGGGCATTTGGGTTGGTTCCAGGTCTTAGCTATTGTGAATTGAGCTGCAATAAACATTAAGGTGCAGACCACTTTTTTATTTGCCAATTTAATTTCCTTTGGGTAAATTCCAAGGAGTGGGATGGCTGGGTTGTATGGTAGGGTTATATTCAGATTTCTGAGGAATCTCCAGACTGACTTCCATAGTGGCTTAACCAGTTTGCATTCCCACCAACAGTGGCTTAGTGTCCCTTTTCCCCCACATCCTCTCCAGCATCTGTTGTTGGTAGATTTCTGTATGTGAGCCATTCTCACTGGGGTGAGGTGAAACCTCATTGTGGTTTTGATTTGCATTTCCCTGATTGCTAGTGATCCTGAACATTTTTTCATGTGCCTATTCGCCATTTGGATTTCCTCTTTTGAAAAATGTCTGTTGAGGTCCTTGGGCCATCTCTTAAGTGGGTTGTTTGTTGTTGTGGAGTTTCTTGATCTCTTTGTAGAGTCTTGTTATTAATCCTTTATCTGTAGCATAGTTTGCAAATGTTTTTCCCATTCTGTCAGTTGCCTCTTCACTTTTCTGACTGTTTCTTTTGCAGTACAGAAATTTCTCAATTTGATGCAATCCCAATAGTTAATTTTGGCTTTGACTGCCTGTGCTTCTGGGGTATGTTCCAAGAAGTCTTTGCTGGTGCCAATATCTTGCAGGGTTTCTCCAATGTTCTCTAATAATTTGATGGTGTCGGGTCATAGATTTAGATCTTTAATCCATGTTGAGTGGATTTTTGTGTAAGGTGAAAGATAGGGGTCTTGCTTCATGCTTCTGCACATGGAAATCCAGTTTTCCCAGCACCATTTATTGAATAGACTGTCCTTGCTCCAGGGATTAGTTTTGGATCTTTGATCAAATGTAAGTTGGCTGTAGATGTTTGGGTTGAGTTCTGGTGTTTCTATTCTGTTCTATTGGTCTATCCATCTGTTTCTGTACCAGTACCATGCTGTTTTGATTACAACTGCCCTTTAGTATGTCCTGAAATCTGGTATTGGGATGCCTCCGGCTTTGTTTTTGTTGTACAAGATTGCTTTAGCGGCCGGTGCCGTGGCTTAACAGGCTAATCCTCCGCCTTGCGGCACCGGCACACCGGGTTCTAGTCTCGGTCAGGGCGCAGGATTCTATCCCGGTTGCCCCTCTTCCAGGCCAGCTCTCTGCTATGGCCCAGGAAGGCAGTGGAGGATGGCCCAAGTGCTTGGGCCCTGCACCCCTTGGGAGACCAGGAGAAGCACCTGGCTCCTGCCTTCAGATCAGTGCAGTGCACTGGCCACAGCACGCCGGCCACTGCAGCCATTGGAGGGTGAACCAACGGCAAAGGAAGACCTTTCTCTCTGTCTGTCTCTCTCTCTCACTATCCACTCTGCCTGTCAAAAAAAAAAAAGATTGCTTTAGCTATTCGAGGTTTCCTGTGCCTCCATATGAATTTCAGCATCATTTTTTCCAGATCTGAGAAGAATGTCTTTGGTATTTTGATTGGTATTGCATTGAATCTATAAATTGCTTTTGGGAGAATGAACATTTTGATGATATTGATTCTTCCAATCTATGAGCATGGAAGATTTTTCCATTTTTTGGTATCCTCTTCTATTTCTTTCTTTAAGATTTTGTAATTCTCATCTTAGAGATATTTAACGTCCTTGGTAAGTTTATTCCAAGGTATTTGATTGTTTTTGTGGCTATTGTGAATGGGATTGATCTTAGAAGTTCTTTCTCAGTCCAGTCGTGGCATTGCCTGTGTATACAAAAGCTGTTGATTTTTGTGCATTGATTTTATTTCCTGCTACTTATCCAAACTCTTCTATGAGTCTAATAGTCTTAGTAGAGTTCTTTGGATCCCCTAAATAAAGAATCATATCGTCTGCAAAGAGGGATAGTTTGAGTTCTTCCTTCCCAATTTGTATCCATTTAATTTCTTTTTCTTGCCTAATGGCTCTAGCTAAAACTTCCAGAACTATACTGAATAGCAGTGGTGAGAGTGGGCATCCCTGTCTGGTACCAGATCTCAGTGGAAATGCTTCCAACTTTTCTCCATTCAATAGGATGCTGGCTATGGGTTTCTCATAAATTGCTTTCATTGTATTGAGGAATGTTCCTTCTATACCCAATTTGCTTAGAGTTTTCATCATGAAAGGGTGTTGAATTTTATCGAATGCTTTCTCTGCATCTATTGAGATAACATTATGGTTTTTCTTCTGCAGTGTGTTAATGTGGTGTATCACATTGATTGATTTGTGAACATTGAACCATCCCTGCATACCAGGGATAAATCCCACTTGGTCAGGGTGGATGATTTTTCTAATGTGTTGTTGTATTCTATTGGCGAGAATTTTATTGAGGATTTTTGCGTCTATGTTCATCAGGGATATTGGTCTGTAATTTTCTTTCAATGCTGCATCTTTCTCCGGCTTAGGGATTAAGGTGATGCTAGCTTCATAGAAAGAATTTGGGAGGATTCCCCCTTTTTCGTTTGTTCTGAATAGTTTGAGAAGAATTGGAGTTAGTTCTTCTTTAAATGTCTGGTAGGGGCCGGTGCTGTGGCTCAATAGGCTAATCCTCTGCCTGCGGCGCCGGCACACCGGGTTCTAGTCCCAGTCGGGGCACCTGATTCTGTCCCGGTCGCTCCTCTTCCTATTCAGCTCTCTGCTGTGGCCCAGGAGTGCAGTGGAGGATGGCCCAAATCCTTGGGCCCTGCACCTGCATGGAAGACCAGTATAAGCACCTGGCTCCTGGCTTTGGATGGGCACAGTGCACCGGCCACAGCACGCTGGCCGCAGCTGTTCTAGGGTGTGAACCGATGGCAAAGGAAGACCTTTCTCTCTGTCTGTCTCTCTCTCTCATTGTCCACTCTGCCTGTCAAAAAAATAAAAATAAATAAATAAATAAATGTCTGGTAGAATTCAGCAGTGAATCCATCTGGTCCTGGGCTTTTCTTTGTTGGGAGGGCCTTTATTACTGTTTCAATTTCTGTCTCAGTTATGGGTCTATTTAGGATTCTATGTCTTCATGGCTCAATTTAGGTAGATTGCATGTGTCCAGGAATCTATCCATTTCTGATAGATTTCCCTGTTTGCTGGCATACAACTCTTTGTAGTAATTTCTGATGATTCTTTTTATTTATTTGGTATTTGTTGCTACATTTCCTTTTTCATCTCTGATTTTATTGATTTGGGTCTTTTCTTTTTTTAGTTAGTTGGGCCAATGGTGTGTCAATTTTATTCTTTTTAAAAAAAAAAAAACCAGCTCTTCGTTTGGCTGATTTTTTGTAATTTGTTTTGTTCAATCCTGTTGATTTTTTCTCTGCTTTTAATTATTCCTCTTCTCCTAATAGATTTGGGTCTGGTTTGCTGCAGGTTTTCTAGATCCTTGAGATACATTGAAATTTCATTTATTTGGTGCCTTTCCAATTTCTTGATGTAGGCACCTATTGCTATAAACTTTCCTCTCAACACTGCTTTTACTGTATCCCGTAAGTTTTGATATGTTGTGTTGTTATCCTCATTTACTTCCAGAAAGTTTCTGATTTCCCTTTTGATTTCTTCTATGACCCAGTGTTCATTCAGGAGCATGTTGTTCAGTCTCCATGTGTTTGCATACTCTCCAGGGATTTCTGAGTTGCTAATTTCCACCTTCATTCCGCTGTGGTCTGAGAAGCTGCATCGTTTGATTCTCATTCTTATGAAATTGCTGAGACTTGCTTTGTGGCCTAGTATGTGGTCAATCCTAGAGAAGGTTCCATGTACTGCTGAGAAGAATGTAAATTTTTTAAGTGTAGGATGAAAAGTTCTGTAGATATCTGTTAGATCCATCTGGGCAATAGTGTTGATTAAATCTGTTTCCTTGATGATCTTCTGTCCTGTTGATCTGTCTATTTCCGAGAGTGGAGTATTGAAGTCCCCCAGTACTATTGTATTGGAGTCTAAGTCTCCCTTTAAGTCCCTTAATATATCTTTTAAATAAACTGGTGCCCTGTAATTAGGTGCATATAATTTATAATAGTTACATCTTCCTGTTGAATTGAACCCTTAATCATTATATAGTGCCCTTCTTTGTCTCTCTTAACAGTTTTTGTGTTAAAGCTTATTTTGTCTGATATTAATATGGCTACACCTACTTTTTTTTTTGGTTTCTGTTGGCATGGAATATATTTTTCCAACCTTTCACTTTCAGTCTGCATGCATCTTTGTTGGAAAGATGTGTTTCTTGTAGACAGCAAATAAGTGGGTTTTGTTCCTTAATCCATTCAGCCAGTCTGTGTCTTTTCACTGGAGAGTTGAGTCCATTAACGTTCAATGTGACTATTGATAAGTAGTAACTTTGCCCTGCTATTTTCCCAAAGATATGTTCTAGTATATGCTTTGAGCTTCCTATGATCTTTAACTGGGAGGTTTTCTTCCTTTGCCTTCTTTCATATTGCTGACCATGTTTCTGTGTTTCTGTGTGCAGCACATCTTTAAGCATCTTTTGCAGGGCTGGATGAGTGGTAACAAATTCTTTCAATTTCTGTTTGCTATGAAAGGTCTTTATTTCACCTTCATTCACAAATGAGAGCTTTGCAGGATATAATATTCTGGGCTGACAGTTTTTTGGAGGCAAGTCCGATTGAGCATGTGCCGAACTGTACATCTCCTCCCTCTCTTATTCCCACTCTTATATTTAACAGGGATCGCTTTTTCTGTTAAATTTAAACACCTAAAAATAATTGTGTGTTAAAGAGTTCAACCAATAGTATTAAGTAGAACAAAAAAATATTAAAAGGGATAAAGTATTAAGTTGTTCATCAACAGTCAGGACAAGGGCTGATCATGACACTGTTTCTCATGGTGTCCATTTCCCTTCAACAGGTTTCCTTTTTGGTGCTCCGTTAGTTGTCACAAATCAGGGAGAACATATGATATTTGTCCCTTTGGGACTGGCTTATTTCACTCAGCATGATGTTTTCCAGATGCCTCCATTTTGTTGCAAATGACCAGATTTCATTTTTTGGTTAAATCTGCTGTTTCCTTGTTGATCTTCTGTCCGGTTGATCTGTCTATTTCTGAAAGTAGAGTATTGAAGCCCCCCAGTACTATTGTATTGGAGTCTAAGTCTCCCTTTAAGTCCCTTAACATATCCTTTAAATAAACCGGTGCCCTGTAATTAGGTGCACATACGTTTATAATAGTTACATCTTCCTGTTGAATTGACCCCCTAATCATTATATAGTGCCCCTCGTTTTTCTCTTAACAGTTTTCGTGTTAAAGTTTATTTTGTCTGATATTAAGATGATGATGCCAGCTCTAGTTTGGTGTCTGTTGGCATGGAATATCTTTTTCCATCCTTTCACTTTCAGTCTGCATGCACTTCTGCTGGAAAGATGTGTTTCTTGTAGACAGCAAATAGATGGGTTTTGTTCTTTAATCCATTCATCCAGTCTGTGTCTTTTAACTGGAGAGTTGAGGCCATCAACGTTCAATGTGACCACTGATAAGTAGTGACTTTGCCCTGCCGTTTTTTCAGATACTTCTAATATATACTTTGAACTTCCTGTGATCTTTTACTGAGAGATTTTCTTCCTTTACCTTCTTTCGTATTGATGATCGTGTTTCTATGTGTAACACATCTTTAAGCATCTTTTGCAGGGCTGGATGAGTGGCAACAAATTCTTTCAATTTCTGTTTGCTATGAAAGGTCTTTACTTCACCTTCGTTCACCAATGAGAGATATTCAAAATATACTATTCTGGGATAGCAGTTTTTTTTCTCTTAGTGCTTGGGCTATATCTCACCATTCCCTCCTAGCCTGTAGGGTATCTGATGAGAAGTCTGCTGTGAGTCTAATTGGAGATCCTCTGAGAGTAATCTGGCGTTTCTCTCTCTCGAACATTTTAGAATCTTTTCTTTCTGTTTTTACGGTTGCGAGTTTGATTACAGTGTGTCGTGGCGAGGTTCATTTCTGATGATGTTTATTGGGAGTGCTGTGTGCTTCCTCTACTTGGATGTCTCTTTCTCTCTCTAAACCTGGGAAGTTGTCTGCTAGTATCTCGCTAAAAAGGCCCTCTAATCCTTTCTCTCTCTCCATGCCTTCAGGAACTCCAAGAACCCCAATGTTGTGTTTTTTAATAGTATCCTGTAGATTCCCAACAGTATTTTTTAGATTTCTAATTTCCTCTTCTTGTCTTTGGTTTCACTGTATACTTTCCTGTGCTCTGTCTTCTAAGTCCAACATTCTTTGCTCTGCCTCACTGATTCTGTTTTTAAGGCACTCAACTGTGTTTTTTATTTGTTCTATTGAATTCTTCATTTTGATTTCTCTTCAATATCTCAATTTCATGTTCTATTAAATTCCTCATTTCATTTTGGTTCCTCCTTAAGATTTCATTTTCACGAGAGAGATGTTCTTTCCTGTCCTGCAAGGATTTCAGTAGTTCATGCATTTATTTTTGATTACTTCTAAATATTCTTATAATAAATTTTTTTTAGTTCCTTATCTTGCATTTCTCCTATCTCGTCATCTTCATGATCTTGCATTGAAGTGTCATGTTCTTTTGGGAGCGTCATGTTGTCTTCCTTGTTGTTTTCTCAGTTATTGCATTTGTTTTTTGGCATTTGTGGAGATACTCATTGGTTGTTTTTTTTTTTCTTTTTTTTTCTTCCACTGTGGTGGCTTTTCTCATTATACTATGACTCTGTAGATAAATGGAATGTCTGCTTTCGGTGAATCTCTAGAGGCTTGTGCTGGGTGTGGCCAGAGACCTCTATTCAGTTCTTCGGGGTTAAGGGTGTGCCTAAGGTGACACACCTAGGTTTGATGAGGTAACTCACTCTCTCTCTCTATCTCTCCCTCTCTCCTTCTCTCCCTCTCTCTATCTCTCCCTCTCTCCCTCTCTCTCTCTCTCTCTCTCCCTCTCTCCCTCTCTCCCTCTCTCTCTCTCTCTCTCTCTCTCTCTCTCTTTAATCAGAAGGGAAGTAATTCCACTCAACTGAGCTCCTCTCCTCGATGGCAATCAGTGCCTGAGCACTTGCCCCAGCGGGTACATTTGTCTGCTCTGTCCCAAGGACCACACAGATTCCCCTGCTATGTCTCTCACCAGGTAGCCAGGGCTGCCCGAGCTTGTAGCATCTCCCACTGAGACTAATCACATCTCAGCCACACTGTGAGTTCTCCCACACACCCTCAGTTGTTTTTTTTTTTTCCGCACAGTCCCAGTTCATAAGCTCCACAGATTCACTAGGTTTTAGTCTCCTGTTATTACTCCCCACCAGAGTCAAGTTTTTCTGCTCGGCTGATTGCCCAGCGCAGCCCCGAGCTGGTGCAGCTGTTACGTGTGTCCAAAATGGCGTCTACTCTGTCGGTTTGCATGGCTTTGTAAGGTGTGTGGAGAGAGAGAATTGTGTCCATACCGTCCCTTTTCATTTTCCTCTCCTCGAGCTAGGCTGGTGTACTTTTCCCCATGGACCTCAAGCCTCGTCCCCTCTAGGCTCTTCCTGCCACTTCTCTGCCAGTGTCTCGGACTACTGCAGTTTTGTCTCACCTCAATTCCAGCGCTGGTGCAGAGGCTCTTGGCAGCTGGGGTCCCTAGCCGTGGGTGCCCGTGCCCTCCACCTAGATCCACCGTGTCCCGCTAATTACAGAAGAGTTTCTCTGCCGATTTCTCCCTAACACTTCCCTGAGACGACACTATCGCCACTTTTATTAAACTGCCTTCTCCTGAACTATCAGTAAGCTCCCTCCCTTTCCATCATCTTGGAACCCTACTGAATACTTTTCTAAGTCGAGTCACTGCTTTATAAAGTTTCATGTATTGGGTTTCATACGGTTACCATCACCAGGCACTGTTAAACTTCTGGCACTTGGGATAAAGTTTCATTTTCTTTTGACTTTTACAATTCATAAAGAGTAACTCAAAGGTCAACCTGTTGTCATTTCCCTACATAGAATCTACCTTTGTCCGTTCTGGATGCATTCAGACTTTTTCTCTATTTTTGGTTGTTAACAGTCTGACTTCAGGGTCTCTAGATCACGATTTCTGCTTGTGTTTACCCTGCTGGTGACTTGTAGTACCTTTGAATCTGAGCTCCATTGTTCGTTTTGAAATTTGCCAGAGCTCAGGCTGGGTCTCCCATGTTGGTGGCAGGCATCCAAGTACTCAGGCCATCAGCTGCTACCTCCCAGGGTGTGCATCAGCTGGGAGCTGGATTAGAAGTGTAGGAGCCAGGACTTGAACCAGGCGCTGACTTGATGCCCATTGCTCCTAACACCTGTCCTCCCTCTTCGTTCTTTTGCATCCGGTGAGTTTTCACAGTGGTGTTTGTTGGAAAAAGTATTCTTTCCATTGAGTGTCTTGGAAGTCTTAACAGAAATGGATCGTAAAGCGTGAAGATTTGTTGCTGACTGACATTTCTCTTCCATTGACTGGCGTGGTTGGTGTCTTTGTAGTAGGTTTTGTAATAGGAAATGTGAATCCTTCAACTTTCTCTGTGAGGTTGTTTGGGCTCTCCTGGGTCTCTTGCCTTTTATATTAATGCTGTGATCAGCCTGTTGTTTCTGCGAAATAGGTAGCTTGGATTTTAATAGAGATGACATTGATCTGTACATTAATGTGAGGAGCATTGCTCTCTTAACAATGCCATGTTTTCCAGTTCATGAACGTTGATGGCATCCTGTTGATTTAGCTCTTCCGTAAATCTTTTTAATGATCATTGGTATTTTTCGTTGTTGATGTATTGTAACTTCTTGTTAAACTTATTCCTGTTCTTTTGATGCTGTTGATGGAGTTATTTTCTTAATTTTACTCTTGTATTTATTGTCATTTTACAGAAATATCATTGATTTTTGCACATTGATCTTGTTTCTTGGAATGTTGCTGAACTCATTTTTTAGTCTCAGTAGTTTTTTCTGGATTCCTCAGAATTCTTGTAGATTATGTCATCTCAACTAAAGAAATTTTTTCCTTCCCATTTTTCCTTACATTAAATGCTTTATATATATATATATATATATATATATAGAGAGAGAGAGAGAGAGAGAGAGAGAGAGAAACTTGATAGCCAGCCTTACATTACAAAACTTAAGGTTTAATCTTACAACTTGTGAAAATGATATCTTTAAATTTTTAAGATTTATTTTATTTATTTGAAAGGCATAGTGACAGCAAGAGGGAGTGACAAAGAGCGAAAAATCTTCCGTCTTCTGGTTCGCTCCCTAAATGGCTGCAGCTGCTAGGGCTGGGCCAGCTCCATCCCTCTCTCCCATGTGGGTGGCAGAGGTCCAAGGACTTGGGGTGTTTTCCAGGGCTGTTTTCCGCTGCTTTCCCAGGTGCACAATCAGAGCGGGATCAGAGGTAGAGCATCTGAAACATGAACCAGTGCTCCAGTGTGGGTGCTGACACTGCAAGCTATGGCTTCACCTGCTTTGCTGGAACGCCCATCCCCCATTTTAAATACTCATAGTCATTAAGGAAAAAGTTGTCATCTTTGATTCTTCCCTCCCTCCCTCCCTCCTCCCCTCCTTCCCTCCCTCCTTACCTCCCTTCTCTTCTTTCCTTCCAAGGCAGAGTTAGAGAGAGAGAGAACGATAGAGAGAGAGAGATCTTCCATCTGATGCTTCACTCCCCAAATACCCACAACAGATGTGGATGGACCAGGTGAAAGCCAGGAGCCTGGAATTCCAGCTGAGTCTCCCACACTGTTGGCAGGGGTCCAAGCACTTGGGCCCTCTTCCATTGCTTTCCCAGCTGCATTAGCAGGGATCTGGACCAGAAGTGCAACAGCTGAGACATGAGCCAGTGCCTCTCTGGGATGCTGGCACTGCAGGCAGCAGCTTAACCTGCTGTGCCCTAACAATGGCTCCAACAGTGCCTTTCTCTTTAAGGTCGATTGATCTCTGAGATTTATAGTCCATGTTGTCAGTATATTTATTGCTGAAAATGATGCAAAGGGATCTTAGTAAAATTTGTGTGTGGGGGTGGGATTTGAACATAAAGAAGGTGTTTGTCTACTTCTAGAACGTCTTCCTGGTTTCACTCATGTTTCCTGAGGTTAATGTTTAAAGGAAAGAAGAAATAATGTGGCTGGTATTGTGGCTTAGGTGGGTTAAATTGCTGCCTGTGATGCTGGCATCGCATCTGGGCTGCAGTTTGTGTCCCAGCGAATCGACTTCCAGTCCAGCTCCCTGCTAATGGCCTGGAAAAGCAGCACCCGCGTGGGAGACCCAGATGAAGCTCCTGGATCCTGGCTTCTGTCTAGCCCAGCCCTGGTACTGCTGCTATTTGGGTGGTGAACCAGCAGAGGGAAGATTGGTCCATCTCTCTCCCTGCCATTGCTACCCCCGTAGCTCTGTCTTTCAAATAAACAAATTACCTTTAAGTAAGGAAGAAGAATTAAGAGTTCGTTATTAAGTTCTCTAATTGGGTGCATTTGTAAACACAGTTATGGGACTTAGTTCGTGTCTTTCAGATGTTTCTGTCATTTTTCACAAACAGTTGCTATTGAAAATACGTTAATTTCATTGTTTTTAGTAAACTTGTTTCATGTGTAATTTTTCTTAATACTCATTTGAAATTTTTTCCTTTTTTTTTCTCTTGCTAGATATAACCCGGAAAAGTCCCAGAACACCTCTTTCTGATCTCCGGGGCGTGCATGCTCTGAATGAACAAAACCAGCAGTGAGTGTATTTGCTTTATGTTGTCAGGAATGTAAAAGAAGTACCTCACCTTCCTATTATTTGTGTGCCTTTAAAAGCTTGAAGAAAGTCCGACTTGGTTTGTTTTTCATTTCTTAAAGCTTCTCTAAATGATATAGCAACAAGAGAATAGGTTAGAATTAGCAAAACTTGTCTAGGATTGCTTTGGATAAAATGACTATAGAACGTAGGAGCTTCATCTGGCTTCCATTCTGAGATCTTGGATTTTACATGTTTTGCAAAATGTAAGGTTTATTCTGCTTGTCTTTGGAGCAGTCTTATTGGAAAGTAATAATTGAATAATTTGACTTAGGCAAAAGTATTTGATTTACATAATACCTTTTTCTTGGAGAGTGTCATTACCAAAGCTTATCTTTTAAAATTTTGGAGTATAGTTTGGAAGTAAGTAAAATTTTCAGAATTAACAAATGAAAATTTGCTTTTACACATATCATTCCATAAATACTGTAATTATATGAGCAGAAGAACATTCAATTTCTAGAGGGTGCCCTATAGACCCTTAGCAGAATTGAGCCTCTTAGTGCCCTAGAAGTCTGGATGGTCTGTAGTTAGAATAGAATGGTAACTGCATGGATCTTTTTTTCCAGTTGAGCGTGTCTCTGTTTCTTTTCTGTGTTGTCACTTGTTTGCTCACTACCTTTGGTATGACTCTTGCTTATTAAGAAGTGTGGTTTCACTCACTCCATATGTAGGAGCTGCCAAAGCCCACGTAGCCGGGCCCACACACGTTCATCTCCGGTGCCGACGTACTGGACTGTTTGCCATCTTCATAGTGTAAGCCCTTTGTTTTCTTACCAGTGATTCCTAGCTAGTGATCACATCTGCCCTCATATTCGCATGCTAAGTTTTACAAAGCAAGACAACAGGAGTTGTGAATCATGACAGTGTAGTTTCACCCCTTCTGTGGCCCCATTGTCGCCCTGGTTGGGGATCTGTAACTTAAGAACCCGTTTTCTTAATTTGGAAAATGACGACTCTATGCCATTCCCCATTTCCCAAAGCAGTTTATTGGGATAAGTCTCCGAACTCCTATTTTCTGTTTATCTTTGCCCTTTCAGGTGTGGATACCTAAAAAGGCCTTTTCTGGCTTTCTGTTTTTATTGTGTTGGTTAGGGTGGTCCAATGTTTTAGTTTAAGACTAATTGCCGAGGTCACAGCTTAGGCAGTTAGGTGTAAAGATCCTCACTGGTTTCTTTGTTGTTTTACTCTGTTTTTGTGCTGTGATGGCTTTATCTTTGGACTGTGCCTCTTAGGCTTAGTGGAGTGTCCACTTTTTCAGTGACTCCCTAGGTGTGTGGTGGGTGTGGCCAGGGAGGCCTCTTCAGTGCTTCTGGGTGAAGGGAGTGTCCAAGGTGACACCCTCAGGTCAGGGGTGCTCATTTTTTTTTTCTCAGAGGGGAGGTAGTTTCTACTCTGTTGGCAGAGTCTCACGCACACCTCCCCTCCGCTAAGGAGACCAGTGCCCGGTGCTAGCCCCGGTGGGTGTAATTGTCTGTGCTGCCACAAGAACCACACAAAGATCCATGCAGTCACCTGTATAAGCCCAGATTCCACAGCAGTGACCCTCACCAGGGAGTCCCGTGTGCAGCTCCCACATGGACTGCCCAAAGCCCCATGCACACCCTGAGCCCTCCCAAGCAGCCACAGCGTTTTTACAGTCCTGGCACAACAGCTCCCACAGTCAGGACCCCCAGCCCCCTGTCAGTTCACCCAGCCAGGTGCAGGCATCTCCACTCAGCTGGTCGCTGGGCACAGGAGAATGAGCGGCTCAGCTGTTACTATGTCCAGAATGGCACCCGCCCTGTCTCAGCTTGTTACAGGACGCCGATGCAGGGTGGTCGGGGAGAGAGCAACGCGCCCCCAATTTTTACCCTCTACTTTGGCATCCCCACCAGGCTCTTCCTGCAGCTTTAGCTCCAGTGGCTTGGGCTGCCACAGACTGGTCTCCCCTCACTCCAGAGCTGGTGCTGAGCTTCTCAGCTGCTGAGTCCGGAGTTGTGCATGTCCACACCCTCCACGTAGGTGCACAGTGTCCCTCTAAATAACATGAAGTTTGCTTTGCCATTTTCTCCTGAACTCTTCCCTGAGACTGTACTCTCTCCAATTTTTGTTACACTCTCTTCTCTTAGAGTAGAGCAGTAAGCTCCCTCCCTATTCTGCCATCTTGGATCTCTCTGTCCATCTATATCTTTTTTGAAAAAATATTTGTTTATTTGAATGTCAGAGTTACAGAGAGAGAGAGAGAGAGAGAGAGAGAGAGAGAGCGCGTTATTCCATCTGCTGGCTCACTCCCCCAGATGGCTGCAGTGGCAGTGGCTGGCCCAGAACCAAGGCAGAAACCAGGAGCAACACCGGAGTCTCCTATGTGGGTGCAAGGGACCAAGCACTTGGGCCATGCCCTACTGCTTTTCCCAGGCCATTAGCAGGGAGCTGGATGAGAAGTGGAGCAGCCAGGAGTTGAACTGGTGGCCATAGGGGATGCCAGCCTCCCAGGCAGACACTCGGCCATAGTGTCAGCACCATTTGTTTTTCTTGACAAAGTTATGATATTAAACATACTTCTGCCATTCTCCCTTAAGAGTAGATATTATTTAGAAAAAATGAACGATGGTATTGATGGCTCTGGTTCGGCTGTTTTACGTGTTAACTGCGTGAATGGGAGGACTTGGTCTCCTCGATAAGTGGAGCACTTCTACTTGGGTTTTCATTGTCTGTGGGATGCCGGGAGTAGATGTTAGCCCCCGTGGGGCCAGGGAGGCATGAAGAGTTAGGACCTGAACCTGTCAAGGCTGGGCACAGAGGATGCACAGCCAGTGGAATGTTCCCTGCCCAGCAGAGCCCCCACTTGGGACATTGCCAACTGCCAGGGCTGCCAAGGTTTAGGATTTTTCCATTCTAAGAGGGCAAGGAGGCAGCCAGTTACAGAAGAGAAGGCTTTATTTTAGGGGGAGAGAATGGAGGGGTACAGAGGATGGGGGTTCAGTCTGTCTGGACAGAGGTCAAAGGTGGGTTGGCGCCAGGCTTGGTTTCGCTGGAGGGCGCCCTGTCTTGAAGGCAGGCAGGCATTGTCCGGGGCCCGAGGCGTGGAGGCAGGCGAGGTGGAGTCGGGCTCTTTGTGAGGCTGGAAGCTGGGGGCGCATGGGCAGAGAAGCAGGCTGCGGGCAGGTGGAGCTGGGGCGCCCCTGTCACCAGGTGTGGGCAGGACGCCAGGCTGGTCGAGGAGCCCTTTGGCTGAGGCAGGCAGGGTGGGAGCTCGTGTCCATCCTTCGGGCTGGGGCAGGCGCCCTGTTGATGAGGCCGGCGTGTTGGGGGTGCCGCTGTCATCGTAGGCAGGCTGGGGAGCCCCTGTCATGGCGGCAGCTGGGCTCAGGCTTCCCTGTTCTTAGTCAGTCCAGGTTGCAGCACCCTGATAGAACTCCAGGATGGGGCACCCGGCAGAATCATTGGAGGTTAGGGTGCCCCTGTCACAGAGTCAGTAGAGCCCGAGCATGCCTTTCTTCGAGTTAGTCCACGTTGGGGCACCCCAGTCCGTCAGGAAAGCTTGGGGTGCCCCATTCAGATGGAGAGGTTGGGGTACCCCAGTCAGATTGCAAAGAGGTTGGGGTGCCCCAGTAATATTGAGGAGGGATTGGGGTGCCCCATCATGTGTAGGAGAGGTAGGGGTACCCCATCAGCTATAGGCGAGGTAGGGGCACCCCATCATGTATAGGAGAGGTAGGGGCACCCCATCAGTCATAGGTGAGGTGTGGGCACCCCATCAGCTATAGGTGAGGTAGGGGCACCCCATCAGCTAAGGAGAGGTAGGGGCACCCCATCATGTATAGGAGAGGTAGGGGCACCCCATCAGTCATAGGTGAGGTAGGGGTACCCCATTATATATAGGAGAGGTAGGGGTACCCCATTATATATGGGTGAGGTAGGGGCACCCCATCAGCTATAGGAGAGGTAGGGGTGCCCCTTCAGTCATAGGAGAGGTAGGGGCACCCCATCAGGTAGAGGAGAGGTAGGGGTGCCCCATCAGTCATAGGAGAAGTAGGGGCACCCCATCAGGTAGAGGAGAGGTCAGGGCACCCCATCTGGTAGGCTGATTCTCGTGCGGTGGGGCAGTCCTCTTGAGGCGCTCCTGCTCCTGATTCAGTCGGGGTCAGGCACAGCTCTGGGTCACCGGGTTGGATCCCAGGGCCCCCGTCGGGGCGTCAGGTGGGCTTGGGCTCTTCTTTGTGTGCAGAGCCTGCACCCAGACGCCGCAGATGTCTGACAGGTCTGGTGGGTTGTCCTCTCAGGGAGACTGGCAGGGTCATAGTGCCCCTTTGTGAGGCAGCCGTTGTGATGGTGTGCCTGCTGTGAGCCTGGCAGAGTCAGGGGGCCCCTTAGTGAGGCAGGTGGTGTCACAATGTCCCTTCTGTGAGGTCAGCAGAGCCAGGGAGCCCCGTGTGTCAGCTGTCGTGTGGTTGGCTGAGGAGAAGGAGCCCACGCTCCCGTTGCTTGCTGAGAGCCCCTTGTGTGCTGGGGCCATTTGCTTGCTCTTTAGTCCATAAATAAAGATCCGTGCTCCTCTCTGTACCAAGTGGGGTACAGCGAGGCAGTAGAGGGACTGCCCCTTGGCCCCAGACTTTTCAGGGATGGGGCAGGGGTCACTTCTGTTCTCCACCCCTACTCAGCTTGGGGCAGCATGGGACACAGTGTGGGCCTATAACCTACTTGTTTGCTGTATTATTCTTTTTTTTTCGACAGGCAGAGTGGACAGTGAAAGAGAGACAGTGAGAAAGGTATTCCTTTTTGCCGTTGGTTCACCCTCCAATGGCCGCTGTGGCTGGCGTTCTGCAGTCGGCACACCGCACTGATCCAAAGCCAGGAGCCAGGTGCTTCTCCTGGTCTCCCATGCAGGTGCAGGGCCCAAGCACTTGGGCCATCCTCCACTGCACTCCTGGGCCACAACAGAGAGCTGGACTGGAAAAGGAGCAACTGGGACAGGATCTGGCACCCCAATTGGGACTAGAACCCGGTTTGCCGGCGCCGCAGGTGGAGAATTAGCCTAGTGAGCCGTGGCGCCGGCCTGCTATATTATTCTTGAAGCTGCATTTGGCAGAGGTGAAAGGACTTTGGCCAGTCACTCCCACTCAGCCTGGCTCCAAGAGGTGAGGTCCCCACATTCAGACGTCCCCAGCACAGTGGCTGATAAACCTATTAGGATCTTTCCTAGAGGTTAGCAGCCCAGCATCTGGAGTCAGACTGGCCAGAGGTGGAACTCCAGCAGGACGTTTTCCCTCCTGAAGCCTCAGTTTCCCCATCTGTAACCTGGAATGGATGCTCCTCCAGCTTGTCTGAATGCTCTCATGATAAGGACACTGAGGCAGAGCTGGGTCCCTTTCTTAGAGTCTGGAGCATGGAGGGGAAATTGGAAGTGGGCAATGGCCGATGACAAAATGTCAGGATGCACAGGCCTGTAGAAAGACGAGGAACAGTTGAGAAAGCAGTGTTGGGCATTATTTTTTAAGGAGGAGTTTTTATAAAAACTTTACTGTATTTGTAATTGACAGACAATACCTGTATAAATGTATGGGTTGCCATGTGACAGAAGAGCAGGAATTATCAATTACTAGAGACCTACCTGGTATCAGACAGATGGTGCCTTTCAGCTCCTGGTGAAATTCCAGTTCACACAGGAGATTTCAGTTCCCTTCAGTTCCCTGAAGGCAGCAGAGAGGGTGGGTGGAGACCCCACCCAAATGGCAATCACTTTAAGTAGCACTCTGGCCTCAGAATTAGCCCTTAAGACTTTCTAGTCTGGCTGCACTCTGGCTTGGTGGCTGACGGCACCCAGGGCTCCTGGCCCTGGCAGAGCCAGAAGGACCTGGAACCCCGAGTGGCCCAGGGAGCGAAGGGATCTGTAGCCTCAGGGCTGCCTGGTCTCTGAGGAAGCCTCCCCTCCTCCCCCAGCCACTCCTTCCTCGTGATGGTGAATGCTGGAGACTCCCCGATGCTCAGAGAAGCCACTCTGTCAGAGGCAACTCTCTGGGGTGTCTGTCCCTTTTCCCTAGTGGCACAGTTAGGGTATTACTCAACATCCAAAGCAATGCTGAACCCCTGATGCCAACCATGTGCCCAGAGCGGGGGCACTGGAAACGTTTGCTCGTGCTGGCACAGAAAGGCTCGCAGGCTGGGCTGCCCTGGGCCCTCTCTTCCTTTGCTCCAGTTCTGTGACTCTGGGAGAAGCAGCTTTCCTGAGTCTCACAGCCTGTGGGATCTGAGGGATGCATTAGGGCACATTCTTCTTCAGGTTCACTGGGAAGCCATGGGAGATGAGGCCTGCATGTGAGGCTCTGGGCCTTCCCCACGTTTCTTCACCTCCTGGAAATCATAGACAGCAACAGGTGCCTCTCATGAAATGCTTGGGTTTGAAAAGCAGGTGGAGCTTGGGGCTCTGGCTGGAGGAAGGCTGACCTCAGCTTCATCAGGGTGGTCTTCAAGAAGGGGGCACACATGTTCTCCCAGACCCAGCCCTGGCCTGCCGCACATCCCTGGCCTGCCTCCCAAAGGGACCACTGCAGCCTGAGCCTCCCTTTCTTGGGGCTTTGTCCACTGTGTGCTGTTCTCTTGCACCTGGTTTTTCCCTGCCGAGACATCTTCCCCCAACCCCATTCCATTGCCCCAGACTGCTTTCCCAGACACATTAGCAGGGAGCTGTATCAGAAGTGGAGCAGCCAGGACTCGAACCAGCACAGCAGGCAGCAGATAAACCTTCTGTGCTAAATGCCAAGGCCCCTGCAAAAGTTTTGAAAACTGAAGATTATGATGATAAAAATCTTGCAGAATGTAGAAGGTGAAAAATAGAGGCCAGCAGCCGGCGCCGTGGCTTAACAGGCTAATCTTCCGCCTTGCGGCGCCGGCACACCGGGTTCTAGTCCTGGTCGGGGCGCCAGATTCTATCCCGGTTGCCTCTCTTCCAGGCCAGCTCTCTGCTATGGCCCGGGAAGACAGTGGAGGATGGCCCAAGTACTTGGGCCCTGCACCCACATGGGAGACCAGGAGAAGCACCTGGCTCCTGGCTTCAGATCAGCGCGATGCGCCGGCCGCAGCGGCCATTGGAGGGTGAACCAACGGCAAAAAGGAAGACCTTTCTCTCTGTCTCTCTCTCTCACTATCCACTCTGCCTGGCAAAAAAAAAAAAAAAATAGAGGCCAGTACCATGGCTTAATAGGCTAATTCTCCACCTTGCGGTGCCGGCACCCCAGGTTCTAGTCCCGGTTGGGGTGCCGGATTCTATCCCGGTTGCCCCTCTTCCAGGCCAGCTCTCTGCTATGGCCCGGGAGTGCAGTGAAGGATGGCCCAAGTGCTTGGGCCCTGCACCCACTTGGGAGACCAGGAGAAGCACTTGGCTCCTGGCTTCGGATCAGCGCGATGCGCCAGCCGCGGCAGCCATTGGAGGGTGAACCAATGGCAAAGGAAGACCTTTCTCTCTGTCTCTCTCTCTCACTATCCACTCTGCCTGTCAAAAAAAAAAAAAGTGAAAAATAGAAAGAGATGAAAAATAGAAAATTAAAGCCAAATTTAGATTCCAGACGTGAATTACTGGAGTTCCACAAAGAGACCTGAAAGAAAACATAGAGGAAGAAATCCTTACAGAAATAACTCAGGAAAAATGTCCAGAATTGGAGGATCTGTGTTTGCAAAATGAAAGCCTCCTTGAGAGTTCAGGGCGCAGCTTGGTCAAGTGGCCACGGGCGCTGAATTGGCAGAGAAAAGCTGCTCACAGGCCCACAGCAGGATCCGCTGTCCAGTGCACACAGGAAGCAAACTCCCACCCAGACCCTGGGGCTCTGTGTCCTGTGCTCTCTGGGGCCCTGCACCTCCACTGCCCACATGGGTGACCTGGACCCTGCCAGGCCTAGGCTGCCTCTGCACACAGCTGGTTTTTCTGTCCTTCATGGTGGCTCAGGCTTATGGAAGCAGAGACCAGGATAGGGACTCTTAGCAACGTGTGGTAGGTCTGCAGAGAGTTTGCTCAGTGGAACCTGGGAGAGAGGGAGAAGAGGCTGGGAAGAAGCTCCCAAGTGCGTGGTGCAGGGTGAGGGGAGAGCCACAGCCTGTTCTGGGGCCCCTGCAGCAGAAAATACACCCCGCCTCTAGCCTGGCCCCTTTGGAGGCCGAGAGGGGCTTGCAGCTCCCTCCTGCCGGCTCCAGCTTCCACTGGCCAAGGGCAGGCCCCCAGGAGTTCAGGTGTGAGCTGTTCGCAGACAGTGCCCACAGCAGTGGCCTGGTGCAGGGTCCCTGGCTCTGTGTTTTCAGCCTCACATCTCCTGACCTGTGCTGCACTAGCCCACTTCTGCTTCTTGTCTGGCCTTCAGACTTGGACGTGAACACGATGGACTTGAGCCACAGTGTCTGACGTGAACACGATGCGCTCTTGAGGCACAGTTCTGAGGCCCCGGACTTGTTGATTGCACGCATTTGACAAGGGCATATTTGGGATTCTCATCTCCGCGTGTTTGAGACAGCCATAGATGAGGAAGCTGAGGCCCGGGGAAAGCCTGTACCTCGTCCAGCAAACGTTGTACCAGACCAAGCCCGAGGCTGCCTGACTTTCAGGTAAGAGCTAGTTCACTTGACTATACGTTTCTGCTTACGTCATGTGTCAGGACTCTTTTACTAAAATTTCCCTAATTAATCACGATCAGACATGATTGCTGAATTCGGTGCTCACAAGAAAGTTGTGTCCCAGCCAGTAGTCCCCCACTCTGTGATTTATGTCTGAGATTAGGACATGGCTTTAAGCCAGAGAGAGAACCTGCTTGAAACCTTCCACAGTTTTAAATGTAAGCCTTCTGGAGTTCATTTATTTATTCTTGGCAAGTTGTTGCTTCCTGGTTCTTGGAGAGTTGCTGGCTCATTTAGAAGAAAAACTTGAGTAGCTCGTAACAAAACAATCTTTTGAAGTGCAAAGTGTAAATGAGTAAGAAGCAGCAGACACATGCTAAAATACGCGTGAGTGTAATCATGGAGGGAACAGCCGCTCCAGGCACGTGAGTGCACGAAGCACTGAGGCCGAGGGCTTGTGTCCCAGCACACGCGGGCATGGTAGCGTCTTCCCTCTGTTGGGCTCTCCTGAGCCATGCACGAGAAACCACGGCCAGGCCTGGGCGCCCTTCACACCATCTCCCCAGCATGGTGCATTGCCAGGAAACGTTCCTCCTCTATCCACATCCAGACTGGTCAAATTACCTGCCGGGGAACTCAAGAATCCTTGGGCCAAGAGAGTGTGGCCATCGGTTTCGTGACTGTCGTGTGCCACTTGGGACGCCTGCTTTCCTGTGGTTAGCATTTAGCCCTCTGAAGGCTGAGTACCCGCAGGGAGGAGTCTCCTCAGAGCAGCAGAAAGCACCTGTCCATAGGATGGAGCATGTGCTCTGTTTTGACCTTCAGCCGTGAGGAGGCCTGCAGTCTCTGCCCTGGCCCACGTGTCCACTCCTAGCCCAGGTCCAGCTCAAGACTCAGTGTTCCTTAACCGGTCCCTCTGTGCTGTATGTTGGAAATAGTGGCTTCCCTCCTGACTAGCTGGCTCATCTGTAGAAGCAGAGAGCAGAAGGCGGCACTGTCCAGCTCCTGCAAGCTCAGTGTGGCTGTGCTGACCACTGGTTTCTTTTTCTCACCTGGATTTTCCCCTTTTGCACGCCCCAGGGGGAGGATTTTAAATTCTCTCTGCGATCCTTGGTTAACATGGCTCCCACGATGACTTGGACTTGGTTTGCCCCTGCAAAAGCTCATGTGTTGGAAGCTTGGTCTCCAGTGTGGTGAGGCAGAGGTGGGGCCTAGCAGAAAGTGACAGGGTCGTGGGGGCTCCACCCTCGAGGATGGGATCAGTGCTGGGCCCACAGAGTGGGACGAGTCTCACAGGAGTGAGTGCATTCTGGCGCGAGCAGGTTTCTGAAAAGCAAGGTTGCCTGGTGCTCACCTCTTCTGCTCGCAGCGCGCCCCCTTTCTGCTCCTCTGTAGTGTTGATACCGCTGAGAGGCCCTCACCAGGACCCCAGCGTCATGAGCCAACACCGAGCCGTGGGTATTTTGTTACAGTCCCAGAAAACAGACGGAGGCCCTTGCCCTACCCCCATGCTACTCCAGTGGTATCTTAAGAAGACTTAATTCTGCCCACGGGCTTCTGGATGTCCTGGGTCTTCCCACTGTTTGGGAAGACAGCAGATGCAGGATCACTGAGGAGCCGGGGCCCAGGCTGCAGAGTGGACCAATGCGGGCTCAGATTCTGGCTCCACCCCTCCCGGGCGAGTTACTCAGCATTTCCAAGCCCGGACTCTGGCGTCTGTGCCCTGGAGGTGACCTTGCTCAGCAGGCAGGGTTTGTACACCTGCTGTGGGCTGCTCGTTTTCCAACATGGACGTATTTAACCCTGCCTGCTGAGCAGTATAGACACCTCCAGGATCCAGGATTGCAATTTTGGGCTTAGAAATATGCTAAGTCCTCTACCGACATCTAGCTGTTCCTGGGAGCCAGGACCACAGGACTCTGCCCCTCAACCCCAGCTGTGAGGAGTCACTAGGTTCTGAATGGCATGGGGCCTCCCTGTGAGGGGCAGGCCATCCTGAGGAAGGGACCCCACAGCAGTCACTCCCTGCTGCCTGCTGCTCCAGGCCGCTGGGGAGAGGGAGGACTATTTTTGAAGCATCGGCTCTTTTCCGTCTCCTAACTTTACCTCCACCTCTGATGACTTTAACATAGACACTCATTTCTCAGCCACTGGCTGCTGCGTAACTGAGCGCCCACCAGAGATGCAGGCCAAAGTCCAGGCATTTCCAGCCACAGACTCCTGAAGGGTGGGCCTGGAATCGGGAAAGGAGTAGGAGGTAGGGATCTGGCCTTGAGCTTGCTCTTCCTCCCACCCGAGCCACGTGTGGGTGGTCTCTGAGGTGCTCCTGGCTCATGTGCTAAGCCGCTGGCTGATCCCGTGGAAGATGTTGTACAACCTGCCGCGTAACAGCCTAGAACAGCCGGCCACAGTGCACACAGCACAGCTCACTGCACAATGAGTAAGATGCTCCACACCATGCAATTGGTTATTCGTGATTCGAAAGAGCCAATGAGGATTTTTTTTTTTAGAAAATTATGTTTTTTAAAAAAGATTTATTTTATTTCTTTATTGGAAGGCAGAGTTCCAGAGAAGGAAAGACAGAGAGAGCTTCCATTTGCTGGTTCACTCTCCCCAAATGGCCACATTGGTCAGGGCAGGCTAAAGCTGAGATTTTGGAATTCCATCTGGGTCTCCCACATGAGTGCCAGGGCCCCAAGTACTCTGACCATCTGCTGCTGCTTTCCCAGGCCCATTAGCAGGGAGCTGGATAGGAAGTGGAGCAGCTGGGACTGGAACTGCTGCTCATACGGGATGCCAGTGTCAGAGAGGGCAGGTTAACATGCTGCAGCCCAACAACGGCCCTGGTTAATGAGGTTTTGAGAAAGAGACATTCCTTACCAAGTATCCTATGGGACCCGCAACTGCATCAAAAGACTTTAAGATGGCGTCGTTGCAGGTAGGAGCAGCCAGGGTCCCTGCGTCCCTGAGTCCCTGTCTGGAGGGCAGGATTGGGGTACCACCCAATCATCCCAGTCCTTGCCTGAGAGAAACTTGAGCTTGGCTGTGTTAGGCACTGTGATCTTGAGGGTCCGGCAGATGCAGCAGCTGGGTCAATTGTCTCAAATACCCACACCTTCGCACCTTACACCACAAATCAGAATCTGAGTAAATTCTGGTCAGAATAGAACGCTGAAAACTGGAAGAAAATGAGGGTGACATTGGATGCAAACACTGGTTGAGGTTTCTTAGGCCTCACAGGAGCAGCAGAAATTACAAAAGGAAAAACCTCAGCTTCCACACAGTTCTCAAAACTCCATTTAAAATAGATTTTTTTAAAAGATTTATTTATTATTTGAAAGTCAGAGTTACACAGAAAGAGAAGGAGAGGCAGAGAGAGAGAGGTCTTCCATCCCCTGGTTCACTCCCCAAGTGGCTGCAACGGCCAGAGTTGCGCTGATCTGAAGCCAGGAGCCAGGAGGTTCTTCTGGGTCTCACACGCGGGTGCAGGGGCCCAAGGACTTGGGCCATCTTCCACTGCTTTCTCAGGCCATAGCAGAGAGCTGGATTGGAAGTGGAGCAGCCAGGACTCGAACCAGCACCCATGTGGGATGCCAGCACTGCAGGCAGTGGCTTTACCTGCTATGCCACAGCACCAGCCCCCTTAAAATAGATTTTAACTTTAAAACAGAATTGACCAACTGGGCAAGTGCACCTGCCGCAAATATGAAGGGTTACCATCGTCCTCGTTTAGAGATCACACGGGGTGGGGCAGGGGAGAGGGGGCGTGGCGGGCAGCAGTTTTCCTCCCAGCCGCTCTGCTGCTAGCATGGCTCCGAGTCCCCCAGTTCTGCCGGTCGCTTTGCGTTCTGTCCCCGCAAAGTGCACTTAACGCTGGCACAAAGCCAACCTAATTAGGAAAGTCAGTCTGCGCAAAGAAAAGATCATTCTCACGCTGCCTGCTGCCAGCTGTCCCGGGTGCTTCTCACGTGTGCTGCCGGGTGTCTCCACGCAGCTGAAGCAGGACATTCAGAGCTGCTCGCCGCCCCCTGCCCCCAGCTCCAGAGTGGAGCGTGCCCAGAACAGCTGAGCAGCCCTGGGGAGAGACGGGAGGGGGTGTTTAGAGATGGGCCCTGCTTGAGCTCTTGTGGCCCCGCAGCCTTGGACTCGCGCTGTGCCCCCGCCCTGGGACTGGGCTCCTCACTTCCTAGCTGTAGCGCACTTCGCTCAGAGCAATGCTGTAGCAAGGTGTCACCTAGCTCTATTTCAGAGAAGGAAACTGAGGCTCGAGTTGAAGAAATAATGCAGCCGGAGTCCAGAACAGAGCTGGAATGAAGACTCCAGCACATTCGACTCCAAGGGCATGCGCCCCGCCATGCCCACGCCGCCTCCTGCCAAACAGGCATACCCCCAGGCAGTGGCAGCAAGTGGGAGTGCCTGGGTTCGAATCCTGGCTCCAGCTTCCTGCCGGTGCAGACTTTGGAAGCAGCAGGTGATGGCTAGGTGAGTGGGTCCCTGCTGCACACATGGAAAGCCTCGATTGAGCTCCTGGCTCCTGGCTCCTGGCTCCTGGCTTTGTCCTGGTCCAGCCCCAGCCATCCTAAGCTGGGGTGTGAACCTGTGAATAGGAACACACTTTCTCTCCTCTTTTTTCCTCTCTCTCACCACCTGTCAAAAAACTAAATAAACTTTTAAAGGAAGGTGAACTAAAAGCTTAAAATCTCACAAAAGCAGAATTTGCCACAGCTACTCCACGGAATGCTGAAGTGATTGCCTTAGGCAGAAGGAAGGTGATCCCAGATCCAAACCGTGGGCCTACGCAGAGGAAGGAGGAGCCCCAGAAATAGCCACGAGTGTAACTAAAGGGTCCCCGTGCTTCATCCTGTTTACGAATGATTGACTGTGGCAGCAGAAGTGACAGCATCGTGTTGCAAGGTTCTTGTTCTGTATATGCAATGATGTAATTCCACTTGCAGGGACAAAGCGACAGTTAAAAATGTGTGTGTTGGGGCCAGCGCTGTGGTGCAGCGGGTTAAAGCCCTGGGCTGAAGCGCTGGCATCCCACATGGGTGCTGGTTCTAGTCCCGGCTGCTCCTCTTCAGATCCAGCTCTCTGCTATGGCCTGGGAAAGCAGTGGAAGATGGACCAAGTGCTTGGGCCCTGCACCCACATGGGAGACCTGGAAGAAGTTCCCGGCTACTGGCTTTGGATCGGCACAGCTCCAGCCATTGCGGCCATCTGGGGAGTGAACCAGCAGATGGAAGACCTCTCTCTCTGTCTCTACCTCTCTCTGTAACTCTGTATTTCAAATAAATAAAATAAATCTTTTTTTAAAAATTGTGTGTTATATACCCTAAAGCAACCACTTAAAAAATAGTAGAGCTAATAGCTCTCTAAAGGGAAATAGTCCTCCACAAACGAATAATAATCCTAATATTAAAAAAGCCCACAGGGGCCAGCGCCATGGCGCACTAGGCTAATCCTCTGCCTGCGGCACCAGCATCCCATATGGGCACTGGGTTCTAGTCCCGGCTGTTCCTCTTCAAGTCCAGCTCTCTGCTGTGGCCCAGGTGCTTGGGTCCCTGCACCCACAGGGGAGACCAGGAGGAAGCACCTGGCTCCTGATCAGCGCAGCACCGTCCATTGTGGCCATTTGGGGAGTGAACCAATGGAAGGAAGACCTTTCTCTCTGTCTCTCTCTCTCTCTCACATTGTCTGTAATTCTACCTCTCAAATAAATAAATAAATTTTTTTTTAAAAAAGTCCACAACTAATTCAAAAGAACTCAGAAAAGCAAAGAGCAAGATGTCGGAATCAAACCAGCCACATAGAAGAATTGCGCTGAATGTACCTGGTCTACACCCCCATGGGAAAGGCAGTGATCCTCACGTGGGTAAGTAAGGCTGCTGCTATGGGCAGCCAGAGAGAAAGTCACTTGAAATATAAAGACAAGCAGGTTCAAAGGAAAGGCAGGCGTAGTGGTGGAGTTCCGGTGTCAGCTTGATTAGGTAAAGGGATGCTCAGGCAGCTGGCCAGGATTACTTGTGGTATGTCTTGGAGAGGAGACGACTGAGCCAGTGGACTGAGCGAGAATCCCACCCCCACCATTGTGGGCAGAGCAGTGGACTGAGCGAGAATCCCACCCCCAACCATTGTGGACAGAGCAGTGGACTGAGCGAGAATCCCACCCCCACCATTGTGGGCAGAGCAGTGGACTGAGCGAGAATCCCACCCCCACCATTGTGGGCAGAGCAGTGGACTGAGCGAGAATCCCACCCCCACCATTGTGGGCAGAGCAGTGGACTGAGCGAGAATCCCACCCCCACCATTGTGGGCAGAGCAGTGGACTGAGCGAGTATCCTCCCCCACCATTGTGGACAGAGCAGTGGACTGAGCGAGAATCCCACCCCCACCGATGTGGGCAGAGCAGTGGACTGAGCGAGAATCCCACCCACCCCCACCATTGTGGGCAGAGCAGTGGACTGAGCGAGAATCCCACCCCCACTGATGTGGGCAGAGCAGTGGACTGAGCGAGAATCCCACCCCCACCGATGTGGGCAGAGCATGGACTGAGCGAGAATCCCACCCCCACCATTATGGACAGAGCATGGACTGAGCGAGAATCCCACCCCCACCGATGTGGGCAGAGCATGGACTGAGCGAGAATCCCACCCCCACCATTGTGGGCAGAGCAGTGGACTGAGTGAGAATCCCACCCCCACTGATGTGGACAGAGCAGTGGACTGAGCGACAATCCCACCCCCACCGATGTGGGCAGAGCAGTGGACTGAGCGAGAATCCCACCCCCACCGATGTGGGCAGAGCATGGACTGAGCAAGAATCCCACCCCCACCATTGTGGGCAGAGCAGTGGACTGAGCGAGAATCCCACCCCCACTGATGTGGGCAGAGCAGTGGACTGAGCAAGAATCCCACCCCCACTGATGTGGACAGAGCAGTGGACTGAGCGAGAATCCCACCCCCACCATTGTGGGCACTGCATGGACTGAGCGAGAATCCCACCCCCACCATTATGGACAGAGCATGGACTGAGCGAGAATCCCACCCCCACCGATGTGGGCAGAGCAGTGGACTGAGCGAGAATCCCACCCCCACCATTGTGGACAGAGCAGTGGACTGAGCGAGAATCCCACCCCCCCATTGTGGGCAGAGCAGTGGACTGAGCGAGAATCCCACCCCCAACATTGTGGGCAGAGCAGTGGACTGAGCAAGAATCCCACCCCCACCATTGTGGGCAGAGCAGTGGACTGAGCGAGAATCCCACCCCCACCATTGTGGGCAGAGCAGTGGACTGAGCGAGTATCCCTCCCCCACCATTGTGGGCAGAGCAGTGGACTGAGCGAGAATCCCACCCCCACCGATGTGGGCAGAGCAGTGGACTGAGCGAGAATCCCACCCACCCCCACCATTGTGGGCAGAGCAGTGGACTGAGCGAGAATCCCACCCCCACCGATGTGGGCAGAGCAGTGGACTGAGCGAGAATCCCACCCCCACCGATGTGGGCAGAGCATGGACTGAGCGAGAATCCCACCCCCACCATTGTGGGCAGAGCATGGACTGAGTGAGAATCCCACCCCCACTGATGTGGACAGAGCAGTGGACTGAGCGACAATCCCACCCCCACCGATGTGGGCAGAGCAGTGGACTGAGCGAGAATCCCACCCCCACCGATGTGGGCAGATAATGGACTGAGCAAGAATCCCACCCCCACCATTGTGGGCAGAGCAGTGGACTGAGTGAGAATCCCACCCCCACTGATGTGGGCAGAGCAGTGGACTGAGCGAGAATCCCACCCCCACTGATGTGGACAGAGCAGTGGACTGAGCGAGAATCCCACCCCCACCATTGTGTGCACTGCATGGACTGAGCGAGAATCCCACCCCCACCGATGTGGACAGAGCAGTGGACTGAGCGAGAATCCCACCCCCACCGATGTGGGCAGAGCATTGGACTGGGTGAGAATCCCACCCACCCCCACCATTGTGGGCAGAGCAGTGGACTGAGCGAGAATCCCACCCCCACCATTGTGGGCAGAGCAGTGGACTGAGCGAGAATCCCACCCCCACCATTGTGGGCAGAGCAGTGGACTGAGCGAGAATCCCACCCCCACCATTGTGGGCAGAGCAGTGGACTGAGCGAGAATCCCACCCCCACCATTGTGGGCAGAGCAGTGGACTGAGCGAGAATCCCACCCCCACCATTGTGGGCAGAGCAGTGGACTGAGCGAGAATCCTACCCCCACCATTGTGGGCAGAGCAGTGGACTGAGCGAGTATCCCTCCCCCACCATTGTGGACAGAGCAGTGGACTGAGCGAGAATCCCACCCCCACCATTGTGGGCAGAGCAGTGGACTGAGCGAGAATCCCACCCACCCCCACCATTGTGGGCAGAGCAGTGGACTGAGCGAGAATCCCACCCCCACTGATGTGGACAGAGCAGTGGACTGAGCGAGAATCCCACCCCCACCGATGTGGGCAGAGCAGTGGACTGAGCGAGAATCCCACCCCCACCGATGTGGGCAGAGCATGGACTGAGCAAGAATCCCACCCCCACCATTGTGGGCAGAGCAGTGGACTGAGCGAGAATCCCACCCCCACCATTGTGGGCAGAGCAGTGGACTGAGCGAGAATCCCACCCCCACCGATGTGGACAGAGCAGTGGACTGAGCGAGAATCCCACCCCCACCATTGTGGACAGAGCATGGATTGAGCGAGAATCCCACCCCCACCGATGTGGGCAGAGCATGGACTGAGCGAGAATCCCACCCCCACCGATGTGGGCAGAGCAGTGGACTGAGTGAGAATCCCACCCCCACTGATGTGGACAGAGCAGTGGACTGAGCGACAATCCCACCCCCACCGATGTGGGCAGAGCAGTGGACTGAGCGAGAATCCCACCCCCACCGATGTGGGCAGAGCATGGACTGAGCAAGAATCCCACCCCCACCATTGTGGGCAGAGCATGGACTGAGCAAGAATCCCACCCCCACCATTGTGGGCAGAGCAGTGGACTGAGCGAGAATCCCACCCCCACCATTGTGGGCAGAGCAGTGGACTGAGCGAGAATCCCACCCCCACCGATGTGGGCAGAGCAGTGGACTGAGTGAGAATCCCACCCCCACTGATGTGGACAGAGCAGTGGACTGAGCGACAATCCCACCCCCACCGATGTGGGCAGAGCAGTGGACTGAGCGAGAATCCCACCCCCACCGATGTGGGCAGAGCATGGACTGAGCAAGAATCCCACCCCCACCATTGTGGGCAGAGCAGTGGACTGAGCGAGAATCCCACCCCCACCGATGTGGACAGAGCAGTGGACTGGGCGAGAATCCCACCCCAACTGATGTGGGCAGAGCAGCCCACCAGCTGAGGCCTGCGTAGAATAAAGGAGCAACAGAGAGCCAAGTCTACTTCCTCTCTCTTCCAGGGCTGGGAACCCCTTTTCCTACTGTCCTTGAACATAAGAGCCCAAGTTCTCCAGCCTTTGTAAGTGTGGGCCTTCACACCGAGCCTGGGCTCTCGGTGCCCGTGGTTCCCCGGGGTGTGGAGGGCCTGCTGTGGACTCCTCAGCCTCTGTCCCCCCATGAAACCGTACCACTCACAAATGCCTCATGTTCTATATACATGTTTATCTTTACAGTGACGCAAACTCAACAATTCTGCTCAATAATTGATGGAACAAATAGATAACCTGTGGGACACAGGAGACCTGAGCAGCACTACCCACTGACCTGACTTGAGTGGCATTTCTAGAACATTCTGCACAACCACAGCAGCAGGGGCCATCTTGCACTTGCACCCAGAATATTTTACAAACGGACCATCTTCTGGGCCATGGAACAAGACTCGGAAACTGTGAACAAAGTCAGTTCCTGCAAAGTAGGTTCTCTGACCATAACAGAATTAAATTAGAAATGATGAACAGGGGCCAGCACTGTGGCGCAGTAGGTTGACGCCCTGGCCTGGGGCTCTGGCATCGCATATGGGCGCCAATTCTAGTCCTAGCTGCTCCTCTTCCAATCCAGCTCTCTGCTGTGGCCTGGAAGGCAGTGGAAGATGGCCTAAGTGCGTGGGCCCATGCATCCGCGTGGGAGACACGGAAGAAGCGCCCGGCTTCAGATCAGTGCAGCTCCGGCCATTGCGGCCCTTTGGAGAAGGAACCATCAGATGGAAGACCTCCCTCTCTCTCTCTGCCTCTCCTCTCTCTGTGTAACACTAACTTTCAAATAACAAATAAATAAATCTTTTAAAGAAATGATGAACAAATATCTCTGGAATCTATCCAGCTATTTGGGAATTAATGCAATTCTGAATATCTCACAAGCCAAAGAAGAGTCAAAGGGAACAAGAGGTGTTTGGAACTGACTGAAAATGAAAACACAATGTATCAGAATTTGTGGGACACAATTAAAAGCAATACTTAGAGGGAAATTTGTTGTATTAAATGCCTCCATCAGACAAGATGGCTCTTAAGTCAGTGGCCTGAGCCTGCACTTTAAGAAGCTAGAAAAGGCCGGCGCGTGGCTCACTAGGCTAATCCTCCACCTGCGGTGCCAGCACCCCAGGTTCTAGTCCCGGTTGGGGTGCCGGATCTGTCCCGGTTGCCCCTCTTCCAGTCCAGCTCTCTGCTGTGGCCCGGGAGTGCAGTGGAGGATGGCCCAGTGCTTGGGCCCTGCACCCACTTGGGAGACCAGGAGAAGCACCTGGCTCCTGGCTTCGGATCAGCGCAGTGCGCTGGCCACAGCACACCGGCCGCGGCGGCCATTGTGGGGTGAACCAACGGCAAAGGAAGACCTTTCTCTCTCTCTCTCTCTCTCTCTCTCTCTCTCACTGTCCACTCTGCCTGTAAAAAAAAATAAATTAAAAATTAAAAAAAAAAAAACAGAAGTTCAATATTTATTGAGGATATCTGTAATGGATAATTCTTTGGCTGGGCTGACCAGGGAAGGAAAACAGAAGACACAGCTGTCACGGACCAGAATGAGAGAGAGACAGCACTACAGATTCTAAAGATGTTAGGAGGCTACAGGAGCGTTCATCTCTGTAGCTCTGTATCTGTTAAGGAAATTTAGTTGTAGCTAAAAACATTCCTAAACACATAAATTCCCAGCCTGAATGGACTTACTGGGAAGTTGTATCAAATCTTTAAAAAGAAATACCAGTTCCACCCAAACTCAAACAACATACTGAGAAGGAGGGTGTACTTCCCAGCTCCTTCAGTGAGGCCAGCATTATTACACTGACCCAAGATCAGACAGATGTGGGAAGGACTGGGGTGAGCGTTTAACCTAGCAGTGCACACGTCAGTTAAGAAGCCCATGCCCCACACAGAAGTACCTGGGTTCGGTACCTGGCTCTGGCTCCTGACCTCACTTCCTGCTAATGCAGACCTTGGCAAGCAGCAGCGGTGGCTCAAGTAAGTGGGTTCCAGATCCCTGCATGGGAGACCTGGAATGAGTTGCTGGATCCCAGCCTCGGCAGAGCCCAGCCCTGGCCATTGCAGGCATTTGGGGAGTGAAGCAGTGGATAAGAGGTCTGACTGCCTGCCTCTCTCTCTGCCTCCCAAATAAATTTAAATGTAAAGGTGAACAGAGAACTGCCAATTCATAGCCCTAATAATTGTTAATTTAAAAAACAAAATTCAAAGAATTCCAACCTAGTGATGCATGAAGACGCTCCCCGCTGTGGTTGGAAGGTTTGTGTTCCCCCCAAAGTTCACGTTGAGCCCCTCACCCCCGAGCTGGTGGGTTAGGCTGGGAGAGCCTTGCCCTCCTCTCAGGGGAGGACACGCAGGAAGCTGCCATCCACGGGCCAGGAAGTGGACCCTCACAGAAAGGGAACCTGCACAGCCCTGGACTTCCAGGCTCCAGAACTGCGAGAAGCCAATCCCTGTTGTTCATAGCCCACCCAGTTTTGTGTGTGTGTGTGTTTCTTTTTAGCTTCTTTCTTTTATTTTAGAAGAAATAATTTGTACTCAAGCCTTTCTTCCAAGTACTTTTACATAAGCATTTTTGTTTGTTTTTATTTTCATATATAGTTTTTTTCATTTATTTATATAAAGGGAACAGATTTCATGAATTTCATATATACAGTTTTAAGAGTATAATACTACTTCCCACCCTACCCTGCCTCCCTCTCTCTCCCACTCCCCCTCCTCCTTTTCTTATTTTTCTTTTAATTTTTACAATGACTTACTTTCAATTTTCTTTATAACTAGCTTAACCCTCCACTAAATAAAGAATTCAGCAAGTAGTCAGTAGAAAAACCACCATTCCTCAAGGTCTAGACAAGGGCTGTAACAATGTTCAAGTCTGAAAATGCCAGTTTTACTGTATACACTGCTTTTGTTGTACTCTGTATATTACCACAAGTCAGAGAAAACATGATATCTGTCTCTTTTTTTAAGATTTTATTTATTTGTTTGAGAGGTAGAGTTACAGAGAGAGATAGGGAGAGACAGAGACAAAGATCCTCCATCTGCTGGTTCACTTCCCAAATGGCTGCAATGGCCAGAGCTGGGCCAATTCTGAAGCCAGGAGCCAGAAGCTTCCTCTGGGCTCCCCAGTGGGTGTAGGGTCCCAAGCACTTGGGCCTTCTCCCACTGCTTTCCCAGGGGACTGGCTTATTTTACTAAGCATAACGATTGCATCCATTTTGTTGTGAAAGACAGGATTTCATTCTTTTTTACAGCTGAGTGGTATTCCATCATGTATATACACCAAGATTTCTTTATCCAGTCATAGTTGATGGACATCTGGGTTGGTTTTAGCTATTGTGAGTTGAGCTGCTATACACTTGGGGGTACAGATAACTGTTTCAGATGCTTTCACTTCCTTTGGATAAATTCCCAGGAGGGGAATGGCTGGGTCATACTGTAGGTCTCTTTTCAGATTTCTGAGGAATCTCCGCACTGTCTTCAGTAATGGTTGCACTATTTATGTTCCCACCAAGAATGTATTCAGGTGCCTTTTTCCCTACATACTCGCCAGCATTTGTTTTTTGTTTTTTTTTTGTTGTTTTTTGTTTTGTTTTGTTTTGTTTTGTTTTTGACAGGCAGAGTGGACAGTGAGAGAGAGACAGAGAGGAAGGTCTTCCTTTTGCCGTTGGTTCACCCTCCAATGGCCGCCGCGGTAGCGCGCTGCGGCCGGCGCACCGCGCTGATCCTATGGCAGGAGCCAGGTGTTTCTCCTGGTCTCCCATGGGGTACAGGGCCCAAGCACTTGGGCCATCCTCCACTGCACTCCCTGGCCACAGCAGAGAGCTGGCCTGGAAGAGGGACAACCGGGACAGGATCGGTGCCCCGTCCGGGACTAGAACCCGGTGTGCCGGCGCCGCAAGGCGGAGGATTAGCCTGTTGAGCCACGGCGCTGGCCTGTTTTTTGTTTTTTATTTTTGGATGGTAGCCATTCTCACGGGGGTGATGTGAAACCTCATTACAATTTTGATTTGCATTCCCCTGATAGCTAGTGATCCTGAGCATCATGTATATGTGTTGGCCATTTGTATTTTATCCTTTGAAAAATACCTGTACATATCCTTAGCCCATTTCTTAACTGTATTGGTTGTCTTGTTGTTGATGAGTTTCTTGAGTTCCTTGTATATGCTGGATGCTAATCCTTCATCAGGTGTATAATTTGCAAATGTTTTCTCTTTTTCTGTCAGTTGCCTCTGTACTTTGCTGAAGGTTTCCTTCGTGGTGCAGAAGCTTCTGAGGTTGATATAATCTCATGTGTCTTTTTTGCCTTTATTGCCGGTACTTCTGGAGTCTTATCCAAGAAGACTTTGCCTGTGCCAGTGTTTCCTCTGTGTTTTGATGGTTTCAGGTCTTTAGATCCCTGATCCATTTCGAGCTGAGTTTTATACAGGGTGTGAGGTAGGGGTCTTGTTTCACACTTAGGCCTACAGAGATCTAATTTTCCCATTGCCACTTGTTGAAGAGACTGTCTTTTCTCCAGGAAGTGATTTTAGCTCATTTGTCAAAGATTACTTGGTTGTGGATTCGTGGATTAATTTCTGGAGTCTCTAGTCTGTTCCATTGGTCAGCATGTCTTTCTGTGTCAGTACCAAGCTGTTTTGATTATAATTGCTCTGTAATATGTCTTGAAACAGATATTGTGATGCCTCCAGATTAGTCCCATTCATGATAGCTACAAAAAAATTAAATACCTGGAGATAAATTTAACTAAGGATGTAAGAGACCTCTACAATGAAAATCGCAAAACATTAAGGAAAGAAATAGAAGACACCAAAAAATGCAAAAATCTTCCATGTTCATGGGTTGGAAGAATTAATATCATCAAAATGTCCATTCTGTCCAATGCAATTTACAGATTCAATGCAATCCAAGTCAAAATACCAAAGATAATATTCTCAGATGTAGAAAAAAATGACCCTGAAATTTACATGGAATCACAAGAGACCCTAAACAGCTTTATGGTATTTTTAATAGTAGCTTGAACAGACTCAGACAATAGTATATCACAATGTACTTGGGTTTATTACAGTAATGTCATATTAGTTGAACATTAAAAGTCATTGAATAAATTATGGTTATCTTCAAAGATGCAGAAAAGACATTGGCAAAATCCAACATCCATTTCTTATAAAATCAACAAATAATATCAACAAAGTCCTATGAATAATATCAACCGAAATGGTGAAATATCTTTATAAAAGAAAATCCATATGCTAAAAAATAACCCACAAATCTTCAACCCTTATCTCATACCATCTATGAGATGAACTCAAGTTGGATCATAAAACTAAATGTGAACTTTAAACTGTAAAACTTCTAGAGTAAAATTCAGGAGAAAAGCTTTCTTGAATTCAACACAAAAGTTAAAATCTATAAAAAGGGGCCGGTGCTGCGGTGTAGTGGGTAAAGCCTCTGCCTGTGGTGCCGGCATCCCACATGGGTGCTGGTTCAAGACCAGGCTGCTCCACTTCCAATCCAGCTCTCTGCTATGGCCTGGGAAAGCAGTAGAAAATGGCTCAAGTCCTGGGGCTCCTGCACCAACATGGGAGACCCAGAAGAAATTCCTGGCTCTTGGCTTCAGATCAGCGCAGCTCTGGCCATTGTGGCCATCTGGGGAATGAACCAGCAAATGGAAGACCTCTCTCTGTCTTTCTCTCTCTCTCTCTGCCTCTCCTCTCTCTGTGTAACTGTGACTTTCAAGCAAAATGAATACATCTTTTTTAAAAAAATCTATAAAAAGGTGGCCGGCGCCGCAGCTCAATAGGCTAATCCTCTGCCTTGTGGCACTGGCACACCTGGTTCTAGTCCCGGTCTGGGCGCCGGATTCTGTCCTGGTTGCCCCTCTTCCAGGCCAGCTCTCTGCTATGGCCTGGGAGTGCAGTGGAGGATGGTCCAAGTGCTTGGGCCCTGCACCCCATGGGAGACCAGGAGAAGCACCTGGCTCCTGCCTTCGGATCAGCGCGGTGTGCCAGCCGCAGCACGCCGGCCACAGCGGCCATTGGGGGGTGAACCAATGGAAAAGGAAGACCTTTCTCTCTGTCTCTCTCTCTCTCACTGTCCACTCTGCCTGTCAAAAAAAAATCTATAAAAAGGCAAAATCAATAAATTGAACATCATCAAAATTAAGAGCTTCTGTTCTTTGAAAGATAGGCCACAGACTCACAGATGACATTGTCAAAGAAACATATGTAATGAGGACTTAAATCCACAATTAGAAATAACTCTGATAACTCAGTAATAAACAAACATACAACCAACTTTATAACAGGCAAAAGCTTTTGAAGGGATATTTCACTAAAGAAGATGGATGGCACAAGAAAACATACTAGACACCAGTAATCACCAGGGAAATGCAAATTAAAGCCCCTATGTCCCATTGGAATGTCCTACAATTAAACTGATCACACCAAGCACTAGCAACAATGGGAAGCAATTGCGAGTCCATTCATTGCTGGAGGAATCAAAACCATGCAACCACTTTGGAAAACACCCAGGCAGTTTGTTAGAATATTAAGCTTGCACTCACCATCAGCCTCTCCATTGCAATCCTATGTGTTTGTACAAAAGAAATGAGTGTACATTACAAAAAAGACTTGTAAATGAACGTTCATCACAGCTTTATTCAAACCAGCCACAAACCAGGAACAGCCCAAATGTCCAACAACAGATAAATGGGCAAACAAATTGCGATGGAGCCTTGCAACGCAGCAGTTCTCAGTGATGAAAAGGAATAAACCGTTCATCCCTGCATGACGGCTCTCAAAACAACAAGGCCACGTGAGATAGGCTAGACCCCAAAAGAACACACACTGTAGGATTCTACTTATGTAAAATACTACAAAATAGGCCAGCGTTGTGGTGCAGCAGGTTAAGCCACCACTCGGGTGCCCTTATCCTATATCAATCTGCCAGTTCAAGTCCTGGCTGCTGTTTCTGACCCAGCTCCCTGCTAATGCGCCTGAGAAAGAAGCAGGTGATGGCCCAAGTGCTTGGGCCCCTGCTACCCATGTGGGAGACTTGGATGCAGTCCTGGGCTCTTGGCTTGGGCGTGGCCCAGCCTTGGCTGTTGCAGCCATTTGGGGAAGTGAACAAGTGGATAGAAAATTGATTCATTCTCTCTCTCTCTCTTTCTCTCTCTCTACCTTTCACATTAGTAAATAAATCTTTCCTAAAAATACTACAAAATCCAACTAGTTCATAGTTACAGAAAATAAATCAGCCATTGTCAGGAAGGTGGGGGAGGGGGATCATCGGGGAGGGAGCTGCTGGGAGGATGAGCAGGGGGACTTTCTGGAGTGAACAGTGGTCCTGGAGTGTGCATGCCTGTCAGGACAGATGGAATCACCCACTGTAACATGCAATGTGCTGTGTGTCAACTATTGCTCAATAAAACTGCCAGAGACAGACAGACAAGAAGCAGGCAGGGAGCCTGAGTGTTTGGGAACTGTCCCAGGAGGCTACTTGGAGAGCTGTGGCTCTGGAAGAATACAGTGGGTGATACTGGAAACCACGACACTTGTTACTGTCATGTCAGGTCCTGCTAGTTTTATCATCTCAGCCAAACGGGAAACAGGGAACTGACGCTCAGAGAAGCAAAGCAGATCCCTCAGGGTTACAGAGCCGTGAGCAGGGAGTGAAGTTTGGGTCCAGAGTCCACACAGCCGAGTCGCCGAGAACGGAGCCCGGAGAGGGGCAGGAGCAGGTCCGCTGGCTGAGGTCCCCACCTCCACAAGCCCCTTTGTGCTGCTCATACTCGGGCTCAGAGTCTGAGCTAGAAGCCTGGGCGCTGACGCTGCAGGGGACGTCAGAAGACAAAGGCTGTGGGGAAAAGTGCAGGGCCAGCCCCTTCTCGGAATCTCCCAGGACAGGTAATTCAGGTGCTTCAGGATCCCCTGGTAGGCCTGGGGAGGTGGGGGGACCAAGAGAACCAGGAGAAACGGAAGCAGACGCCGCAAGGGCTCAAGGGGCCTCTGCCAGGGGAGGCGGACTCCACCCAGGGGCTGAAGGCTTCATTAGGTCAGTGTGGCTGCCATGGCCCCACCCTCCTCTTCCAGGGTGTCCTTGCCCTCCATGGTCACCATTCAGGACCCAGCCATCCCCAGCCTGGAGCCCCCTGGGTCTCTGCTGCCCTCAGCCTGAGCCACCGCACTCCAGGATGGGGGGCTGGGGTCCCCCGAGGACTTTGTCCCATTAGCAGCTCCCTGCAGGTCAGGGTGGAGGCTGTGAGGTGAGCCGGTTTCCTGCCCCTGCAGTGGAAGCTGCCAGGCTCCCGCTCACCTCCTGTCCTCAGAGCCAGCGACAGCCAGCTTGGGCTGCCTTCTTTCACCTCCCCACTTCTCTCTGAGACACTGCTACACCGGATACCTGTGTAACCCGGCAGAGCCTCCCTGCCTCTCTCCCTGAGCTGCTGCTACACCGGGCACCTGTGTTACCCGGCAGAGCCTGCCTGCCTCTCTCTCTGAGACGCTGCTACACCGGGCACCTGTGTTACCCGGCAGAGCCTGCCTGCCTCTCTCTCTGAGACGCTGCTACACCGGGCACCTGTGTTACCCGGCAGAGCCTGCCTGCCTCTCTCTCTGAGACGCTGCTACACCGGGCACCTGTGTTACCCGGCAGAGCCTGCCTGCCTCTCTCTCTGAGACGCTGCTACACCAGGCACCTGTGTTACCCGGCAGAGCCTCTCCGCTTCTCTGAGATGCTGCTACACCCGGCACCTGTGTTACCCGGCAGGGACTGCCTGCTTCTCTCTCTGAGACGCTGCTACACCAGGCACCTGTGTTACCCGGCAGAGCCTGCCTGCCTCTCTCTCTGAGACGCTGCTACACCGGGCACCTGTGTTACCCGGCAGAGCCTCCCTGCCTCTCTCTCTGAGACGCTGCTACACCGGGCACCTGTGTTACCCGGCAGAGCCTCCCTGCTTCTCTCTCTGAGACGCTGCTACACCGGGCACCTGTGTTACCCGGCAGAGCCTCCCTGCCTCTCTCTCTGAGACACTGCTACACCAGGCACCTGTGTTACCCGGCAGAGCCTCTCCGCTTCTCTGAGATGCTGCTACACCCGGCACCTGTGTTACCCGGCAGGGACTGCCTGCTTCTCTCTCTGAGACGCTGCTACACCAGGCACCTGTGTTACCCGGCAGAGCCTCCCTGCCTCTCTCTCTGAGACGCTGCTACACCAGGCACCTGTGTTACCCGGCAGAGCCTCTCCGCTTCTCTGAGACGCTGCTACACCGGGCACCTGTGTTACCCGGCAGAGCCTGCCTGCCTCTCTGAGACGCTGCTACACCGGGCACCTGTGTTACCCGGCAGAGCCTGCCTGCCTCTCTCTCTGAGACGCTGCTACACCGGGCACCTGTGTTACCCGGCAGAGCCTCTCCGCTTCTCTGAGATGCTGCTACACCCGGCACCTGTGTTACCCGGCAGGGACTGCCTGCTTCTCTCTCTGAGACGCTGCTACACCAGGCACCTGTGTTACCCGGCAGAGCCTCCCTGCCTCTCTCTCTGAGACGCTGCTACACCAGGCTCCTGTGTTACCCGGCAGAGCCTCTCCCGCTTCTCTGAGACGCTGCTACACCGGGCACCTGTGTTACCCGGCAGAGCCTGCCTGCCTCTCTCTCTGAGACGCTGCTACACCGGGCACCTGTGTTACCCGGCAGAGCCTGCCTGCCTCTCTCTCTGAGACGCTGCTACACCGGGCACCTGTGTTACCCGGCAGAGCCTGCCTGCCTCTCTCTCTGAGACGCTGCTACACCGGGCACCTGTGTTACCCGGCAGAGCCTGCCTGCCTCTCTCTCTGAGACGCTGCTACACCAGGCACCTGTGTTACCCGGCAGAGCCTCTCTGCTTCTCTGAGACGCTGCTACACCAGGCACCTGCGTTACCCGGCAGGGCCTCCCTGCTTTAAGGTCAGCGGTCAGCGGTCAGCATTCTCTCCTCCCTCTGCAGCAGGGACTCTCCTCTGCTCCCAGCTACGAGGGTGAGGACAGGGTCCTCTCGTGGAGCTGATATTCTGACACCCCCTCCC